>NC_046379.1:20838658-21438658 GCF_011125445.2 Fundulus heteroclitus
TTAGATTTAGGGTTGAGAACCACCTTTTGATGATTCTTCTCCTGTTTACCCCACCACATAGAGCCAGCTGTCATATTGCACCATGGCCCAGAACTAACAATCAGTTCTCTCTGGCCATTTTTTAAGTCTACAGATTCTTGAAGAAAAACTAAGATTGCTCATTATTCACTACTGATGGTTTGGAAGTCATTTGGGAGGAAATGCAACACATTGGACGCCACAAATTGGTAAAAGAGGCAACGGACCCCGCAGTCATCTCGGTTTCTGTTATTTGCAAAACAAGCAGTCTGTTACCATGGAGGAGAAATGTTAATTTTCGTTGCACCCAATAAATAAACTCAGTGTGGGACAGAGAAATGGGATTTTGTTGCCAACTAAAATAAAGGTCCTTTGTAAGCTAATACTTGAATGATCATTAAAATCATGTCCAGAAGTTTAAAGGGATGTCTTAAACGCTGTTGTGTTGTCTAAGAACCACAGATCTTTGCCTGAAATCCAAAACATTTTTGTTGGGCAGTGCCCTGGTGTAAATGCAGGTAATATGTTAATTGATTATCAACAGGTTGAATAAGTAGTAATTACTTCAGAGGAGCAGTTCAGAATTCACCGTTTTATGTCTGATGCATTGAAGCCTATCGGTCAAAAATTTACTGTTTTTAGTTGCAATCTCCTTAATTTTCGTTTAGTCATCTCATGCTTCCCCAATAAATCCTTTATTGAATCAACTATTGCACAGTTTAAAGAGAAACCTTCCTTACAAGTTGGGAGGTGTCGAACATTTCTACATGAAGTTTGTCCCTCGCTGTCCTGCCTACCGTAGACAGCAGGAGGAGCTTCTGCCAACGTGAACCATCCAAACGGTCCAAATATATAAATGCTTCAGGTGAACGACACAGAACACGTCAGCCCTTTGGATCAAATAAACACACAGACTGTGTTGCGTCATCGTCTCAGTCGGTTGAATCATTCTGCTTTAATCGTTTGGTATTAAGTCCGAACCACTTCTTTCTACCTGTTGTAATTGTCCAACTATCAGTATTAAGGCATTGTAATCATTTTCATATGCATTTACTACTACTGCACTGTTTCAATGCTGTTAATCTTGCAAAACTATAGTAATACACGTTGCAATAGTAATGAGTATAAAAAAAGCCGTATAAGAATGAAATAAGCATAAGTGTAGTTTAATAAGTTCATGCTACTTGACTAATCAAGATGGTTATAGGAATTGTTTTACTTTAAATGGGTAAATTTATATAAACCTGCTATAGTGAGGCGAAAGAGGTATTCAGATATAAACAAAACAAAAAACTGCAGGCCTCCTAGATCACAAGCTGTCTGCAATTTAATGTGTCTGTATTTGGTTTTTATCATTCCAGACGTGTCAAATATTGGTGTCGGTTAATAAATACAGCTTATACCCATCAGGAAACCTTATAGTCCTTTCTCCTGTGTCTGTATAAAAAATAAAAATATAGAAATGATACAAAGAACTAGTTAGAATTAGGTTAGAGACATGTGCTTTGTTCATAATGAGAATATCTTTTAAGTTATTCTGTGTCCTGCTTCCTTTTTTTTAGAGTAAAATATCATAATAGTAAGCAAATGTGTAAGTTGGTGTTGGCCAGGAGAACCTTTCTCCGGACATGTCTGTTGTTTATCCATTGGCATTGTTCTGAACGGACTTCCGTTCCATGTTAAATTCATTAAACTTTTATTATTTTCTGGCAGCTTCCGGCTTTTTCCTTTCTCTCAATGTGAGCGCTCGTAAGATGGATTCACATACACTTAGAAACCTAATGGACCCTGGAGGATAGAGAGAAAAAAAAAGCAGGCACTTTCAGTTTCCTTCAACATGTTGGATAACATTTGAAAGACGAGGAAAAAGGCTTTTGCTCCCCTCGCTCGGACCTCGCTGGTGTCCGGCCCGTCCGTCGCCGCTGCCTTTCTTTTCTTGTTCGGTAAGCGCGGCGTTATACAGAATTTACCCTTCTAGAGGACAAGGATACTGATGGATTTGCCCCCTCATCCTGGAGTCTAGCTGAGTAGGTTAGCTATTTTTATAGCCGGTGTGTGGGCAGGTGAGAGCTGCTGTTGAATAAGTTGAGCTGCACTGCATTGATTCATAGTTCTGTGGACACAGAAAGCAGTTGGCCATGATGTATCACAAATGTAGCTGTAGTCCTGTCAGGAAGATGCATTTCATGTCCGTATCCATGCGTCTCGTCTCGTGTTGCCACTCCAACCGCTCATCAAGCACCTCCTTCGAGTCGTCTAATGTGAAAACTTTACTGGTCCGGGGAGGAGGGGGGCGCAGGTGTCCATTTTTAGGACAATTAGAATTATCTAGGTTGCATCCTTCGTTTCGAAACGTTTGCTCCCGTTTCCCACCCACCAATAGCAGTCCTGTTATCTGAGCGTGTGTCTCTTTTTTTATTTCCCCGCTGAATACCTTAGCTCAGTAAATTAGGCCACACTCAAGCCCATCTAGTACCGCGGACGGGGAGCATTCTGCTTAATGTCATCCATTTAGATCACTGTGGCACTCCTCTACCTGGCCGCCCAGATGAGCATCTAGAAAGCGCCGTTGCTTTCCTGCTGTAGTTTTGGAAGCTTTGTGTGCCGCAATCATTTGGGGTTTTCGGCAGGTTGTCTGCCAGGGACAGGTGTCTCTACATCTAAAAGTTCAAGCAACTACGAACGGGTTGGCATGAGGTTTCCGCGATATGCTAACTTGGAATAAACATACCAGGGTTTTCACAGTTATGGGACTTGTACAAGATTTTAGACAAAAATGTGTAGTATAACGTGGTCCAATGACTTACCCTAAAGGGGCATAGTGCAGGTTTTGAAGTTAAATATTCATTTTCTTCCCCATACATGCCCTTACAATTTCCCGACGGGAAAAGTAATTATCCTCTATTGACCGCAACTGAGGTTAGATAGTCGGTTCATGAGAGAGTGAGTCGGGACAAATTCTCTGTACGTGGGTATGACGTGCTGTGCGCGCTCGTTCACCTGGCTACTTTGAGTCCCCGCTGTAATAAATGCATTAGCATAAGAACACAGGCTAGCTTCAATATTTATAGTTTTCTTACCTCTGAAGACATTCGCGTCTTAACAGAAGACCCGTGCAGTCGCAGCGGCAGATGCTTTTCCTCTTAATCCCTCGCACGTCCACAACTGGTGTCATTTCAACCTGTCACCAGAGGGGGCAGACGTGTGCAAAAATCCTGGAACTGACGCTTTGATCTTTTTTTTTTTTTTAAAGACAAAAGTACCAAATATTTCCGCTGTTATTTACAGTGTTGTCATCTTCAAAACAGATTATTTTAATACCTACATGTGCATAAATTTAGTATGAAATAATAGGCGTGTAGCAAGATGTGGCGAGATATTGTGCAATTAAACATTGCAATATTTGTTAAAGTGAAGCCTGTCTTGCTAAGCGCTATCCAGTTGCTGTCGTTCTGTGACTTCCTATCGCTAAAATAATGCAAGCAGTTGTTAATGACCCTGGATATGAAGACATTAAGCTTGATACCTGCCTCTTTGTTTGAGACTCTTATTTGCCGTACAAAGGAAAGTAGTTTTTTTTTCTGCTGTTGGACAATAAAGAATGATGACATAAGCATCCAAGAAGCCTTAGCTGTTATTCTTTGTCTTTAATCCGGCAGGATTTTGAGCACTTGCTAGGAAAAAAATGAACATATATTTGATTGATTTATTTATTTATAATTTTAAAGCTTTTAGCGAATAGCTTGACTGGCTAACCGTTAGTTGCTAATAACGATGAAGTTTGTATCTTTCTGTCTGCCATTTTAGTTGTTTTCTGTCCGTCTGCACTACATTTGGTCATCCCTGGTTTGAAATCCAAACCATTACACAGGTCAAACATGAACTGGATAGTTCTACTCTGAAAAAAGATTATTTAAGGCAGTTTGAGTTTGAGATAAAACTGTTGTTTTTGGGGGGTTTTGGCAAACATGCATAATGGCATATCTATAATGCGTTATTTTTTGTTGAGAACCACCTTTAGGTTGAGGTACATTTACACCGAATGCTATCCATGTGAATTTCTCACCTGGATCGCCTGCCATTGGTCTCTTAAAATTTTGTCTCTCTTGCAAGCAATCCACGCTGACAATGCAGCCAGTTCCCCCGCTTCACTGCATTGTTAGTTTTGCACAAAATATTATTAGTCATTTCTAAACTTCTCTTGGGCTTGGTATATTACGTTCCAGTCATAGAAGTTTATTAGTAGCTTTCAAGTTGACATGAATCATTTTTTTTGTCCAGTCTGCCTAGCTAATATTCTTTTAGACCGTCACCCGTTACTTAAAAACAGAACTACCTTTTTAATTGGAGTGATGGGTGGCGTTCATTTATTAGGTACCATATGATGATCATGTTTTAAGCAACTGGAAATGTTTCCAAATGGCCGCCTTTCCTTCTTTCAGCCAGCCAACTGTGGGGGAACGGCTGCCCGGTTTTATGCCATGTTCTGTGCAACCAGAGAAAGTTGTGGTCACACCAGCACTTTCTGTGGCATCTCGTTGATTACTTTAAACTAGTGTTGTACCGATGCCAGTATCGGATGGGGCCCAGATCCAGCACTAAAATGGTGGTATCAATATCGGCGAGTACCAATAGGCACCAATGCCATTTTGTTGTTTGTATGTCATTTGAACGCAGCCTTCTCTCTCCCGACTAGTATTATACATGTTATAGAAGTTAATTAAAGTTGCACTATTTTTGCATTTGAGAGCCAAAACTCAGGGTTTAAAAGAGATTATTCAATTATCATTGTGATTTTACTGTCTTACTGTTTCACTGCTATTATACATGTTATAATTTCACGAATATTGCACTTTGACATTTGAGAGCCAAAAGTTTATTCAACTATTGTCATCCATTCCAGGTAGGCAATAAAAAGTTCTAATACCCTAAGTAGTATGCAGTTCTTCATATATACACACACACATCGATTTCAACCAGATGGTATCGGTATCGGCCAATACTGCACAGCCAGGTATCAGGGCCAAAAAATGTCATCTGCGCAACACTAGTTTAAACTGTGGGGACAACATGATGGAGAACTTTAACGGTAACCTTTTAAAACCTCCATATGCAACCTGTTCCTATAACCCGTGATGCTTTTTGTAACCAACGTCCAGACCAGCATTCTTGCATGTGAACACTTAAGAATGTTGTGTTTTGTTGCTGAGCGGATGTGGTGGCACTGCTGGGGGGGTTATGTGACCGGAACGTGTCTTTAAGTGTTACAGCTCACTACCCATGCTCAGTAATAAAACCACTGTAAGCCGCGCCGTCATACCTGAGATGACCCACGCAGCCGCCGCCACAGCCTCACCGCCAGGAATGAGGTGGACGCCTTGATGCTGTTAATTGGCCCCTGCCTGCAGCAGCATTTAAGCTCTCAATATGAACGAGTCTTTCTCTGGTATGCTGCTCCAGTGTCTGCCCGCGTCTCCGAATGAACGCGGGTTCTGATGACAGGCACTGGAAGACATTTATCAAAGTGTCAGGGTGAGAGGCAGAAAGCAAGCAAGAGCTGCAATTAGTCACGGCATAAGTGGACCGTTCAGCGCGACTTAAGTCTGTTGGTGAATGCCTGGATAAGGATGTGTAAGGCGGGATTAGTCCGGGCTTTAATAGGCTTGGTTAAACACATCTGCTGCTCAGACTAAGATGTCACTGACTCCTATTATCCCCCCCAACCCACATCCCCCGGGCATTATTCTCCATGAGTGTCCTTCATTGAGGGAGCAGGGCATTGTCTGTTTCTGAGTGTTTAACTGCACGTATCACACCGGGACATTGTTTGTAGTTGTTTGGGAGCTGGAAATCTACACAGTCGTCAGCACCCACTGTTCAAGACGCTCCCCTGACCACTGGTTCGATTTAGGATTGGGGGTCTTGCCCAAAGGAAATGAGGCCAGCGACCCTCCGCTTTAGACTTGCCTTACTGAGCCACTGCTGTCATCAGGTGGGCTCAACTGGACCGGAGTTGAACATTGATACGAATCTCCTTCTTGGGTAAATGTTGAGGTTTTTCTGTCTCTACATACTCAGCAAATTCAGCGCACGTACAGGAGATACAGTTTGTTGTTCATTTCAGCTGATCTTGCAAGAATGTTCCCGACGGCTTAATCTAGTTAGGTATGCACAGTTTGTACATAATGTGTTACAGCTGACTGCAGTAGCATTTGCGCAATAATTGAATTTATTGAAGAATGGGTAAGGCTAAAATGGTTAAGAGGTTGATAAAAATGTAATTATTTGCGGGAAGATTTATTAATACTACAAAATGGTAGAGGTGACTGGACAAGTACTTTTATTTTACTATAAAGTAATCTATAAGGGTTTTACAATACAGCCACATAAAGAGAAGTACACATTAAGTTAACACAAATGAGACTTGTGCGATTAGCTAAATTTTTCATTTGTAAATATAAGGCAACACTGAAAATGCTTGACTTTTGTATTTTCAAAACTAAATTAAAGCTTTCACGAACCTCAAACTACATCTTGCAGAATCTTTGTTCAGTATGCATATCCAATTTAGTTTTGACTTGTAAAAGTAGTTTAGACCGTGATCCGGTTAAAAATGCACCGATCAGGGATTTGCAGCCAGTTTCTAACATATGCAGGTTTTGTAAAGATTTAAGTGTTTTTACCATTTTTTTAAACGTAGCAGAGAAATTGCAAGTCAGCCTTTGTTTGAGTGGCAAGTCTGTTCTCTAAACTAAAGACTGAAACCGGCCTTCTCTCATCAAATGCAGGCCTTCTAATCTGCCTGTAATGCTGAATTGCATTAATGTTCTGCATGAATGTTTAAGAACTGCGTTCCTCTTTTAACAGTACAGCACAGCATGCAAACACCTGTTATGAGGTGCTTTATTTTGTGTGAATTAATAATGTGTGACATTTACCTTTATAAGAAATATGAATATGCATTTATATTTAAATAAAATATTTTAGAAGTTAAGTTATATAACATTTCCTGTAACTTTCTGGAATTAATTTCAAATGTCTGAAACAAAGGGCTTTTATTTTAGCCTTTTGTAATGAAATGGTTAACACCTGTTAATCTCTGTGCTTTCCTTCATTTTATAGTAATTGTTTTTTCTTTTCCTTGCTCTTGAGTTTAAGGCATTTTAACACTACGGGGACCCCATGTTACAAGTCAGTTTAAATCTATTGAGTTTAAACATTAGCAGGGCTCAATGTGGTGACTACATCAGATTAAACATCGAACATATGAATTAACAGGCCAAGACTTACTTTAATTTTCAAGTAGCAGGAAGCGTCCTAATGATGCAGTTTTAACTGCAAGAAAAAAGCTGCCTTGGAGTAAGTTGTCGACTTTCTTCTGAAGTCACCTGAAGTGATTTTTTTTTTTTTCTTTTTAAACAACGTTCGATGGTTATCAGGGTTCTCGCCAGCTCATTTCAGTGCAATCGACGTTATGCTGGAAGTTGTCAAAGTTAGGCTGAACTTAGACCGTTACGCTCACGGTCGATGCGACACGAATGTGTGTCAGCAACGTAGAAAAGTCAGCAAAGCTCCTGTACATGCATCAGCGCAGCACACATGCGCTGGCGTGCACGCGCACACCCCGGCCGCCGCCCACCATTAACCAGAAAACAAATCCTGGTGAGTATCCTTTTTGTGGTCAATAGTATGAAGCGAAAGATAACTTGGACAGATTATGAGCCATTAGGGCCATGAATGTCCAGCTAATAAATTAAACTCAACCTTTCATAGTAAAATAAAAAAAAGCTTTGGTCATTCTAATCACCAAAGATATTATGGAGGGTCATTTTCCTGCAATGTTACTTCAGTTAAAGATTGTTTACAACACCCCACCCCCCCCAAAAAAAAAAAATTTCTGAAACAGAGATTAAATGAATACATGGTTTTCTGTAAAGCTTCTTGATTGACCTGAGCCTAAAGCTGAGTTGTCTTCCCACAGTAAAAACTTCCACACTAAAGAGTTGTTACAGCTCCTAGCTATGGTACGTTCAATGCCTACAAAAATATGATATTTTTGAGTTTCTTCTGGCCACCGGTCCAGTTAGTCGAGTTGAAAATCGTCCAGTTCCGGCCAATTAATTTCTTCAAGAGCAGAATTTGCTACCATGTGAGGTGATCAATAGAAAACAAATACATATTTTATCAGAATATGTAAAGTTTTCCCTCCAACAATAGCATTGTCACCACCTTTACATAGATATCGGCTTTGTCCTGGGTGAAGCAGTGGCCACTGTCTGGCTGCTTGTTACGGAGTGCCATATCAGGCCATGCTACTGACAAAATCCTGCTCCACAGAGCAGCAATTTGCCTCTACTTGGTCAAAACACATGGAGCCAGGAGCTGTGGCCTTTGCTGCCTTGGGTAACTGAACTGCTGGAGCCGTCAGTAAGGTGAGATGCTTGGGCAAACAACTCTGAGGTTTTAGAACAGCTATCATAGGCAGGGTTTAATCTTCCAGTAAGGCTTTGTTAGTGAGACGGCACTAACTTCTCTTCTGTGTGTTTTTTAACCTCCGACACTGCGTTACATTCAAACAATCCCGCTGTTAGAAAGTCAGTGTTGTGATCAAAGGCTAAAAGGTTCACCACATTGTTCAGACATGGACTCTGATGGTATCTTTTTAACAGTGATTTTTTTTTTTTTTTTTTTTTTTTTTTAGTGGTCTATGTGATCCTCCTCGTTTTGTTGGTTAAAACATCCTTGGAGGAAAAGTCCGATTGAACCAGGAAGACGATCAGATTGTAGACTGACCCCCTTTTCTGCTGAACTCACTACTCTTGCCAAGCAGTCTTATTTTGATCATATATGGCAAAGGGGGGATGTTCTAGTGTGTGTGTGTGTGTGTGTGTGTGTATCAGGCTCTTAATGCCAGTGGATCCAGAGCCATGCAGATGGGGAGGTATTGCTTTTTACATAGTCAAGTCTAGCAGTCTGCTATATTTGCATATTTTAATCTCAGTTAAAAGAATTTGACCAAGATCATCCGCGTTTAATAGTAAATTATTGAACTGAATGCTTTGTTCTATTATAAAATGTTGTAAAATGTTTGTACCAAAGGGGCAAATGCAATGTTTAAAGTTCGACTATTTCTCTCTGAACACACAATATATAGTGGGATCCTCAAAATTATTCATACAGTATGTAACTTTTTCAAAACCTTTAAAAGAGTGCTTTGTCAGTCACAACTCAGCACTAAATAGACAAAACTATTGCTTATAAAGTAGTTATGTTAATTTACATCCAGCTTTATAACCTACAGTTGAATTTATAGGGGTGTATTTTATATTACCGTGACTTTAGATTTGGGAAAACTGTAGATTAGAACCCCCATTAATTTATTATAAACGGATATTTTTTAAATGCGTCTGTTTCCTAATGATGAATTGACCTTTTGAGGCTTTTAGGTTTGGTAGCACACAGTTAGTACTAGACAATGGGTCCGTATCAGATTCTCCTGTTTTAACTTACAAGTAGAGATCCACTGATCTTAAAGCCAATATTTTCTTCTTCCATCTACAAGAAAAAAATGACACAATGATAATAAATGTAACAATTGTCAATTTAAACAAAAAAATTATGATTTATTAAAGGAGTGTAGTGAAGTTCTGGAGTTTTTGGAGACGTTTCCCCCTCTGGCCAGAAGTTGAAATGACATCATTGTTGTGCATGGGAGAAGAGGAAAAGCATCTGTCTTGATGCTTTGTTTAGAGGCATCAAGTCTTCTGAAGGAAAAAAGAACCAACAAAAACAACAAATGCATCTAAATTAGACAGTTAAAATACAATAAAAGTTAAAAACTTATTTTCTTATATTACCAGCCGCTCTCTGCCAGGGAGGGAGCGGCAATGTATGCACTTCACGTGACGTCACGGCGTGGCACTTCCCACGCAAAACTTGGGATCTATTAAGAAAAATAACCTGATGGGGAAAATGTGCGGTCCTCACGGCAACTCTGACGTTTAATTTGACTCCATATCAGACTTTATCAGCGTTCAAAACTGCAGTTATTCAGGCTTTTGCTGGTGACACTAATCGCTGTAAACGGTCAAATATGCCTGTGCGTAACGCTGCGCGGTTTGATCGGCGCTGCTAGAAGACCTTGTAGGTGGGAGAATTAGAAGGAAACGCGGCTTCAGGGTAAAATATTTCCTGGCCAAGATACCGCTTTAGACTCCGAGCTTTGCATTTTGCTGTAACCTACAGGGGGCTACACCTCCCTCCCTTCTGACAGGCAGCTCTCTAGCCCCCAAAGCGCAGTGCGCGTACCGCTCACACCAATGCAGTGCAGCGTTTGTTGGCTTACTAAAAGCCAACAAACGCTTGTGTGTTGGACTGTTTTTAAAATTTCATGTATTCCCTACATGGGTTGTGGTGAATCTTAAGTGGGGACTTTTAGCCTTCTTTTTGCCAATCTTCCTAACGACTGGATGTGTGGTGTACTGATGTAGTAGTTAAGAGTCTCTCACCTGAGCAGTGGATCTCGATACCATCCTCAGAGTGAGCATGAGCCTCTATGCTGCTTCTCTGAATAACGCGTCCCTTGCCGTGGGGCCAGTTTAGTAGGAAGATTCTGTCTTTCTTTAAATTTCTCCACAACTTTCTTCCCGACCTGTCTGCTGTGCCCCTTGTAGTTGGGTTTCCATTGTTTTATTTTAATGCACATTTTGAGGTATCTGAGTAGAAAAGGTTGATGCAGATGGCAAAATGTGAATTCACTCACAAAACTTCTCAAAAGTTTTTACAATCGCTTCAGGTGGTTTTTTACTTTTTCGAATAACGGTAAATGCGCTGAAGAGGATATTCCCGGATATTCCCGTAATGCTCCAAAAAACAGGTCTGGAAGCAACAACAGGTGTCATCCATGGGGGGAAAAAATAAAAAAAATCTGCACATTCATTAAAGCCTTGCTCCATCACTGATCTGTAGTCTGCGCTAGTTAGCAACCTCTACTTCCTGTTTGTTACAGTCAACGTATGACGGCGTTACGCTGCACGTCGCCTGGTTTATTCGCTACAAAAAAGCAAATGGAAAACACGAGTTTGCTCAAAGTTTGCATGAGAATTTGTTGGAAAGAGCCTTTCCAACAAAGGCCGCTGTTTGCTCACCAATGTTGTCCAACAAACCTCTGACCCCACACTTTTTGCTTTTTGATTTAAAGAAAAAAAAAGTGAAAACTTGTATACTTTGAGTTCAACATTAATTATGTAAAATCTACACAAAATACATAGAAGTTTGTGGCTGTAATGTGACAACTACGAAAAGGTTGACTGGGTATGAATACTTTTCCGGGCCCTGGTATTTATACCTGCATCCTAAAGCCCGTGTGTGAACGGTTTTCTTTGTGGCCTAAAAACTCCCTGATTAAGTTCTACGGCTACCCGAGAGGATCATACCCAGCACGCTGAAGCTGGAGTTGAAATTCACATCTCTCTCCCTCTGTGTGTGAATTCACACGGTGGCTTCTTGGTAAACTTTATCACTCTCTGCCATTTTGATAAAGTCAACTTTGCACTTGCAGACTTGTCCCTGCCGGTTTTTTGCTACAGATCATTTAAACACGCAGCCCTAAAGGGGGTCAGCGCTCATCCTGTAGAGATATGAGGCAGGGTGGAGTCGGCCAGGTCAGGATGCTAACAGCGCCCACAGTTATGGTTGCTGTCTGTATTACAGAGGGGGGGGCATTCTGGTCCATCTATTCTCCAACCGGGTGCCATGCTGACTCATCTGTTCCCTGGATTTTACTTTTCCCTCCTCATGTTTGTCTCTGCTCCTAATAATTTGTCCGTAGCTGTTCCTGGTGAGGGTGTGTTATGGAGACAAACGCACCGCTGCGCCCTCTGATTCTTCTCCGTAGTGTTTTTTTTCTTTTCTTCTTCTTCTTCTTGCCCTCCCTCATTTTGTTCACCCACTCCCACTTAACCAGAACGACGCTCACTCAACAGACAAGACGGTCCTGAGGTGATTCAATCCGAGTGTGCAAGTTTGTGTGTGTAGTCATATATGTATGTGTGTGTGTTTTGGCGCAAGCTACAGCATGCATCTTCGATTTACAGTTCACACACACACACACACACACACACACACACACAAAGCTGTCGGCAGATGCAGAGACGTCCTCCCAAAGCGACACATCCAGACAGCTAGAGCCCGGCAGACTCTGACGACAAGCAGCGATAGCGTTTCTTCTGCCTCGTTGCATGTTCCGGTTTTTGTTGTTTTTTAGTTTTGTGGAAGCTGTGTACTGCACGGCCCAGGTCATGGCAGAAAAGAAGTGGGCCATCGCAGTGGAGGTGATATCCATGCCTTGAGGTTGACCTCAGAATCCGTGTGTGGTACAGTTGGCTAGGCAGGTGGTGTCTTGTGTGGCTTGGGCCGTCTTGGCTTTAGCCTCCTTTCTTTGTGTGCCTTAAAGAGGCCCCTTTTTTCTCAGTGGTTTCAGCAAAAGATTGGGACCCACGCTACATTTTGGTTGGCCCTCGTCTTCCTCTGACTCACAGGGTAATTTTCCAGAGAGCCGACGGAAATGCCAACACGTGCTCAAGCCGGGGTTTGAGGTTGGTTAGTACTTTAACCTCGGTCATGTTAATGCAAATCCATTCCTCCTGCTGAGATTGAATTGTCATGAGACGCCTGAGTGAGCGGTTCATAAACTGAGATAAGCCACCACTGCGGACCGCGGAGTATTATATTTATGTGTGTATTTGCATGTGGCTCTCCCATGATGATGATAATCTCTTGTGCATAGAGAGAGGCAGGTATCGCAGACAGATGCCAGGTTTCAAGGAAGCACAGCTGCCTTTAGAGCAGAGGTAAAGAGTTGTAGGGATGTAAAGAGATCACACGATATTAACTCGCCACCATATTTCTCATCAAAGTCAAACCTCTCTTGCGGGGAGCACTATCTAGCTGCTGTGACCGTTTGGAACGTAACTATACGATTGGGTTCAAATTCATCACAATTACTGTGGTTAAATGCTACAAACCATTAACTTATTGTGCTATTACTGGGTCCGTGTGGAAATGTAGCACCAGTGCAAAAAAATGCATAAAAAGCCAGATTACAGCTTGCGGTGTGGTCTGCTAAAACCAGAACGACCGTTGTCACAGAGGAAAGATGGAGAAACCTCGGCGTGAAGTGCAGCGATGGCATCATTAAGTAAATCCAGGAGCCACCGGTGCTCCGCACTGCACATGGTCAGGAAAGAAGATTATGGGAAGATAGTGAGTTTTTTTTAAAATTCCAGCAAACTGTTTTATTGTGGGAAGGACACCAAGAACGTTTGACCCACGTCATCCACTTTAAAAAGCTGATTCTGTTTCAGATTACTGTGAACTTTAGGTTTTAAAGACAGTGACAGTAACCATCCATTAACTATTCATCACTTTTCTTGTCACAATGCCTTCAGTGCATCTGCTACACATTTAAGGATTACTCAGATTTCTTTTCCAGGCAATGATCAAATGTTCAGTTTTTTTTTTTTGACAATCTTTATTTTTAAACGGCATCACTGAAATATTTTCATGATAACATTACAAACAAATGTTCAGTCTATGCTACCTGAGCATGTGACATTTGGTACGTCTGAGACTCGTATTTGAATATTAGGAAGTGGTTTTTGAGTTGTTTAGCCGGCTACTGCAGATTTCTCGTTGTCTTGGCCGACAACTAGCCTCGTGAGACCATCCTGATCTCGCGAGTTTTCAAGGTTTCACTCGCAGATCAGTCTGGCTACTCTCCGTTGAAGAAAATTTGGAGCCGTTCACCAAACGAACGTCCAATCAGCGTTGGCTTTGAGGCGGGTTGAGGTGTGACGCAACGAGAAGCGCAACAGTTCAGTCTTAAGAACATGGCGGCTTCAGCCGATGAAACTAGCGTTAGCGTGGCTATCGAGCAAGTTTTATCGGAATTACAGAGTATTTCTTTGCTGAGCTAACGAGCCTTTACCTGCAGCAGCAAGAGTAGCTTGGCTTGTGGTTGTTGACGAGTACGTCATATGCTTCGTTGATCTGATTGGTTTATTTGGCCCGTCTATCACCAACATAGGCCAATCAGCTAACCAGTATTTTCGCCCCTTCCCAAAATTACTTCAACGGAAGGTTTCCAGATGGATATGCGAAGCAAATCTATCTGGCGGCGTCAGGTTAGCCGACAACACCTTGTTAAAGAAACGTAAAAATGTTTGTCACTTTTCTATCTTCTGTAGTGCATTACTCTGTAGTAGAGGTTGACTGATTTATTGGCCGGCCGATAATTTTGGTCGATATTTAAGTGTTTTTTTTTTCCTGTATCGGTATGAGCCGATACGCATGTGAATCGGCCGTTACCAATTCATTAGATTAGCGTATTCAACAGCCATGCCTTGACGATCATGTGATGATGTGAAGTCCATCCCTGGCAGAGAGTGGCTGGCAATATTGTTAGACTGAGTGCCAACAACAACAACAATGGTACATTTTCAACTTTTGATGTAGTTCTGTCAAATTTATCTGTATCAGGCCTTTGAAAGTCTCACTTTCTCACTGTGAGTGAGCCGTGTGTTTCTGTATCTAAAAACCCACGTCTGATCGCCGGCTGGCCAGCTGCCACTACAGCGCACGTGTCTTGTTCCCATGGAGAATTATGTATCCACATAAAAGTAATTACCAATCACTAAGCGTACAGCATCTAAATTACATAAAATGTCCATACACTGCGGCGGTGGTCAGTGCTTTTTCTTCTCCTTCTCATTGAACTAAACATGCTCTTTTCTCGCGTTGCCACAAAAGTCGTGATGCATCTTTTTTTTTTGTGTACCTTTCCATCTGCGGTCTGACGCAGATTGTTATTAGTTGGTTTAAAATCAAGTTTTAAGACTCGTGTAACATTTGTTATCACTGTCATTTTTATCATGTAAATGGGGGAAAAAACAATATTGGCGTCAAGAATCGGCCCCCAGAAAATCGGCAGCACATATCAGGTCAGAATAATCGGTATCGGCCTTTAAAAAGCCTGTATCGGTCGATCTCTGCGCTGTAGTAGTCAGTGGTAGCACACCAGTCAATATACGAACAACGAGTATGGAGACATGGACAGGTTACGAGTATCAAGGTTTACGTGACAAAAGCACTTTTATGCCATAAACGCGGCCCATCAGTCTGGAAAGCCCCCGGTAGAGCCTGATTTCAAAGGCGGGACTAATTGGGTCAGTTTAAACAGGGTAGAACCAATCAGAGAAGCAAACTTCAGCTGGGGTTATCTTGATTATCTTCGATATATTGCCATGTTTAATACATGGTTGTGCCCAAGTCTGTCACTGGATGTTTGTAGTCTTTAGCTTGTTGTTTAATGCAATAGTAAAAACATTGCTAATACAAAAAAAGTATACTTTTGTATAGGGCCTTACATTGTCCATTTTAAGTAAAATTTAATTATAATATTTTTTGACAGGCCTCCCAGCTGCGAAAGTTGCACCCTTAAATTTGTAGAAAAATCCATATGTGAATAAAAATTTACGTCATTCTTGATTTGTAGTTGAGGGCCGCACTAAATCATTCCGAAGGCCGCAAATGGCCCCCAGACCGCACTTTGGACAGCGAACAGAAACTCCAGTCAATCCGACAATTGTGTTATCTCATTAAAAGGACTGTAAACCTGAGGGATGGTAGAAAGGAAACATTTAGCGTGTTAGCTCTTCTGTATTCCTGCCACTGGGACGTGGCCCTAAACATTACGCTGAGTATCTGAGAGGAGCGTGGACATCAACTCAGCCATATCTAAACCTGCGGCGCTTATCACCGTTGTGCGAGTTCTACCAGGTATTATCCAAAGCTGACATCAGTAGTTATGTAAAGACTTATGAAAGCTCGCCTCATGGTAGAGGGTCCAGTCGAGGTGTTGTAGAACCTGCTACATGATGGATTACTGGAATTCAGTCTCTGTTTGACCGGCTCCTCGTAATTTGGCTATTTAGAGCGAATGTTAATAGAAACTTTTTTATTTTTGTCGACTTCAATCCGATCCAGGAAACGCTCCAGCTCCACAAAAGACTGCTGTCGGTGTGTGGGCTGAGCAGTGTACCTTGCACTGTTGCATTGGGACATAATCTCAGCTTTTTTTTCCCTCTCTCTCTCTCTTCCCTCACACTCCTGGCTGCTGGGAACAGAAGGCGTTATCAAGCCAAAGTAGTGTTTGAGCTATTAAAAGGTGACCTCCTTTTTCTGGGTCATTACCAAAAAAAGACCGGATTGATTCTACTTATGAATATCCAAAATTCTTGACAGAGAGGGATGAGAATGGAGGGGCATATTTCTTGCCTTGGGGAGGTTAGGAGGGGCCCCGAGATGAAATGGAGCAGGGCGAAGTGGGAGGGAGGGGTTTTGTGCGGGCAGAGAGTCGGGAAGGGCAATGGAAGTGGCGGCGGCTGGAAGGAAGCCGGGAAGACAGAGGCGCGTAGTGTGCTGTCTGGTCAAAGGGGGACATGATGGTTACGCGAGCGCAGCGGAGGCAGATCTTGTGACGAGGTCACGAGAAATAAATCAGACGTTAAGTTGAGGAGGGATCTTGTTGCTCGAATGCAGTGGCGGGATGCGACCGACGGCGCTCTCGCTGTGCCCGTCTTAGTTGTTCGTTGTCTGAGTGCTAAGAAACATCAGCGTTCAGCATTTACCGCAGCGCATCGATTGTTAGGGGAGGAAGAGGAGGAGGAGGAGGGGTCAATTGCTGCTACACGGAGGCATTGGAAGGCCTGACTTTGTTTCGGACGGGAATAAAAAGGCGTCTCTTCTTGCACGAACGTGGACCCGTCCTCTGAACTTCTCATCGGAGCTCAGGCCCTTCCTCTCTGTGGTGCGCCAAAAGATGAGGAGCGCAGAGCGAGCCTGAGGGGCTCTCGGTTCTATTTGCTGTCTGCGACGAAAGAGAGAGGAGAGAGTGAGGGGCGGATGGGAGGGGTTTAATAAAAGAAGCAAAAAAAAAAAAAAAAAAACGGGAACGAAAAAGCGAGGAAGACAGAGGAGGGGTTGCTATAGTAACAGAAATATGGCTGCTCTTCAAAAACCTTGAATGTAGGTGGTGGTGAGATGTGTGTGTGTGTTGCATTTTTTTCTCCATCCCTGTCTTCTCTCGTCAGTTTTGCAGATATTATGGATGTGCTGGAACCTTTCTGATCTCAATAAAGACTGAAATGCCATCAGCTTGACTTATTTTCACTTGTATTATTTATTTGGCCTCAGGCTGCCGTTTCAAGGCAATATGTAGAGGATGGTGGTTGTGGGGGGGGGGGGGTGTTAAATCATTGTGGATCTTGAACTGCTTAAAGGCGTTTTTCTGAAAAGCAGCCACTCGTGCAGTGTTACAACCTGACGTGGGATGAAAAAGGGACTTTGGGAGGGATCGTTAATGAGGTGCAACCTCTGCCGCCACCTTTTTAGGCAGCGGTAACCCAGGGTCAGATCCAGGAAATGGGCCTAGCTTTCTTAATTATGTCTGTTCAGTTAGCTCACATTTTCCTCTCATGTATTCTATCAGGAAGTTTTTTTTTTTTTAATTATTATTATGGTCTTTTTACTAAATTCTAGGACTACTTTCTGACATCAGACAAAGGAGCTTTTACATATTTGTCTTGCCGAGTACTTCATGGTATGATAACTTTGGTAAAACCGTTTCATGGTGTCGCAGTACTTATTGATAAATTGCTTTCATTTCAGACAGACTGGTAACCCTGTTTTCTGTTGCTGCTAGACTATTAATATATTTTAGCCCAATTGTTATTTTTTAACCAATTAATTATTAATTAACACAGAACAATCTGCTGGCTACTTGACAAACATGCTCAAAGCTTCCAACTGTGAGTTTGGAAAATGAGCTTACCATAATGTGGGAGTGGGCTGTATTGGTGTCCCCGCAGAATGGTGCAGCCACTGCCATGTTTTTAATATATTTTGTTATATTTTTTTAAGTTTAAAATGACCGTTTCCGTCCTTCGGCCAGCTGGCCGGCAGGAAGCCAGCTCTGCTCTAACAGCCAGAGAAGTCTGCCACCGTTTCTGGCGTCTCATTGAAAGGACTTTGAGCTGTAGATATGGCATCACGGAAGATTTTACTGGCTTTAAAATGTTTCTAAAATATAATAAACTATTTCAGTTTTAAACTATATAAAAAACAACAACTATCAACTATAAAACTATTAGATCCTTGCTACCGGTAACTGGACCACGCCTCCTTGACGCAATAAAAAGCAGCACCTCTACCACAAAATGTCTGAGAATCCTAAGAAATACTGCAGCTCCATCACAGCCACAGTGCTAATATTTTTCCCCCTTAAGCTCCGGTGATTATAATATTCTTGTATAGGCAAGAGACAATTATTCATACCTTTTGGTCGATTTAGGTTTAAGTTATCGGTTTGATATTATCACTACTTTTCTTCTCACTGGCAGTAACTGTAACATTTTGGAGTGGCCTAGCCAGAGTGCTGACTTGAATCTGATAATAGAAGCCATGTTTGGAGATGAGATTAAGGTGATGGCAGAAAAAGGCTGACGCCCCTCCCGAACCCCCTAACCCGAACATAAATAACCAAAAGAAACATGCAAAAAGCTGGTCGGCAATTTTAATTAAGGATTCCATTGTTGTAGCACCGAAAAGACTGAAAAAAATAAAATAAATTAAGAAGGATGCAAGTAATATCCTACAGGCCTTTGTTGCTTTCAATGTCAAAAATTTAGAAAATGAGAGAGAAAAACATTTTTGAATTAACATTTCAACTATTGCAAGCGGTCAGACTAGTTTTGGCCATTACTATCTACTGTAGTTAAAGAACCAAACTTCCTTGATCAGCAGCTCAAATCCCAAACTGCACTTTATTTCTTACCTGCACAAAAACAGATAATTAAATACAAATATAAATTCATATGAATGACTACTGGTGCCTTTACTGGACCTCATGATGAAAAACCTAGTTTTTATATATTTAGAGTGAATTCTATTAAAACTGTATAGCAAAAAATGTATTTGAATAAAATCAGAGATTTAACTTAAACATGAAGTTTTGATATAGATATAGTTTTCTCCAGAACAATTAGATGTGGAGAATGATTTTATCCACAGAATCGGCTCTAATAGCCATGATCGTCTGCACAGTAAAGCAACCTGACCTCGGGTACAGTGCTCACAGCAAACAGACGTTGGGTATAATATAAGCAGCTGGATGTACTTTTTAAAACGTGTGTAGAAGAAAAAGGGGAGGGTTGTGGTAGGGCAGGTATGCTTATTTTACTCCACAGCAGAGCCGCTGACAAAAGCCGTAAAGGTTTGTGTGCAGGATGTGTGAGACGTTCTGAGGTGCTAGCTGGCCTTTTCCTGAACCTTGACCTGAACAAAACTGGAACGGGAGGCATTGAGGGTCAGGCCCGATTAGCCCCTCTGCAGACCTAATCGTTTGTTGCAGTCCACCATCATCCCGGCAGTCTTACATGGATTTAGCTTCGCACTGCAAAAACGCATGCAAAAACAAGTAAAATGTTCTTAAAACTTAGTCTATTTGTCCTCGATTTGAGCCAGTAAATAAGATCATCTGCCAATGGAATGAGTATCTTTACCCCTAAAATAAGATAATTGGACATCCTGCACTTGAAATAAGATGATGGAGATGAATTGTTCCTATTTTAAGAGGAAAAATCTTATTCCATTGGCAAATAGTCTTATTTACCTGCTCAAATCAAGGACAAATACACTTATTTAAAGAAAATTTTACTTATTTTTAGTTCTGTTTTTGCAGTGCGGTTTGTTCTTGCTGCACCAGTGGACCAGCTGACCACCTCCTCTCAGACTCGTCATTGTCCAGGATCAGACAACGATGTCATCTGCAAACTTCTGGAGTTTCACAGAGGGGTCCGCTGAGATGTAGTCATTTGTGAGGAAGATGAGAAGAGGGGAAAGAACACCCGTCCCCCCGCCCCCCAGGGTTTGGGGGTGCTGATGCTGATTGGTAAAAAGATGCTCGCTAGCCTCACCTGCTGGTGATCCACTGACAGCCAGGTGGAGGCCGGCACTGGGAGCGTCTGGTGGATGATGTCCAGGTTGATACGTTCAAAAATCCAACTATATGTTCCAGGCTGCACAGTGGCGCAGTGGGTAGCTCTGTTGCCTTGCAGCAAGAAGGTCCTGGGTTCGAGTACACCCCTGGGTCTTTCTGCATGGAGTTTGCATGTTCTCCCTGTGCGTGCGTGGGTTCTCTCCGGGTACTCCGGCTTCCTCCCACAGTCCAAAAACATGACTGTTAGGTTAATTGGCTTCTCCAAATTGTCCTTAGGTGTGAGTGTGTGTGAGAATGGTTGTTTGTCCTGTTTGTCTCTGTGTTGCCCTGCGACAGACTGGCGACCTGTCCAGGGTGTACCCTGCCTCTCGCCCAGTGAACGCTGGAAATAGGCACCAGCACCCCCCGCGACCCCATGAGGGAATAAGCGGTTTGGAAAATGGATGGATGGAATGGATGGATGGATGTTCCAATGTGGCTAGCTTGTCAGGTTAAATGTACCTTTTGAAAATGAGAACCTTAAAGCAGATATTAAACACTATTAATTAAACCCACGCTTCTGTATTAAGTGTTTCTATTGGTCAGCTGTAATATTCTTTTAATTAGCTGTAAGCGGAAAATCTGAACAGATAAAGGTCTAGAAACGGTCCATTTGGGGATTAATCTATACATGTTTCACTTCGTGAATGGAGTTACTGACATAGAATAACTTTTCCATATTCTCATTTATTGGACGGGTCCGTTTAAGGTCTCTTAATGTCGGCGGGTTCTGCTCTAGAATCGAGAAATGACATTTTCCTGAGGAAGCAGGAACAAATTCTTCAGGCCGAGACTTTTCATACTTTGTGAGAGCTGAACTAGTCGGCCAAGGTGACAAAACGGACTCTTCCACACAAACAGCAGCCATTTACAATGTCTGACCATTCAAGCGTAGTTTGTTGGACACTTTTGGAGGAAAAAAGTCCTCTATCCAGACGAAGGTGCAGTGCTGAGAGCGCAGTGGGGCCATGTTGAGGTTTTCAATGAGCCCGGGCGGTTGTACCATCCTATGGCCTCCCCAGGCCGCTGCGTAGATGTCGATAGGCGGCCTACATGTTCCAGATTTTAACCAAATCAAACCAACCCTTCTTTTTCTGTCGGCGGATGAGGTTTATTATGAGCTTGGCTTTGGTTTCTGACCTGAGTAACTCTGCGCCCTGTCCAGGTACGGGAGAAAGCGGGAAAAGCACCTTCATCAAGCAGATGAGGATCATCCACGGAGCTGGCTACTCAGACGAAGACAAGAGGGGCTTCATTCGGCTCGTTTACCAGAACATCTTCACCTCCATGCAGGCTATGATCCGTGCCACCGAGAACCTCAAGATCCCGTACAAATATGAACAGAACCGGGTAAGTGCTGACGTGGAGAACCTCCATGTTCACGTTTTAGAAAAAAAGATCTGTAATGTGGGGGAAAAAAGGCAAAAATTGGTCTCTTAAGATTCTGCATATTGAAACGAAATAGCCTTTATTTTTATTTTATTCTGTTTGTTTTTTATTTTCTTGTGGTAGTGCAATGAATTGCCAGGATAGTTTTGTTTTTACTAGGGTAAAAAATCAAACATTTCTGCCTTTTTTTAGAGTAAAAAAAATGTAATGAGCAGAAACTGATTTGTTTAAAATAACTATAAACAGAAATTTGACTAGGCAATAATTTGATAAATAGATTTTTTTTTCTATTTTAACATATTAGATACAGCTCTTTGGTTTAGTACCCTTTTTAATTTAATATCTAAAGAAATTATACCCATTACTAGTCAGATTGTCTAAAAGTGTCAAACAGCAATATTTATTTTTTGATTTATTTTTTTAATGCAGGGGAAGAATTTCCAATCAGACCAAATGTCAGAGCTTTATTTAAATTTTCTTCTAAAACCCTCACAAGAAGTCATCGCAGCATCCAACCTCTATTTAAAACACCATCAACCTGTTTTTTATTTTTCTCAATGTAAACTGCGTGGGTAGACGGTGTGTTTTAGGTCTTACTTTGAACCAACTTTTGGCACTGAAAGTTATGCTAAAATCTGTCTGGCGAAAATATATTTGGAGGACATAGACCTGGTGGGTGGTTAGATTATTCCTGCTTGGCCCAAGCAGACGGCGAGGAATGCTTTTTACAGGGTTCCTACGCAGTCTTGAAAACTGTGGAATTGGATTTTGTCATTTTGCACGTCTGGAGAAGTATGGACGGTAAAAACCGAGCACATAGATAAGTTGGAAATTCCAGATTTCATTTCTTCAGTATTTAAAATACAAATATCCAATTTGTTGTTTTAAGTTTCGGATCGACAAATGGATACGCTTTCAGAAGAGTGCATTTTTGGTCCCTAGAAGCTTTTACCAAAGTCCTTGTACTGGGTTTGGTTTAAATACCTAGCAAACCAATTGATCTCCTTATGTTTTGAAATGTTGTAAACCAAGGCAATACTCATCATAAACTGCATTTTAATTGATCAGTATTTAAATACAACACAGATTTTCCAAGTAATTTGGATTTTAAAGGATCCAAGTTTGTTCAGATGCTAAATGACTACTTAAGTGTACATGATGTCGTAAAAACCGATGGAAAATCTAAAAAAAAAAACTGGGTCTGGAAAACTATGGGATTTCTAGATGAAAAATTTGTATGCAGCATTGTTTTTTGGGGGTTTTTTTTATAGCAAAAGTTCAGTTCAAACTTACGGAAGTAATTCTATCCGCCACGCTAGACTTTACTCTGTTGACTTGTTGATCTTTGACTCGTCTCTTGCTTTCGGCGTTTGTCTGTGCAGGCCAACGCCATGCTTGTGAAGGAAGTGGATATCGAGAAGATCAATGGGTTTGATCAGCACTATGTCGTAGCTATTAAAAGCCTGTGGGCTGATCCGGGAATCCAGGAGGCCTACGACCGTCGCCGAGAGTACCAGCTCTCCGATTCCACTAAATAGTACGTCTGCTCATCATTCTGTACGGATGTACATGGAAGGGCAATGGTCATGATTCCTACCTTTGATAGCAGTATATATTCTGTTGCCGTCTGTGTTCTTATTAGAGATTTGTCTCAGGTACCAGTCTGTTATTTAAGAATAGCCGTTTGTCAATATTTAGTTAAATGCGAATGCTTTAAATTCTGTAACTTTAAGTGCACTAAGATGGCACACAGTTATTAATGTAAGGCAAGGCAAGTTTATTTATAAAGCCCTTTTCAGTAACAAGACTATTCAAAGTGCTGTGCTGTGATGGTGTCCAGCTTAACTCACTCCCCAATGATATTCAGGATGCTTCAGTGTCTGTTTTTCTTGACAGCAGCAGATATTTTGTCCCAACAGGAGTCTCTGCAGGACGACCTGAAGTTTCTAAACACGCACATGATCCAACACAGACGGCTACGGTTCTGCCTAAACACGGCTTCAGCTTACAATGTTATCATGCAGAGCAGTTTGCTAAAAAGTTAGGCTAATGTTAACAACATGTTTTCTTTTGATTTTTTTTCCACTCAGCTGAATGTGTCGCCAGCTGTCTGTGCAGCTCCTGTCTACACAAACAGCTGACACACATTGGCTTCTAAAAGGTTGTGATCAGGCTAGAAAATAAGATAAAATGGGCACAGAAATTACGGCTACAGGACCCTTAGGGTTTGGCTAACACAGGGGTGTCCAAAGCGTGGCCCGGGGCCCGTTTGTGGCCCCGGTGCTGAATTTGTGATGGAAACTTATTATTTTTAATTAGGGTAAATTTATTACGGACAAGTTAAAATCTTACAATTGAAGGTTCGGTACGACACAAAACATTTGTCTAGTAATAAGCACACTTTATACATTTGCTTTAATTTCATAGTAAATAATTGGGTGACTTTTACTCAAATGCAGACATTGGTGCATTAAAATCTGATTGGAAATAATTTAATAAAATAGGCTAAATACAGGAAATATCTTTTCTTAAATGTATCATATTTTGTTGGACAGGGTTAGTATTTTTGGTTTTTATTTATTATTATTCTTTTTCTTTTTTTTTTTTGGCCCGCGATTGCATTCAATTTAACAATTTTGGCCCAATAGCCGAAAAGTTTGGACACCACTGGGCTAACATATAGTGAAATTTTAACGGCAACTTGAAAAGATACGGTACTCGGGATCAGGAGACGACCCCTGTGCTGTGATAGTTTTCTTTATTATGTATTATGAAATCTCCAAGTTCCTTAAAACATGATTTGGTTTTTGATACAAAATGAGATGAGTGTCAGTGTAAGGCACAGAGCCTGGACAGGAAATTTTGGACAGAGCTCTTTTTACAGTGAACCACCCATCTGGTTATTTTTCCTTAACTAAACTAAATATATTTTTTATTTTTTATTTTTGGGACAACTTGAAGCCTAAATACCGAAGCTCGTATTAGCAGTGGAAACTAACTTCTACACAACTTTGAATTTTAATTTAGCAGGACTTTAAGCTCAGTTTTACCAAACAGCAAATTTCGAGCAAAAACTGTCCTTGTAGCTTGGATCCTCGTTATCATTTTCTCTCAACATGAGCTATATTTTAGTCAACAATGTCTAATTCTACACATTGACTGAATTCCTTTACAGCCAATTAGTTTTGCATTAAAGGTTTAATTTTTAATCATGCTACTCACCATGTATTTGCAGCATACACCTACACTACGTCACTTTATAGTGCCCCCTACTTGTGGACTTGCTGCATTGCAGCTGGTTTTTAGCTTCAAGCAGGTCCCCATATGTGTTTGCATCTTAAGTGTGTGTTTTCTCTGTGAGAAAGTAAATCCGTCAGTCATCATATTTGTCTTCATTTCAGCGTTATCCAATCTGTTTATGTATATCTCCAGTTATCTTAGTGATATAGATCGTGTGACTGCGGAGGGATATGTTCCCACCCAGCAGGATGTGCTGAGGGTCCGTGTTCCCACCACGGGTATAATAGAGTACCCCTTTGACCTGGAGAACGTCATCTTCAGGTACCCCGGAAAAGCACCAGGACTGCAGCATCCCCATGGCTTGAAGACATAAACCACTGATGGGCATCAGAATAGAGACAAAGTGGCTAAAAGAGTGGAGATTCAATCTACTCTAGTAATTAAAAACAAGAACATTACAAGGATGTAGAGAAGCACCGATCAGGCTGTTGTGGGATTTTGCAAAGTTTTGACCTGCTGGTGTTGATTACAAATTCTGTGAACTGCTATATAAGTCGATTTAATGAGGGGGAAAAAAGATGCTTACAAATATTTTTTTCCTATACTTCCTGCCATGAGAACATTATTAATTATTTATATTAAGAGCAGAAGTGACATCACTCTATATAAGAGAGAAATCACTCTAAAACCAACGCTTTGCTGTTGTTGCTACAACAGAAGAAACGATTAGAGTCGGCCTTTTAAACTCCTTATTCTTTTGTATTGGCGGTTTGTGCGGCTGCCATTGCAAAAACGGCAGCTCGTGTACGTATTTTTGTAAATTGGATGCTTACCTCGACTGAGTGCTCTTTAAAAGGCTGCCAACTTCTCTAAATTCATGACAGAGGGAGGTTGAACGCTCACAAAGTTAAAATGGAGAAAATTTTGCTGCACTCTGTTCAGCCTTTTTGTTGTTTACTGACATTTTCACCAGTGTTTTCAGCTTCTCTCTCAGGAAAGAGTCTCAGAAACCACAGAATGTCATCACCCAATTGCATTATTGACAGTGTGCATCTCAATGTAATGTACACTGTAGGAGATGGGAGTGATGTTTATTAAGATGAGAAAGTAGTAATAAAACGCCATAAATATGATCAGAACAACAAATCTACGTTTTCTGTCAGTCGTTGTGTATTCTTAGTATTTACTCATTAATTTTTTAGCATTTCTCAAACTGTACGACGAATCCGCAGGGTTTAAAAGTTCACCGCTCACGATATCCGTTCTTACTGTACGGCTCAACGCTCTGATGTGATCTGGCTGCTCACACAATACGTCTAAAAGCCGCAGGTCAGACTCAGCCCAGTAGACAGATGGCGCCACTCGGACTTGTCTATTCGGAAGCCAAATGTAAACAGTAGAAGAAGAAAAATACAGAAGTGTCGATGCTCATTGTTAAATATGAGGCTCACTAGAACGAAACACGCTGCCTTGGCAGTTATACGAGTCACTCCTCCGTAGTTTGACTCCATGTCACGCGTACCGCCGCCATGCTTCTCTCCAGTCCTATGTTTTCGTTTGAGAAGAAGAATTTCCTTGTTTGGGCGAAATCAACTCGTAGACGCTCTTAGCTGTGCTACAACAGCAGGACGCGCTCCCGATAGCTCACGAGGGCCGACTGAATTTCAAACATGTTTGATTTTCACCCGTCCGTCCGATTCCTGATGGGGACGAGGTCGTGAGAAGTGAATCGTCCCTCGTTACCTTCTGTATACTACACAACGCAGGACCCACGATCCTGCTAAAAGTCGGCCCGATCCAAAAAATTCTCCCACGACTGAAGAATCGGCCCAAAAAGGGCAAAAACCCGTACAGTGTTCGCCCGGCTTTAGTAAAGGCTGGGCCGCCTGTTATCAGGTTGGGGTCCTTCATGTTAGCGTCTCCGATGCCACAAAAAATGGCTTGATTTATCCATGGTCATTTCTTAAGAGTTGGATATAATTAGAGTAGCAGCTAATTATTTGAAAAGGGAATTCGACTGTTTGAAAATCAACTGCCATTTGTCATTATGTGGTTTACAAGTTTAGATTTGAGCCTTTTACAGCATCCTCAGCTATAAAATGAGGAAAAGATCAGATCTGAGTCTCCAACCTGGCCAGCACCAGGATGGTCTAATCACACCGTCTGAGTCCGGTCACCAGCAGTTTCCTCGGTGCTTCTCTACAGGGGCCTTTTTTTTTTTTTTTCAACTCAAATTGAAAATCTGTAAAATGAATCCAGATTATACGTATGTTTGAGTAGGCCAAGCCGTTTTATGTATGTAAATGGCAACTATTGCCGTTAATCTGATCAGCAATCAGTGGTTTGTGTTTTAGAGTCGTGTTGGCCTGAGGCCAGACCTGCTGCACTGAAGCGTGTGGGGAGCAGCAGCAAAATACCAGATAAAGACGGATTGGGCAGAGATATCAAGGATTTCGCAAGAAATCATGGTGGAAATATGTGACGCTTAAGTGCAGAACAACTTGAATGCAGATCAAAACGACCCGTTTCCTGTGCCTTTTGAAAATAGTCGTGTGGATTTTTCCTCCCGGCATCCTTGAAGTGGGACATGCCCGATCCTTCTTTCTGTGGTCCAAATGTTGCTGCTGCAGTCGCTGCCCCCCCCCCCCCCCTCACTGTCTGAGCCATAACCCACCAGTGACTTGACTCCAGATTTGTTTTCATTTTAAAACAAAGCTGCTGGGGATTAAGTTTGAACACAGTATTGGTTTCTGGTAATAGAGCTGGTGGAGCAGTGGCACAGACTTAACACCCTTTGGTTTCTGTGATGTGGTCTTTTCTACTGTCGAGCTTCTTCTACAGGACTGATCAGCGCTTTCCTGGAATTGTAGCGGTTTGCGATAATTGCCTGTCACGCTTTATGTAACTGTTTTCCTGTTTGTCTTTTTTTTTTTTTTCCCTCCCCCTTGGTTTCTTTTCCCCCACCACCATTTCCTGATTGGCCTTCTCGTAGTTATCTTACGGATCTGGATCGTATTGCCGATCCCAGCTATCTTCCCACTCAGCAGGATGTACTCAGAGTGCGCATCCCCACTACAGGAATCATAGAGTACCCCTTCGACTTGCAAAGCATCATCTTCAGGTAGAAAGAGGCCAGACGTGGCTGCAAACCTCAGTGTTTTTTCATCATCATACAATCAACTACTCATTTGATTATTTATTTTTTTTCCTTCCGTGGGCCTTTAAAAACATCTTTTATCCATCTACATGAATAAAAAAAACATTGTCTTTGTCCCATTCCTGTTCCGTGCTCTTCTAAATGCTTCCATGCAATCATAAAAATAAAGTGCTTGATAATTTAGTCTCACCTGCTGCCGCCACCAAGAAGAATCACACAGAACACAACAGCCAGTGAACACCAAGTCCTACATTCTGGCGCCCGCTCTTTCTAAATGGGTCGCCTCCTTTTTTTTTTTTTTTTTTTCTTCTCCTCCTTTCCTCCCCGGCCGTCATAAGAAAACGAGGTCGTCCTCTCCGCTGTGGAGGAATGTTATTTTGGGCAGCAGGTCCTGCAGGGCCTATATTGGCCCTGGGTCTCTGTAGACGTCGGTGGAATGGGCCACCACCAGAGGGCGCTGATGCACCTGTGCATCAAGAGGAGCTGAGAAGCAAAAAAGGAAATATTTATTAGCTGGATTGCAGACATTTTCTGCATCAACCCGGAGCGTTTCCTAAAGGATCCGACTGGGTCATTTGTTACAGATTTAGGCTTCATAAAATTTGACCTGAAGTCCCTCATGAGCAATTGATGACATTGTATAGGAGAGGCATTGGAAGTCCTAAAAGAATTCATGCTTTCTGTGTAAAGCAGTGATTAGCTGCTTGCTTTCTGCATGTTCCCAATATCATCTTTGTTTCACTTTTTTTTTAAACTCTCCTTGTCCTCCATTCTTCCTGCGTCCCACTTTTCAGCTGCTCTTTTGTGTCATTTCACATCTCTATTATTCTCTCACTTTTAATTTCTATGCATGTTCTGAAACTTGGCAATCGTAGGGAAAGCTGGGAAAACCTGTACTGTATAGAAACTGATTCACCTTAATGTTCTAATTTCACAAGAGCTAGTGTACCTTTGTACAGACTTCAAATAACACAAGAGATTTTACCTTTTGTGTGTGTAGATATAAAGGAACGGTGCTCATCGAGGGAACCGTAGTGAAGCCAAAAGAAGGCTATGAAGTGTTCAGCTATGTTTAAACAATAAAGCTCTATTTTATTGAGCTAATGCTGTGAAAAGGTATTTGCCCCATTAAAGATTTTATATTCTTTGCTTCTTGATCGTTTAATTGTTTGAAATCGTCAAGCACATTTTAGATCCAGACAAAAATAACCTTTTAATAAATAGAAAAGACCGTTTTTAAAGCGATTTTTTTTTTTTAATACAGGAAGAAATGCTAGCCATAGTGACTTAGCCCTGTGTGAAACCATAACTGTTAAATCTTCAATTAATTGATTGCCTACATTTATTTTGACAGCAGAGTTTAATTTCACTTGGCCCTGATTACTGCCTGACCTAAAACTTCTTACTAAGAACCTGTTGGACAACATGAAGCACGCTCAAAAGATATCCCAAAGCAAATAATTGATTAGCTAAAGCACTGCAAGACAACAGACATTCTGTCTATGAATAGCTAACACCTACCATCTGAACACCCCTAAAATAGGGGCTTGGAATGGCCTAGTCAAAGTTTGGATGCAAATCTAAAAAATTTTACACCAAAATGAAAGCCTTGTTTCCAGTTATTGCAAACACTTGATGGCAGTTTTGTCGGCTATGGCGTCATAGCCAGTTTAGGTTTGAGGGTCACTTAATCTTTCCAATACAGCACAATTTTTATATTTAGGTATTTCACACTATGTATGATATTAAAAAGAAATTTTGGTACAAAAGAACTCTGTAAGGGGGCAAATACTTTTTCTCATAACAGCGTTGGTGTTATTTTATTTCTTTTTAGAGATAAATCTTTCACTTCGTACAGTCAGAGCTCTAAAAAGTTGAACCGGCCTTTTATGAGAGGCTACTTCACTGCAGTTACCTTGAGAAATGCAATCTTGCCTCTAAGCTACACACCGTAATTTCATTCAATTTGAAACTGTAATCATTGATGTTTTTCATGGAAGCAGCAGTGTTGAAAAAGCAAAATTTAACATTATCACAGATGATTATTTTGTATTAAAATATAAGTAATTGATATAGTTTTCATAACATATTTCCTTTTTTCTGGCAGAGTAGGGAAATCTGCGCACATTTAAACACACATCAAGGTGTGGTTTGTTTACAAAGCATATTTGACAAATTTTCACAAGGTGTTGAATCCATCAAGTGTGTTTATCTACTTGTCTAAAAAGAAAAACACTAAATGTGACAAAGTAGGACTGTTATAAATGTTCTCGTGAACAAGAGGCTCCCATTTTATGTAGGTTAAGTCCTGAAAATACTGCAGGACACAGTAGATGTAAAGTTGTAAACTCAGGGCCGTTGAGACTATAAAGGGAGGAAAAGTATTTATTCCAATCTGATTTTGCTTGTTTGAGTTTGAGAGTTGACTTGTTTTTATGGTTCTTCAGTTTTATTGAGGGGAGACTGATTATAATTCAAAATCCAGAAAAAAAGCCATAAAGGCAGGCGGCGGGGGGGAGAAATTAACACTTGTTTAAATGGAGTAGGCGTTTATCCTGCTACAAGTCAGCCAAAATCCAGCTCCGTCAGACCTCTCAGCTCATGAGGAATTGAAAAACTTCTGCCCACAGAATGAGCACAATCAGTTTTTCCCCTTAAACCCTGTTCATCATGTGCAAGACCAAAGATCCGTTAAAGGTCGTCAACGACAAGTTGTTAGAACTTCACAAAGCTCGAATGGGCGAATAAACCAGTCGAAAACAATTATTTAGAGATGGAAGAAATATAGAATAGGCCTTAATTGCTCTTGAGCTGGAGGTTCAGGCAAATCTTACTTCAGGCATCAAGACTGATCATAGGAGGAATCTGTTAATAGTCTGAAAATGGATGGAACCACGCTCACCAAGGATCACCACTGCATTAAAGGTCCCATAAAATAGTTATACTGGGACACTTCTTCCCTCAGGCAGAGGTCTTCCAATGGGAAGAGGTCAAAAAGATCTCACCAAGACCACAAAGGAGGAGCTAAAGGAAAATCAACATGATCATGGCGTAGCCTAGCTTATTTACGGACCTCAATCCTTCAGAAAATCTGTGGAGGAGCTGAAGTTTGACAGCTGAGAAACCTAAAGGTTTCAGAAAGCTTCTATAAAAAGGAAAGGTCCAAAACCCTGAAGATTTATCTGAGACCGTAGACCAACTACTTGAAACTGTGCTTATAAATGAAAGGTTCAATAAAATTAAATTTTTATAGTGCCAATTCACAAAACATGTCATCTCAAGACACGTTAAAGTCAAATCCAATCAAATCATCCAGACAAAATTCAAATTCTAAGAGATGAGTTACTTGATCTGTATTATGCATAATTTGCATACCACCAAATGCATTTTGATGGATTCAAAACCTTCATCTGAACAACAAAACTGTTTATTTTGATTAAACACTAAGCCAACAATCTTAAAAAAAAAAAAAAAAAAAAGATAAAAATTGCAGCTAAACTGAGCCACTCGGGCTCAAATTCTTACAAATTTCTCTAACATGTCCTCCCACCTCGTAATCTTACTGTCAGGATGGTGGATGTTGGGGGTCAGAGGTCAGAGCGAAGGAAGTGGATTCACTGCTTTGAGAACGTCACCTCCATCATGTTTCTTGTGGCTCTGAGTGAGTACGACCAGGTCCTGGTGGAGTCCGACAACGAGGTGAGGAAGGATGGATATTGCTTGATCTCATGGAGTTGCATTTTCTTTTCTTGTGAAAATGGAGATTGATGGTTCTCCCATTTGAGTCTTTTGATTCCTTTTTTCTTTATCAGAACCGCATGGAGGAGAGTAAGGCTCTGTTCAGGACAATCATTACCTACCCCTGGTTTCAAAACTCTTCAGTCATCCTCTTCCTCAACAAGAAGGATCTACTAGAGGAGAAGATTGCTTATTCACACCTGGTGGACTACTTTCCTGAATTTGATGGTGAGTTAACAGATTCTAAAAACTAACAGTGAATTTATCTCCCAGCCCCCCTTATCACAGGATAATGCCTCTATGCTGATAGTTCTTGGGGAATCATTATTTTTGCTACATTTTTTGCATCTCCTGTGCCATTTCCAAGCGGTCTATGTCAACAGCACATCTCTATATATTCCTAGCAAAGTGCTGTACATCGCTGAGCATGCCATCCTGTGCGATAACTTAACCACGCACATGGCTTTAAGGAAACCTTAACAAGTAGAGTTGGAAGGAATCCTTTGCACAAAATCCTAAACCTGTGTTTTTCCACTGGTGACCGTAAGCCAGTCATACTGAGTTTCTAAAACGTGTTGTTAGGCTTTGTCAAGAAGGAAAGTTTTAAGCTTGGTCTTAAAAGTAGACGGGGTGTCTGCCTCACGGACTAAAACTGGGAGTTGGTTACACAGAGGAGGAGCCTGATGTCTTAAAAAAAATAATCTGCCTCCCATTCTATTTTTAGAGACACTAAGAACCACCAGTAGACCTGCAGTCTGAGTAGGGATGGGTAATGCATTTGGTACTTTTATTGGTACCGACCGAGTACCGATTCATGTACCTAAATAGAAAGGAGAATTTAAAAAACGTTCTGGATTTAACAGGAAGCCAATAAAGAGAAGCTAAAATAGGACCAATATGATCTCTCTTTTTCATCAGAACTCTTGCTCTGATGTCCCGCTGTCCTCCCTGATATCCAGAGCACCTCCTTACCTTACTCCTGTTGTACGCCTGATCCGTCTCCAAAGCAGGATAACAATATCAGATCCTAGATTAGGGGTCTTCAGTTCTGGTCCTTGAGGTCCGGTGTCCTGCAGCTTTTCGAGGTCACTGGTTCAACACACCTGAATGAAACGCTGAATTAGCTCCTCAGCATGCAGTCAAGTTCTCCAGAGTCCTCCAAATGACCTGATTATTTGACTTAGGTGTGTTGGACCAGGAACCCATGTAAAAGCTGCAGGACACCAGACCTCGAGGACCGCAATTAAAGATCCCTGTCCTAGATAGACAGAAGGTACTGCTGGAAGCAACCGTGATCCAGCCGTAGCTCCGGGACCCTCTGAACTAAGAGCATCTCTGGAGGATCCGGTGGACCTGCAGGGATGTTGGTGCCGTTGTTTGGCTTTTCACGTTAAATACAGCACCGTGACTCGCTTGGTAGAATCGCGGTCCGCCCTGTTGAGTTCAACAGACAAGCGGATAGAAGCTCCTCCTATTTGACGGCGTGGTGAAGCGAGTGAATCAGGCGGAAAATGCGCCGGAATCACTTTCGGTGTGAGCGCACCTTTAAAAAAAAAAAAACATGCTAACTCGATACCCGAGTCTGGAATGAATGCGTGTAGTCGTGTGCAGGTAAGAAGTGGAACACGGCAGTCTTCGGTAAAGTTATCCAAAACCGCCTGAAGCCTCAATTCATCCATTTTACTGGCAAAAGAATCTTACATTGGCGAGGGAAAGGCTGGGAAATGTGGCCGCTTCCATAGCCTTGCTAGCTCGCACTCTCTGCTCCGCCTCCCCTTTCTTCTTGTTGAGATGCTAAGCTACGGGCAGCCAGGGTCTGTTGTAATGAAAATTGGGATGTTGTATGAATTTGATAACTCTGCTTTGAGACTCCCATCACACGAAACTCCAGTCTTTAGCACAGCACCTCGACTGTAGGTCATCTTAGCGCATCAGAAAGTGGTTAAAAGAGTAGAAAGTGGGTACAACAAAACAAAGCGTGAGCACCGAGTCGCTGTGTCTACATGTGCCGCCGTTCTGCGTCTCAGCAATGCAAACGATGCTCTGCCCCTAATCTGACAAAATGAAGTGTATTGGTCTGTTAATTCGAGTTAATGTTTCTCACTTTAAAACTTGGCGTCAGTGTTTTTAAATCTTTCCGTTTGCAGGGTGCAAGACGAGATTGATTTTAACACACCAGTGCCTCTGAAACCAACACCCCCCCTCCTCCCCTCGTATGATTTCTAGTTGATGCGTAGGAGAGAAAAATATTCATGCAGGCCGTCTCTGTTTCCAGGTCCCCAGAGGGATGCTCAGGCAGCGAGGGAGTTCATCCTCAAAATGTTTGTGGACTTGAACCCGGACAGCGACAAGATCATCTATTCCCACTTCACCTGTGCCACGGACACTGAGAACATCCGCTTTGTGTTTGCGGCCGTCAAAGACACCATCCTACAGCTCAACCTGAAAGAGTACAACCTGGTGTGAGAGGGGGGGGAGGACGGTGCTCGCGACGCACGTCTCCCCCACACCCACCCACCCCCCCAACCGCCCATTGCACAAACGCACCCTTCTTCGGGAGCGTGCCGTCAACGCCACACGCATCGCACAGCGCAGCACTCCGGCTCTCACACACTCATTCTCACACACAAACAGAAATGTTGCTTTTTTTCTTCTTTTTTTTTTTATTTCCTTTCCAGTACGGCGTATTTCCAGTTCCTCCCACCACCTTCAAACGTGTCCCTCCTTTCACCAAAGCCGCTCCCTCCTTCTCCTCCTTCTCTCGGCAGCTTGTTGCATCAGTCTTCGGCCCTTATAAAGCTGCTCCGTGTGTCAGAGCTGGCACACAAACCTTTCAGACGGGCTAAACGGTGACCGGAAGGGATTTTTTTTTTTCTTTTTTTTTTTTTTTTTCCGTTGGCATTTGTATATCTGCGTGTATTTGGAGCAGTTTTTTATTGCCGATGGATTTTGGTGAAGGATTAAAAAAGATGTAATCTTAGCGCCCCGCAGAGTTGACCCTCTCTCCTTTCCTGCCAGTGTGAAAGGCACTGACTGATATATCTGGTGACATGATCTACGGACCAGCAGTGCTGCACACAGAAGAGAGGGCTCCATAGCGACGCAGTCAGGATGTGAGGCCGCACGCCAGACAAAGGGACGGACTGGAGGGTTCTGCCATCGCCTCGCATCTTTGAATGTACCCCAGGTGTGAGCATCACAGTTGCAACGAAACAAAATTTAAAGAGATGTATATTATGAATTGAATGCATATTTATCCATTTTCACCAAGAAGCGAGGGGTGGGGGGGTCGGGGGGTGCGCAGGTGCAGTTGATGAAAATCTGTTGCTGAAAATTTTTAACAGATTTTTAAACTGATCTAACAAAAATTTGTTGCAACACCAAACCGTCTGAATCGAGTGGGCATAAAAGCTACACATTTTTTAAAATTTAGCAAAATCAAAACAACAAAAAAAAGGCAACTGTACATTTTTTTTTTGACATAGGTATCCTTTTTGAAGATATTAATTTTTTTCCTTTTTAAGTTTAAGTTAATCACACGCTTCCCTGCTCCAAAATGTATTGTGTATGAACTGACGGGGGACAAGCTTCCACATGATGCAGCACTCCCAACATCTGGTCGCGCTGACACAGGTGCTGTGAAACGGCTCCCTCAGTACAAAACCCTAGCTCGCAGCGGGGAGGGGGGGAAAGGACCCCCGCGTTGGAAAGTTTGCACTCTCATCCGCGAAGTTCATCTGCGAGTAGCTAAATCGGCGACCACGAAGGCTGGAAACTCAACGTGTCCGATGACATCACACTTCCTGATGCGACGCAGTCACCAACGCCGTCAGGATGTGCTTCTTGTATTTCTTTTTTTTTTTTTTTTTTGGGTGTTTTTTGAGTGATGTATAAGGGGAAAGGGAGGAGGATGCGCCTTTCATAGAAAATACTCTGAAGTCTGCAAATTTTTGTGTATATTTGTAAATACATATACACAAAACTCTTCTGTACAAAACAAGTGCTCTGTGGTACACTATCTTTTGGTTTTTGAAAAGAGAAAAAAAGGAAAAAAAATGACTTTCTTTAGCTTACAGATTTCTCCTATAAATTTATGGTAGTATTGAAACTGTGATTATGAATTTTGTTCACTTGATTAATAGGATTTCAAAGAGCCGCACGGTGTTGAGGAAACGAAAGCGGGTGGTCGGAGAACAGAAAAGGAAAAGAAAGCCTCTGAACGCCACACTACTGCAACAGCTCTGTGTTCGGAGTAAAACTAACTAGGGCTGGTTCAACAAAAAAAGAAAAAAAAATCTTGACGGTTAAGGCGAAAGGATGATTTTTTTTTTTTTGAGAGTAATTAAAGATTTTTTTTTTTATTTATATAATTTATGGACCAGAATGAAGGTGTTGATAATATGACTGCTTGTGTTTCTGTCATGTTGAAGGGCTCCTTTTCTCATGGCAGAGCCTACTTGAGTCTGAACTGCTGTTAAAAAATACACACAAAAACAAAAAAACAACAAAAAAAAACGAATGTCTGGTATAGTAAGAACTTTATCTCTGCTTTCTATTTCTTATAGACATTTCCAGATGTACTTGCCATTACATTTCCATCCATTATGATCCCGTTTGTTTTCTTATACCTTAGGGAGCCCTCACATGCCCCCCCCCTCCCCCTATTTTTTAAAGAATCATATTTTTTTTCTGTTGGATTATAGATGCAGCGCTGTAATACATACCTAGAAAAAATGTACAGTACAAAAATAGGTGAACTTTTTTATCAGTGATTGAAGACCTCTGAGGTCCATGCTTGCTATTTGTAACTTAACAAAAGATGAAACGTTTATTTATTTTATTTTTTGGGTTTGCATTAATTTCCAATTTTTTTGAAGGCTTGCTTTGAATAGTGCCAGTGAAGTGCAGATATGACTTTTTCTTTTGGTCTCGTACACGACCTTTTCTACAAGTGATTTACCCTTCATCCTCATTAAGGGCTATATCACAGTGCATCCGACAGCGGGGAGTGGAGTAAAGGACCACAGTGAACCAAGTCATCCACTAATACTACTACTACGTGTTTAGAAAGAGATTATTTGCTGTCTGTGCTATTAAGAAGTAAAGGCAGAGTGTTAACACAACTGTAAGGTGCGTGTATGTGCGTGAGTAGAGAGTTTTTACCAACACTTTAGATGCGCTCTTTAAGTTTTTTTTTTTTTTTTTTTTTCCTTTCTTTCTGGTTTCTCACGACATTTAGTTTGCATCTGTATCGCAGTGTTGCTTGTAATCCATCATGGAGTGTTGAGGCGCTTTTATCATTACGGACACTACTACCAGGACAAGTATTGCATGAGTTCCCCAAGTATTTGAGTGACAGCTAGTAAGCCAAGAAATGAAACGTTAATGGTGTACTGGTGTCTTTGCATATTTTAACCTGTGTTCATGTCTGCTTTCATGGCAGCTGAAGAGGTGCAATAGTGATGCTGATGATGCTAACCTGGTTGTGGACCCCAAAAATGAGTCACCCACCCTAATCTGGTGACTGAGTCCATTACACTCATGCAAAGCAGTGATCAATTCCAGTTACATGGATAGTTTTTTGAAGGGAGCTTCTGTTAAAACATCAGCAGGCAGGTAAGCTCTTGCATGCAGTGGAGAACTCTTTGGTTCTTCCTCTGGGATGCAGATTGTTCGGCCTCGAGCTAATGGCTAGTCCAAGACCTTCTCTTTAAAACTCTTTTTATGCAAACAGAATTTTATGAACCTTGTATTGGACCCTCCAAAACAATAAAGCGGTTGTTTCCAGTGCAAGCTGACAGCATCTCTGGGATTCACTGAAAATATGGAAGTTTTTAATTGGTTAGATGACGTGTTGGAGTATCTCTGCCCCCTTAAAGTCAGGCTTTAGTAAAAATCCAGGTTAGTTGGGACGTCTAAAGCTAACAGCTAAAACTAGGAGGGCCAAAACTAAAGGGGAGTTCCGTTGTCTTAAAAGAAGCACAGTGGCTAATGCACTCCCTGTTTTATACCCCATCGCACTGTCGACAGGTTTGCAACAGGGGGTTATTTACACGGAAACTGAATACTGGAAATGGGGCGATCCGCCACCGCTGATCTTCCTGTGTGAACGCACACTGAGAAAAGAACAAGTAAAGTGTTTGTGGTCGGCGTAATCACCCAGTAGAATGGGAGAGTGGTGTGAAAAGCAAGAAATACCCCAGTTTAAGTGTTTGCTGTTTTGTATATTTACACGGCATTAGTTTTCTGACGGGAAATGCGTTGCGTTTTCTGTTCTACCTCAGTTTTCCAAGTGATCGGCTTCTGCTTTAAATGGTCACCGACTGCAAACATGATAATTTAAAGGTTCATAAAAATGTCTGCATACATCACAGATACCGTAGAAAACCTGTTTGCTCTTTTTCCTTCTTGGACAAACCATTATCTTCAGATTAATCCCAAAGTGGCTAACAGTTAGCCGCTAACTGATCTGGATTTATGCTTTATGAAGCTCTCGTTCATTGAAATGGTTTGACAGGACCTGATGTCAATAATCCAGAACTGTCCCTTTTTTTTTAATAATCCTTGAACCACCTGAGGTTTCTAGCCATGTCGTACTCATTCCTTTAAAAGAAACTGACAGAGGAGCCAGTTTCCAATGTAATCAGGTTAAAATATGCAACCGTGCGCCAGTATGCTAATGCTGCCATTTTCTCTGCTGAAAACGACACTAACCTCTTACTGAGGAGTGACCGCTGCTATGACTGCAGTCATATAGAGGATCATAGTGAGCATAACCAAGTGTTTATCAGTGGTGTTCTACTTTTTGCTGAGTGCAGCTCACCTAAATGGTCTCAGACCGTGTATTCGCTAACTAAGCTCTACAATCTGGCACGTGGTGAAGGGCCAGCTGGCTGCTGGTGTGGGTTTGCTTGTGTTAGTCCTCCTACTTCTTCTTTCGTTCTGCTTTGGACATGTATTGTTTCAGCATAACCAAGCAGCAAAGAGGGATACAGTTCAGTCTCCTTTCATTCATGACTGTTTTCATTCTCCCTTCACACTACATTACTAATTTATTGCCTTGAGTTAAGAAGAGAGATGGCCCTTTACGATGTTTCTGTAAGCTTGTTGTTACACTAAGGGAAATCAGATTTATCTCTAACACATCTGTATAGAGTTGGACACTCGGCCCAAAGCTCGTTTCTCTTCTTTATGTAATGTAAACATGTTTTTTTTTTTTTTTTTTGGACCACTTGAATTATTTTTCCCCTCACTCCAGTGAAAGCTGAATTTCAACCATGTAGTTTGTAAAAATGTCTTCTTTTTTTTCCCCTCCTCCTTTTTTAAGTATTCAAACCAACAAGTAAACAATGTATTATTCTGAGTGTGCCAACCTCACTCTCCAGAGCCAGGCTCTCTCTTAAGTGCCAATGATGTGGTCATTATCAGAAAGACCACCATTTGAGAGGGGGGAGGGCCTCCCCTTTGTAAAAAAATAAATAAATATAAAGACTAAAGTGATAATTGTGAACACACAACAATTTTGTTCTGTATTTAAGATTGATTGATTTGAAAGATGATTTTTTTTTTTTAAGAAACTGTAATTATATCTGCATGTGGTGTTTGTTTTGTGTTGAAAGTGAGGGCTTGGATGTTTTCACTGAAGTAGAGCCCTTTTGTTAAATAGGGTTCAATCAGTCGGTTATAATTGATTTACAATAACTCTTGCCATATTTTTTTTTATTTGTTTCATGTATTTGTTTCAACCACTGTTGCCTGATCCTCATTCAAACATGAACATGACTTATGATCATTGTCGCCTTTTAAGAGAGAAACATAATGACAAGGTATCTGTTTTAAATTGAAATAAATTTGTTCCTATACTTGCTGATGGTGTGCGAGTGGGTTTTATGCTGAAGGAAAGGTGAAGTTTTGGAGTTTACTATGTTTTGTTTTTAACGAGGTTTGCTAAAATTGCTGAACTGATGCGATGGGCAGACCCCTCCTGAATTGGTAGGTTAATTAAATTACTTTATACAAAACTTGGGATCAAATCGAGAAATCCTTAGTTCTGGTCAATTGTCTATAATATATTAAAAGCAAAAAGAGGAAGAAAAGAAAAGTAGAAATGTATTTAGTGCTGTGTTGTGACCTCCCTGGGCAGAAAGCCTTATTGCCTAAATCAGGTGTTGGTGACCTTTACAAACGAAAGAGCCATTTTTGCCCTTAATAATCAAGTTAATTATTAAGTGAAAATTTAATAATTAAACTTATAAACATTGATAACAATATTTATATTAGATTTTAAAGCACAGAAAATATCAAACTTGTACAAGAAGACAATTTTCTCTAATGAAACGTTCCACATTAATGGAAAATTAACAAACTTGTAGTTTGCCACCTAATAACAAAAGCGTTCAACAGAAAAGGAACTGCTGTCGTCCTGTTCCGTTTAAACACACTGAAAAAAATACTGATATGTTTTAAAATGTTATTTCTTTAACATTTTTGGTCAACATTTTGAAGAGCCAAACGACTCCAGGGCCGCAGGTTGCAGTGGGAGTCGTTTTAAAGCGATGGCCAATAATTAGTGTTGATGTTTTGGCAACAAAAGGTGAAACATGCAAGGGTCAAAACAGATAAAATGCTAACATTTTTTATAGAATGTTTGCCAGTTATTAGTGTTTCAGGATATTATTTTTTTTCTTTTCTGAACGACACTTTAATTATTTTAGCTAAACAATAAGATCGTCCTGATCAAGGTGTGGGTGTCTGATTCCCTGCTGAACTCGGTGCTCCATATCTATTGTTGCCGTTCTGTTTTGAGGTTTTGTGTAAACCACACCCATAGGTCTGGCAAGTTAAAATATTTGATTTTAAAGATTAAACCCCTTTCCCCCCCTTGTCTATGACGTGCAAAGTTGCATATTAGACCTTGATCATACATTAAGTAAGTCATGGAAACATCTGTTTTAGGCCTTTTTTTTTAGATTGCTCACAGTTGATGAAAGTACAAATTTCAATTTCTTAGAAAAGTTGTATAGGCTATTGCTTAATAGCTTTTATTGCTGAAATAAAGGATTTCAAATAAAGAGATGCTATGTTACAGTTAGGATGTGATTTCCACAATCACAGGAAAGGCTGTGGGCCTGACACTCATCTAGCTGACTGGTAATCCACAAAAGGCCTTTACTAAACGAGCCAACTGCTCAGACTGCTTTTTATAAAGTGTATAAATACAAGGTTTGGTGGAAGGAAAAAGTGTGGTAGAGAAGGTGCACGAGCCACACTGATAACCCCACCTTTGAGCCCCTTTCAGAGTGTGTGAGAGATTGTGTGCAGCTGGAGCTGATGCTTCACAAGCCAGCATACATGATGTGTAATAGACTCTCAATCCATGTGTGAAGCAAATACTGAAAGAGCGATAAGTGTGTTTTATATGGGCTAAGGAGGGTAAAAAAAAAAGGATTGGACTGTTGCTCAGTGGTCCAAAGTCGTCTTACAGATGTAAGTAAATTTTACGTTTCATTTGAAAATCAAGTTCCTATAGTCTGGAGGAAGAGTGGAGATACACGGAGTCAAACTCCCTAAGATGGAGAGGGAAGTTTCAAAAGTCAGAAATACGTAACTGGCTGATTTAAGTCGAGTCAACGCAGATTATAACATGTCAGCATGTGACTAGTGACACTTCAGCAGAAGCAAGATATGCGTTTATTGAAGACTTGAGCTCAACTTGGAGAGTCCAACTTATCTTTATGAACTGATGATAAAAGTTTTGCACATTTTAAGTCATGTATTTTAATGACATTAGTTATGAAAAGTAGTTGTTAGTTATAGCAACTTTCTCAGACCTTAGAGCAGCATATTAAGGCCACCCTGAAGAAACTCCAGCTCAGACAAAATGTCAAGAAAAACGGGACAGAATGAAATATCTTATTAATCTTAAGACAAAACTGATCATTCCGGACTACAAAGATCCTGGTAAGGACTGAACAGAGAGATATGAGCTGTTAGAAATTTAGGATTCGACTAAATTAAAATTTTGTGTCATTTAACTGTTTCAAAAACAGCGGCTATAGGTTAATAAGTAATAAGTACAGTTAAGCAAATATTATAAATCCTGTTACCAAAAAAAACAAAAATTGTTATATCCTTAAAAAGAATATTTATCTAAATTGATGCCATGGGAAAGGGGACCAAAAGTCAGGTAGCAAAAGCCTGTAAAGATAGAATGGTTCACACAAAGAAATTAAAAATAAGTATTTTATAACTCGGCGCGTTTAATTCCATTGAAGAACTCGGAGAATGAAGGAAAATCACCTCCACCCTTCCAGATCTAAAAGATTAGGAGATAACTTTCACTGTTTCGGCCTTTCGTTGCTGCATTGATAAATGCACATTTTATAATATACTGTGCAGAGAAAGCCACCTTCTCTCGGACCTTGATGGGCTGAAGTTGAGTAGAATATTTTCCACTTGTGATGGAATCTGGACTCACTCTAACCTTGAGTTTTCCCATGATGCTCGGTCAACCCTCCCCTCATTACCCAACACACCTTTTTTCTTTATATCCCTGATGTACTGATGGACCCGCTTTAAAACATGGATATTCAGAGACATCGTTAGCCATTAATGGGCTGATTTTATGTTGGATCGGCGGCTTCATTTAGGCTGACAAATCATGGTTTTTGTCTGTTTAGGAGAAGAGGCGCTTAGCAGCTGTCAACATGCAGTGTTACCAAACTAAGCTTATAATGGTGTTGGATAGTTCTTTAAAAAAAAAAAAAAAAAAAAAAAGCTAATCTCAACAGCTCAATCAGCTTTGGTTTTGGCAGGAAGCAAAATATCACAGATTGTTTTAAGCAGAAACTGAGGATCCAATGATAAAATATTTCTTAATGTGAAACTAGTAGTGACTGTTATTCACTCCTGTTTTTTTGGAAACTAATGACTGATATTCACACCTTTTTTTGGTGGAGAGAGGAATATTAGGACGGACCTTCCATCCATTCACGAGGTGTCCAGGGCCAGAAAAAGGGCAGCCAAGATCTCATCCTGTAAAAATGTCAGAAACGGTTCTTTTTAGGTCCTTTTTTGTTTATAACAGAATAAAGATTTCATAAATATGACGGCTTATTAGGGCCACTGTAGATAAAAGGGGGGGAAAAAAAGAGGAAATTTCCACCAAAAAACTTTTTTTTGGTGGAATCAAAAAGATTTTGAGATTAATTTCACATATTTTCAAGAAAAAGAACCTGGAAATTTTCTAAGGTTGAAAAGTCAGAAATAAATATGGGAGAAGATTAAGAGCCAGTCAAAAAAAAAAAAAAAAAAAAAAAAAAAAGGGCATTAAAAAAAGTCTATTCGATTCTGACTTTAATCTGACTCTAATCTGAGAATAAAGTCAGAATTCTGAGAAAAAAGTCAGAATTGAATACTTCTTTAAATGGCTTTTTTTGTTGCTGTTGTTGAAAGGCCCTAATGCTCTTCCGTACATAAAACCCAAACTGTTCAGTGCAGAAAACTGTTTGATCATTCTTAGTATTTTTATGTTTTAGATTTTAAGATGAAATGAGAAAGCAAATTTTATTTTTTCTTTTCAAATGATGATTTTGACATGGTGCAAGTGCAACTACCACACTGGCAGAATTTTTCTTATATATTCTTCATACATTGTTGTTGCATATTTCCAACATATTTTACCTACGATCCATAGTGTGGTTTTTGCAGTACCTTCTGCACCCCCATGTCCAACAGCTTTTGGGGGGGGGGGGGGGGGGGGGGAGGAGAGATTTGCCGCTCTGGGTGGAGAACCATTTCTCCCATAACAGAGAGAGACGCTATTTCAACAGCTCATTTTTGTCTGCAGTATCTTTAACAATAGCGTCTGTATAACCCATGTCGACGTTGAAGTGTAACACTTATAATAGGTCATTAATATCTCTCCATTAATAGACACCAGCGGCTGACACAGGACATCGGTGAGCTCGCGCCCTGCTGGGTTTAATACAGCGCGTGGTCACACGGGGCGCCCGCTCCACCGCTGCTCGGTTTGTGTTCCGGGTGATGCTGTTCCTCCCTTCAACGCAGTCTGGGGGGGGTGGCGGCGGGGAGGGGGGGTTTCGTGTGTCAACATCCAGGGTTGTCCCCGGGGGAGGCGTAGCATTAATACCTGATGTTGCCTTGAAACAGTCTTTTCTTTCCGCCAGACGCCCGTTTAGCGATCCCGACTGCTAAAGAGCAGCCGACCGCTCCTCTCGCCGCGCCGCTTTGACGTTAGCTGGTGTTATTTTAAAGGATGACAGAGTACAATGTGCCAGCAGCCTCTCCGGTAATTTAATAATATCTGGGGACGTGCTAGCTTAGCCGGCTGGCCTTGTGGTTTCGGCGAGACCAGGGGAAACGCTGCGAAAACGCTCCGCTGACATGATGTTTCCTCAATCCAGGCACACGGTGAGTTAAAGTTGTAGCCCGGGCCGGACCGGACCCGTCCCGGCTGGAAACGCAGCGAAGCCGAGCTAACGCTAAGCTAGCAGCCGACAACTGGATAACATGGGCGCCGCAGGTAGCTGTCAGCTGGCTGCCACAAAGCCAGACCTTTGCCCGTCTGCGCCTGGACGGACGAGTTAAAGCGGAGGTGTTTAATTTATAACACCAAACGCCTGCAGCGTGTGGCTGAACGGTGTATTCGGCTTTTTTTTTTTTTTTTTTGTTCTCGGCTACAAACTGTTCCCCATTAGCTAGCCTTCCTGGATGCGGCTAACAGCTACAGATGCTCGTCCTGCTCGGTTCAGGGTATAAATAATGGGCTCAAAGCATGCACATTCATTTTTAATATATAGCACAAGTTCACAAGAAAAAAGTTGAAACACATTATTGTTTTATATAAAAGTAGTAACATTTAGGTACTCCTGGTTTATTCTATTTCCCGTCTGTGACACTAAATATTTTTAACAGGGTTGTTGGTGAGACACCTTAGCGTCTTTTAGCACAGGTGTGTAATCACCCAACTATTTGTTTTATTATAAACAGGGATACTTGAAGCACGTTTTGTTAAATCTTTAGGTAGTTTCATAATGTATTTTTTTTCTATCGTGACTTATTACTGTAGGATTATTATTATCATTATTCACAGCAATCAGTTTTCTCTTTGAAAGCTGGCTTTATTTTATTTCATTCATTATAAATGACTAAACACATAAAGGACACCTAGTGGGTTTTTTGATTAGTGGTGGCAGCTTTGAATCCAGAAGAAAAACTTATATCATGATATATTTCTTAATTTCGGTCGATACAATATAATTATATTAATATAAACATATCAGTGGGAAAAAGCCTTAAAAAGACTACAAAGAATGCCCACAACAGATGCCTGTACAAACTGATGAGTTATTTTGCCATTTTTATTTCCTAATATAACATTTTAGAAATATTTGCTTTAAAAAATATAACATAAAAATACATAAAACCTAGAAAACCAGTCAGTGACAAATACCGTAATCATTTACTGCTGTATATATTGGAATGTCATATCTCCTTTTATTGAATAAAGTTATGTCGCCACACATATTGATATTGAATTATTGTCCACTCCTACAAGGAAATTAAAAAAGGATAAAGCGCATAAAGCACATGTCGCTAATCTTTATCTGATTTATGTCCGACTCCAAAACAGCTCATCAGAGTACATGCGGCTGTTCGATACATTTATAGACTGAACATTTCTTACTTGTGGGGCATTTAATTATTGAAAGGGTGGGAACAAAAACTTCTGATTTTTCAGCATCCGACTGATCAGAGCAGATTAAGGGGAATTTGATTCGTACCAATCTCTGGCTGCTGGATGGATGTATCTCTAATTTTAATGATATTTACTGCTTTTTTTCTTTCCCAAAGTTACAATGAACCAGCAAATATTAGAACTCTGCTATATTGTCTATGTCCATAAACTGTAATTCATGCTCACACATAAAAAAGTAATGTATCGATTGAGAATCCTCTTTAATAACTTTAATTTGTCTGAGAGTTTGTGGCTTTGGGTTGACGAATGCTTGCTTTGTAGCACATCTTAAATCACATCAGGTCTCTCAGGAACACTTTTCTGTTATGTTCGAATAATCTTTAGAAACAAAATTTGAATTTCAAAATAACTAAATAACTACTAATTACAGCAGTTATTTCTGACTTGTTTTATTGAGTTATTTTAATGATCTTATTTAAAAACTATCTCAAGAGGCAAGCCCTTTTCAGATTTCTAGACAAATGTGACGTGTACATAGACATGTGGTGGTTTTAGAAATTCACGGTATATTTGAAAACATAAAATAAAAAAAAAACTTGCTTACACATAATTTAAGATAATTAACGTTTAAAAAAAACCTACATGCAACATTTATTTAAAGCTGAAAAGTAAAACATTTACCGCTACCATTGCTAAACTAATGTTGACTATTACAAGTATATTTATTGGACTAAAGTAAAAAAAAAATTAGACTAGATCCACTCAATTTGAATTTGTCTGTCTGTTAGTCCACCCAACTTTTTGTTCAGGCAACCATCTGTCTGTCCACCATGTGTTCATATGTCCAGTTTCTGTTGATTCATCTGTCATTAATGAATGAAAACCAAGAAATTTCAGACTAAAAAGTTTCACTTTAACTAGAACTCAAGTAACAGACACAAAATGGTGTATTTGATCCAAAATGGCCGACTTCCTGTAAGATTTACACCTTGGATTTAGGCCACACACCGACCCACCAGATTTTTGCTACAGTATCTTTCTAGAGGCTGGGCGGGGCTTAGATAATGTCAGCATATTGTATTGTTTGGCACCCCAAATGGATCGCTCACACTAACTTTGGCATAATTATGTCTTTAGATGAGAAAGTTGCTGCATTCCAACCCTTTTGGTGAGAAGACAACATTTTAAGCCAGGTCACACTCTCTAGACATGCTCAAAAGCTCTTTGCTTTGAACACTTTTAATGTCCCATGTTTTAAGATGAAACTGACCAAATATGAAGCTGATGCCTCAAAACTAGCAGGAGTTTCTAAGTTTGACTAGATGTTAAAAAACCCTAAAAAATGACCTACTTCCTCTTGGCTTTATGACATACCTTCAAGAAACTTTCTGGCTCCATCTGAATACCCTTAACCAAAGCTCCTAGCTCCAGGTCCTTGCTCCTGTTCTGCAACCTTTCACAGGGTCAACAGTAAGAACTCTATCATGGGGAGGAAAGGAGCCGGGGACTGATGTGGCGAATTCGGACAGCCATTAACTCTGACATCATTACGTGATGGGAGGGAGCTGACAGGCTACATTTCCTACCTCCTCCTTTACTGACTGCTCTATTCGGACAGCACTTATCATGGCGACCGCTGACACGCTGCTTTGGCTAAAGAGTCCTTACTCTATAAGGGTATTCGGATGGAGCCCTCGGCTGCCTCTGAATAGGTCCAGTCGGTAAGGACTGTTTAAGCAAAGCAGAAGTGCATCAGCGATCTGAATAGTGCAGTCAGTAAGGAAGGAAGGAGGTAGGAAAAGGAGCCTGTATGCTTCCTATCATAGTTCCTTAAGCATAGGGAGCTCCCTCACTGGTGCTAGGCCAACGGGTATAATACATTTTACACATCAAGGAAAATGTCAAAGGTTATGATGCAGATTTTTTAAAATCTTTGTTTACATTGATACTTGCAAACTGGCCCATGGCTACACATAATTTTTTTTTTTAATGAAATGACAAAGTAATTTAATATTTTTTTCTTTAAATTGTTGAGTAACAACTCTACTCGAGTCATTAGACCACCTGGACCATGTGGTCACCTCACTCGTCTTCAGGGCAACAAAATATTGTTTTTTAATATAATGAAATCTGCAAAACGAATCAAAAAACTGAAAATAAATCTGCCAACACGGGTTACAGTTGTTTTTTGACATTATTTTAAGAACTCACTCAGTCCTACTGTTTTCCGGTGTGACTGACGGCGCTCCCTTTCCTCCATGTTGGATGGAGATGTTTAATCAAACATTTCCTCCTTCCTATCTGGCTGGCAACCTCTGGCCCCTGTGCCACTTATTAAGAGAGAAACGAAGTTTAGGGATCCAGATAAACCCTGGATTACAGCTTTGAGGGATGGTTTAAATGTTTGTCCGTTTATAACCAGACGGGCCGCGCTGGTGCGCTCGGCCTTATGTAAACACGTCTCCTTTCGCCGACGCTCTCTGCGCTCCTCCATGGGGAGTTGCTGCGCAGACAGATGTTTCATGTCGCCAGCACGCGTGATGCGTTTTAGCTATTAGCTGCGTGTCGTAAATTCAACGCACTTCTCTACAGGCACAATCCAAAATGGAGCCGGAGTTTAGGCTGAACCCCGGTTAACCTCAAACGGTTAATCTCAGAGGTCAAGCCGCTGCTTCTAGACAAACTCAACCGCACTTAGATTAAGACGTGCAGCCGGGACAGACGTGTGTGTGTGTGTGTGTGTGTGTGTGTGTGTGTGTGTGTGTTTGCACACTGCCTGCTTATCTGCAAGGGACGTGTCTATCTCTTTGTCATGCTGGCTGCGCTCGTCAAATCGGAAATCAAAGGGCTGTGAATTGGAGCCGAAGTTTTCCGATAGGAAGGATTTAGCATCTGAAGCAGTTGGAGAAAACGTTTCTAAATTCGATGCGTGTCCCTTCTTCCGTCTTCCCCAAAGGCGTCATCCCAGTCCGGCCAAGCTCTGAAGTTCACCACCTCTGACTCCTGTGACCGAATCAAGGATGAGTTCCAGTTCCTCCAAGCACAGTATCACAGGTATAGACCGAGTAATCCGTCTCTTTTTCAGCTCAGGGGTATTTATTTATTTATGTTCAGAAGCCTGTATTTATTCAGAATGTGTACTGCTGTGAAAGTAGGCTCATCGTATTTTACAACATTTTACTGAGATGTATAGTTAAGCCCAAAATAATTCATATCCCTGGCCGGTTTAGGTGTAAAGTTTTTTTATTTTTTTATATTACCAATATGTTCCTTCTGACTCTGAGTTATTGGCGTTTTGGAGAGAATCTTTGGAGGGAGGTAAAGATTAGGGCTTCCACGTTTAAAGACTTGGAGCTTATCACCAAAGATAAATAATCAAAATACCGATGTGCAAAAAATGCAAGTGTAAGAAAGGTGAGACTGATGAAAAGTTAATAAAGATTTTTCCATCAATTATATGTCCACATGGCATTTTTTAAATATAATCTTAATTAAAAACAGCTTAATAATACATTTTCTTAAATTGATGCACCTTTTGACTTTGTTTTATCTTTTTTATGTCCTATCAGAAACACACTTCTTGGTAATAGTATTTTTTTTTTTCAAATTTAAAGGGGACATATACAAAATTCACAGTTTTTAGCCCTTCAATACATTTTGTTGTGTTCTCAAAGTCTCTAAGAATGCAGACATTTTTAATATAGTCTGTCCAGGTATTGCATAGATGTCTTTGTATTCTTTTTGGAAGATATTTTTAAAGCGTTCAGTATTCTATAATGTTTTTTTTGAGCAATTACACCACTGCATTTGCTGCAGAGCTGCTAAACGAGGTCACGGACTTCCAGCTTATCAGTCTCACAAATCCACCGTTTATTATTTATCGGAGCAATTTCTTTAGTCCAAGCGAAGGAGGCCGAAGCTACAAGTGAATAGGGTAAAATGTTTTATTGTCCACTAAAAAGAAAGGCTTTAAAAATTATGATATGCCCCCTTAATATCTGCTCACTACTCTAGGGCTGCACCACATGACAATTTCTAAGGACACAATTATTCAGTGGGTTAAAAGCAATATATTTAACAATTTTTCAATTATTTCGTCATTGAAAAATTGTGTATCTCCAAAAATTATTCAGTAAAAGGACACTTTGAATACTTTGTGCCCATGCCAAGATTTCCCCTGTTTCTAACTCATCTAATCTGCTCTTCCAGTTTGAAGTTGGAGTGCGATAAGCTGGCCTCTGAGAAGTCTGAGATGCAGCGTCACTATATCATGGTGAGTGTGTCGCTCACTCTGCTTTCCTCAGACCAAATCCTCTCAGTATATTAGTTAAACTGAACATAATTACTGGTTAACAACCAACTGGGGTTCCTTGTGTTTTTATTTTGGTTTGAAAATCTTCTTAAAATGTATTTTAGTTGATTCTAAGTCTTGTCTTTGTCGCCCTGTTTGTGTCACAGTATTATGAAATGTCCTATGGGCTCAACATTGAAATGCACAAACAGGTGAGTCAGCGTCTCTTGTTAGAAATCCTGCTAGTGGTACCATTCAGAGTCGGGGGGGGGGCTTTGATTGTTCTGACTATAAATCTGTTTTCATCTGCAGGCTGAAATAGTGAAGAGACTGAATGGGATCTGCGCTCAGGTGCTGCCTTACCTGTCCCAGGAGGTGAGGACGTCTGTGTGTTTCTAGACTTTGTCCTGCGGTGGATAAGAGCTTTTGCTTACAGAGAGAGTCACGCTGAGGGAGAGGAAGCTGTAGACTTTCACAATGGTTTGATCGACCCATCAAGTATTGACACCCCTTGACATTTTTTTTATATTTTGTCTCAAGGAGTTATTTTTGTCTGGGAGCAGGAACCGGATTTACTGGGGCTGACCCTTCCGTTTGGTTTTTTGTGTGTATTTATTCGCTCTGTCTGCCATGTTTGTTTGGATAGAGTAGCGCAGACAGAGGCAGCCAATGACTGGAGCCAGACTCCTGACTAAACTAAAGACATGGAGGCTTCCTGCTGCACACCAGGCTGCAGTCTGCACGGCACTGCTCACGTAGCACTTTCTTAACTTTTAAGAGTTCATTTCTTTATTTTCAAGATCACAGATTAGGTCACCCATGCCCTAATCCAGATTTGGCGACCCTAACACATGCATAAACCTTAACTGCAGCTCTTTCTGGACGTTTAGAGTCACGCTGTCGGAAGGTGAACCTCGTTCCCCGTCACCAGTCTTTTGCAGCGTTAAACAGGTTTCCTTCCAGGATTGCCTTGAACTAAACTCTGTCCATCTTCCCATCGGCTCTGACTAGCTTCCCCGTCTCTGCTAAAGAGACGGGATGGGGTTAGCGATCCTACTTTGGTCTTATTCTCGTCCCTATTCCCCTTCAGGGATCGCTGTCTCCATCTAACCCTTTCTTCCTGCATCTTCTCTCACACCAGCTGCCTTCATGTCCTCTTTAACTCTATTCATGAATCTCCTCTCTGGTCCTCCTCCAGGCACCCTTCCCATCTCTCTGTACTCCTGGTGACTCTCCTCACACGGTCCCACTCCTTAGCCGATCTCGTTCTCTGACCACACCCCTGTAGTTCGTCCTTCCACCACCACCACCGCATCTCCTTGTTGACTTTCTCTCCAGAAGACGCACACTATGTGCTCTCCTGCCTGATGGCCTCAGCTCTGGTTGTCAACCGAGCCGCTATGGAGATCATGTAGGCCAGCACTGCAAAAACGGTTCTAAAAATAAGTAAAATGTTCTTAAAATTAGTGTTTTTGTCCTAGATTTGAGCAGGTAAATAAGATTATCTGCCAATGGAATTGAGTATTTTGACCCCTAAAATAAAATAATTAGATGTACTGCACTTGAAATAAGATGATGGAGATGAATTGTTCCGATTTTTAGTGCAAAAATCTTATTTTATTGGCAGATCATCTTATTTGCCTGCTCAAATCAAGGAAAAAGGACAAATTTTAAGAACATTTTACTTATTTTTAGTTCTATTTTTGCAGTGAGGAATTTGGATTTCAGTCTCCTTTGACGAGACCAGACCATAATGTAACTGGTCAAAAACCTAAATTAAATAAAATTAGAGGTGTGAACATTTTTGCAAGCCGTGCTTATAGTTTCAGATAAAACATTGGCTGCTTTTAAGTCTGTCAACTGAAAGAAGAAAATAGGCAGGGGGGGGGGAAAAATGGGATTTTGTTAATTTTTTTTTTTAACTTTCTCTGTGAAAGCACCTAAATGCATTCATATGATAACGAAATCTCCCCATTTCAGCACCAGCAGCAAGTCATGGGTGCGATAGAGAGAGCCAAGCAGGTCACGCCTCCTGAGATGAACTCCATCATACGGGTGAGCAAACCTGACGACTTGCAGCGCCGCCTTTAACCCCCCCGTCGTCCTGTAGATGTTGCCGGGAGGCACGAGGCGACCGGTTGTCATCCGATCCACCCGGCGAGTGATCCAAGCAACTCGCTGGCTGTTCACTTTACGAACGTTTGTGCTCTGAGCCGCCGAGCGAGGACTGAAATAACCACTCATTTAAAGCCTTGAAGCTGAAACAATATCTTAGGTTTGATCTACTGTCATTAGTGCAGCGTTAGATTGCAAAATAAAAAAAAATCTACTTTCAGATTACTATTTTACAGAATAGCACAGTGGTTAGCACCCATTTATCCGGTAGGACTGCACTTAGAGAGATGGCAGATCTTTATTTAAAATGCTCTGGTGTGCTTTAAAGAGTTTATGGTGGGATCTTCTCCTGTAAGGGTCTTAGGAAGAGAAACAGGCCCACAGCATTACAGATCCTCCACCGCTCAGCAGTGGGAAGGAGGTCGGCCTTTTTCCTTTCACACCAAGCCCAGCTGGAGTGTTTGTTCAACAAATGTTCACTTTTAGTCTCTTCTGACTGTAACAGTGAAGCAGTGAAGGTCCCAGCAGAGTTGAGGAAGCTCCACATGTTTCCAGTTGTTGTACAAGGACAGAAGGAAAACCCTTAGTTGTCTTTTATCACTCCCAAAACAAGCAGTTATGTAGATCTGTGGACGCCTGGTTGCTTTGGAGACTTTTTTTTTTTTGACTACAGATGATCTTTGTGTGTTCAGAGCCACGCTTTCTTTGAAACGCAGGCCCTGTGTAAACTCAGTAAATGGGTCTTGATTTACTTCCTAATCCTGCCGCAAACCTGGGTTTGGTAGACTGCCACGTTTTTCAAACTGTACGGTTAACACTGTGCTGCTGCTTCTTATTTATTTATTTATTTTACACAGAATTTTAACTTCAGGAACATCCTGTTATTAGCAGACGTGTAAAATCTGAATAAGATGCAATAATAAAAAATGTCATGTTATTTAAATACATTTTAGAGGCTCCCAATGAGGGGTGGCAGCCGTAATTTTGTAAAACTGTATTTTTTGGAGTGACAAATGGTTATTTTTTATTTACCTCCACTGAATAAATGTCCTTAGATTTAAGGTTGAATTCAGTAAAATGAGATTTAAGCTGCAACAAAAGCTGGATTTCTTTGATGGTATTTTACATGTTTTACCATAGATGCTAATTTTGTTAAGTATTTATTTATTTTTTGTCTTGTAGACATTTAACGGCCGGTTTCATGTTGTCCTGTTTTGTGTGTTTGCAGCAACAGCTGCAGGTGCAGCACCTGTCCCAGCTCCAGGGCCTGACCCTGCCTGTGGCCCCGCTGCCCCTGGGCCTCACCCCGCCCTCCCTGCCTGCCGTCTCCTCCAGCTCAGGCCTCCTCTCCCTCTCCTCCATCCTGGCCAACTACTCTCACAGCCAGCCGCAGGTGGGGAAGGAGGACAAGGCCAGAGACGCCGCGGAGAGAGCGCCCAGAGGAGAGGACGGCGACAAGTCAGATTAGTGAAGGCACGCAGAGGTCACTGGGCTGAGGGAAGCGGGGAGGTGCTGTGTGTGTGTGGGGGGGTGTAGGTGTTTAAAAAGAAGGAAGAACAGACTGTAAATGGGGGTTGATGCAAGTCTGGCTGCTGAGTGTTGTAGAGGAACCGCAGAGATGATGATGATGATGATGATGATGAGCGGAAATGTTCGAATGTGCAAAGGATCCTGAAAAGCTTAAACTGAGAGTAAACGTCCGGATCATCTAGTGGTGATGGACTCAGTGCAGACCTCAGACTCTCAATACTTTATTTGTGTGTAATCAGCTGTTATTAGGCCTAACAAATGTAACTGTTGTTCCTTTTGGAGAGAGGGCTGAGTGAGAAACAGGCTTTCTTCCCATGTCCCCTGTAGTCTCGCAGCGACAATAAGCAGATTTAAAAAAAAACAAAAAAAAAACATCCTGGTTCTTAAAACCTTTTCTGACCCCCTACATCAGTTCATCTCAAATGAAAACTCTCTTCTCGTTGGTTAGATTGGACTTTTAAAAGACGTATAACTCTTCAGTGATTAACCAGGTTTCATCCCAAGTGAAGCCGGTGCCACTTCTGTCATTACAGTGGATCGGGCCGTAACTTCAAACGTTTTTGCCGTGATATTTTTCTGAGCTGGGTCCTGGTAGTTTAACATGATGCTAGTTTTAGGACCAGGCTGTTGTCACGTTTCCAGTTCATTCCCTTAAAAACAGCTTTTTCTGGTTTGTTCGATTCAACTTCCTGATAACGTCGGGGATGAAGCTCCCAGCGGTTCCAGATCCATTAGGTGAATTTCAGCTTTCTTTCCGATAATCACTTCAACATCCTGTAAACGCCCCACGCCCCCAATGTACACCAGCTTTTCCTGACCCAGGAATAGCTCCTTATCCAACTAAACTTTACCCCACATCAAACTGATTGATTGGAGACGAACACTGGGGGTTGGAGGTGAAGGAAAGGCGGCGGATTTGTTTCTCTACAGTCTCTTTCTCTCCCACTGTTGAGCGGAGACGTGAAGCAGTAGCTTGTTGGTCACGAAAGCGATTACAAACACCTCAGACACCAGAATACTCTCATTTTCACTCTTTATGGGCTCAAAAAATCCTTCTTTAATAAACTTTCAGTGAGTTGTACGCATGTTGCATCGATTCTTGTTCTGTGTTGAGTTTCTGTGTACAGCGTGCAGGAGAGCTGTGCTGACGGCATGCTAGCTTGAATTTCACACACTGGCGTCAAATAGTGTTTGCTCCCCCCTTAAGGATTTCTTCGGCCTTTTTTTATTTGTCACACTTAAACGTCATCGAACAAGTTTGATATTAAAGAAAAATAAGCCGAGTAAATTACAAAAATGCTGCTTTTATGTCCTGATTTCATTTAATAAGGGTAACAAAAACCTATCTGAACCCACCTGTCCCCATGTGAAACAACTGAGTAGTGTGACATGCTTTTTTTTGGCAACATGTGGCATCAAGGGTTGTGATAATTATGAGGAAGTCTTTTGCACCTCCGTGGGGGAACTTTGTTTTAATTCAGCCTTATTAGACGGGTTTTCCAGCACAAACAATCCGTTTATGGCCAGACCACCGCATCTCAATCACATTTAAGCCCAGACTTTGACTAGGCCAATCCAAAGCCTTCTTTTTTTTTTTTTTTTTTTTTTTTGGCACTAGAAGCACCAGAGCGTCAGAGTACCACTGTTGTGTTTGTTCTGACTCTGGGAATGAGGTTAATTTTCTGAAATGTTAGTTTTTTCACACGCAAACCTGTCAGTCCACAGAATATTTTTTTCTAAAAAGTCTTCGGGATAAACAGGATGTTATTGGCTAGTGCGAGATGGGTCTTTGTTACCTGTAAACAATGGTTTTTGCCTTGCAACTCGCCTTTATTATTTATTAATAAAGACGAGTTGCCATTTATTTTTTGCCCGGTCTTTCCTGCAGAGCGTTGGATGCTCCGGGTTCTTTACTGACCACCTTGGTACATTGTTGATGCGCTTCTGGAGCGACGCCAGAGTTCCAAAAGTCTTTGAAACGGTTTCATACCTCCTTTCCCCGACCATGTGGATATCAATAACTTCTCATCTCTTGAATTTTCTGTAGATCGGGGCCCGAAGTGTTGCTTTCTGAGATCTCTTTAGCCTGCTTCATGTTGTCAGACAGGATCTACAGGTCTGGCAGGAGTAATTTAACTAGAAACCAATCGTCTCATCACACCCCTTTCAACTGGTCATTCATGATTTATCAACTTGGGCAAATATAGTCTCATTGGCCGGGGTTGGTTCAGGTTTTTGAATTTGAAAACTGTTTCTATTTATTATCAGTATCTTTCAAAAGAAAATTAGCTTCAAGTTTGACAACAAAAAGGAAAAAGAAATCTATAATATCTGCAAATACAAAGCAATGTGACTAGTTGGGGATCACGGCTGGCCTTTGATTTTTATTTTTGTGGGCAGCAGAGGGCAGCATTGCTCCTTATTTGAGGATGACGTGAGGAAGACTGTCTCTGAAGCCTCTGAAGTTCTCCATTCTTTCCCCAGATCCGCATTTCCTGCTTGCTTTCACCTCCTTTGCTCGAATTACTTAACACCCGAGATCAGCATTAAAAACGTAGCCTCTTTATCTTAATTTGAAGCACTTAAGATTCGTTTCAGTACTGTTGCTTTTCTTCTGTCTGTTGGAGAGGGTAAAAAAAAAAGTTTCCAGCTCCCTTCTTTTTTTTTTTTAGGTTTAACTTTGGGACATCTAAGAGCTCGCTCTCCTTAAACCCCGGTTTGGCAAAACTCAGACATGTGAATAGTTTGTGCGTTTGTTTTGCTGTGAAGGGCCAATTTGTATACATACGAATATATCAATATACATATTTTTTAAAGCATTTTTGTATGTTTCAAAGCTGCTTTTTAATGTGTGTGTATATCATCAAAGACCTTGGTGTCGTGCGTGAGTGTGTGTGCGCGCATTACATGCCTAGAGGCACAATGTTGTATAACATGTGTTTTTTTTTTTTTTTTCTGATTAATTTTCTTCTTCTCATCGTCTTGTAATATTCTAGTTTTCTAAGTGTTTCTTTTCTGTGCAAAAACAAACAAAAAAAACCTACAAAAAACAAGACGAAAAACCCTGTTAAATGTGTTCAGAAACACGTTTTTAGATTACCCGGGACAGAAAAAAAAAAAAAAAAAGATGTAAGCAAGCAGCTTGTACTTAAGAATGAATCAACCTTTTAGCAGTAAGGAAGCTTCTCTGGTGCCTTACAAATAAAAGATGTGATTAAGAGTGGCCACGTTTGTGTGTTAGTGTGTCGTTAATCATCTGCTACGCAGCCGGAGGAAAGAGGAGAACGATAAATGAAGACGGACACGAGTGGATAGAACGATTTGACTTTCAGGGTTATCAGAGGGATCGGTGAACCCTTGCAAGGATCTTTACTGCAAGTTCACGATGCGGTGTTTCAGAAAATTCACATTTATGAATAAATAAATCATGGTGTCAAATCTCTTATGTTTTCAGCAGTAATTCTGATTCCTTGTCTGCATTCTTTGTGTATTTCTTTCTTGTCCTTTAATCCCCTTCTATCCTGTTTTTCCTACTTTTCTATCTTTCCTTGCGTCCTTTTGTTCCTCCCTTGTATCTTACTTCCTTTCATCTTTTGTCCTTTTGTGTGTTTCTTTTTTCTACCCTCCCTTGTGAAAATACCTCTCCCTTTCCTTGTCTTTCATCGTTTCCTCCCATGTGCCCCCTTTTCTCTTCCCTGCATCTTACTTTCCTTCCTGAAATGATTGTAAAGGGCCTCTGGAAAATTAAAACAGTTTGTTCTTCTTTCTGGGAAACTTCAGATTCAACGTCTTCTAGAGAAACGGCTTTCTAAAAAGCTGCCCTAGTTACGTGTCGTTTTGCCATGTTCAAAGTAAAGACATGAGTTTTTTTAGGCAGGATAACAGCTTCTCCTGGTCGTTTCAAACTGCATTGAAACGTGAGACATGAAAAAAAGTACAAATGCTGATGTTCTTATAGCCCAAACTGCACTTTTACCTCTTCCAAAAAAAGTGAAAAACAAAGCAACTGGACATGTTTTCTGTAGTTGAAGACGTTTCTTTTTTTGGAATGACCATGACCTGGATGACTGAGAATCTTCACCAGCAAATTTTGCCCCTTGTAGTTGTGAATTTGTCTCCAATCACCACATAGCCAGGGTGGTGTGTTTGTACCACTGATGGTTCATCTATGAAGACCCTGTAGTGGTCAGCTTTGTGAAATTGGGCCTAACTTTGCTAGTTTGCACACAAAGTACACTTCAAAATAATTAAAGTATCACTGAAAACATGTCAGATCTCAACTAGGAAAAATAAGCATGCTGGATACCTATGCTGAGTAATAATGTGTTAGGAACAAGAGGATGTGGCATCATTTGACGAAGATGAAAGTTAACCAACAGAGGGTTTAATCCGGAGACAGCAAAAGTTCTTGAAGTGTCATTGCAGCAACTCAGAACGGTCCTCGGTAAGTTGTATGGCTCATATGTGCTTGTATGCATGCCTGGCAGCGTTGGGGCACGCTCCTTATGATGGGGTCCGTGGTTGTCTCCTCCAAGATCCTGAATAAGGCATCACTGAGGTCCTGGAAAGTTTGAGGTGCAACATGGTGGCGTCAGATGGACCGAAACATGATGCCCCAGAGACGATCTATTGGATTTATTTCAGGGGGGGTGTGGAGGCCAGTCACTGTCATCAATCCATCCATTCGTCATCCAGGAACTGCCAGCACACACTTGCCACACCAGGCTGGGCAATATCGTGCACCAGGAGGAGCCCAGAACCCACTGCACCAGTGAAGGGTCTGTCAACGTGTCTTAGAAGTTCATACCAATAACGGGAGCCAGGGTACCGTCGTTTATCCTGTACAGGTTTGTGTGCCCCTCCATGGATACGCCTTCCCAGACCAACACTGACCCACCACCAACTCATCATGATGAACGGTGTTGCAGCAAGCAGCTTCTCCAGACCCCTTCTCGTCTGTCCCGTGAGCTCAGAGTGAACCCCGTAATCTGTGACCAGAGAACACTCAATTCTTCAGTGTTCTCTGGTAAGTACGAGCCGAGCTCCACGGTTCCAGGCAGTGAGCACAGAGCCTACTTTATGGAGTCCGTTTCTATTGGTTTGGTCTGAGACCTTCACAACGGTGGCCTGCTGGAGATCACTTTGCAGGGCTCTGGTAGTACTCATCCTTTTCCTCCTTGCACAAAGGAGCAGATACTGGCCCTGCTGATGGGTGAAGGACATCCTATCTCCAGGAATCTCCTCCACGCTCTTTAGACTGTGCTGGAAGGCAGCAAACCTGACCATGGCTCATATTGATTCATTCGTCCATCCTGGTGGAGTTGGACTTCATATCCAACTTCTGTGGGGTCCAGTTCTTGCCTCATGCCACCAGTAGTGGCGCTAAAACTGCTCAAATCCAAAAGTACTGAAATGCTATTGAACAAGTGTGTAATGGAAAATCAGAAAAATGTGAGATTTAAGCATTCATGAATACTACGTTTATAATTCATTATACTACTGAACCGCCAACATATATCATCAGATACGCCATTCAGTATGAAATGCTAACGTGTGGGTATGAACTGGCCCTAGTGTATCATCCTCTGTTGTGACGCTGCAAGAAATTGTCGATTCTAAGTTTTATTTCGTCCACGTGTCACAATTCTTTCAATAATGTTTGTAAAAGGTTAATGATTTTTGAAATATCATTTTCAGAAAAGTTCTTAAACAATAGGGACCTGGAAAAAAAAAAACGCCTGCAAAGCAAAATAATTAATCCTGTCAAGTACAACGTTATTGTTTCAAAGATAACGGGGCTCCTACAAGTTTCCCCGTTTCACGAATCAATTATTTTCCAGACTAAAACTTTTAAATGTTCTCATAACTTGTTTTTAATATTCTGGGTATTTGCGGTCAGGACAGCTAATCCCAGCATCGGCACAATCTGTGAATCGTGGAACAAGTTAGCTTGTGATTTGGCTCTGTGAAAAGAGGCTGTTTCCCAGTTAGCTCTTTTCTCTTCTACCTGGATTACCTTAAGACCTAGAACACAAACAGTTGTCAAATCTGGACTGTTTCTCCTACAATAAATAAATAAACACAGCTCAAACATCATTTGATAATCTTTGATACATTTATTTGGTTTGCAAAAAACAAAAACATAAGTATGTGAGGGATCTGATCCAGACCCAGTTCAAGAACAGTTGTCCAATTGAAAATCTGATCTGACAGGGTTTACAGTAAAAAAAAAAAATGACTAAAGGTAGAGAGGCCCTTTTTGTATATGTATGAACACATCTGTGGGATCACTCTAAACCCAATCAATGAGTTGAAGAACATAAAACTACGTATGCTTTTCAGTGGAAAATGTCATCTAAACAGCAATAAAATAAAGGCCATTTAATAATAAAAAAGATATTCTGACTTATCGTTTCAATATTTTTGGAATAAGCAGTAAAGTCTGGAAGCATTTTTCTACAACCACTCTCCCCTTTTCCTTACCTGTCCAGACTTTATCAAGAAAATGATCAAGCCTTAGTCCAGATTTGAAGAGTTCGCAGGAACCCAGACATCATAAAATGTCGAGGGGAAATTTCTGCCCATATCATAGTTATTTGTCATTTAAATATGTTTGAGTCGACTGTGGGGTAAATGGAGTACTTCCGACCTGCTTCAGTATTAATAAAAAGCCACCTAACAGAGGGGGATTAGACTTATTAAAAAGGGGGAAATAAAATGATACACAGCCTTGTGTGCCTCTGATGTGGCTCAACTGGCTCATTCCACGCTCTGTAAGGAATCTCACAACTGTGAGCTGCAGGTTCAGACATGAACCCCACGTCACAAGGCAGCAGAGAAGAATAACTCAACGGCAGGGGTGGGATTAAAATTTTCCCTTAGTGCAAGTGTTATGCAATTTCTTTCCTCTTCCTGGTTGAAGGAGGTATGCAGGAATTAAAGTTGTGTGAAGCAGCACCTGATATGGAAACGGTAGGAGTTTTAATGCAGGAATTAAAGTTGTGTGAAGCAGCACCTGATATGGAAATGGTAGGGGTTTTAAGAAAATAACCTTATACGGTATGAACGACGTGCGCAAACAAAATGCCACCGTCGGTGGTGAGTTTTGAAATGGGCAATATGACCCACTGCTCAGGGCGGCAAGGCTTGGGGGGGGGCGAGATATCTGGAAAAAGTTTTCTACCGCTTATTTACATGCCGATTCATTGAGGAACGCGCGCAGCAATGACGCGTTACGTCACACCGCAGCAGGATAGTGGCGCTTCAGTTGGAGTCTGGATTACATTTGATCGACTGTGGCTCAGATTATAAAACACGTACACTGGTCCAACTTTGGCCGGGTTGTTTTACTCAAAACAGGGATTCTTTAAAACATACAGTAGCTGAAGTCTATGAAATCTTTATTCCTTTTGTTTTCTGTGCTTTTTTTTTTAAGCAATAAACACACTTTATTTTTAGACAGGCATCAAAACAACATATACACTAGTCAAATCTGGTGAGAATTATCCTGCATTCCTTACAGAGTCTTTAAAATAAAGCTAATTGGAAAAAAAAAAAAAAAACGAGTTCTTTTGATGCAAGAATGACCACATACATAGACAACCTGTTAGTCCTGAAATGGTACAGCATTCATCACACACACAACTGTTTCAAGCAGGATAACATTCTCAAAGGCCGGGTCAGTTTGTGCAGTGCTAGCAGTGAGTGAGTTAAAAAGTGGTCAGTCACATACTTTGAGACAGGATAAAAATACATGCATAGAAAAGAGTGGGATGTGTCGATACATTCTGCTGCAGTGTATATAAAAAGTAGCAACATTCGTCCTTGACCGCGACGTCGTCTGAGCATTCTGCAGCCGAAGGTTTGCCACCCGGGCGAAGAGGAGGAACTTTCCCTTAACTTTCACTCTGACGCAAATCTGAAAGCCGATACATTAAGAGAAGACATCATATAATGTTGTACAATGTTGCACAAATCCACACACGCGCGCGCGCATACAGACACACACACACTTTTTTAAGGCAGCAAACACACCCTCCCCAACACCGCTCATAAAGTTTCTCTTCCAACAGGTTTTTAAGAATCATTGTTTTCTTGGTTGTAAAATAGCTCAAGGTTTTTCTGCGTGGTTCTCTTTGTGGTTTAAAAATAAACAGTCCTGTGGGGAACCGAGCTGCTGTCGGAGCTTAGGCGGCGATCGGACCGGCGCACTCCTCGGCTGCTCATGCCAGTCCAGAGCGGCTGTTATGGTTCTCGTGCTGCGAGTCCGAAGGTTGTGGGTTCGGTTTACAGTCGAGCTGTTCGCTCTCACCGCCCTCAGAACAGACGGAGGTCGGAGGCCGCTGCTTGAAGAAGTCCGACACGTATCGAACCTGAGAACAAAAAGAGGCGTAAATGTGGACTTTAGACTTTTGTCTCTGATCAAGAGGTCATAAATTGGATTCATGTAGTGAAATAAAAGCAGCAATTACTATTTACTGAAAACCACGCCCAATAAAAGTATTAATATCCCTTTTAACTTTTTTTTTACATCATCAAATCAGATCAGAAGAGTGGAGTCCATCTTTTGCTCTGCTGCACATAAATAAAATCCAGTGCATTCAATTGCCTTTAGAAGTCATCTCTAATAAGAAAATCTGCACATTAATGCAGCTGTTCTGGCCTCAGAGGTTTGTTGGAGGACCAATGGCATCATGAAGACCAAGGAACACAGCAGACAGTTTAAAACAACACCCAAGCTTTGGAAAATCTCAGAGAGCAATGTCAAATTCATGATTTGAAAATGGAAAGATTATGGCACAGCAGCAACTAGGGTGGCCAACTGAATGCAATGCTTCTTCTAGGCACTGAGTAAATGCCTAGAAGAAATCAATGCCTGGATGTGTCAAAACTTTCTTCAATTGAAAAAAAACAAATCTGAGGTAATAATTTTTGGACCAATAGAGGAGAGATCAAAAGTTAACACACAGCTTCAGTCGCTTCAGCTAGAAACCACTAATCAGGCCCGAAACCTGGGTGTAGTGATGGACTCAGACCTGAACCTCCAAAAGCATTTACAGACAGTGACAAGGTCGGCTTTCTATCACCTGAAGAACATTTCTAGGATTAAAGGACTAATGTCTCAGCAGGATCTGGAAAAACTAATCCATGCGTTTATATTTAGTTGAATTGATTACTGCAACAGTGTTTTTACAGGTCTGCCTAAAATGTTGATCAGACAGCTGCAGCTGATCCAGAACGCTGCTGCCCGCGTCCTCACCAAGACTAAGAACGTAGAGCACATCACACCAGTTCTAAAGTCCTTACACTGGCTCCCTGTTTCTCAGAGAATAGACTTTAAAATACTTCTGTTAGTGTATAAATCACTGAATGGCTTAGCACCTAAATACATCACAGACTTGTTATCAGTGTATCAACCCTCCAGACCACTCAGGTCTTCTGGCTTCAGCCTACTCTGCATACCTTGAACCAGAACCAAACACGGAGAAGCAGCATTTAGTTCCTATGCTCCACTTATCTGGAACAAACTTCCAGAAAACTGTAAAAGTGCGGAAAGCCTGAGTTCCTTTAAATAAAGATTAAAAACACATTTGTTTGAAATTGCCTTTGAATGTTCTAGTTAAACTGTTTTACTGTTTTTAATGTTCTTTTTTGTTTCTACATTCTATCCCTACTTGCTTTTATTCCTATATTTTAATCATGTAAAGCACTTTGCATTGTCTCTGTACTGAATTGTGCTATATTTTAATAAATTTGCCTTGCCTTCAGTATTTTAGTGTTTCCCACTCTTTCTGTCAAGATGGTTTTTCCACCATTTTTTGCCATGTTAAGCACCTCAGCCACTAAAAACATACACGAAGCATCAGTGGTGGTAAAAGTCCATTCAGAAGGACAAATATTGTAGATAATTCTCTATACCCGAAACATATCCTAGCAGATATTGTGTGACAGCAGGAGCAGCTTCTGTAATTTTAATAATGCACACACACTGATGCTGTGGTGATGCCTGTGAGTCGATGTATTGCGCTTCTCTAACTACAACCTACAAAAGACATTTCTGCCCACCCAAGCTGACAGGCCGAGAAAGTTCAAGTACATTAACCAGAGAAACAGCCAAGAGGCTCAGGGCAACTCTGGAGGAGCTGCAGAGATTCAAAAGCAATTTGCAGTTTTTCACTAGCCATGTGGAAGAAGATGCTCTAGCTAGACGATAGGCAAGCTATTTTCTGGTCTGGGTTGAAATGTGTGGAGGACAGCCACCACCCTGAGCACACCATCCCTGCTGTGAAACATGGTGGTGGCTGCATCATGCTGTGGGAATGATTTTCATCAGCAGAGGCACTGCAGCTTGTGTGAAAGAGACTGGGACTAATACAGAGCATACCAGCTGGCAGCTGCAAATGAGAGCAGGACAACTACCTCTAAACCTACAGCCAAGATTTACAGCGTAGACGTTCAGATCACAGCAAGTTCATGTGTAGAATGGCCCAGTCAAAGTCCAGGATTAAATCAAACTGAGAATCGGAGGCATGAGTTTACGATGTATGCCAATGAAGTCTCTGCATAAGTGAGTTTGAGCAATTCTACAACGAACAAAGATTTTAGTGTTTAGATGTGCAAACCTTGTAGAGATGTGCTCCCATCTCTATTTGCAGCAGGAACAGCAACATAAGGCGGTTCTAGAGTACCGACTCAAGGAGGAGTTGTGTGAATAAAGAATAAAATGCAAAAAAAAAAAAAGAGCAAGACAATAATCCTCCTTCCAGTTCACAATTATGGACTACTCTATAGGTACACCACATAAAATCCCAGTACAGCACACTGAAGTTTGAGGTTGGAACATGCCAAAATGTAAACTAGTTTATAGGCTATTAATACTTTTCAAAAGGTTACAAGCTTTAGATTCTCTCTAAACTCCTCAGATATTTATAGAAATGAAAGGTTCAATCCAGGTAAACCGTCGCTGTAAATGACCTTCCTAATATGTTCTGTCATAATTAGTTAACATGTGTTTATCATTCATTCACAGCCTATGCTTTTATTTTGAAAGGTTCAGAACAGCAAGGTGTCAAAAATCGATTGTTGCAAACTATGCAGTAATAACGCCAACACCAATGGGCAGAGAGGTGGTGTGCTCCACGGTTAAACGAAAAACATCACTAAGGTTCTACTGCAAACTTCAAAGGTATATTAGTGCCTGGTTGATGATGGAACAAGGTTGGTATTGACTTTTCTTGTGTAAATGTATATTTAGTTATATTTCACGGAGCATACAGGTTGCTATTAAGTGTAGCTGTTCCGTTTTCTTTCCAGCAGAGAGCGTTCATTTTACAAGGTAAGCTAGTCATACTTTAGTGATATGAAGGTATAAGTTTCATTGTTATGTGATGTATAAAGTCACAGGCGGTTGCAATTTGGTGCATCATTTAATTTATTTCACAGTATAGTAAAATATTAAAGGGCAACGTTAAAAGGTTAAAGGAAACATACTTATTAATAGTGTATTTGTTTTGTATATGTACAGCTCTTACAGCGTGTTCACCGTAGCAAAGCTGTTCAGTAAAAGGATTGTGAACCATCAGTTTGAGAGACCATGGTTTCAACCGGGATGCTACTGTTCCCGTTCAGTAAAGGGATGCAGACATCGACTCACCGTGAGCACGGCGATGAGCGCTCCTTGCAGCAGTCCCACCAGGACGTCAGTAGAGTGGTGTTTGTAGTCGGAAACGCGCGTGTATCCAACGTATAAAGAAAAGGTCACCAGGAAGAACTGGATGGTGGGTCGGACCAGCCTAAACCACTTCCCCTGCATCCTGGCTTGGACATAGAGCTGCACACACAAACACGTTTAATTCTGATTAGCTGCCAAAAAAAACATCTATACCAAAGAATCAATATTTGTCATGTTATGTTCTCTATTTAGAAGTTCGCCTCCCTCAGAAAAAAAAGGGCATTACTAGATCTGTCGCCCTTCCATCCACTGTAAACTATGACAAATTACAACAATAGTGTTTTTAAACTGGAGCAGTCTTGGTGTCTTGGCCACTAGCTCCCGTTTTGGCTCATTTCTGTTTTTTTTTTTTTTTTTCACTAAACTATCTTTTATGTCTGGACAACTTGTCACGTAGTGAGCACTCACCGACAGGAAGAGCATGCAGTACATCCCAAATGATGAGTGACCGGAGTAAAACGATAGCCTGAGGAGAAACAAATAAGGAATTATTGCGAGGGAAGTATAATGATGGAGAACAGATTATATAAAAGGGGACAGAAGATCCAAACTAATTAATGCCACTGAGACATAATGTCAGACTTCATTTTATTTTATTTTAAATTCACAATATACTGGTTTCTGTGCAGTGTTATAACATGAGTATGTTTACAACCATAGGGGCAACACCAATGATTATTTCGTTTTTCTTAAAAACCTCCTGGGCGTTGAAAAGTAATATTGTTGCAGAACAACATGATTTCAATCTTTTATATGAACCATAGCTATGGACACAGGTTTATATTTAAAAGTATTTAAAAAGTAGACGTACAGCCTCGAATATACAGTCTAAACTATAAGAACAAGTGGATATTCAAAATCAGTTTTAACATTTCTGATGAAATCAAGGAAGACAGGAGAAAAGTCCCTTTAAATGTATTTTGATTTCATAATTTGTGTGTACAATTTTAAAACCCCATTCATTCCTGCTTAAAATTACCCACAGAAATTTAGTCTGGTGTGCTTCTCGTAGCTGAAAGGAGCGCGAACATCACGCTGAGATCCAGAGAGCTTTCTAAGGCATTCAGAAAAGATTTTGAATCAGCTTATAAGTCTGGTAACGGATTCCAAGAGGTGCCAAAAGAATTTGAAGTCAGCCGATCCGCTGTATGGGAAATTTGATGGTTATATTACCAGTATTATTCATTACTGAAACAGTCATTTGCTCTGATTATTATGCATGCTTAAAAAAACAACAACGTAAGATCAGCGCTGATGTTGGCATGAGTCGGACATTGTAAAAGAGCTGTGATACATCATTTGTTGTGAACTCGTAATATGACTAAAACAGTTCCAAATAAATTTCCCATGACACACTCGTCATGATAGCGGTTCCCAGCGATGCAGCCCTTATGAGTTGATGGTAAGTGCATCTGCGGCTTTGTAAAAGGTTCCAGACTCTAGACACTGCGGCGCCTGAGGACAGTGAGCGAGGGAGAGTCAGCGGCGCCTGAGGACAGTGAGCGAGGGAGAGTCAGCGTCTCACCTGGACTCCGCCACGTTGCGCTCGTCGCCTGTGCAGGGGAATTCTGGTATGTAGCTACTGCAGTTCACCGGGGCGCACACGGCTAAGAAGTGCGGACGGGGCCGGCCGATGAAAAACTTTGCCACGTCAGTCAGAGACGTGCTGACCGCTGCCCCGAACAGAAAGGTGCCAACCACCTTGTAGAGAGCGGACAGGTACCGGTTGAATGAGGAGTTGGACTGCAGGCGATTGGTGTGCACCAGATAGGCCTCTCCTGTAGTGATCTGTGGCAAGACAAAAAAAAAAAAAAAAAGTGTTTATAGATCATATGGAAAAGTCTTAAAACAAGCTTTATGCCATCACTGTTGCAACCCAACGTGGCTTTGCTGGACGCACAATAGGACTCACAATGACTATTGAGCAGGTGATGGTGACAGCAGCCATGGTTCCATGGGAGATGGTATCTTTTTTGTAGGGATACTTGATGCTGTCATCATTGCAGTAGATCCGCCTCTCATAAGGTTTGAATCTCAGTGTGAGGATGGCTGAAGGCAGAGCCGCTGGAGGTGGAGAGGAGACGTTAAAGTGAAAAAAGCAATCAATGCTGTTTTATTGAAACTAGTAGTTGTGTAGGAGAAGCAATGTCTGGACGCCACTGTTGGTCCTAGAAGACAAGGTGCTCGCTGGACAGGAAAAGCATGAACTTCAGTAATTGTATGTTTTGAGAAGAAACTGCTTTACAGTTTTCCCCTTAGTCAAAAACACAGTATTTTTGTTTAATCGTTGCCAAAATAAATACATAAACGTTTTCCATTTAATTTCAACTTTGTCTCTTAGCACATAATATAATCTGATAAATTCAATAATTGAAGGAGAAACACGGCATAGAGGAAAGAAAACTTCGCCATGCCTTTCTTTGTAAGCAAATTTCCCCTCAGGTGAAATGAAAAAATGTATCCATAGCATCTTTGTAGAAACAATACTGATACTGAAGGATCCAATAAGCAACAAAGCCCATAGCTAGATTTCATCGCAAAAATGTCCCGATGAGCCCAATCAGCTTTCTCTAGCAACACTCAAGTCATTTAAGAAATATGCGGACTAACAAATCTTTAATTACTGTATACCCCAAGTATGTTTCATCTTAAGGTCAAGAAGATTTTCCTGCAGGATTATCTACTGCAAAGCAGAATTCATGGCTGAATCAATTAAAGCAGGTGTTCCTGAGGCAGCAAAGCAGCAGCAGACCATCATACTACCACCACCATGTTCCAATGTAGGTACAGCATTTGTTTTTTAGGAATTGCTGAACTAGTTTTACACCAAATGTAAGAAGATGCACACCTTCCAAAAAGTTTCACTTTCACCAGTTCACATAATATTTTCCCCAAAGATCATCAAGATGAGTTTCAGCAAATGTGAGACGGTGTGTTTTTTTTTTTTTTCCAGCAGTGGTTTTGGTCTTTGATGCCATTCTTCTCCCAGCTCTTTTACTTGTTGTTGAATTTGGAACTCGCTGATGTGCGCTTGGAGTACATATGGTAGGTCATTCTGGGTTAATACCTCTCACTTAGGGCTGGACGATATGGCCAACATTTATATCACAATAAATGTTTTAATTTGAGTTGATACGATATAATAAACATGTTGATATAAACACAATAAAAGCCTCAGAAAGACTGCCAAGAACGTTCACAACAGATGCCCGTACAAACTTATGACAATTGAGCCCGGTTCTGCTGGAGGTTTTCCTTCCCGTTAATGGGGAGTTTTTCTTTCCACTGTCGCTTCATGCTTGCTTAGTATGAGGGATTGCTGCAAAGCCATGGACAATGCAGACGACTCTCCCTGTGGCTCTACGGTTCCCCAGGAGTGAATGCTGCTTGTTGGGACTTTGATGCAATCAACTGGTTCCCTTAACGTTTTTGACCAATCTGTATAATATGATATGCCTTGAGATGACATGTTTCATGAATTGGCGCTATATAAATAAAATTGAATTGAAAATTGAATTGAATTATTTTGTCGTGTTTATAAAACTCCAATATAACATTTTAGAAATATTTGCTTTATAAAATAAAAAAAAACATAAAATTACATTAAACCCAGAATGTCAGTCAGTGACAAATGCTGTAATCATAAACTGTAAAGTATATTGAAATATTGGAAATTTAATATCGTCTTTACTGAATAAAGCTATATTGCGATATATATATATTGATATTGAATTATTATCCGCCCCTACTCTCACTGTAGTTCACTGGAGTCCCAAAGTCTAAGAAAATGCTTTACAACAGTTCCCAGATTGGAAGATGTCAATGACCTCGCTTCTCCTGGATTTAGTGTTTCTTAAGATTCAGACAACAAGGGTTTCTTTTTCAGATCCTTTAGCTGACTGCAATCAATTTCTTGATTTTACACGTCCAGCAGTAATCAGGCCTAGATGTTGCTAATTACGGTAAATTGTAGTCTGCATTCCAAAAATGTCATCATAAAATAATTATAATTTAGTAAATTCATGATCGGTATTATCTGGAACATGCAAGTGAGACAAAAAGGAAGAAAAAAAAAACATTTGTAAGAGGGCAAACGCTTTCTTACAGCATCATGTTTCCACATCATATATGCCTCAACTTTCCAAATTGCTGAGTTTGCCTTTTTTTTTTAAAATCAGCAAGGAAAAGTTAACCTGTAGTGTGCAGCAACATGTGGAGACGGAGCATCACTCTGCCAACTCCAGATCCAACTCCGGCATCTCATTCAGAAGATTTCAAACCAGAGGAGCAACGCCGCAAAAGTTGTGTTGCAACTTTATATCCGAAACCATTTCAACCCTTGGTGGTTAATCTCGATACATGGAAGTTGACGAAGGCATGTTGTTTTTTTTTTTTTTACGACATCCTGTGAACAGTCCGAACAGTTAGACCCCCGCACAGCGGCCTGCTGCTCAGGAAACAGCTAAACACACAACAGAGCGCAGATTTTCAGCTTCAAGAAAAAAGACCCAGCTCTCCCCAAGAACATGAATTTGTCATCGGAGGTAACGGCTTCATACCGCTACGTCACACGTTGACATTTTGTCCTTAAAGAATGAGCCACCGGTGGCCGTGGAAACCAGCCCATAACTACAGATGTGACCTTCTTGACAACAGGGGCCGTGTTGACACGGCAAAGGGCCTGGGAGCCGAGCACCGGAGGGAGAAATGCACATTCAACAGGTCTCTGAAGACGTGCTGACCTGCTCACACACTCCGGATAGAAAAAAAAAAAAAAGGCTGTAGTTGTCAGACTCTAAAAGAGAGGCATTCATTTATAAGGTTGCAACGAGCAAAGGTCTTTTGTTGAGGATGGTTGGGAGACAGTAGGCTTAAAACTTCCCCTCAGAGCGAACAAAAGATGACATGACGCTGTCTCCTGAATCAGAGGAGGTCTCATCCAACTGTATGCACCAACAACCTTTAAATAGCTTTCCTGTTTTCAAGTAAAAACAAGGAACCGGACAGTTTATTTTTTTAGACAAGTGCCTGTGTATTTACTGACATGCATTGTAAAAAAAAAGAAGTGTTTTACAAAGACTACGCTTCCTTCCTTTCTCCAGAGAGTGCATCTTCAGTTCAACTAACGCAATTCAAAGCAATATGAATGGAGAAGCACACAGCTCACACGCAGAGTCACAGTAATAAATTCAAGCGGATATCTGGTGGCCAGCGAAGTCCATAAGCTGACGCAGAATGCCGTGAGGTACGAGCATTTACGTAATTTATTTTCCCTTTGTTTGGGTTCATGTATAAAAAAAAAGGGGGCAGAACTGTTTGAAATTGTGAAATTAAAGAAGAATGACCAGAAATGGATCCAAAACAGCGACAGAAATCTCACCATTCCACACAACTTTGTCCGACACCAGCTTCTGAATCTGTTTTAGCACAACTGCAGCGTCCTGCAGTTATGCTTTTACAAACATGAAATTAATGGTCACCTAGCTTAGGAAAATGACCCAAAACTAAACTTTGATTCGCCTCAAAATAATTTCCAAAGCTCAGGTGAACACGTGGGGAAAAACGTGCAGAGGCAACACAGCCCGGCCGCAAACCGCTGCGTTGCGACGTATTTCACATCTGATCCTGAACCGTCCTAAGCTGCCTCAGGCCTCCTGCTTGGTGGTGCCGCAGCCTCTGGGGCCTTTAAGAAAAGCCATATTTCTACTGATACATCAGGAGACCCTTAGGCTACGTCCACACTGCAGGCCTTGATGTTCCATTACAATTTTTTGCTGAAATCTGATTTTTTTGTATGGAGGCGGCGGTGGCCATTCATGCTAAATGCAACCGCTATCATGCTGCTGTCTGACCAGTTCAAGACCGCAAAGGCTAACAGGAGACGTCACACAGCACCGCGCTGTTTCCAGAAGTAATGGCAGGCGTAAAGGTTTCTAGAAGTGTACAATAAAGCTTCGGTCAAACAAACAAACAAAAAATAAATAAACATGGATACTGGCCGGCATCTCACTTTACTTATTAGGAAGTTGCTGAGCAACGGGAGCCGACAATATTAAGACCACATCGTAGGAAGAAGAAGAAGATAAGAGGAAAGCACAGCTATTAACAATGTTTTTTTGTGGAGCGCTAGCTGCTGCTGTGTGTGGATGTGAAGTGAGATCCAGGACAGTGACGTAAAAGAGGGATGAAACGCGACACGACCGTTCAGACTGCGGAAGCTTCGAGAGTTATCCGATACGTATCCGTATTAGTACCGCGTATACAAGTGGCTCAAATTAGATTTTCTTTTTGGGTCAAAGGATTAGAAATGGGCCGGTCACACTGCTATGAAAAAGGCCGCCTCTGATTAAACACAGGTGGACTGCATTCACCTCTTAAGTTTGTTCTTCTATATATAAACAGACACACACACACTTTTCTAATTTCACTTCACCAACTTGGACTATTTTGACAGATTCATCACATAAGATGCGTAAAGTAGTAAATTACAGTTTGGAATGTAAAAAAAAAAGTGAAAAAAAGGTAAATAGTGGGAGTGGGGTGGGGATACTTTAGCACTGTAATGCAGTAAGACGACTCATGAGTGAAGCAACACTTTACTGCTGCCAGAGGTAGACTTAGATGAACTCTGACGTTTGCTGAGATATTTGTTGGCATGTCTAACTCTGAGTAAGTGTAATTAATGTTCTCTGATGATGAGCAAGTTCCTCATTGAAGAGACTTATTTACACAACAGGAAGTCGTGCAGATGCTCTTCACATGTCCGAGGCTCACTCCTCCAGCAGGTCAAGCTTTTTCTCAGCTACGCTTTGAAGTGGAGCCCGACCCGTGTTTGTTCTGCAGGGAGCAGGGATAACATTTAGACAGAAAGTCACAGGGGCCTCCACGCTGCGCCGGTGGACCAATCTGGGCTGTGGTCGTCCAAAAAGGGATTAACGGCATGAAGCTTGTTTAACCAAACAGTGACTGAGGAACTGGATCCCTCTTCCAACTGTTTTCAATGTTTGCTTTTAGTCTCTATTTTTCCATGTTCTACATTTTATTCCTACTTGCTTTTATTCTGGTTTTTCTTTCTGTTTTTTCCCTGTATTTTAATCACGTAAAGCACTTTGCGTTGTCTCTGTACTGAAATGTGCTATACAAATACATTTGCCTTGCCTCTTCATAAAGCTCACTAGGAGCTGAATCCAGTGAAGTTTCCATTATCTGTGCTGGACAGCTTTTAATCTGTTTTATTATTCCAGAGGGCCTGGTTTGTTTTCTAAAGCTTGTGCTCGGTGGGTCACCTTCCTGATCCAGCATCAGGGACACTCTATCCCCTGCCCGGCCAAATTTAAAACCTCAACCTATTTGCCAGAAGGCTTGACTGCAGGAAAATGTATAAATACTTTTATAGTTTAAAATGTTTTTTCCCCCTTTATTGTGATCTACTTCTTTGAACATACAATAGGGATTTTTTTTTACAGAATAAATTCATATTCTAATTTACTTGTCAGTTTAATTCAAAATGGGTCAACAGGACCAGTTTAGAAAAAAAACAAATATACATCTCAGAAGGATTCCAGGAGAATGTTATAACTATACCAGCCTGAGCTGTTAGACATGGTGAAAATAAACCATCGTCCATTTCCTTTGTAATGTTTTAACCCGTGAGTGACCTTTAGCAAGTTGTAAAACCTTTCTAAATCAAAGCTCAAGAGCACAAAACCTTAAAAACTAACAAAACATTGGAAATGTTTCTGAAAGTTGCAGCACAACGCCCCTAAAAAAAAAGTAAGATAAATGCAAAAATCGATACAACCCCAGAATTCTACCAACCCTGTAATCTTTGCTATCCCCATTTTCTGTAAGCAAACACAGCGTCCTATTGTTGAAGCAAACAAGAGTAGGAGCTGCAGAGGTTACAATTAGCCACAGAACACAGCGAGTGGCCTACAGAGAAATTTTGTGGACTAAAGTTGGATTTTTGTGGCTTATGCATCATGATAATGGCCTGACCAACTAAACACATACCAGAGATCCTGGATCACTGTGAGTACATGACATTACATGAAACGCGCCAAACTAGAATCTCTCCTCTTCTTTTGCCTTGGCGTGGTTCCCGACGCATTTACGTTTGTTTATGGAAAGAATTTGGAGCAGCTCTCCTCACTTTTTTTCCAAACACTGATTTTTTTTCTCCCAAAGACAACCGTCGTAAAGGTTTGAAGCTCGCGTCGGTCGTCTCATCCCGCTGTGATATTTTCCATGTCTCTGTTGGGGTTTAGTTCCCTGGATGGGCCTTTCCACCTCCGACCAACGCAACAATGGGTTCATCTCACAATCTTTCCACCCAGGAGGAACACGCTCGCAATTTTTTGCTGACTTTGTCCTCAGATATAACAAGTCCTCCGGACATATGAAAAAAAAAAAAGTAGGGGGTGGTGCGAGGGGGGCATTGTTTTACACTTTTATAATCTCATCTGGTAAGAGAACGACCCTGATTCTACCCTGAGAAAATAAACATGATGGAATTCGGGATGAGTATAACTTCCCCTTGACATGTGACCCCGCAGGAAGGGGGAAAGTGTTCCTGTTATTCTGCTCTCAAGATAAGTGGCCATCACTACTGGCCCTTAAGAGGTGAATCAAATATTTGTAAAGAGGAGAACCACGAATGGGTAAAGGCAAAAGCGTTTGAATGTTTGAAGTCTGCATGCCAAGTCTCAGCACCGTGAGACCTGGGACACCAGTCTGCTGAGTGACTGCTGCCCTGCATCGCACCGACATATTTGGGAAGACAAATATTAAGCTTTTTCACCGCTTGTTGCGTTATGTTTCTCCTGCCCCGCATTCTCGTGACGTGAGCTCAGAAGGAACTGTGTGGCAACGCGGTGTTACTGTATTCAAGAGGAGTGTTTTTGCAGAAAAAGAGCATCACATCCTGTCAGGGTAGGAATTTTTCCTGGGAAAACCCGACACAACGCTTTGTCTTATAAAAAGGAAGGCAAATAAGGGTCATTTTTTACAAGATTAGAATCGTTCACAAGGTGAGCTTTATCATTTTTAGCCAGGGTAAAGTCCCCAACCACCTTCCATTTCCAGTCTTTGTGCAAAGCTAATCTAACTGCTGCAGACATCAGCTTTACTGATATAAGAAATGTATTAATCCAATGCAATTCTTGGAAAGAACTCAACAATAACCTTTGAGGTTTATCTCCATCAATAAAGCTGGATTTAGCAACACTTTAGGTCATGTCTACAAGGTCATAGCCTCAACAGAACGTACTTGGAGCATGTTTGCTTTAACTGTTTTACTCTATATTTGGTGCATGCCTTACATTTCTTAACTTTTCATGACCTGAGAATTTATTGTGATTTAATTAAAACTAGATTTTAAAGTTTTGTGCTTTTTTTTTTTTTAAAGAAAATAATTTATTAATGGATGTTTTGATTTAAGTTAAACAACCTAAAATATCAAATAAACAATAAATAACCCAAGGAAGTCGTTGCAGGGGAGCATTTAGTAAAGAACAGACCAACCAACAGAGGGATATTTTATGAATATGGTTCAAATGATAGGAGTTATGGCCACATCTGCTTACATGAAAACATCAAATAAGAATATTTATCTTTTCCAACTTGAAAAATTTACAACAAACGTCTTCTAAGTTACCAACTATGGAAGAATCACACATCAGAGACGCTTGAAGACGCATCCTGCACCTAAGACGAGATGATGTTGGCTGGCAAGTAGGGATCGCCGATTACTGTCCTGTTCCCTGTCACTGGGAAAATAAATTTACTATATTTTTATTCCGATACATTCTGATTGATGTCTGTAAGCCCAAAGCTGATCAAAAAGTTGAGGTTGCTACCACTGCTGTTTTAAAGTTGGTTTTAGGAGAACATCAATAATGCAATAAGCATTAGAACAATACTTTTAGAGCAGTTTGTGAGGTATCGTGTAAAATATATATATTTTATAACTTATGGTATTGCTACTTCATGGAATGCCACAAAAGTTGTGACAAGGTTGAAGTAGTTCATGCATCATCTTCTGCTTTTGTCTAAAACCCGAAGGAAGTTCTAAAAGCTTGATAATCTTTTAGAACTGGTCCTTGTCTACAGTCGTCGACAAGCAGTGGGTCACACCCTGGACAGGTCGCCAGGGCAACATTTAGACTAACAGGGTTAAGAACATATTCCTACCCAAAGATGTTTTCGAGTAATCGATTATATATTAATGGTTTTGGACTTGTGGAGGGCATTGGAGAATCCGGAGAAACCCCAAGAATGCAGGGGGAGAATATGCAAACTCCATGCAGAAAGACTCCAGACAGGAAATCCAAGGTAACAGTGCTACCAACTGCATCACTGTGCCGCCCGTCTTAAAGATTTGCGGAACAACAGTAAAATATTAAAGATAACGGCTGCATGGTGTGGCCAAACAACTAAAAAAAAAAAAAAACAGCCCGACTCTTAATGCTATGGTAGCGACAGCTCCCTCCTCTGTCATATTCATTGTGATTTGGTTTACTCCAACTTCGTTACAAACGTCATCCCTCCAAGGATATCGAGTGGCTCATTTCCTCCCTTTTGGAGGAATGTCTTATGTTCAGACAAGACAAAAAACTGGGTTGTTTGGGTACAATAATAAAAAGGAATGCTTGGAGGAGCGAAGGTGAGACGAGCATGGTGGTGGCGGCATCCTACAGTGGGTTTGTTTCCGTGTACAGTAAGTGGTATTGGTGCATTGTATAAAATCTTAAGAACAACGGAGGAGGACTTACTCCAAATTCTTCAGTTCAAATCAAAAGCTAAACAGTTTAAACTACAAGTAGAACTACTACTTGCAAGAACAATGATCCCACCAGCACATCACATAACAGGTTGTGCATTTTATGCAAACCTCAACCCCTACACTACTAAAAACTTTGCGATTATATTTCAAAGCAGAGTACATGACATGAAACCAATTTAAAAAGGAGTTCTACCATATCTGAAATGGTCAAAGTGGTGACATCACCCAGCATGAAATATGCTAGAGGTCTATGTGGTTTCTTTGCAACTTCCTAAAAGGTACATTTAAATATTAGTGGGGGTTTATTTATATACACTGTTGAAAACAATTAAAAGTAAAACTTTGAAAACACATCAGATCTAAATAGAAGAAAACATGCTGGATACCCATGCTGATGTGGAATGGGTAATATGTTAGGAACAAAAGGATGCCTCATCCTTTGATGAAAGTTATCCGCCCACAGAGCTTCCTCCAGAGCTGCCGAGAAAGTGAAATCGAAAAACTGATGCTGCAGACTAGTCAAATTTGCTAGAATGTCATTGCAACAACTCTAAATTGTATTCAGTAGCTTGTATGGCCTCCAAGCGCTTATAACGGTGTGCAACGTCAGGCCTTGGTCCTTATTAAATGGCACATGGTGTCCTAGGGTCCTCCGAGACCATGACCAAGGCATCACTAAGCTCCTGGACAGCCTGAGGTGCGAGGATGGACCTAAATGGGACGTCCTGGAGATGTTCTGTTGGAATAAGGTCATGGGAAGGACTCAATGGTATCAAATCCTCCATCCTCTAGGAACTGACTGCCAAGTATCAATGTGCTATCTTGGTGGGGTCCGACTGCTTGTGCAACCTCTGTAGATCCAGGTAATGCCTCATGCTACCAGAAGTAACATTGACCAAGGTCAAACACAAAACATTCAAAAAAACATGGAGGAGAAGATTCCTATTTTTGGGGTTGTCTCATTGTTACCCCATTAGTGGCACTGTTGTTAATTTAATTAACAGCAGAACAGCTGACACTGTTTAAAAACCTCCGTTACCACAGAACTGACCAAATCAATACTCCAGAGGTCTAACTGATTTAATATTATACTGATTAAAAAGTCCACAATGGAAGCTTTAGCACAAATGATTGAATCAATCAAGTTATTTAGTGTAACCAACAGTCTGATAGTGGATTTAACTGTAAAGTTAATCTTACTGACTGAACAAAATTTTGTTGCACTTCTAAGTCCAGATGCTGTGATTTATCCTCATGTTTGCATGAACCACAAGTCTTAAATGAAAAGTCCACAGTTATGCATTTTCAAAATTAACTTCCAGTCCAGAGGAGTTAGATGCTCCAACATCTAACCTAAGATCCTGTGCATATTCGTCTAATAAGACATTTTAAGAGCTTATTTTGTGTCGTGTAGAACAGATTTGTTTCCAGATTTAACTCCTAGTTAATCTGAGGTGCCACCCTGTTTATGTGGAAAGGGGGGTGATCATAAAGCTAAAATTGCTTATTTCCCTTAATAGAAAAGGTGAGAAGCATAAGATTAAAAAAAGATAGTAATTCCTTTAAAGGGGAAGTGTTGTCATAAGCTGCATGTTGAACGGTCAACCTGCGCACCTGTTTCTACACACACAAATAGGTATTTGCAAAATGTTTCTTTAAACATAAATGCTTAGCTAAGCGTGCACAGACTGGATCTTATGTTATCTTGAAAGTTTTGTCATAACTTGAGTTTGTTTTGTTCTAGGAAGATAGAGCCAGAACTTCTCATATCTGAAGCTACACCGGTGGCTGACTTTGCAGACATAGAGAGGCAGAAAGTTGTCATTTCAGACCTCATCAGCTTATCTGCAGATGAGTGGAATAATTTAAATAGTTTCAACCTTGTTAAATGCGATGAAAAGATTAAGGAACTAAGGAATTCTATTGAAAACCCAACTAAAGATGCTCTGATTACAGATGTTCTTTGCCAGATCACCCTGTTGCATCAGCGAACAGAAAGCTAAACAGTATCTTCAGTTGCAGGTTGAGCATATAAATACATTAAGAAGTTTGCATCAGCAAATGTGAGCAAACAATTCAGTGATTTAGAAACAGTTTGTCAACAGCGATTAGGAAATTTTATCCATGTTTTGTAATACGATTTAAAGCCACAGAGTAATCAACAACACATGGAGCGAGACTGAGAACCAGCTCTGAAATTAGTGGTTTGGATGACGAAAATATTCAATTCCTTTTTTTTTTTTTTTTTTTTTTAATTGTATGATTATATGATTAAAGGAAACCCGAAGGCATAACAATGCTTGAAACATTTCTAATGCCATCAAACATCCACGAGGGACAGAGATCTGATAATTATTGCCTACATCTAAAAAGGAAATCTAAAACAGACGTTCACTTTTAGGAAGCTGGCAGAACTTATCAAATAAGAAAATGAAAGTTTAAAAGCCATCCTTATCACAATGATGACTCACCTCTGATTTCACAACAAAGTGCTACACCCCACTGTCATAAAATTATGACTATTTGCCTAATCATTTGTTGCCCCCCCCCCACAATTTTCTGCCGAAACACCTCTGACTAATCAAGGCATGGACTGCACTAGATTCCTGAATGTGTATTGGGGTTTTCTGGCCCCAAAAATGTTGGTAGAAGACTCTTTAATTCCTGTGAACTGTGAGGTGGGTAGCCTCCCAGATTTAGGTGACTTTCCTAAATGACTTATGCTTTGTGGCAGGGCACATCATCCTGCTAAATGAGACCACAGTCTGTAATTTAAAAAAAGGTTCCTATGTATTTCAACAATGCGCAGGTAGATGGTTTGTATCCAGGTAACATCTGAGTTTTGGAGGTGGTCTGATACAGTCACCATACCATCATAATTCAGCTTGAGAAACTTTCTCAAGTCCTAATGTGTATCGGTTTTCTTGCTTCTAACACATCAACTTTACAGACAAAATGTTCATTAGCAGTTCAATAACGGCTCCCATAATGAAGAGATTATGTGGGATGCCTCAAGGCTGCATTCTCACACCACTTTTATTCAACATCTATGTTGACAACCTCTATCAGACTATGGAGCAGTACTACATTTAATACAATATCTATTGTGATAACCTACAACTTTCTATCTCTGTCTAAGATTTTAAGATATTAAGAAAGCTTTGGGAATGCATTATTGTTAGTGAATGCCTTGACAATGATTTGACTGGGGATAAGTAATCAAATAATTAACTCATGCTTGGAATTCATTGCATCGATATGATATTGTTTCTTAACTACCAATTTACTCTTTTTTTATGCTATATTAAACAAACATTCCCAAATATACAACCCGCAAAGTAGTTTGAATGCATAATACTTAAAATTAAAATAATCTTTTTGCCGTCCAAGCTTTTATTTGCAATATTGATATTACGTAGCATGTAATATTGATGTTACATAGTCAGAACAATGAGTTCACAACATTTTGTGGAGCCCCATATAATTAAATATTAGCAACAAGCTCTGAATGTTGCCCTTTTTTCATGCTCTTGATTGAAAATAAAAAGGCAGAAACTGTATTTTTTTTTTCATCTTTTCTTGGACCCCTGCCAATCAAATCCCCCAAATATAAAAAACCACCCTTTCAACAGATCTGTAACAACCAGCTGATCCGACAGAAGTGGGCAAATAAATGTTTAAATACATTTAACGGTGTGATTGCCTAAGTTATAGTTGAGCTAAAACAGTGGCTTGCAAAAGTATTAATTTTACTGTTTGTGTTTTTCACCTGAAAGTTTTTTTTTTTACTGATCTTAGAACAGTAGCCTTTCAAGTTTCCTAATTAATGACTGTTGAACTGTATTTCCTATATGAAGATGAATAATGATAAATGCAAAAGACATGAGAATTGATTAAATGTTCAGCCTGTTACATCTGTACTAATTCAAAATTAATTTACTCTGAACAGCAGCTGTTAATCAAAAATAATTTACAGACGTTCTGCAGACTTTGAGGATCTTTGGTTTAAATTAGCTCTTCCCAATGAATCTTCCTCAGGAAAACAAAACTTTTCATGATGGCATTGTTCAGTTTCCTCTGGAAAGTCTGATATTTATGATGTGTGAAACAAATACAACGCTGCAAAAACAGGACCAAAAATAAGTCTTATTCTTAGAGCACTTTATAGGAGGAGTCCTAGTTTCGTATTACACTTCCCATTGTTGCATTTCATTCATTGTGCTTTATTTTCTCAGTTTAATCCCACTTAAAATCTATTATCTTTCATAATTTTCCTCCTTGATAGGTAAAGCAAAGTTATATTGTGTGGAAGTATATTTTAGTTTAATGTTTTTTCAGAATTTTTATTTCTCCTCTTATTTGTTGCAGTTGTTTTTAAACATTAATATTGAGACGTAATATGGAAATAAAGAGAAACACACTGAGAAATCCTGCATTATCATTAATTTCCATGTGGAGGGCACCACACAGCATTTGTACCCAGGGCCCCCAAATGGCTACCACCGCCCCTGATCTTACCGAGGCGGTGTGCAGCAGCAGGTGCCCTGTTGGATGCTCTAACGCCAGCTGAGTCCGACCTCCGTTTTCTTCAGGTGAAGGACTGTTCAGAGTTATAATTCATATTTGCTGCAGTTCAGGTCCTCTGTGAACCCTCTTGGAAGCTGTGATCATTTTTCCATCGCTTTTTATCTCTCAAAGGAAAATGCCTACATCCACTTGAATGTACGGCAAGCATTGTGCACCAAGACAATGGATTTCTGATGAAGCAATCTTTTTTTTTTTCTTTTAAATCAACAAATAGGCTACAAGCTGTAAACTGTGGAGAGGTTGGCAGGGGGCGGGGTGCGGTTAGGAGTCCTGGTACTCGCTGCACGCTAAGGGGTATAATTTCAAAGTGCTGGCATTGTGTACCAGTGCATACCGGCCCACTTAAAGCATTGATCCTGATCGCATAATACCTTTCTGCAATAATTCTATAAAGAGTTGTGACAGCGTCCACCTCTGTGTGGTTTGTATCTCAATAGGCTTTCATCAAGACTTCCTTCGACAAAACGAAGAGAATTTACAGCAGAGTATGTACTCATTATCATTCCTCCATGTCATTCAGCACAAGGTTCCACAAGTGGAGGCAAACATGCAAGCCACACATAAAAGCAATAATCTTCAGGCAGGAAATCTGGTTTTGACCCCGACAAGCAGCTGCAGAAAATCAAGTGAAGGGAGAATCCTACATAGGAGTCATCACCACCAACCTTTGCCGGAGCCAGAGTGTCAAAAATGTGAGAAACGTGACGCAAGCAGCTGGAAGATACCCATTAATGGCTTTGTGTCAAACCCAGGCAGCACAGCAAGTTGCAACATGTTGCTTTGTTGCCTGTGCACAACTCGCTCCTGCACACAAGCAGGAGCCCACCCTGAGCAATATGCATGAGCGACGGCCGTTGTGTCTCTGTAAGAACCCTGTTTGACAAGATGTACCCTCCACCCCCCTCCAAACTGCCCTTTAAAGCTATGCAAGAATGTTCCAACAACAAAAACGCTTCCATGTCGGATAATAGATGGATTCACACTTGCACAATAACACACAATCTCCAGTTTCCAAAACAGGATTTTCACTGTCAGGGAGATTCATCGACAGTAATCTATGCTCTTCCTGCTAGTCCCATTGTTTTAAAAGCTACTAGCCAGACATATGCAAAATCAAACTCCCTTTAAATATGCTGTCTCGTCTATAATCTAACATGTCATGGTTGTATTAGCCATTTATTCAGCCATTTTGTCAGAAATTGTTATTGAATAAGGACAAGATATAAATTACCCAAAATAATTTTCCACATAAGCACAAGCCTCTTGTGCCCGAAGCCATGTTGGAGATCAATTTTTTTTGTTACATCATTTTGCATTTTTCATGTTGTATCTTGCATATGTGAGAGAAACAACCATCGACCATAAAGCATAAAGGATCTGGAAATGTTGACAGCTTGTTGGGAGACTCACAGAAAGCAGGAATATGTCCAATCTAGAGGATAAACGGAAGGCCTTCTGGTGCAGTTAGTGATGCTAACATGCCAAAAGTGCTAACTGTTGACAAAAGTAAAAAAATTATAATAATAATTAATAAAACTCAACATCCTAGGTTGTCGATTTGTTTCATTAAAGTACACGTGCTGATCATATAATTAGAATATCAGGAAAAGTTGCTTTTTTTCAGTAATTCAAAAAGTGAAACTTGTATATTAAATTCAGAATCTATCTCAGGAAGTTAGAATATTGTGAAAAGGTCCAATACTCAAGACACCTGGTCCCACACTCTAATCAGCTAATTAACTCAAAACACCTACAAAGTCCTTTAAATGGTCTCAGTCTAGTTCTGTAGGCGACACAACCACAGGGAAGACTGCTGACTTGACAGTTGTGCAAAAGACGACCATTGACACCTTGCAAAAGGAGGGCAAGACACAAAAGGTCATTACTAAAGAGGCTGGCTGTTCACAGAGCTCTGTGTCCCAGCACATTAATAGGGAGGTGAGGGGAAGGAAAGGATGTGGTAGAAAAAAAAAAAAGTGTCCAAGCAACAGGGATGACTGATCCCTGGAGAGGATTGTGAAAGAAAACCCACTCAGAAATGTGGGGGAGATTCACAAAGAGTGGACTGCAGCTGGAGTCAGAGCTTCATGAACCACCACGCACAGACGAATAAGACCTGGGGTCCGTTCTTCGTACGTTGCTTAAAACATCCGAGATCAAATGAGACATCCAAGATGATTTCATCCGGCTAATCGTGATCCAGCTAATTGGGTTCTTCGAACACACCTGTTGTTTATGATTAGTATGGCTGGATTGAGTTATCTGAGATAACTTCGTGTTCATGCGTCGCTTTAAAAGGGGAAATGTATCGATAGTAGAAACATTGATCAGCAACGCTGCTATTGGCTGTTCAGCATGTCAAAAGAACGCCCACAGTTTTTCTCCCAGCAGAACACAAGCTTTAATGGAAGGTTATGCCGAATTTGAGTCATTAATTTAAACACCTAAAAATCTGCTAAAGCCAGGAGAGAGTACTGGCAAAAAGTAGCAGACAAATTAATGCATAAATACTGTCCATGGTAGATGTTTCTATCACTTTTTACAGTATGAATTTTTTTTTTTTTAATAATTTCATATTTACTTTGTTCTTTTATGTCAGAGCCTCCACGGGACCCACGAGTACATGGGGGAAAAAGTGAAGTACAAGAATATTCTACAAACTGGTAGCCTTTAATTATTACACTGTATTTTAAAAAGCAACTTCTTCCTCTTTTTTAAAAGCCACTGTTAAATGAAGTCTTTGTCTGTTTATAACAGCCACCAAGAAAAAGGCTGAAAAAACCCCCCAGGTTCTTTTTACTTTTGTTGCATGAGGCATGTTTCACCCTCTCTTTTTCTTTCACAAAATGACACAGGGTGCCATCCGTTCCCTATATAAACAGCTTCTTCAACAAAAAAAAAATATTTTTTAAAAACACAAATTAAGAGGAGAAATTGAACTCCACAACTTGAAAAAGAGAAAAATTGCACTAGAGATCGAGTTGATTCAAAAGGACGTTCAGAGTAAGTTCTAATACACCATTTGATTGTAGTATTGCTAACTTTATATAACTATCTCTTATTGCGGGCAAAAGATGACTTGCTGGCTTTTCTTTATAAATAATTGTTTAAATAAAATGACAGGAACTAAGCATTATTTGTTTCGTCTTTTATTAAACATTAAAAAAAATGGTGTTCCACAATTCTGTCCCGTCCTCTGTCACAAGGTGGTCCAAGTGCACTGGCTGGACAGACTCCCCTATCTTCTCCGTTTATAAAGCTGCGGTCTAATCCTGTTTACATGAAATAAGCCTGCTTGCGAGCACAGGGTGCACAGTCCAGGATGTCTTTCAAAGAACCAAACGATCCAAGATCATGCCAAATTGTCAACAATCAAATCCAGCTAACTGAGTTAGCGACGTACGAAGAACGAGCCTCTGGTTCTGGCTACTGCATTCCTGGTGCCAAGCCGCTCTGGAACCAGAGACAGTGTCAGAAGCGTTTCGCCTGGGCTAAAGACGAAAAGGACTGGACTGCTGCTGAGTGGTCCAAAGTTATGTTCTCTGATGACAGTAAATGTTGCTTTTCCTCTGGAAATCAAGGTCTCAGAGTCTGGAGTAATAGAGGAGAGGCACAGAATCCACATTGCCTGAGGTCCAGAGTAAAGTTTCTACAGTCAGTGATGGCTTGGGTCGCCATGTCATCTGCTGGTGTTGGTCCGCTGTGTTTTCTGAGGTCCAAGGTCAATGTAGCTGTCTACCAGGAAGTTTTAGAGAACTTCATGCTCCCTGCTGCTGACCAACTTTATGGAGATGCAGATTTCATTTTCCAACAGGATGTGGCACCTTCACACAGTGCCAAAGCTACCAGTACCTGGTTTAAGGACCGTGGTTTCCCTGTTCTTTACTAGCCAGCAAACTCACCTGACCTTAACCCCATAGAAAGTCTGTGGGATATTGTCAAGAGGAAGATGCGATACGCCAGATCTAACAATGCAGAAGAGCTGAAGGCCATCAGAGCAACCTGGGCTCTCATAACACTCCATTCACTTTTTGAATGGAATTACTGAAAAATTATCTACTTTTTCATGATATTCTAAGTATATAACCAGCACCTGTATAGCATATTTTTAAACTGTTTGGTGTGAATTATCCATGTCTCCTGGCATCTGCAATGCTAAGTTTGTGCCAGAAAAAAACCTTTCCCATCCATCTTAAAGCCTCAGCTTTTTTAAACTCAAATTAGCTAAATTTAAGGAACAATGTTCTGGGTGGGAAAATAACGGCATTTCTTAGGTAATTAAATTCTTGGATCAGAACATGTTTCATTGAAACCGATCAAATTAGTTTCCGCCTAGAGTCTACAGAGAGAAAATTAAGTTTAAAAAGTTAATTAACAGTAAAAATGAAACTAAAAAGATGCCAATCAAATGACATTTTGGTTTTAGCCAGAGTCATAATCTGATTTATCCACAGAACAAGACTGAATAGCCCCAAACAGGGATCACAACCGAACTAAACGGGAACAGCATGTAAAACAAAGGTTTTCCAAAAAACACAAACAAAACATACAATTAAATAAAACGTATACACAAAATGTTAGCCTTTTTAGTTTTATATATCTCTGTATTTCATGACAATAGTGAAGAAGAAGAAGAACAACAAAAAATAAATAGACACGCTACAGTTTAAAAATTAAATTCTTAATTTACAGGTATGAAATGTACCAACCAATGTGTTGGTACGAAATGGAGGCAAAGGAGCAAACTGATCCAGAGTCTTGGCTGAATGTTGCGCCTATTTATGTTGACGTAATTAACTTAAAAAAAGTTAATTCTGCTTCCATTTTTCCCCCTTTTTCCTCCCCACCATGATCAACTGTTTTGCAAAACCCTGCAAAACAAAATCCCTACTTCATCACCCAGCTGTCTTCCTCCTGTCAGTGTTAAAACTTGCGCCACGGGGAAATGGGGAGGAAAAACGCCAAAAAGGACTGGACATCGGGGCAAAACAGGAAGAAAAGCGCACAACCCAAGCACACACGGAGACAATTATACAGGCGTTATTTCGCAAGGCACAAGGAGGCTCATAAATGCGATAAAATATCAAGTGTCCTACATTCTTACAGCGAAAGAAAAAAAAAAATCATCTGCGTAATTTCCATGCAGGGATCAACAAGCGTAGACCGTGTTTGGCTTGTCTGAACAAGACTCGTTCTGTAGCGAAAATAAATAAATATCCGTGCCATCTGACGAGCAGCATTCCCCCCCCCACCTCCCAAATTTAACTCTTTTGCCCATAAAAAGTGAGCTCCCCTTATCTTGTGCAGCGACATGTTGTATCACCTGTGGCACAACAGCAAATCAAATGCGCGTCTTGAGCAATCCCGTGCGCCGCCGAACTGCGACGCTTCTTATTCTTGTTGCTTAATTAAAGTAAATTGTACTTTACAGTTTTGCATCTGATAGGTGTGTGCTACAGGACGGCGTGGCGGAATGAAACCGATTCCAGCACCTTTTTTTTGGCAGCATGAGGAAGGGAAAGCAGAAATGTGGGTCACTCACCAAAGAACACGCAAAGAACATCCACCGCGATGAAGATAAGCTTTTTCATTTTTCCTTCAAATGCTGGCCCGCTTTTCGAACCAGATCGCATCGTTAAAAAAACGCAGGCTGGAATGAGAGGAACACCTGGTGCTCGGAAATAAATATTAATAACTAAAAAAGAAGAAGAAGAAAAAAGACTCAAGGGGAGATTCTATTGTGGTTAAAACGACCTGCTGGTTCTTCCGGGCTGCTGTCCTCAGTACAAGCGCTTCCGCCCGTCTGAAACAGATTGTTTTCCCTGACTGGCTCACCACGGACTGGCTGATTGTAGGAAGGACTGCTTCAGGTGTTTTCGTCCTGCCTCCTCCTCAGAAAGGCGCGGCTCTCAGCGCGGGAAGACTCAAAATGTAGTCAGCAGAGTTACGTCTTCATCAAAACTCCACGTGTGGCTTTAAAAGTGGAAACTTTCAACTTATTAACTCCCCCCCCCCCTCCCAATCATGGAAGATATTAATTTAACACATGGAAAAAAAGAAGAAAAAAGAGGAAATGTTCTTCTTTGGCAGCAGAGCCATTTTTCATAATTAATTTGCAATATGATTCTGGATATTGCCCCTTTTAAAGACCAATCTGTGCCAAAATTTGACTGCCTAACCAATGTTTTAAGCTGTTTATTCCACATAGTGTTCTTCCCTCATGATGCATTTGTTTTTGCAGAGTTCGCCAGTCCCTCCTGCAAAGATTGCTCCCCACAACATGATGCTGCCACCCGTTTGCTTCCCAGTGGCAATGGTGTTCACAGGCTTGCAGGCCTCCTCTTTTTCTCATTAAATTGTAAATTATAGTTTCATCGGGCCACAGAACATATCTATAAAATGTGACGTCTTTGTCCCTAAGTGTATTTACAAACTATATTCTGGGATTTTGTGTAGCACTAGTAGTAATGGCCTCTTCCTCTATCAGTTGCACAAACACCAAACCCATTCGGAACTTAAAATGACTTTTTATTGTGAGACTTTACTGCTTTTAGACGATGTTGATATACAAATATAAAGAGAATAAGACCGCAATAGCTTTTCAGAGATATTTCCAAGTGATTCTCAAATCACAAACTCTGTTTTAAAGCACTTAATCAATCCTACACTGTGATTAATCTTCATAGTCATTTCATTTTTATACACCAACCTTGTATGGTAGTTGACCCGCACTGATGTTTCAGTAATTGTAATGTGTGACAGGTCATGTTTGTCTGTTACAGACTTTAGAGGAAGATGTGCTCCGGTAAACGTCTGAGCCATTTACAGACAACCAACCACAGGCTGCGAGAACAGAAAGTTTTCAGTTGGCTTTTGAAAGTGGGAACAATGACACCTCTGACACACGTGAATCTCTATGCTTCGGACCTGAAAGGCTCAATTTAGTGAATGAAATCAATAAGAAAGAACAACAGATATAAGATACCAGTTACTCAGGATTATCAATAGGCTCTGATTCCTAATTAAAACAGTTTTTGTGTTTATCTCCAAAGTTTCATACCGATTGTCCTTTAAACATCTGTTGTTCAACAGACTCATACAGTATCTGTGTAAAACATGGACACAATACGTTGTTCATACCTGGAAAAAGCATCAGACCATCTTTTACGAACACAACCTCAGAAAAAGGCTTGCTTTCGTCTCACTTGTCAGCACGTAAGCAAACGTTAGTTGCATAAGTCATAGATAGTTGGCTACGTAGCCAAAATATACTCTGCTAGGCAGATGTGTTGGGAGAATATTCCAGAGTTTTTCCAACTTTTACTGATGGAAAGAAATGTCTTGCATAGTTAGAATGCTTGGCCCAAACACAGGGAAACTCCCTCAGTATCTCAGACATGCCAACTGTAAACTGGCAGTGTTTGGCTTGAGAAGTGCAACATCTAAAGTTATTTTAGTTTTGTCCAGTTTAAGTTACAAACCTCCGAAGACCAGCGAGGGAGGGAAAAAAAGAGTCGTGGGCGCTTCTGTAAGGCAATCTATAGGTGAAATCCCAAAAAATGGCCATGCATTTATAATCTGCCTCCATACTTTTGATACCCGTAAATCAAATCCAATACAATCATCTGCATTTGGAAGTTAACTAACTAGACTGTGTGTAATTTATTCTCAGTATTAACAATGTTTTGAATGCTTAGGAGGTATGTTAGAGAACATTTAATGTTATCAGCAGGGAGAAAGTTGAAAGACGCTAAAAGCAGGATTAAGATATAAAACTCAGTTCCAAACTTTGAACACCTTACAGAGTGCTGTTCAATCCATCATTTACAAATGCAAAACGTACGAGAAGTGGAATCCTAGCAAGAAACTCCCATCCAGGTAAAGTGTTGGAGCCAGGAAAGCGGATCGTTAATGAGAGAAGCGACCAAGAGGCCCAGGGTCATTCTGGGGGGTTTCAGAGATCCACAGTTCAGGCAGAGGAATCTGTTGACATGACAGGTATTCATTACACGCTTCACAAATCAGGCATTTATTGGGAATAAAGTCATTGCTGGGGGAAAAAAAAAGATTTCAAAAAGTTTGCTGTTTCCCCACAAACAATGTGGGAAACACAGCACACATCTGTCACTGGTCGTCACCACTGGGATGACTGGTGGCAGCTTCATGATGGGGAGATGCTTTTCTTCTGCCGAGACAGCAAAAATGGTCAAAATGGGTAAGAAGTCAAAGACAAAGCAGCCCTGGAAGGAAATCTGTGTAAGAGGCCGCAAAAGACTTGAGACCTGGGCTGGAGGTTCACCTTGGAGCATGTCTACGACCCACGTTCAAACGTGGTGGATCGGTCCTGTCAACATCTGGACCTATTAAATATCTAATCCGTGCAAAGCCGTGGAAAGTGATGTTCCCAGACTGTTGTTTGGTGGGAAATCTGACACTTGGACTGATTGCTGGAGACAAATCAGCACCGTTATCAGGTATACGTTGAGAACAGTGAACGGTCATGCAGCTTTTGTACTCTATGCAGATTTCAGTCACCTGCACGTCTCTGATTACAGGAGGGAGGGACGGAGATCAAATCAATGTTTATTTCTCCCAGCTGGTCTTTTGTAACTTGAGTTCCTGTTTTGGAAATGCATCAGTTTTAATTATTTTGTGCAGGTCTATTGAGGGATGTTTTTTTTCCTACATGAATGCATGTATGTTGAGGTGGTATCCACAGAGCTGTGTGCAGGTTGGAGTGTGTTTGTGTGCTTTTCCACAGCTTCTCTCACTGCAGGATGTCACCGGCAGCCGTGCTCCCACACTTCTTGAGAGATCCGCGTCCTCTCTAGACGCAAATCTCCTCATTGCTCCTCTGGTTGTTCTCCTGCTTGGATTCCTTCAACACCAATGCTCACTCTCCTGCATGTCCGCCCTCCACTGTTCCTCGTTTCCAAACCTTTTTAGACTTTCCTTATGTCTGTGATTCATGGCAGCACTAAACCAACATGACAGTCCACGTCTTTTTGTAAACTTGTCTTAATCCCAGGATTGTCCTTCATGATAGCATGATTAGAGAACCCCGTTTCCCTGTACGGTTGCTATTTTTTCTACCAAATCAAATTCTTTTTCTTATCCAAGATTAAATAAGCTGGTAAATTCTTGGCAGAGCCGTCTTTGATTTCACTTTCTTCTGGTTTGCATTTTGGGTTTCACTTTGTCACCTCTGGATCTGCAAAGCTGGTAGAGACACACCTCGGAAGATATGTTTCTACAAAACTTTGCTCTGTTAACTAGCTCACGAGGTGTGAATACTTTTCTATGGCACTGTAGAAATGAAAACCAGAGAAACATTAACATCTGTTGATTGGGTTAATGTAGGGTTGTCAATATTTACAAGTCAAGATAATTCCATCGTCCGTCTCTTGAAGAATATCAATGAAACCTTCAGGGTTTTTTAGTGCGTGTTTATGTCTCAAATGGTGCAGTTTTGTAGATTTTCAACAAAGTGAGATTTGTTTCATTCCCTTTTAGAGTAATCTATCAAATTCTCATAAGAATCACAGCCACCTCTGCAGAAATTATGGTCGAATAAGAGAGGAAATATGTGGGGTCTTAGAGTTCAAAAGTTTTGTCTGACAACTTGTATCAGCAGTGCACACCCAAAGAAGTGTTTTTTGCTAATAAACACTCTCATGCTAAGTCGTAAGTCACAGATTTATTTTATTCCTATCCAACTTTTACTTTAGTCATCATTTTGGAGTGTAAAATGTTTTCTTACTACAGAGTAACAAACGACGCACAGGCATTTGTTCAGTAAACTAAAACATGTTTGATTCCTTTGCTGGCGCTAACTATTGAATGACTACTACAGAAGTACATATGAGATTATTTTCTCTTTAAAGAAATGACAAAATTTTGGGTCAGGAACCAAACAAATTGTCATGTTTCTTTGAAATGAGTGTTTTGTTTTGTAAACACTCAGACTAGATTCAGATGGCTTATATTATTTAATCATGAAAAAACACAATTTATTTTACGTATGCTCTTTAGCAAGTCAAAAATGATAGAGTCACAACAAAGAACAAAAGAGGTTAACAGAAGTCTTAAATACAGTTAATTTTTGTTCTCACTTACTAAACAGTATAAGCTTGATAAAAATGTGCTTTTTGATGATGAAATATACGTGATCTGAGTCTACAGATGGAGTGAGGCATGCTGGGGTTTCATTGTGGTGGAGTAAATGGTGAACAAACACACATGAACAAACATTGTAGGCAAAGTCTTCCCCCATAACCATTTCTTAGGCAAGTTTGGAGGGTGGAGAAGCCAAACAAATCAAACATTTTAACTTACTTTTGCAGGATTACTGCAATCGTAGCCTCCCACTGTAAAACAAACAAACAAACCCAGAACCCCCCCCCCCCCCCAGCTGAAAACGGAGCTTAAAGTGCACATAACTCCAAAACAATCAGGGGAGTCTAAAGTTGAATCATCTAACAGCACTCCAACTGGCTCAGAGTCAACAGGATTTAGAAATAACCTGATGTGATCACTTCCAGAGAACACCTTTCAAATCCAATCAAGCAGATAAAACTAAAATCCCATCAATGCAGCTCTGACTGCCTGATCTAAAATAAACACAACCACCGACAATGGAAATACTTTCCAACATGGAGCAACACTAACTTTCTGGTTCACAATTAAAAAACGAATACAAACAAAACAGATTTCTATTACGGTTTGAAAATATTTATTCGATTCAATTCAATTTTATTTTATTTATATAGCACCAATTCACAACATGTCATCTTAAGGCAGTTTACATAACAGATTCAATCAAATCATCCAGACAGATTGAGCATACATGAAGCGACAGTGGAGAGGAAAACTCCCCATTAACGGGAAGGAAAACCTCCAGCAGAACCAGGCTCAGTATGAACGGTCATCTGCCTCGACCGACTGGGGGTTACAGAAGACAGAGCAGAGACACAAAAAGCACAGAAGCACACATTGATCCAGGAATCCTTTCTATGTTATATGGTAATAGCGGGTGATCTGCCCCCCTGAATGGTCTCACAGCTAACAGAATGGCAGATAAGATGTACCTCATATGAAGAGAAAACAAAGACAGAGAGAACATAAAGTTAATGGTTGAAATAACAAATAATGCATAATAGACCCTCATGTCCTCCAGTAGCCTAAGCATATAGCAGCATAACTATAGAGATAGCTCAGGGTAACATGAGCCACTCTAACTATAAGCTTTGTCAAAAAGGAAGGTTTTAAGATTAGTCTTAAAAGTAGACAGGGTGTCTGCCTCACGGACCAAAACTGGGAGTTGGTTCCACAGGAGAGGAGCCTGATAGCTAAAGGATCTGCCTCCCATTCTACTTTTAAATTTAACTTGTCCAAAGGTATGTTTTCAGGATAGGAATTATTTCAAGTTAAATGTTTTGTTAGTCAGGATTACCAAAACTATTTGCACAATATTAAGAGAGACTTATATAACCTTCTTCCAATTCAGAAGTTTAAACTAAGATCACAGAGCACTTGAACAGTTTGGGAAAACTAAAATTCAAGTGTTTGTGTTGTTCTTCCTACATCAGGCTGATTTCATCTGGTTTCTCAACGTTTTATCAGAAGTATAATAAGAGTATGAGTGAATATGAGTGCAGATCAAGTTTGTGTTTTAAATCTTCCTCCTTTTAATACATAACTTAGTTTTACTTCTACTGCAGGGTGCGTTTTATGATAAAAAAAATAGTCAGTCAACAGTATAAATGACCAAAACATCAGAAAATGAGAGAGACCAAAGTATTTTCTAAACTTTTATCATTGACATGGGTTAAAGTGTCAGTATGTCAATTGCTCTGTTGATTTTCTTTGGAATAAAAATGGTTATCAATACATGTCAGTCAGATTTGTTTTAATGAAAATTGAAGAAAAAAAAGCAGACAAGGCAAAGACAACAGTTCAAGACAAGGTACACATTTTAATAACAATCACAAATAACCTAGTTATATTTTTAAAAAGCTATTAACATGGCTGATTACTTTGAAATTTGATGCCAGTTCAGTAGTTTCTCTTTCTTTTTTTCAGATCTACAAACTAGATGAAGAAGCAAAGAGATGTTGATCAAGGTCACAGTCACTGTCCAAATCTTAAGAAGATAAAAGAGGAAACATGAAAACATTTTGACCAGAAAGAAGAAAAGAGAAAAAAAGTCTTACAGTGCTGAAATATAGTTACATCAAAATTAGATTATAGATTAAATCTACCAACACAAGACCCCACTTATCAACAGAACGCATGGGTTTCAGCTATATCAGCATCCACATAGAGGAGCACTGAAATAAAATAAAAATAAAATCCACATTCTTTGACATTCAAGTAATGTAACGAAACAACAGTTTGCTATTTACAGTTCAAGGCATTCAACAATGTTTTATCCACAGCATAAAGTGTGCATAAAATTTCAAATATTCACATTAAAAACTTTAAATTGGCTCAAAGACAGAAACATAAAGACTCAAAGCTATGAAAAATATTCATTCAGGCTCCTGACACTTTATAATGTACAAATAGGCCTGCATACCCTAAAGAGGGATGTCTTTCTTACACAACCACGGCTCTGTGATAACAACTTGATCAAATGGCTGTGGAAAATAGCGACAATCAGCAACATCCACTTTAATGGCGAAGCTTTAAGTCGGCTCAACAGATTTCCAACTGGTGTTTGAAGAAGAAATGTTTGCGGTAACGACAATTAAAAAGAGAACAAATGTGTCACTGTTTGGTCTGGAAGCATTTAGATGGTAGCCATTTTATATTTTAGCTGATATCTACCTTCATCTGAGAGTATAATCATCGTTATTGACTGAATAACATGGACTCGGTGGCCACTCTATTAGGTACCCCGTTGTTCAGTTGCATGTGAATCAGCCAATTTCATGACAGCAACCCAATGTATTTTGGCTTCTAGTTGTGGTGCCGACAACTCGCTGAAGTTCAAACCGAGCAACAGAACTGGTTTTTAAAGGGGATTTATATTACTTTGAAAATGACATGACAACAACAGGAAACTAAGGCTACAATTACCACTGGTTTACCAAAAACCAGATAAAATCAGATGGGAAAAATGTTGCTTGTCTAACAAGTCTTTATTTTAGCTGTAAAATTCAGACGGTAGGGTCAGAATTTGGTTTAAATAACAGGAACATGTCGTGTTGGCGGTTCAGGCCGGAGGCGGTAGTGTAGTGATGAGGGGGAAATTTTCTTGCCACACTTTAGGCTCTTTAGTGGTAAATGAATATCATTTAAGGGCCTCATCTGAGTAATGTTGCCAGCCACTGTATATGTTTTCAGACAGGCTCAGAATCCTTCATACTACTGTCAGATTTACATTTAAAGTCACTTTAATTTGACCAACACGTTTCTTCTCAGTGGATGACATATTAACATTTTGCTTTTTTCAGATTCGAGAGTCCCAGTTTGAATCCAAAGGAGAGAGCTAAAGATTAGGATGATGGTAAGAAAGTCTATTCTAAAAAACGTTGGGCTTATTGCTAAACATAAAGGTGGTGGTGGGGTAGATGAAAAATGTTTAATTGCTGGGAATAAATATATATATATATATATATATATATATATATATATATATATATATATATATATATATATATATATATATATATATATATATAAATAAAAGTAGAAATGTATATAATATAATATTATTGAATATTATTCAAAAATGATCTTATTCTCTATTCAGAGAGAATTATGTCATTTCCTATGAAGAAACTTCTTGGTTGAATGAAATTATTTAAAATCTCAATCTGCCAGTCTAAATCTAGACAGAGATGTAAGGACCGTACTGCACAGGAGGTGAGGATAAATTCGGGAAAATTGAGCTGTGGAGTGTTTTTCTTCAAGTTTAATCTGGGGACCTCCGTCTGATGACAATATACGGGGAAGGCGTGAGAAGTCCTGCAGACCTCTGGCCTTTGAGCTCCTCAAGAAAAAGCCTGAAGGTTTGCTGTTCATCTGAGGAGGTAAAGCGAAACACTGACGACTCTCTGACTCCACCTGCTGGCTGCTTAATGTCATCGATGCAGGCCGTGCTGTTCTCACTGGCTTGGTAAGAGGCAGGCAAGAAGGGCGGAGGTAGATTCTGGTTGAACTGACTGCAGAGGACATTAGAGTAGATGCAGGGGCTGGTGGAAAGATCATTTTTGGACTGGGTGATGATCGTATTCGTGATATATCCTTTATCTGATGTTTTGGCTGGGGGTGAAGAGGGTTGCAGGTATGGAAACATCGGAGGGTTGCAGATGTGTAAATACATTTGGGACTTCTCTAGATCTTGCAGCTTGTCAACCAAGATGACTTCAGGGCAGCTGACTTCAGGCTTCTCTTGTTCCACAACCAGCCTCTTACTCTGGGGTTAGAATACATGAGGATTATCAGCAATCAAATTATGTAATTTCACATGTAGAAATGATACAAACATTTTATTATATATTATCCTACTGTTGTTATTTTGACAGCTCAAATAAATTCACATGCATTCACATGTTATTTTGACAGCTCAAATAAATTCACATCTCTCCTTCATCTGTCATTATAACAGAGCCTCCTTTCTGGCCACAAGGACCACAGGGATTTTTGTATGCAAGTTTGCACCTTGCAAAAACTGTGCCCACTATCAGTACAAAGGATTTTAAGTAACTTTTCTGCATGATGGAAACAAAGTCAAATCAAATCTGGTGCCTTCAAACATCCGACTAGTACTGAAATAAAAGCTTTTGTAAGTTAGAAGTATATAAAAAGGATATTTTATGTCCTATCACATAACAGTTGCTATAAAATCAAATTAATGAAGTACACTGACCTGGGCTGACTCTAAATTAATTTATAATAGAGTGAACTAAACTGAATCAAACCAAACTGAACAGAATAAAGCTGAATTGGAGTAGACTGGTATCAATTCTACTGCTCTGGACTAAATATAATTTAATTGAATTAAATATAATGTAATTAAACTGAATCAAACCATTTAACTGCATCTAATCAAATTGAATCTTAACAAATTGGACTGAAATGGAGCTAAAACTGAACTGAACGGGACTGATTTGGTATGGAGGGGGACTGACTCAAAATGAATCAGACTCAGTGAAGCTAAATCTAACTGAAATGAAATAAACTAGAAAGCATTAAATTGAACTGAATGGAATAAAACTGTCCTCAGCTAGATATAACTGAGCTGAATTCAACGGAACAGAAGCTAATTAAATTACATAAAAATGTATCAAACTGTAATGGACTTTGAAGCAATCAACTGGTTTCCCTTATATAGGAAATTTTTGACCAATCTGTATAATATGATTGAACTTGACTTTGCAAAGTGCTTTGAGATGACATGTTTCATGAATTGGCACTATATAAATAAAATTGAATTGAATTGAAATGAATGAATCGAATCAAACTAGGTTGTGCTAGTTTCAGGTGAACTGAAGTGGAGTGGATCAGACTGAATCCAATCAATCAGCACTGAGCTAGGTTTAATGGAGCTGGACTGGACTGAATAAAAAATGGGATGAGCTAAACTTTACTAAACCCAAATAAATTGAAATAAACTGAACTTAATTGATTTGAACTGGATTAAAATTGGTTTGGACTAATATATATATATAAAGATTAAGTCAAATATTATTATTCTGTCACGAACATTTATTTGTCACTAAAAAAGTAAAAACAGAGCGTGTTTATTCCAGGAGTCGTGTTACCTCTACACTAGTTTCCGGGTTCCAGTGGGACAAGGTGCTGTTAGAAGGATCAGGAACTCCCTTAAAGAGCTTCTGTTTTGCACTAAAAAGAGGAAGAAAATTATACATTACGACGAAAAGCGTATCACGAAGGAAGATTTCTTTATTAGCAAAATAAATGAATAAATCTTACATCTTTGTGTGCGCCAGGAGAGCCATCAGCACCAGCACCGCGGAAATGAGCAGGAGTGGAACGACGACACACATCACTAGTGAGATTTCCTCAGAGCCTTCACACACATAAAGCTGAGTTAAAGTCATAGCACTAAATGATTTGGGGGTGTTACACCGTTTGCTGATGCTGAGGATCTGTGTTCCAAGCTTTACCAATGTGCACGTTGGCCAAGTTCCCAGGTGGACCAGTCCCGGCGTCGGTGATGGCGCGGATGAAAACTTCATAAACACCAGCTGGCATATTGTCCAGCGTGTAGCGGTGAACGTGACCGGGCACAGTTTTACCTGATTAAACAATGAGATTGGTATAAGGGATTACATGAAATCAATGAAATATAGCCAGCATTACTCTGAAACACCTAAATACAATCCTGTGCAACCTGCTAACACCGATGGTGTTAGCAGTGTGTGACCTAATCTCAGTGTAAATCTGAGGGGCTCAGAGGTTTATCAGAGAGCATTAGTGACCAAACAGCATCTGGCTGAGGGACACAGCAGACAGCAAGGGAGGAGTTTAAAGCACTGTTAGGTTAGAAAACAATATTCTAAGATTTCATCCAGAATTGGAATAGATTATGGCACTACGATTAAATGGCTATCCAACTAAAATGACAAGGCAGCACAAGGAGAACATCAGGAGCAGCAGATCCAAAGCTCAGGTGGGAGAATCTGTGGACAGGGCAACCATTAGTTTTGCACTCCACAGGACTGGTCTGATTATAAGTCAGTAAAGTTGATCTATATAGCACCATTCACAGCTGCCGAATGACTTAAATCTTGTCTGAGTGAAACAAACCCTTCAGGTGCTTCCTAAAGGAACGAACATTCAAAACAGCATATAGACCAGGGAGGGTGTGTGTCACGATCAGTGTGTGGATTCCTGAACGACGTGAACTTTTAAATAGAGTTTGAGGAACCAACTGTGGTTTTCTGATCTGATGGTACGAGTTGATATAAAAGTACAGAGTAATTGTTGTTGAAAGAATCCAGTAGTAATCCATTCAGATAACAAGCGAAACAGCAAATATAAGTAAAAAGAAAGTGCTCTGGTCAGATGGGATCCTAACGTGGGAGTCATGCTCCATCAACACGGACAGGGAAGCTGGTCAGAGCAGATAGTACGATGGACAAGGCTAAATTCAAGACAGTCCTGGAAGAAAATCTGTCGCAGGCTGCAAGAGTATTCAAACTGGGGTCAACGTTCACCTGCTAACACGTCCAACGAAATAAAAAAAATAAAGCCAGAGCAACAATATAATGGGTCAAATCAAAGCATGTTCATAGCGTGGACTGTCCCATGTCAAAGTCCAGAACTGAATGCAACTAATAGTCTGTGGCAAGATTTAAAACTAAACGTTCAGAGACGCTACCCATCCAGTCTGACTGAACTTGGGCCACTTTGCAAAGAAGCAATGACCAGAATCTCAGTCAATGTGCAAAGCATGTAGAGACAAACCACTGAAGATTAGTGAATTCATTCACACTCACTGCTGAGATAGTAGCAACATTCAGCAACGGTCTAAATATCTGGGTGAAGGGATGCTCTGAGTGGAGCAATGCATCACTCACTCTTTGCTGGCTGGTTTTTGGTCCTGTAGAAGAGGGTGTAGTTTCTGATGAAGCCATGAAGCAGCTCCACAGGTACTGGAGTCCAGCTGAGCTCCACTGAGCTGCCGGAAATCTGATGTACACGCACACTGGGACCAGCAGAGGGCGCTGTGGACACAGAGTAGGAGGGCAGAGGCTGACGTGATGATGATGATGATGATAAACCAGAAAACTGCATTGAATTGGTTTGTTGTTTGTTTTTCTCTTTATATATATATATATATATATATATATATATATATATATATATATATATATATATATATATATATATATATATATATATATATATATATATATATATATATATATATATATATATTATATTTTTTTTTTTAAATCTACACTGGAAAAACTGTGGAAAGTAAGCACCACTCATGGACTAATACTGTCTAACTGGTGCATCATCAATATTAGGTATTTTTTCATGATTACAGCTTGCTGTAAAAAAACACTTCATTTCCTATTTAGAACCATTTCTACTCTAACATTTTTTCCACCCAAAAAAACCCTTCTGATTCTAAAAACATTATTGCTTTCATAAAAGGTTATTTATTCAGCAACACCCAGTTTTTATTCTTAACTCTCCATTTTTCCAAACAATAAGATATGCTTTTCAACTGAGCAAAGTCAATTCAAGAGTAGGTTTTGCAAAATCAAAATCTTTTGATCATGTGCCTGTATTTGAAGAATACAGGCACATGATGAAGTTGGAGGCTCTAAGAAAAAGTTGACACCATGAAATATATATGGACTCGGCTTCTAACTATGTTTCTTGTACTTCATCCAAGCAGTTCACAAACAGCTTCTGAAAGACTGCTAAGGTGTAAGAAGACGCTGATGAAGCAGTGGGGTAGAGTTAAGATAATTGATACTCAAACACAATTTACTCAAAGCAAACACAAACAAAAAGAGGGAAGATATAAATGAGAAAGACAAGTTGAAGCAAATCCGCAAAAGTAATAAAAAAAGACTAAAGAAAAGTACAAAGCAAGAATTGTATTAACACAGCAAGGAAGCGTGTCTGCTACATTTAGATTAACCAGACACAAGGAAGCGTGTCTGCTACATTAACTGGGCCATCCGTTGCCCGTCTACAGGCAAACCTTCTGGAACGGTTAGCCTCCCCTCGCCACCCCTGAATCCACTGCTTTGCATGCTTGATACGTTGCTCTGCCATGTGGTTAGTTCAGTAGTACCATGAAGGAGCTCCCTGCAGCTCATTTGCATGTCCAGTCAGTTTGAACAGGACCCCTGTGGTGTGGGCACAGTCCAAGTACTGTAAGGAGATAGAGCCTATTCGCTGCGGGTGGCTGATGATGACGCTGGAGTAGGGGATGTGATTCACAGCTTCTGGTTCAGTGCCAAATCTTCACTTTGACTTTCATTGTATTCTGGACAGGAGATGTGCAATAGTTTGGATTTACTGAGAGCACAGCACTGTAGCCTAGCAGCAAGAGGATCCTTGATCCAATCCCCGTTCTTGGTCCTTTCTGCGTGGAGTTTGCATACGTAGGTTCTCACCAAGTACTCTGACTTCCTCCCACAGTCCAAAAACTTGACTGTTAGGTTAACTGGTTAATCTAAATTGTCTTTAGGTCTGAGTGTGTGTGTGCGTATGGCTGCTGATAAGCAGCTTTAGACAATGGATGGACTCAGAGCCTCAAAAGCGCAACTTGTCAACATGGTGTAGAAATAGCCAGACATGACTTTTAGTTCTTGTAGGGGGTTTGAGGAGGTCTCAAAACAAAAAGTAGTCTACAAGTGACATTTAAAACGACCCCAGCAGTGCCCAGGTCTAGCCATCCAAGCAAGTTCCCCCTGAAAGCAGCCTGCAAGAAGCTAAATGTGGTGTCGAAATATACCCAAATGTTATCACCGGACCTACAGCAAGCCTGCTGCTGTAGATATGAAAGTGCATGTATCTATAATCAGAGTTAGGCCACACGTGTTTTAACAGTTGAGTCTAAAACTGTATTATTTGGACGCCAGAACAGAGGGGATGTTTGGCCTAAATCAAATGCTGTATGCTAGGTAAATAAACACACAGTAATTGTGAAGTATGGAGGTGGAAGTGTCATGGTTTTGGGATGCTTTGCTGCAGCAGGACCTGACCAGCTCACCATCATAGATTCATGTCCTCTAATGTGGATCAGAGAGACCTTCAGAAAACTGTAAGACTGACCGTATAAAAGCTGAGGCAGAACTGGAACCTCTAACATGACAATAATTCAAAACACAACATGCAAGGAACCCCTCAAACATCTCACAGCCGAGATTGAGGAAGGGGGAAAACCTTTCTCCGTCCAACGCCAAGGACTGGCATGTGGCTACAAGAAGCGTCTCACTAACGGTATTTCAGCTACAGAGGATAATGGTGTCCTAACTTTTACTCAAAGTAGACATTTTTGTTGATATCTTTTTTTAAGTGAGTAAAACCTGGTTTATCTGCGCTGCAATTAAACCTCTCTCTTCCGAAAAAGGCATTAGTAAGTATCAACATTAAAAAAACAGAACATTTAACTGGAGGCCCTAATTTTTTTAGGACCGTATATTTGAAATGAACTATGTGTCAGTACAAACTACAATACTGTGCAGATCACGTACTTCCTTGCCGTGTGTAAACATGGAGCGTCACTTTCTGCCCTGCTCCTTGTTCACCGTACAGAGCCTTGAGAGAGACCGCATAACGTTCCATCGGATTCAGTCCCTCTGGAAGGAGAAAGAAAGGAAAAACACAAGTTCCTGAGACAAACCTCTACCCATGAGGCCGTTGCACAGCAGACGATAGTGCTGGGCTACCTGCAATAACCAGCTTTGTACAGGAACCATCCAGCTTTTCCCACTGCAAAACGCTGCTGGATTTCTCTCTCACTGCAAGCCACTCCACGACGAAGCCGGTCGCCGACAGATCTGGTGGAGGCGACCAGCGGACCTCCATGCTGCTGTCACCCAGCGGAGTGGCGTTGAATCTGACCGGAGCGGGCGGCTCTGAAGACAAAGAGAAAACAAAGCTGAGGCAGCTCTTGCAAAGAAAGAAAACAACGTCAACGCAATGATTCGTGCCGTTAGGAGACAATTAAAGTCTGACTGACTGAACCTTGCTGATCGCGGCACAGACCGAGGATCATTGTTGCGCTGTCAGGTTTGATAAGTCTTTTAGATGTGTCTTACAACTATGCACAATAAGTCAGAAAGTCTGTTGAACTTCCTCACTCACATTTTGTCATGAAACAATAAACTAGAGGGTTGATGATTCAAAGCAGAACCTAATTATGTGTGTGAAAGGAACAGGATACTCGGGTTTCAAATTTTCTTCAGCGAAAATCCAAAAAAAAAAAAATGCTCAGTTGCATATAGGTCTGGACTTTGACTGCTCCATTCTAACACAGGAAGATATTTAGCATATTTAGGGTCATTGTCATGCTAAAAAGGTGAGCCTACTCTCCAGTTTCAAATCCTCTGCAACCTCTTACAGGTTTTCTTCCAGTATTGGCTTGAATTTAGCTTCTTCCCATAAACTTTGACCAACTTCACAGTGATGCTGCTACCATGGAGCGTTACATTACATCCTCAGTCGTGATGATGCTACCAGCCATATATCACTGGATGGTGTTCGGTGTTAGTTTGTCCACATAGGGCAAAGAGTTCATTTTTGGTCTCATCTGACCAGAGCACCTTCTTCCACATTTGTTTCATCGCCTGAATGTAAGGAACTATGAATAAAAAAAACAACTATAAGTATAACTTCTTTCAATAATGGCTTATAACGGGTTTAGTGGTGACCTGTGAGTGGTTCCAATATGGGATTAATTTTCTTTAAACTAACCTTGCTCTAAACTTTTGTACAACTTTATCCCTTATGCTGTTGTAGATTCTCAGTCATCCAGGGAATGAATATTTTAAGTGCTTAAGCAGATGACATCTGGACTTCTCTTGTTTCGCCTCTGGACCAAAAAGCTTCTTCAGGTCTGAACATGGTTGAGATGTTAAGCTCCGAGGTTCATCCCTGCCATGTCTCCTGTTTTCTTGGTCTGCATGATGCCGTTTGTTTTTGTCCGAGCAAAATAAATCGAAGCTTGCGGTAGGGCTGGGAGATATGGACCAAAGATAATGTCTCGATAGTTTTAGGCTGAATCCCGATGTACGATATTTACCTCGGTATGTTTTTCTGTTCATAAAGTAATTATAAAAAAGGAATCTCTGAATCAAAAATTTACCCCACATGTCTTGTCGGCACATTTTCTAACTAACAGTTGCATAATAATATGAGAAATAGTTGAAAAATAACCTACTGGAATATATAAAAGTATAACTAACGCAACATAGGCCACCTCGATATAAACCATACAGTCTCATCTTATAGATCTTTTTTTTTTATCTCAATATTTTTTTAAATCTCGATATATTACCCAGCCCTAGCTGGGTAATATATAGTGAAAAGTCAAAGGTGTGCAGGAACATTTGCAAGGTTCTGCATCTGGCTGTAGCTCTACCTGTTTCAGAGGAGCCCAGGATCCAGACTCTGTCCTGCGGCGAGGTCCCTGCGGAGTTGGACGCCGTCAGGGCACAGGACCAACGTCCGTCAGGAAGAGGCAAGCTGCAGGATGTGTTTGCACGCTGCAACTTTCGGCAGCTTCCGTAATCGCTGAGAATCTGACCGTCCTCTGCCTGGCAAAACACATCGTAGAGGACGACTCTGCCGTTGGCCAGGAAGCGAGGCAGCGGCTAAATGTCACACAAGGGAACAAAAAGAAACGAGGTATAAGATGTCAAATTGAGCTAGTTGGCTAATCCAAGTCAATAAAAAATAGCTGCAGGAGATTTTTTATCTCTGAGTAGCTCTTAAAAATCCAATAATAAAAAAACAACAATACAAAAGTAATTTCAAGGAGATGCAAAAGCGAATTAGAGCGATCAGCCGCGTAAGACGGTGATAAACAAAGTAATCACATCCAAAGATGATTAAATTCTAAAGCTCTAACGCTCAAACAGTGAGAAATGTGAGAAATTATTTGCAGAGATAGCAGCAGGCAGTCGTGCGCACACACACACCTTCCAAAGCAGAGAAACGAGCCTCCGTCTATCCCCGCTGACTTGTCCCACCTTCCTCCAGAGCACCGGTGCTGCAGACGGAGCTGGAGAATTGAAGAGTGAAAATTATTAGAGTAATTACAGGGAGGCACATCCAAACATGTCGACTGGGAACACGATGATACTTTCATCTGAGGCAAAGGACGTGTTGTCAGCGTTGTTACCGCACGAATGTTTAGAAAACAGGAGGAGAACAAGACGCCACAACGGCCATGAAACAGTAGTTCTGGTTGTTGTTTCTATCAGAACAAGCTGGTTTATTTGAAAATAGCTAAGGTATGAGATATTAAAGGGCTTTAAACACGTCTGGCACCCAATGAATACGCTGTCCCTTAATTTGGTGGCACCTTAATTCTGTCTCACCTTGCTTTGTCTTAACTGAAAGATGGCAAAAATATGACAGATCCTGACATGCCTAGAAAGACATTTTTAATTCATGTTTCTTTAAGGATATGTTGGTAAGGATGTGTTGGAGAACCCCCCCCCCCCCCTTTCATAACCAGATTACTCTCCGCATGGATGATGATCCAGGCAAAATCCAACAGCATCCCCTTAAGCAAGTATTTCTTGGCAGAGGTGAAATCTCAGTGTGTTATGATTACAGTTTGTTTTAACTCCTTTTTCATGAGCCTGCATGTCTGGACTATCATGTACCCAATGTTAGAAAAAAAATGCACAGTGAGTAGGAACGCAAAAGCGCTCATTATTTATTAGTCTGTCACATTGGACTTGACCACCGTCACTGATACACAAACCGGTAGAATAATGATAAACAGGGATTTATCAGATTTATCAGCTGTAATATTTTCTTATTAAACTCAGACATAGAATAGAAGTTTGTTCTTCTTTTTTTTGCCTAACTTCTGCTAAACAAAAAAATGTCTCCATTTTTTAATAATAGCTTAATTAATATGGTCTCTGAGAAAAAGTTAAATAGCAGAAAAAAAAACAGTTTTGTCCTTCCTGGGTGTCTGGAGTGATTATGTGAAGGATTTGATCTTCCTCTTTCTTTGACAGCAGCTCCCAAACTGCCATGAGTAGACCAGATTTACTCATTTAAATTAGGGCGGACCAAATCTGTTTTCTACTTCCACTGTGTACGCAGTCTTTGAAGATCAGGTGCAACACGGCCACTTCTTGCTCACACAGTTTTCTGTCTGTCGACGCAATTTAGCGGTCTTTATTTGGACTCTTTCAAGTTCAGGCCCCAAGTGTCAAGAGACAGTGGATGAGTCAGGGTACTGCAGGGCAACACAGAGACAAACAGGACAAACAACCATCCACGCACATACTCACACCTAAAGAGAATTTAGAGAGGACAATTAACCTAACAGTCATGTTTTTTGGACTGTGGGAGGAAGCCGGAGGGTTAGTGTCACCATATAATTAAAATCAAAATTGCTGATATTTTGATTGTGTTGTCAGAATGTTACTTTGAAAGTTATCAACCTCCAGCCGATTATGAATCTTCAGTGTAAAGCTTCACGTGACAGAGCTCTATGACAGTCATTGTAAAAAGAAACTGCCATGTTTTAATTGAAGCATTTTACTTATAGATAATGTAAATGGTCTGTTGTTTGTGAAATTACTCAATTTAATGCTTCTGGCATTAAACAACAAAAAAAAAGAAGCCACGTGGAAAAGCTGTGTATGATTGACAAGCTTATGCTTATAGGCAACAAAAACAACTTAAAAGTAGTTATTTTATGAATGGCTTTATAAGCCTCTCACATCTGTTTGGAAGAATATTGCCTAAGTCTCCTTAATATTGCCTCAAGTCATTTAGGTCCTGTTGTAATCGTTGCTACAGTTTAAAGTATTGTCATTACTATGGCGAATAAAAATTCTGTTTCATCTCACCATCTTCTGCGGTTCTGCCCTGAACTGCGTTGCTCCACTGACTCCATGGGCTCGCCGGGCCCCGGTAGCGGTTCCGAAGCCTTATCGTATACAAGGTGTCTGGTCTGAATAGGCACACCAGGATACAGAGTCCATTTACTGTGACATTCCTGACCTGAGCGATTTCCTGTTTGGATGAGAGAAACAGAATGATGGAAATTTACTTGTGTTGAACAGGACGCTCACTTGGCTCTGTTTTTGGAGTACTCTTCCTGCTTCTATGCAAATTAATTTTCCAGATAAAAGAATAGATTTCATCAGAAGTACCACTCAGATGTTTTTATTGTTAAGCCTGAACTAATGGCTTCTTCTTCTCCAAGTAGCCTTTCAGCCACAGTCAGCACCGAAACAACTCTACAACATGGAATGTGTCTCCTTTACAAAGGGCCTGATGACTGACATTTACAGCATGTTTATACTTGTATAGAACTGGTTCAACAGATAAACGTGAAACCTGTTTACAAATCTGAAAATCAGACACAAGGCTAATACAAACTTGAGGAGATTGACATTTCTGTTGATCTCTTGGCCTTTCCTTTCCAATTTTTTTGATTTCTTTTGATTTTTTTAATTCAATTTTTTGTTTTTGAGGACTTGCCTTACAATAAATCCAAAGCTGTGCCTCGATTTATGTTAAATTCTAGGCATTAAAGTTGGATCAGAAGCTTAAAAAGCCATATCACCATCATCATCATCATCTGGACTTTTCCAAATTGCTTGAAACTTCATGTGAGTAACTTTGAAAATAGTAATCACATAAATATTTAAAAAATTATTCATGTTTTTTCAGACACTTGGGAGACGGAAATCCTTTTGGGAATCCCAACTGACCCGAAACAGGAAAAGTTTAGCCTGATTCAATCAATACCAGTCATTGACGAAAAAAGTGACAATTTTGAAATGAAAAAATGTCAATGACGAAGTAAAGTAGTTTTATGGTTAAATGCAAATGGCTTAGTAAGATTTCCATTATATCTAGAAATCTTACTAAACAAAGTCAAAATGTAAAAAAATGCAGAGGCTCAACTTTAATAGATGTGAACTAAAAAGCATAATATCATCAGCTTATAATTATATTTTAAGCTATTTCTACATTCATAGTCAATTAAGTTTTCAGAGTTCCCAGTTGGGGAACCATCCAACTCTTTTCTGTTTTAGAACTTTCTCAGGTAGGATGATTTGTGAAACATTTTAAGATATTTTTAATTTTTCTCTGCCAGTTATCCTTTGTTTCAAAGGATCTGATGATGAATGCTTGGTGTTTCTATAAACACAAATGTAATTTTTGGTTTCCGATTCGGTGCGGCTCACCTCCCCCTTTTCTGCAAACTCTATTTGAGAATTCAGGTCTCCGCGTTCGATTTCTGACTCAGCCACGGAAAACAAATGCAAGTCACGACTCCAGGACACATTCAGACACTGAGGGGCACCGTTAACCTGTTGGACGCTGTTCAGAACCACTGGAGGCAAGATCACTAAGAAAAACAAGAAGAGCAAAGTCAGTAGATAGGAAGGGATATATATATATATATATATATATATATATATATATATATATATATATATATATATATATATATATATATATATATATATATATATATATATATATATAAAAATGCTACAAATGGGGAAGAAAACATCACCAGTCTCACCTTCTATCCTTCCAGGCTGACACCGAGGTGCTGATGAAACATTTCCACCTACACCATGAGATATGACGCTGATGCAAAAGCATATCCTGTCTGTAGATGCACCAATTCCGGTTGTGCAGCTTGACCCAGATGTGGTACAGGTAAATGTCTTTAGGGAGCTATTTGGAGTTGAGTTCGGAATTTCACATCTGATGAGAAAGACAGACATAAAGAAATTAAACAACCCTAAAAATTTACAGTGCCTTAAAACAGCATGCACACCGCCTAAACTTAAATGTATTTTATTTTGACTTTATGTTATAAATTAAAACAAATTGTTAAGTAAAGCAAAATAATAATAAAAAATTCAAAAATGTTGTAGTGTGATCTAAAAAGTGTAGTGTGCATTTGTGTGCAGTTTTCCCAGTAAATCATTTTATAGAACCGCCTTTTCTGTGGATACAAGTCTCTGTTAAATAGGTTTTCTTTAACGACTGCCTGTCATTTAGCTCCATCTTTCCAGCTTTGATGCCCCCACAGCATGATCCTGCCACTAATGTTTCACCACCGGCTTTGGGTCAGCTTTGAGTTCCACATATAAAAGTTATGCTCCACTAGATTTCCATAGCTCAATATATTGTTTTATAACAAATTTCTGCTTTAAACTTCCCAAATCTTACTTCCAGATCTGTCTTCTGGGTTCCATGACGTGATTAGTTCTACAATGTTCTCTGAGAAACCTCTGAGGGCTTCACAGAACAGTGTGGTTTATACCAATATTAAAATACGAGGAACAGCTCTAAACAGATGAATGTTAAACCTTTCGGATTTTTATAGTAAAAAACTTTGAAAGCGGGTAGCATTTGCCTTTCACTTCACATTAATGCACCAGTCTACCAAATAAAACCCCAGTAAAACTCAATGAAGTTTGTGGTTTGAACTGGCATGCTGATGCTTGTAAAACTAACCTTGCTCTCGAACATGTGACAAACAATTTACTTAAATATTAACATTCTACGATAGACAGACACTTTCATTTGGGCATTGCAAGACAAGATAAGATTTATTACTGACAAAAAAAAAAAAAAAAAAACAGGAAAGGGAAACTGTAATGGAAACATGAACACCAATGTGGTGAAAGATTGAAATCAAAATAAGCGGAAAAGTTGATTGCAAAACACTATACCAGCTTTATTTATAAACACTTTGAAAGCCCATAGGACCAAAGTGCTGGAGGCAGAATTAGTAAAAAAACAAAAAAAGAAGGCACAGTATTACAAGTAAACAATCATACAATCAGCCAAAGGGGAAATGCATTAAACAAATACTTTTAAAATGTAATTATTAAAACTTGTGAGTGCAGATCATCGTACAAACAATAAGTTCAGGGATTACAAAAGGAAAGGAAGGAATCAACTGAACTCACCACAACCAGGCAGCTACTTAAAAAGTGTACAATTGGTGCTTGGCTGATGCGCACCACAGTGAATTGAAAGTTATAAAGAGCAAACTTTCTGACTCCCTCTTAATGTAATCACCCATAATCTTTATAGAAAAGGTCAACTATGCTACAGAAAAGCATTGAAATATCTCACACCGACATGCAACATGCGACATGCGACTGTGAGGAAGTGCTTGACAAGGCTTTCCTTATCAAGTTCAAACTGAGCATGCCATGACAGATATCAAAGGCACATCTAAGGCATTATCAAAGAGTCTGCCTACAGCAGAAGATGTTTACTCAACATAAAAACCTCAAAAGTCGTTTTTAAAGTTGCAGTTTGCTGCTATGAATAGATGAATGTTGGCACATAGTTTACAGATGTTAACCACTCCAATGATACATTTGGACTCCTGGTGAATTTAAACAGCTGATATAACTAATCAAAATATTGCGAATGATTTTTCTCAATAAATACCAAGGAATTTCAGCTTTAGAAGCTGAAACAGAAAAGCTAAAAAGAGTACAGACTGGTATTAGAAACATTCAGGACTGCATGACTCGCTGCTAATGAACACTGTTTTGAAGAAATTAGAAGCGCCAAGTTGAAAAAGGTTCCAGACCAAAAGTAGTAAATCTGCATTTATGTAAAGGTAACTGGGGAGATGTGGTCCTGTTTACTCAGTAATTAAAGAGAAAGTAAAATCTTGGGCTATTAAGAGAGAAACACTCTGTGTAAATGTTTTCATTGTAAGAAGATTTTTACTTGTCTGTAGTGTTTGCACTACATAAAAATACATGGTCTCCATCTGGATCAACCGCCTGTGCAGTTGGGCCAAAATATTCTAAAGTTGCAGTCGGTGGCCACACAAAATCAGTCCAGGGGTCACAAATGCCAAATTAGATTAGTGTTATTGATTCCTTGATGTCCTTCATTTTTTTATTGTTTTTTTAAGTATTTGCATAATTTATGGGGATGCATTGTGATAACAAAACAGGTCAATGTTGGGGTCATTGCGAGCATACACCATTTACTCCAATACACAGAATATTTCAGGGGAAGTTTGTCTCACCTGGGCGCTATCTGAACTTTAAGGGTAGAGTATGCTGCCGGAGTGTCTCCAGGCTCCCAACGGCAAGTGACGTTAGTTCTAATTATGAACACACAGCCAATGAGCCGCGGCGGTCCTGGGGCGGTTTGGGATGTTGCATTGAAGTCGGCTGGAGGATCAAAGATTGAGAAGAGCCTGAGTCAATTACATCACAAAGCAAATGGTCCAAGTCCTTAAAACAGCAAAGTATTATTTAAAAAAAAAAAGTGTTCTATATAAGAAACAGAGAAAATTTAATTACATTGTGAGGAACATTTATTGACACAACTGATAAAGATTTTTAAAGATTTATAAAATAAAAACATTTTTCCTTTTAGCAGTATGATTTCTTCTTCAAATTTTTTGAAAAATTATTCGATTTTAACTTAGCAGTGCAGAACTCACTGGTACCCTGAACAGTTTCTAACCCTAACAAATGGAGATAAAGTATTTTTAAATGTTCTCTAAGTTGTTCAGCGTTTCTTTGAACTTTTAAGTAGTAGTCCGTGATTTCGTGTATCCCTAAGTTATAAACACGATTTGATGCAGAGGTCCATTTCTCTTAGTCGCTCCTCAAAATGGGAAAGACGAGACATAATGGCTTACAAGTGGATACATTTTGATGTTCATAAAGAATATAGTGAGTCACTTAATGATAAGTGTTGAATATCAAGTTCCTAAAGTAAGAGCAAAAATGTCAAAGTTTAAACAACAGGAAGTGTGATGATCAAGGAGGATTTATCTTGTCACAGTGAGGAGGATGGTAAAGAGGGTGAATAAAAAAAAAAATCTCAAAAGCCACAGCCAATTTATCTATGTCAGATTATGTTGCTGCTATAAAAATATCTTATTTTTAGGCATTTTGTGGCGGGCGCTATGTTGGGAAGAATACTTGACTTTTAGCTGCCTCGAGGTATAAAGAGAAGCTCAGATGTTTCAAGACGGTTACGTTGATTTGGCAGCCAATCTATAGCACACGCTACCGCAGGCTATGTAGGTGTAATTAAGTAGATTGCACATGTAGCAAAGCTTGAATACCTCAGATGATTTCTGAAAAAGAAAAAAAAAATCATCTTATTTGAACTTCCTAACCTCTTACGTGGCTGTGACTGTCTTATTACATTCATATTGCCACTCAGTAAAATATAAGGCCTATATCCTTCCTGACAAGTTTAAGACAATCCTCCATGCATTTATTGAAACTGGATCAGGCATTGCTAAAACGCAGCAGTCAGACCAGAAGCAATAGGCAAAATCACAATTGGGTTCCTTTTTAATACGCAATTCAATTCCACTGCAAAATACATGAAAGTAGTAATGGCTTTGCACCACACTACTCATCTCATCTGCGTCAGAGTTACAACCCTGCCAGGACTTCTGGATCCTCTGGTCAGCTGCTCTTCCCACAGATCCAGAATAACAACCTGAGGTGACAGAGCCTTTTCTGTGGGGGGCCACTGAGCTCTGAACATGCCTGCCTTTAAAAATCAGAGCCGCTCAAACAGCTGATCAGTTTAAATCTCCATTAAAAACCCATTTACTTCATTTGCTTTGAATCCCAGCTAAGCATTAAATCTGGGTGTTTGTGCTAGTTTTAAAGCCCTTTGGTTAGCTGTGGTTGTTTTTCAGGTATATAAATACACTTGAGTTGACCTCTATCTTAATAAAGTTAATTGTCGTATCGATTGCCTTTTTTTTTGTGAAGCTAGAGATCAGATCAGGGACTTTAAAATACATTTTCAGATTTTACCTACGCTAATTCTTGATAAAACACATGTATAGTTAATTATTATACAAGCTGAATAAACAAAATTGTGCAATACAGGGTCAAAGCAGCTTGGCTTTGTTGAACATCGTTTCATTTTCTTGATCTGTGAAAGAACAATGCCACACCCCTAACAGGCCAAGTATCAGTAGAAGGTCACATGCTCACAATCTGTTTTGGACACACAAAAAAAAGAAGAAGAAGAAAGAAAAGTGGAACGTGATCATTACCCAGAGTGAGCCCAGACCCCAGCAGGCAGGTCCAGACCACCGTTAAAAGTCGCTCCATGAACACCCACAGGTCTCTCACCCAGTTTCTCCCATCGTGCCGGCGGCCTCTCTGCTCAAACACTCTGCTGCTCAGACTGCTAAGAGATGTTGAGCTTTATTAGTCAGGATGAATCAACGTTTTGGCAGATTCTGTGATTCTGAGTGAGTTATGAGTTACGGAACACGTTTCTCTATGTTTCTTTGAATCTGTAGGTTCCCACAGAACTCCTCCTGAAACCGCAACATGAGAATAAAACCACAGGCTAAGACACTTCACCATTTGTTAAAATAGAAGCAATCTATTTTTACAACCGGACAGCTTTATTCAAAAAGGCACATCATATAGTGTATTTTCTCCCCTCTGTGCCTTATAGCCGTAACATCCGCGAGTTTGTTATTGGCTCAGGTGTCTCTTAATAAGACAATCTTTTCTGGATTTTCAAAGTCTTGAAAGACTATCAATGGTTAGAGTAAGGACATTTATCTAATAGTCTGATTAAACATGAGCATAAAATGACACCATAAAGCACTGCACAAACATGATTTTGTGAACTCAAATGAATAAAGAATTTGTAATTAAGTCATGGTGACCCTGCATGTTTTATTTTCATACTAGATTTGAGGGTTTCAGATTGTATCCTTTTGAGATTCCGTTCTGCTTTTGGGAAATTAAATATTTTTTCACCTTCTGTTATTTTTTTTCTTTTCCATATTTGACCCTTTGGGTCTGATCTGGTGTGTGGGCGGGGCATCAGATGATGAAAGGTGTGGAAACACTGGTTAAACCGTATCACTTCTGATGCATTCATGAACCATGGAAGGCACAACTAAATTTGAAGAAAGATAAAACTTTGTTGAATTGCTATTTAAAGTTAAAGAAATTTAGGTTTAATTGTTTTTATTTTTGAATATAAGACTTAAAAACCACATTTTTACATTGAGTTTTGTTATCATTTCAAATGTTCATTCAAATGAACACCTATTATATTGAGCTCCTACGGGAAAAAAATGTCCTGCAAAGTTTGATGTAAACACACCTATGTGAATACAGTTAGGAGAACATTTAATTTCTATTATTCAAGTTAACTATAATGCTTCTTGTTCACTTAGGTCAGTGGTTTCCAATAATTTTGCAACCAAGGCCAAAATTGCCACAGCAGAAGTACGTCCAAAGCCATGTTAAACAATAAATTTAAAAAAGACCCATTAGATTTAACACACATAAATGTTTGCAGAAAGTCTAGATCAGGGGTCTGAAACCTGAAGTTCCAGAGCCTCAAGTGGCTCACTTGATATATTAAAAGATTAATTATTGGCCTTTTTTGTTTGTTTTATTCTTTAGTTCTGTGCCCCCAAGAGAACACACTCGCCCTCGACTCGAACCAATTTCCTATTCTATGCTGATAAGAAAAAAAAAAAAAACCACAGCATGATGCTGCCATCACTATGTTTTGCTGTACGGCTGGTGTTCTTGGACTGATGGTATGTGTTGGATTTGCACCAGATACAGGGTTTTCCTTGGTTAATTTTCCTTGGTTAACAGAAAACTTTCATTTTATTCTCATCTGACCAGATCACCTTCCTACATGCATATGATCCTACCTCATTACGGCTGAGGCTAAAAGGGCATAACCTCAATTTTTAAGTCATTATCAAAGTAAAACTGTGAAAAGCAAAACATGAAGTTGGTCAAAGGGATCAATCAGTTACAGTTTCTATGCCAGTACATATAATCATAGGAAACTGATTTAGTATTATGTCTTCAGTAGGGGCTGTAGCAGGGGCATTGGCCCCTGTTGCCCCATGTCTAGAACCGCCCATGAGCAGCACATGTAAGCTGAATTTGCTATAATAATAACATTTGAACATATCAGACAAGAAGAATTATGATTTGAACCACTTCACGCAATTAATTGATATGGTTCTAATACAGGAGACTATAATCGTGCAGGAAGCTGTGATCTCGGCTGCAAGGGATTCCTCACCGAAACAGCAACCCCGTTTTCTGTAGTCTCACATTTTCCGAACTTGATATTAGAAATCAAACTTTGAATATAGCCTACTGTTAATAAACAACATTCGCATATAATAATAAGATCTGTCAATTGCTCTCGATTCTTAGGGAAGCAAATAAAAAATCTCATTACTGTCCGCCGGCGCCGCTGTCAATGTGTTTGACGCAACTTTGCGTGTTGTCGGTAGCGTTAATTACCCCGATCCACAATTAACCAGCGGCCAGGTCCCCGATGTCTGTTCATGTCCCGTAAAGCAGGCAGCTGTTAGGTTACAAAGGTCCACTTACCAGGGTGAGCTTAACCCGGCAATCCGCGTCTCACCGAGCGCTTCTGCAGCGATTGAGCAACATGTGCGGATCCTGATAAACTTCACTGAACCGCCCCGCTGTGTGTCATTACCCCCCGGGGCAGGGCTGGGGAGGAGGGGGTGCGGGGGTGGAGTCCATGATGGCAGAGCTGGATCCTCTCGGTGAGTCGTGATTGGCTGTCTGTACAGATCCTTAAAAAAAACCTGTGGATTTAATCAAATCCGATTCAAGTGATGAAGGACTCAAATTTTCTGCTTTGAAAAGCGCAAAACATAAAAAGTCAAAAGTTAACTCCTGAAAAGACTTAACTTTTTCTTCTTGATTGGTAGCTCCTCCTTACTGCCGGAACCCTATGATGTTTCATAGTTCTCGCAAAAGCTGTCTCCATTGGTGCCCCGAGTTGATCATAAGAGGAGAACTATAAATGAAGAATGTGCCACATTGCGCATGCACCAGGATGTCTCCAGTTTGGAGTATTTCCCCCATCTGCCTACTTTATTTTCTGCTATAATGAGTTTCAAACGATGAAGAAACTTGTCACATTCATAATGGCGCGCTGGATGACTCCCCCGGCTTTTAAAAACAGCACTGCGAGACGCACTTCGCGCGTGTCAGATTATTTTGGGATAGTCTACAGGAAACTAGTAATACTCCAGAAAATTCTGTGTTGAAGTTGTTTGGCATTCCACTTAAGAGTGATGTGAGACCACTTTGTTTTGATTGTAACTTTTAAAATTGAATCAATGGTGTCACACTCTCTTGCTAGATTTAGTTTTGTGTTTCTTCCGTACACACCGTGAACCCAGAGAGATCCCAAGAGAGGAAACCAACACAGCTCACCAGACTCGCTTTTAGCGAGAAACACTCCCACCTCCATGTCTCAGCTGGTCTGCCTGTACAGAAACACAAGCTGGTTTTATGAAAGTTACACAACCCACGTCGACTCAATTAAGGCCCCTTTTTCTTGTTATTTTGTGACTGAATCTGGTTCTGAAAGCTGGCAGATCAATGCTGATTCTAAACATTTTTTCTAATTTCCTTATTTCCCCTTAGGAAATACGCCCCTACAGTAACACCCGTTTCTTTAGGTTTCTGAAATTATGATAGGCTCTTGATTAATTAAAAGTTTTATATCAGTTTACATAATAATTTGATCCTTCACTTACACATACTCATAAGAACTGTTCACTCAGTTGATATTGAATTAATCTAAATTTGACTGTGGTTAATAATAACTTTTTTTTATTATTTTGCATGTTAGCTCAAGTAATTTTGAGAATGTTGTGCTGCTGATGAATAAATTTAAATCCTAAGAAACATGAAGAAAAAAGATTGGTCCATATAAAGGTGGGATTCATTCAGCACATTATTTTTGATAGATTAAGAGATTGACTGAGGAGTAATAAAAACAGAAGAAAAATGGGAAAAGTATTTCCATGCCGTACATTAAATGAGGCAGACGTTAGGATAATGCTGGACTGTTTTATTTCACATAGCACAGCAAACACTCAGCCACAAGATAATTTTTTTATCCACCATATTCAACCAGCAATGTCCCACAGAGATACAATATCTCCCCAGCTAAGGAATCCTGGTCAAGATGAGATGCAAAAAAATTCATACATAAACTGCAAAAACTCTTAGGTATAAACGATAATCACAATAACACCAAAAAGACACATGGGCCAAAAAAAGGGGGTGGGGTGGGGTGGGTGTATCATGAACACCCCACTTATTTATTTATAAAACATCCAAGCAATATTTCTTTTGACAAAATTTGTTTTTTAAATGTTCAGAACTACTATGCTAGGGTAATGAATCCAAGTTATTCACTTCTTGTAGATCATTCGCACATGTTTGGAAATCAGTTTTGCCAATTCTGTACGTGGTATGGTAACTATCAAGAGAATCTTTGCTTAAGACATCTTGATATGCAGACTGATATGACCTTTGAGCAAACATATGGTGGTTACCTGTCCAATCAGTCCTTTAACAATCAACATTAAAATACAAAAAGCTGACATGTCCATCCTGCTACATCTGGAGGAAAACTGATACTAAAAAAGTAGTAAAAGAGTTTTGGGAGAAACAATGATCCAAAACACACCACTTAAGTTCAACTTTGAATCGCCCAATAATAATAAAAAAAACAACCCCACACACAAACAGAAAAACTAAATCAATGTTTTTGTGGTCTACTTAAACCCTGGACTTCAATCAGGTTATGATTTTGTAGCTTGACATCAACAAGCTGCTCTTCACTGAAAGTCCTCCAAAATTCCTGGTGGCCAGGGGTGCCACCACGAATTTTGGGCCCTTCGACAAAAAAATCAAAATCATCAGAAAAAAAACACATAAATAAATAAATAACATTTTCTGTTTGGGGGCCACTGTCATTCAGAGGCCCTTGAACCACCCCCCCGCCCCCCATCTGGTTTTAGAAATTCTTTAGAGATCTAAAACATTTAAATGCAAAGAACAAAAGAGTCAAAAACAGAACAAATAAAATAATTCAGCACAGTGTCATATGTTTAAGCAGTAAGCACACATTTGAACTTGATTAAAGACTTTTGAAAAGGTTAAACATAAATTTAAAAGAAGTATTTCCATTTGTGATGATGATGCCACTGGTTCAGTAATTGTGTCTTCGGCATATGAGTGAACCATAGCAAGAGCTAGACCTATCCCCAGCATTATTTATATACATAGGAAAATCAATGGTCCTGTGATGAATTTAGGAGGACCCAAGAAATACCCGAAAACAAGTGAGTACAAAAATAATATCAGTCTTTATTTTGACGCTGGCGGCTCGGTCCCTGGTTCGACTCGCACTCTGCGACTGGCCGCTCCTGAAGGCAGAGTCGCAGGTTAGTGACCAGCAGATATTAACAGGCTTGTTAGAGAGAAGTGAGGTCACTAACCTGGACGTGCTGAGGGCAGAACTCTGACTCCTTGTTACGAAGGCGTCCGAGAGGGGGTTATCCAGGGCTCTTTGTCCAGGTCTGGTCCAGGTCTTTGTCAGGGGGAAATCCGTTTAGCTCAGGCAGCGGTCTCAAAGGGGGAATCCAAATAGAGCGTCCAGGTCCAGGTCCAGGTCAATCCAGAAAGCACAGACAGAACAGGGGGCAGGCGAACTCGTATTACTCACGGACAGACTGGGGTCAGAAACACGGTGAGGCAGTCCAGTTCTCTGAGGCTGACAGGCAGGACCCAGGCAGGCAGACAAATCCAAAAGGGGCAGACAGGTCTTCAAAAACAGAGGCAAAACAGGTCGAGAGACTGACAGGCAAACAGGAATTCAAAAAGAAGGCTGGAAGCGCTCACCGTGTGGCTAAAGACGTTCTGGCACTGGAGGCTGCAAGGAGCAGAGCTTATAAGCAGCCAGGGCAGAGACAGACACAGGTGTGCTGATTGCAATCAGCAGCTCCAGTGCCAGAAACGTTACAGGTCCCAAGACTTCTCGTTGAGGAACACCCAAGAAGACTTTATAAAATAAGCTATGATGTACAAAATCAAAGGCTTTAGATATAGAAGTGATTCATTTTATTTACCAAAACAGTAATGTTGTTGTTTGTGACAGATGTGAGGGTGGTTATTGTGCTGTGGCCTTGTCTAAAGCTAGATTGTCACGGGCTTAAAATAAAAAGTGTTTTACCTGTAATTGTAGAAAAGATGAAAATATTTCACCAGCAACTAAGAATCTTCACATAAGGTAACTATCTAAAGCATTAAGACAATTGTATAACCATCACAATGTTTGATGAGCTAACAATCAACCTACTATAAACACAAGGATTATAACTTGGGCAACAGACAGAACCAGGAAACTGAGAACAATGAACACCTCTCTAGGGACTTCAAAGCATGGGAGTCATTCCCTTGAACTACATTTTCGAGGAAGAGGTAAACAGAGCTCCTGTATCCGAGAAGAGGGGTTAGCAGAGCGAGCTGCCCGGCTAACACCGTATGGGTTGTACCCCTCAAACAGTGCTTTCCTCCTTTTGGGGGAGGACAGTTCACAAAGTCTCTGGCTGGCTACGTGATTTCTGGCTGCTCTGGAAACTGGCCAGTATACTGGACGCTCTCCCTCATACTTGGGGTGGTCATGCTTTGGAGCTGGAAAGACAAAATGTATTCATCAACAAGCAGAACAATGGCAACATGAGATCAAAGACGTACAACGGAAACTTAGACTCACTGGCTAGTAGCTCTATGTGGGCCGACGTTCTTGAAACCAACTGGGTCATAGGTCGAGGTTCAGCTCTGCAGCTAGATACCGCTCGAAGCTGTCGCCTTTTTGGCTGGGCGAGCTGGCAAATCCGGGAAGATGCAACTGCTGTCTGTGTCCCTCTACTCAACTACAGGAAAGACTGTGTTAAAAACGAGAAACGCAGTACCTAGATGGATTAGCTTGCGTGACCTAAGTTGCTCGCTATACACTCTTCCGCCAAGATAAGGTAGGATCGTAAAATGTGAATCCTCCTCCGACTTGTCTTCAGCAGGAACAGCACAGGTGGTCAGAGTTGATGGGACAATATAAGGAGCTAAACACAGAGTCCAGTAAACAATAACGTAATCACAACCACTAATGTAATACCTGTCTATAACAATCATTCTGGCCAACTGAAGTGTAATAAAACCAAAATTTGCGACAACTTGCCAAGTATATTCTAACATTTTAAGTCAATAACATTAATACATGTAGCCTAATGACATATGTTATTACATTTTTGTAGCATTAAACCTTTTAAATGCAACAACTGCAGTGGATAATGTAATGGTGAATAAACAGGACTGCAATTCTTGGGAGTAAAAGTCTTGTGTTGTAGCTTTGGGTGGTTTACTAATCAAAAATGAGTAAAAAGGAAGCCTAGCCCTCATATTCATTCATCAAAAGGTAACGACCACGCAGCTTTCTCTCTTTGATTATTAGCTGTACTTAATTATTATTTAGATCACTCTTCACTAACGGGGTTATGTAAAGTCAGAATTGTATGTGACCTACATGTGTTACATGGCATATCCTATGTTTCTCATTCAAAAAATGTCATGTTATTAGTTAGTAATTAGATTATTGGTTTCATTGCATTTAAGCAGGCTAAAATTATTAGATATTGCCTTATTTAATCTGTGGCTACACAGGGGATTCCTAGAACAACGCCTGGTAGAGTTGTGTTAAGTCTAAGAACTGAGGGGAAAATCCCCATCTGACAGGATTTGAAACTCAACATCCACAATGCAGCGAGTCACAAGTACACTACAATATTAGATCGCTAGATCTCTGATACATAATCTCTGATGAGGTTATGTGTCATTAAACTCTGCCTGCTGGTTCACCACATAGCAGTTAGCAGCGAACACAGGTATCTGGATCAAATGACAGTCCGTCCCACACCCACACTTCCTGCTGTGATCTCCAGGTGTTTGGATTTTTCTCTTTTTTTCCTGTAGTAATTTCCTTGTGCTATTTGTTTTTGGGGATTTGAGTTTTAGTTCTTACTTTTGTGAATTGCGATTTTGTTCATTCTTTGTACATTTTTTTATATTTTCTGTTTCCCTTCAGTTCATTGCTCTCCGCTACTCAACTCATCTGCTTCACTGGTCTGAGCTGCTTGTCATTTCCTCCTGGTTACTTTCACCTGTCTTCTGTCTCACCTCTCTCCACACCTCTCTCTGTAATTTAAACTCCCTGGTTTCATTACTCCTCACTGGTTTCTTCTGCTTCCTTCGTCTTTCCTCAGCTCTTTTTCTCTGTCAGGGTTTTGCTGTCGTTTCTCGGCTGTGTCCTTCGTATATTGTTAGTTTTCTTTATTTTATCAAATTGTTTGCCACCACCACATTCTGTGCTTGGGTCCTCCTTAACTGCAAATATGGCATCCATCGACTATATGAAACTGCAGTTTCCAGCGGGAGCGCCCAAGGCATTTCCAGACGAGAAGGTATGTAGGCTATATAGTTACTCCAGTCAGGTTTGTCTCCAACATTTCATCCAGTTGGACATTCCTTCAAATTCTTCATTTCTATACTTTTCCAATTTGTGTAGGATCCCTGATGTATTGATTTCAATTCGTCCCACCTCAATTTGCAAAGCACTAAGGACACTAAGACATTTTAACTCCTCCTTCAAAGGAAGAGACTTATCTTCAATGAGGAGGATTAAAAAAAACATCTTTTTATAGATTTATTGGTTCAGGGGAGAGCAAAACCTTGGAAATTGAATTATGTGTGGCCACATTTGTAAGATTCAGTTTACAGAGGTTCATAGCCTGGGCTTTCCTATAAAAACAGAGTGTAATGTAGAAAAGAAACACAAAACGGTACCAGTACAGTAGTTTTTTTTTTTTTTTTTTTTTTTTTTTAGAAATTTGCATGTTGCTACTTACATGTGTTGGCAGAGGGCGGCTTGGCTGCCACTCTGCTGCTGGGGGCCGAGGTTGAGCCAATTTACATAATCGTTCAGATGGGACGGCCCTCAGGGCCCATTTGCTGACCTCCCATATGGGAGAGAGTCTGAGGGAGGAGATACAGGAGAAATAAGGTTTAAATTAAACAGCGATATGAGAAAGAAACTTTATCTATGGCAATATAAAAAATGTATAAGGGGGTCTGGTTAGATAAGACATACAGAATTACTTTTCTTGATTTGTTTATAGTGACAATCCAAAATATAATACATTACAGATGCTTAGTGACAGGAAACATTTCCTAGATGAGAGATGAGAAATGTTTGACAAGTGTTTTATATATTTAAAACATAAATGGTATGTTAGAGTGCATCAACTTAGTAACACAGCAGAAATCAGAAGAATTGTTCCCACAAGTCAGGTTCACACTTCAAACTAATATATTTACGGGACTTGAGTGTAGAAACTTTTACTTCTGGTCAAGTCAGACCAACGAGAAGTCAACTCTGTGAGAAGCAGCAAAATAAATAAATAAAGATAAAAAAAACAACAACAATAGCATCACAAAGAGCTTTTATTTAACAGTAAAAGATGGTAAAAAAGTAAAAAAGAGGAAAATATACCAATTTTGGTGGTGGATTCTGTCTTCTCCGGTGGCATTTTATCTAGCCAGTAAACAGAGCGACTGAAAAATAAAAAGAGGCTCACTCAAAAACAAGAGTGAAACACTAAAATAGTAGCTGGTGGTGCCAGTCATTCCTACCGGTCCGGATATCTGAGATGGTTCTGCTTAGGCTGAGAAAGCTGCTGAATCCGAGTTCCCATCACAACAGTTTAAGCCGATTGGCGCACAATCTAGAAAAAAAATAGTCAAGATATGAACCGTTGCTTGCAACAGTTTTTAAACTAATTAATTTTTTTCACATAATTAATGTTACAACCACACAGTTCAATGCATTTAATTGGTATTTTATGTGGTAAACCAACACAAAGTAGTGAAGGCATAATTGTTAGGGGACGAAATGGGGACTCGTATTTTTTCTCATGCCACCTTTACTCTCACGATCCCCAATAAAATCTGGTGTCATATAAAAAAATAACTTTTGAAAATAACAACCTTTTAGACAGGTTTTAAAGATACTTTTCTTTAAACCCACATTTTTGTTTGAAAAATGTTTTTGGTGTTGGACTGTTGGTAATATTCCAATCTTAAATGTTTTCATTAGTTGTAAGTGGAAAATCATCATAATTAATAAAAATAGAGGCTTGAAACACTCAGTCTGTTTGTAATTAATAATAGTTAATGTGTTTCACTTGATAGGTTAATTGGTTTATCTAAAAAATACCCTCAGGTGTGTGTGTCTGCCTGGTTGTTTGTCCTAATATGTCTCCGTGTTGCCCTGTGATGGACGACAGGGAGCCCAGGGCGTACCCCGCCTCCTTCCTAATGACCAGGAGAATCTGTTTACAGGATAACTGTTAGACATCAACTCAAAGCTGATCTTTATGGATAAGAGACAAGAAGAAATCAATTTCAGAACGAAAGTTATGAGATGTTCAGTTTGCTACAAGACATACGCTGGAAAAACAAGTCTAAGGTGCTCCGGATAGATTAAATCAAAGCTGCCGAACATTTTGGCTTACAACCAAAATGTTGTGTAGTGGAAAACTGACACCACGGAATCAGAATCAAGTTTATTGCCAAGTAGGTTTGCACTTACAAGGAATTTGACTTGGTGTTGATGGTGCAGACAAAACAAAATAAAATAGAATGGATATATATACAGAAGCTATATACACAGTAGACTGTGTGTTAATGTAACGCAGAAGCTTGTTAGTTCTGAACGGGGGAGAGAGACAGTGTCCAGTTTCACGGGTGGCTCTTGGCCTTGTTCATAAGGCCGGTAGCAGATGGGAAGAAACTGTTCTTGTGGCGTGAGGTTTTGGTCCTGATGGACCGCAGCCTCCTTTCAGAGGGACGTGCCTGAAATATTTAGTGACTGGGGTGCGAGGAATCAGCCACAATCTTCCCTGCACGCCTCAGAGTCCTGGAGGCGTACAGGTCCTGGAGAGATGGAAGATTGCAGCCAATCACCTTCTCTGCAGACCTGATGACACGCTGCAGTCTGCCCTTGTCCTTAGTGGTGGCACCAGTGTACCAGATGGTGATGGAGAAGGTGAGGATCGACTCAATGATGGAGGAGTTGAACCGCACCATCATTGTCCTTGGCAGGTTGAATTTCTTCAGCTGCCGCAGGAAGTACATCCTCTGCTGGGCTTTCTTGGTGAGGGAGTTGATGTTCAGCTCCCACTTTAGGTCCTGGGAGACGATGGTTCCCAGGAAGCGGAAAGACTCCACAGTGTCGATGGTGGAGTCACAGAGGGTGATGGGGGTTGCTAGGGCTGAGTTCTTCCTGAAGTCCACAACCATCTCCACTGTTTTTACAGCGTTGAGCTCCAGGTTGTTCTCCCTGCACCAGGTCACCAGATGGTCAGCCTCCCACCTGTAGGCGGACTCGTCCCCATCAGATATAAGTCCGATGAGAGTGGTGTCATCCGCGAACTTCAGGAGCTTGACAGACTGATGACTGGAGGTGCAGCTGTTGGTGTACAGGGAGAAGAGCAGAGGAGAAAGACCACATCCCTGGGGGGAACCAGTGCTGATGAGCTGTGAGTCGGAGACACGTTTTCCCAGCTTCTTATGCTGCTTCCTGTCAGACAGGAAATCTGACACATTCAGGTACATTCAGCTGGAAGAGCTTCTCCTGAAGCAGAGCTGGGATGATTGTATTGAAGGCAGAGCTGAAATCCACAAACAGGATCCTGGCGTAGGTTCCTGCAGAGTCCAGGTGCTGGAGGATGTAGTGAAGGGCCAGGTTGACAGCGTCGTCTGCAGACCTGTTGGCTCTGTAGGCAAACTGTAGGGGGTCCAGGAGGGGATTGGTGATTTCTTTAAGGTGTGAAAGCACAAGGCGCTCAAAGGACTTCATTAACCACAGAGGTCAGAGCAACGGATCTAAAGTCATTAAGCCATGTAGTCCTTGGCTTCTTGGGAACAGGGATAATGGTGGAGGATTTGAATCAGGCTGGTACATGACATGTCGCCAGTGAGGTGTTAAAAATGTCTGTGAACACTGGAGACAGCTCATCAGCACAGTGCTTCAGGGTGGATGGATAGACAGAGTCTGGTCCAGCAGCTTTCCGGGGGATCTGTCTTCTGAGGAGTTTGTTAACATCTCTCTCGTGTATGGAAAGAGTTATCACTGAAGGAGTTGATCTGTTGGGTGGTGTCGTGGGGAGTGGTTGCAGGACTTACCCTTTGTTTGTTAAAACGACAGTAGAAGTTGTTCAGGTCGTTGGATAAGTGTCGGTCGTTCATGGAGTGGGGGGAAATCCACGGATTACCTCAAACGAACCATCCCCATTGAAAAGGTGGAGGCAGAATTATGATGTGGGGAAGCTGGTTAGAGCAAATCTGGAGGAAAGCTATTACAGGCAGTAAAACACTTAAGATTATGATGGGTAGGACCACAACCGCATTTTCTGAATGGACAAAAGTCCACATCTCAACTCAATCAAGAGTCTGTAGGAGGAAATGAAAATTCATGTCCGCCGATGCTCTAGATGAATTCTAAAAACTGAACCAGAGCTATTTTGCAAAGGGATCTAAGCAAAGCTTTGAAAAGCCATGTAATTTGAAACCCGTAGAAGTTTCCTTCCATGTCCATAATTGTGCTACAATACTTTGAAATGGTCCAATGATGCCTTCGTAAAGCTCCAAGAAAATAGACTAAAGTTTGTGGTTTTCTTATGGCAAAGGTGGAAAAGCTCAAAGGGAATAAATGCTTTTGCGAGGAACAGCCTGTAACAGTAGCTGTCGTTCCACTGTTATAAAAACGTTCACATGCTCTTAAAACGGCAAAATAAATAAAACATATCAGCACAATTTCGACATGATAGAATAAGTAACCAGTTATTGTGCTGGCTCTGTTATGATTTTCCTCTTTAATTTGAAGTAATTACCTGGTCAGCCTCTGAAGCAGCTCCTTTGTATCGACACCAACACCTGCCGGTTGCTATGGTATCAGGTGACGACGGCACACCAAAGATTGTCTATACTGTCGAGAGGTAAGACCACTTTGTCTTGTTTTCGTTTAGACTGCTTTTATTGCAGCGTGGATGACGCAGACACGTCCAACCTCTCAGTCTCGCTACTTTTAAACCTCGAGGACATCAGCATCTTCTCAGAACCACCTTTAGCTTTATTCTGATGTTTTCCTGTTACGGTGTGTGTGTGTCAGGTTTTGGAAAACTCTTATCGTTCATATTCACCAACGAAAAAGAAAGCAAATCACCAAACAAAACGAAAAGATCACACAGAAAAGTGGAAAAACAGAACACCTTTATTTTGAGCTCACATTTAGAATCGTATAAAATAGCACAGTAAATAAACTACCGAAGCCACGAGCTTTCTGTATAACACTGTAGTAGCTATCCTCTAAACTAGTATTGCAGGAGTTTGTAGGACAAGTCGTGTTCACCTGACGTATTGACACGATGAAACAAGAACACTGCATGGATACATGGCTGCAACATGGCAGGACATTCAGAAGCCTCTGAAAAACACAGAGTCTAAGGGGACAGGAAGGCCGGGACTGATGTAGTGTTCGGGTCATCCAGCAACAAATATTTCAAGGGCCATAACAGCATTGTTTGTTTCAGCGGTAGTTTTAGCTACTTAGTTATCTAGCAAACACCACATGAGAATAATGGGAGGGAAAAAAACAACAAAAAAAAACAAAACTACAACCGTGGTTTATTGGCACAGACTACATTTAGTCCCCTCCTTCACTCCAAAGCTGGTATAGTTTTGGTCATCTGACTGAAACTGGTTCGACTGCATGAAGGCAAGCTATGTTCAATCAGTTCTGCTGTCTTAAAAACACTTTTAAGACAACATTCGGACATCGAAATGTAAAGATTTCTTGCCACGCTAAAGAAAACACGGCACCGGGCGACGACGCCGGCGGGAATGCGTTGGCATAGAAACGAGAGGAAAAAAGTGGAAATGTCGAGTAGACGTTGCTCTCAGTAGCACCGGGAGAAAACAGTAAGGTGTGCGTCAGTGTCAGAGGGTCTGCACGATGACGGGGTACAGCAGGGACATGTGCTCGGCTCCTCTGATCGGCAGCTTGTGCGTGGTGTAGTAGTGGATGACCTCGGGGATGGTGGAGAAGGGAGGACTGTTTTCGCCGAGGACGTAACGGCCGTCTGCGGACTGAGTGAACTTCATGTGCATGAACCCTTTACAGCTCCTGGCATAAATAAAAGCAACACATGTGAAGTGACCCGACGTTCAAACTTAAGGCATTCGCACAACCACAGTGACAGGGATGATAGAAAGAACATTGATGTTTTTGTGCATGAAAGAAATGTGAGTTTGAGAGACGTTTCAAATTGTTATCTATGATGATCGCTAAATAGATTCTTTTCAAGCTGTATGCAAACGAACTTTCATTCTGTTCGCACTTTGTGCATACAAAATGACAATAAAGATATCTATCTATCTATCTATCTATCTATCTATCTATCTATCTATCTATCTATCTATCTATCTATCTATCTATCTATCTATCTATCTATCTAAGTATGTCCAAGTGTCAGGTTTGAATTGGCTGAAATGAACATCCTGATCTAACCATCGCTGCACTGCTGTAGGTTTTGAATTCAAAACATGTAATGTACTCGGAAATTAATAAGTTGTACTATTATCCTTAGTAGAAATAGTCATGTTCAATAAATTTGAATCTTATTGAAAAGTTCATTTATTTCAGCAGCTAATTCACCAAATTAAACAGATTCATTACGCAGACTGATGTTTTTAAGTCTTTATTTCTGTTAATGACTATTTCCCCCTAACAGTTAATGAAAACAACATTTCAGTTTAGAATTAACTATATTTCACACAAAAAATATATAGAAATGTGGGCTTAATGAATTGTTTAATACCTGCTCAAAGGTTGTAATTTTCAAAAATTACTTTTGATCTGACGAGCAAGCTTCATCGGGACACATGTACGAAGTTATTTAATATGACTAGATGAACATGAAGATTTGGTTTCATTTATTATTTGGGGTGCTTAAGACAGTTGTAAAAAAAAAAAAAAAAAAAACTCAATGTACCAAAAACAGAGCTGGATAATCTTGATATTAACAGACTTTGGAAAACCTGGCAATTCTCTACAAGTGCAGAACTAATTTTAATAAAACTCTGTGCCTCCCCTGGAGCACAGAGAGCAAAAAAAGAAGAAAAAAAGATAAAGTGAAAGTTGCCTGAAGGTTTCTACCTAACATGATCTCACAAGTACCGACCTTAAGGAGGAATGCCCCTCAGCAGATTCCTACAACCTTACAGCATTTAATAAATATCCACATAGTGTGAGTTTTTGTGCTTGGATTAAAAGTGTGAGTTAGCAATGACTGAAATAGGACAAAAATGAGACCCAAAGCGTCTACCTGAGGGATAAGGAGTAGTCGCTCTGGCAGGTCTGGCTTTTCCTCACCAGGTAGGAACTCTCTTTGCACAGAGTCAGCAGAGACTCCGCCTCTGAGCGGCTCAGGGCTCCATGGTACCACCTGCAGGCAACCAGAGGCAAAAATACACAGAAAACTTTATTTTTTTTAATTTTTTTTTTTTGTAAAAGCATATCCGAGGTAAAGCTTTAACATATTACAGAACATCAAAAACTGAAAGCGGATACATAAAGGTAGGTGTGCTGTGTGAAAACAGAAGTTCCAGTTGCTCATAAAAGAGACGATCGATGATTTGGGGATGAAGCGCCGACCTTGTCCGTTAGAAGAAACGCAGATTTTCCACTTACACTTGCTTCTCCAGAGGCAGAAATGGATCCACCCTCTCCCCCAGCAGCGGAGGAGTGTCACCAACCAGGCGGAGCGTGGCGGCGTCACATGCGGCCGACGCCGAGCCGGTTTTGGTGAGCCTTGTGTGTTCTGACTGAGCCCGAGAGCGTTCCCTTTCTGCGCCTTCAAACTGAACTGCAGGCAGACAGACGGAGAGCAAACGACGTTATTCTCCTACATTCTCCTAGATTTTAAGGCCTCGGACCACCGGGTTTACCTGCGAGAGCTTTGGAGATGTCGTCTTTCTTCCACTCCCACGGCTGGTCGTACTCATCGGCCGGCCTCTCGTCGTCCTGAGGCAGCCGGCTCTCCCTGCTGTCGACCAAGCCGAGTCCGCCGTCCGTTCTCGCCGTCTGCTGCTGAGCTGGCGGAGCGGCTCGCTGCTGCTGGTGGTGACGGCTCTTTTCCTCGTAAGGGTTGTCGTATAACTGGCCTCCGTCTCCACTCGGGGACCTGGTCGTCATGGCGTTGTGCTGCAGATCTGCCCAGTAGAAAGACAGAATGGACGCTTAATGTGGCTGGAAGGTGAACGACTTTCCCCCAGGCTCAGGATCGCTCTGTGTGAGGGCTGCACAAGGGCTGTTAAAACTTGATATTTTTGTCCTTTTCTTTGATTAAAATTTCCCCACCACTCTTTATACACACTAAGTGAGAGCATCAAGACTACCTGACATTAAAAACAGGACTAACCAGTTACCGTGTTGACAGATTCTCTCATCTGGGCTAAAAGCATCAACTTTGCGTTGGTCTAGCAGATAAAAATGGCAAGAAAAACTATTTTAAGTCTATGGTTGCATCATAACAAAAGCAGTTATTTTGAATGCCTGAGAGTTTTGCGTAGATTCAGACATTCAAACTAGACTTAGACAACTTTCATTTTGTATGCAGAGTGCGTACAGAACGAAATTTCGTTTGCATACAGCTTGAAAATTACAGTGAATTGCAGTAGATTTCAGGATAAAGTAAATTACAGGATAACATTTACAGGATAGAATGTACAGGATAAAGTTTACAGGATAAAGTGCAGCAGGGATTTAACAGCACAACAATTGAAATGTAAACAATGCAGGAGAAAGAGACTGTGTGCGATCAAAGTGTACAGGTGAGTATTTCTTAAAAACCCATTTGTATGTGCAGAAATGATTTGTGGAAGAGTGCATTTTAGAGACTGAGAGTTGGGCAGCATTTGTAATGCTGGATAACTAAATTGGTTATCTTTGCAGAAGCTCAACAGGGGTCAGGAAAACTTCCCAGGCACTCAAAGGTTAAAAGATAAAATCCTGAAAAGGGTACAGCATACTGTTTGCCCCCCCTTATTATTTCAGCCCATATAAGTCTCATACTAAACCTGCAATAATCCGCTGGGCCTCGAAAGGCTCCATGTAGCTGCAGCAATCTGTCGGTGCAGATTTGAGCTCCCAGTTCGGTCGGGCTCTCGGGTCTGGACGCGCATCAAAGGGATCAGAATAATCCGTTTCACCATCGGAGGCTGCCGGGGCAGAAGGTACCACCTTCGCGGAGACGTCGGTCCGAACACGGCACATGTAAGAAACGACGACATAAAGGGGGGATTGTTTGAGTTAAGGCAGCGAGAGCTACGACAGAGCAGAAAGGGCAGCGAGAAGGAAACTGAAACGTGGGTGAGGGAGCGGGAGGTGAAGGGAGGAAATGGGAAATCAAATAACGATGCTTACGAGCTCTTCGTGAGCCGTCACCGGACTGAGAGGAATTTTACAGCGGCCAAACTCCTGAGAGTCCACTTTAATTAGTCTGTGTTTTGGAGACACAACTTTCACCTGAATAATCAACGAAAATCATTTAAAAAAAAAAAAGGGAAAATAAATAACTGCGTACATTTCTGTGAAAAAGAACAAACAAAAAAAGTGAAGACAAACAAATAAAAACCTGTGCGTAAATGATCAAACAGAACCATTTAAGATGCGATGTACTCAGAAAGGAATAGACTGAACTCGTGCACGCGCGCCAGGGCTCTGGTTTCATACCTCCACGCCGTCAGACAGCGCCGCACCAAACGCGGGGAAGGAGGGGAGGCTCACTGTCGCGCTACAAGAGCCAAACCCTCCATTCTGGTGCTCCTTATCACAGTGCTGGTAGGGATCCTCAAAGTCCAGCTCCTTCTGAGCTCGGTAGGCCCGTAAAATCTCACTCTCAGTGTAATCTGGCCTCGGGGGCAGAGGAGGATCTCGCCTGCTGCCTAGATTTAAGTAGTCCTTCAGCCACTTTGCCATGGATCTGTGGAAAGAGAGGTGAACAGTGGTGTGATAATTGGTGTCGTAAAAGTGGCTCGCATTTGCTCGGTAAAGCTGTCCTTTCCTCCTGAAGCTGCTTTTATTAAACCACTGCGATAGCATCCGACGGCTCCTTCCAGCACTTCATTATTACCACGGCGAAGGGATGATTTAGGGGTTAGGTGCCTTCACCGGTGGAGATAAAAGCCACGTTTCAACAGCTCACCCTTAGAGATAGCTCAGTAATTCCCAGCGGACTCATAAAAGGAGATCCAGCACGATAAACATTGATCGATATTTAAATGCAATGCCCCTACGTGTAATTTAATCTACAGACGCAGCTGCTCCGTGAAAGCCTCGGAGGTTTGTTAGAGAAACAGTAGTGGATAAACAGCATGATGAAGACTGAGGGACACAGCACATAGCTCCGGGATAAAAGCGCAGGGTGCTTTAAAGCAGGGTTAGATCGTAAAATAAAAACTTATGCCGTTAACCATGGAGCTGGCAGCATCAAGCTGTGGGGAACGATGTGGGGAGAAATGTTTGGGTATCTGATAACGGGGATTTGAATGCGTTGGAGATAATGTGACCATAATCACAAGAAACCATCTATGCAATAACAACATGCCGTGAGAGCGCTGCAAGCTGCGCGTTCAAGCCATTACACGGGCATGTAGGTGTAACAAATGACGTTTAAAACGGTCCTTTTTAGAGCCACGGCTTTAACACGCAGCTTCACAGACGCCATGCGTTCAATCTGACGAGGTTTAGGCCATAATACAGGAAAGAAAATGTCAAAGATGCTCAAGATGCTTTTAAGACTTCCATTTGTAAACGAATCCTCTTTGATTTGCCTCAAAAACTACATTCAGGTCTGCATTTGTAACAGAACAAAAGGTGGATGAAGCCCAAAGCATTTAGGCCTTAGAGAGGAAGCGCCAGAGTTAAAACTACAGCACCTTTAACGACATTAGGCACTTATAAGAGATGATCAATGCAGTAATTTATGTTCTGAACTTCTGAGCGTTTTGGAGATGGGGGCGTCCGTATCTGCAGGTGAAGTCCCTAGCTGAGCAGAAAGCAGGAAAAAGTCTGAAGTTGTGAAGTTTACAGGGCTGCTGCAGTGCATAAGATGTGCGTTAGATAGCAAATCATCAGTGTTTATTGAGCTTCTGGAGGAAAGGAAAACATCCCATCATGTGAGGCAGCATTTAAAAACAGCATCACAGTCATAGCAAGATGCAGAACCTCATTATTACTAGTGTAGTATACCAAAAGGGTTGGTAATATTATAGGTCAGGATTTTTAATACAGTATAATGGAAAAGAAAGATCCCAGCAAGCCAACAACAACAACAATTATAATAATAACCCGAGTTTTTAGCCCCCGTAGCTTTTTCATCAGGATAAATCAATTAGCTTCCTTCAATTACTTGGAAAACCAGCTAGCTAAGCTAAGCTAATATAAACAGCTAGCATTTTGGGGGAAGTCAGCAGGTTTCAAACAGGCAATTAGACCCCCCAACCATTATTGTCGAGATAAGAACCTAAGAAAACCTGTTTTTATTTTAACTCTGATGGGCCATATGTCCAATAAATGAGCTCAGCGACTGGAGAGCATCGCTCAGCAGGTCTGGAGAGGCTAAGTTAGCAGGAGCTAAACAAACTCACCCTCTTTCTCTGGACTGACTTGGTCCCCCCGCTCCGCTCCGCTCCGGCGGCTATGATCCTCCGCTTATCACCCGGCGGCTCTCATTAATGTTATCTGTGCTAGAAATAAAACATGCTCAAAGAAAAGCTGGTTTAGAGCCGACCGGGCTAGCCAGCTAACTGGAGCTAGCTGGAGCTTTCCGGGGACCCCGCCGGGGACAACATTGACTGGCGCGGCGGTCTGGTCTGCCGCCGAGGGCTTAGAGGAGGGGGGGATATATCAGTCCCTTCAATTTAAAGCCACAGGTTTATTTCCCAGCTTCCACATTCTCTCGGGTATGGGAGATGTGGAGTAGATCAATACAATGACGCCAAAAAAAATGATTCAAATCTCCCCTGAATGTCAAAAGAAAGGATCAGAGGGATTGTCGACGTTGTTGGAAGTTGCACAATAAACCTAATCTGTTGTCATGAGAGTTTCACACGATCACAGTCTCAGAAGATGCTGAAATTGGCCCCTCAGGGTCTGCTGCACTTCATTTCATGCAGCCCACTCTTGGTGCAATTAAAGGGCCAATAATGAACAAAGAACGCCAGGATGCATCATGATCTTCCCTGAGTTTCCAAGAGGGACACATGCAAAGTCAAGTGATGTTCCACCTCCAACCTTTCCTGCCTTGCTGGGGAAGCTTACATATGTGCAATTTGATTGTTCCAGCAAATATGATTATAATCGATTTTATTTTAATATTTATGTTTGCAAATGCATATGCAATGTTTATTTATTACGTTTTAATTTTCATCTCAAACGTCAGGACACGAGCCCAGTTGTTGCTTGTCATAAAGGTCCAATAGTTTCAAAGTTTGCTCCAGCTTCCTCCCACAGTCCAAAAACATTATTTGGTCACTCTAAATTCCACTTTGCCCTGAGAGTGACCCCTGAGGGCCCTGTGAAGCACTGCTGGCCTCGCTGCCCATGTTGGATCTCGTCTGATGACTACTGGAGTCTAAAGATCTAAACACCAAGGGGCTCCATGCCCAAAGTGTAAGGCGTAGACACCACTGATCCAAAAGTGACGAGAAAATTCATCATTTTACATCTACATCGATTACCCAAAGAGATCTGGGGTTTCTTGTCTGTGGAGAGATCAAGTGCAAAAAGCTTTAAAAAGAGCTACCTTCACAGAGGATTTGAGTTGTCTTCACAGAGACAACTCGAAGCTGGAACTTTTCAGACCTATAGGTCAGCAGTAAGTTTGGTGAAATGAGGAATGAAGCGTACGCTGAAAGGAACACCATATGAAACAGTGAAGCATGGTAGTCGCTCAGTGATGCTCTGGGGCTGCTTTTGTTTCCTAGTGCGTGTGGAGGGCCGAGAGAAGCTGGATTCAAAGAGGTGTCAGGAAATCCTATGATAAAAAAAAAAAAACGGTCCAGTTGTCTGTGATGAATCTAAAGTGCTGGTTTCACTGGACCTTCAAACATGACAATAATCTTAAGTAAAATATCAAATTCACCAAAGCTTAAATTCAGAAGTGTTTGAAGAAACAAGGGGCCCATCATGGTCACCTGACTTGAATACTGCTAAAAATCTGAGATAAAAAAAAAGGCCCACACAAACAAGATTATTAATGAGCTCGAGGTCTTTCCCCATGAGAAGTGGGCTGAGATTCTTCAGGAACACGACCAGAAGCTGCAGTCTGGCTATGAATCATGTTGGCCATAGGTCATAAAAGCAAAAGGGGTGATCTACTGGCTACTAAAGGTAATTGCTTGGATAAGTTTAATGCAACTGGACATAGGAACCGCAATCCTTCCCCAACATATAACCTTCTCTACAACAGTGTCAAAATATTTAATTACAAAACCCTAAAACAGAAACACCCAATAAATCATTGTTAATGGTTTGAAATAAAGTTATGGGTGTGGTCCAAATGTCTAAATGGTATTTCAAATTTCCTTACTTAAGTTGTTGCCATTTTACTACCCATTAATAATCTCAATCTAATATGTATTCTAGTAATTATTCAGAATAAACCAAAATCACTTAAATGAATGTATTTTCAGGGAGTAGTTATGGATCTACACCAACTGCAGTCAGGTAAAACGTTACCCACTTCTCATATTTTATCACATTACATCATCAGTTCCCTGGGTAACGCACAGGTCAATCATCAGATCAATTAAATCAGGATCTCCAATAATTTGATACCTTTCACCTAAACCTGCTAAACCACAAACCTGTGGACAATGGACAGAACGTTAAATGTAACGCCAACATTTGTGACTGATATAGTTAGACGGAAAACAATGGCTTATAAACACAAAAAACATTAGTTTAAACCGTTTTTTTCAAGTTTTAATGAAATATTTTAATAGAATACTTGATAAACTGTTTAACATCACACAATTACTACACAATTTTGTTTTAAATCAAAAAAAATTCATAAACGTGTATTTTGGAGGTTGAGGGCGTATGACAATCTAACTTTTCCAGGTAGTTGCCGACCAGCAAACATTAACCAATATCCAGAACCCACATATGATTCAGTTTCCAAGCAGAATTTCAACCTCAACATGTTTTTTTTCTCTCTGCACCTCTTTGTCACTCGCTGTCATTGCTGTCACTGTCTGAATACGCCCCCAGTAGGCTCAGAGATGACGAGCCGTTTTGTGAAACGCTGGATTTGGAAGCATCTGTTGAGTCTCCTTTTGATGTCTTTGAATCTGGGAAAAAAAGAAAAGTACTGACGTTAGCTGTGACTTAAAAGTTGAACAACAAGACAACCTGTGATCAGCTGTTTGAAACGTGGCTGCGTCACCTGTTTGCGATGCAGGAGAAGCAGTTGCTTCCTCTGTGCCGGGTCTTTTATCCGTCACTGTTGGCTTCTTTCGCACCACCAGGGAGCTTAGTGCCCCCCGAGCTCCCAGGGTTCCAACGCTCTTCTCCCAGCTCTCCACCTTGGCCCGCTTAACTCCCCCAGATGCAGCTCCCTGTTAAAACACGGTAATGTCCTGAACTTTTATTTACTTCTTACAACGTGATCTTTGTTTAAAGTTAAGTAATACCTGTAAAAGCAGGACACTTCAAAATGAAAAAAACAAAAAACAAAACAGTTAAAATATTAAACTATAAATAGGGGTGTCCCGATACCACTTTTTCCAGATCGAGTACAAGTATGAGTACTTCAGTTTAGATACTTGCCGATTCTAAGTACTGATACTGAGTACTTAATAGATTACACATAACTTAATATCAATGACCACTGAAAACGATTGATCATCAAAAAGGGCGATGAATTCGGTTAGTGCTTCAGTTATCGTCTCTCTTCCATTTTCTTTTGGAGGGTCAGCCAATAACCTCTTGGTGTACAGCACCAGTACCTGCTATAGAGTGCCGTCTAGCCTTTGAGTTGCAACGTAGCTCAACCCAGGAGGAAAATCAAGCACAAAATTGGAATCGGGGGTCGCTTTTACAAGTACGAGTATGAGTACTTGACGCTGGTATCGGGCCCGATACCGATACTAGTATCGGGACACCACTAGCTATCAATATCTAACATATCGTGCAGCATGATAGTTCCTACACATTTTTCCGTACCTGACTGAGCTGATGGAAAAATAAATAATAGAATCCTAAACAACTACGCACACGTGTGTATGCAAAACAAAACATCCAAATCAAGTCTGAAGAAGGGCAGTATTCCATATCAGCAATATTTAAAAGAGCACTTTAAACGCACACAGGATCAAAGTGCTGTATAGAGAGTAAATAAACAGCAGCCATGATATCATTAAATCAATATCAAAACCAATAAGGCTTGAGTAAGTAACACAGCCCTATACTAAAATATTAGATTAGTCATAGAATTGACAAAACAAAGTAAAATGAAAAGAAATAGTATGTAAAATGAATAATAAGATAAACTGAACAATTTTAAATCATGGAGATCTTCCATGACACTTTCTGCAACAAGGGGTCCACCAACCTGTAAAGCAGCTGCTTTGTCAGTGGTGAGGATATCTGTTGGTTTGTCTGCACTGGACTTCGACTGGCTGCTGCTGCCGCCGCTGCTGCTGCTGCTCTCCTCTTCTCTGTCTGAATCAGAGTCAGAGTCTCGCAGTCTTTTCACAAGTGCACGCTCCAACATCTCTCTGAAACAAAAAAAACCCAGCAACTTTTGAATGTGCTGTTTAACAGCAAAGACTTTACAGATAAGTTTTGCGTGATGTGATGCAATATTTCATTATCATCATCCGTTTGGTGCCTCCTCACTCACTTCGTTTCGCGCTCATCCTCTTCTTTTTCTCGTTCCCTCTCTCTCTTTTCCAGCGCTCTGTATTGGTCGATCATTCCCTCAAAGTCTACTAGGGCCTGCCTCTGGTTGAGCTCCTTCAGTTCCTGGAGGTTCTCCAGAACTTCCATCTCCATCTTGGAATCCTTTGTGCGATTCTCCAACACCTGGTAAAGAATCAGGCTACAATGACTCATTCACTCTTTGCGTTAACTTGGGTAAAAGCTGCAAAAACAAAAACAAACAACAACAACAAAAAACCTGAATGCAATAAAGACCTTCATGGGGTTGTTCAATTCCTCATCTTCCCTCTCCTGCTGGATTCTCTTCTCCTCTTCCTCAATGAGTTTCTCAGCCTGGAAGTTACGCGTTGCACCATGCTCCATGGCGTAGTCCGTGTTCTCCGGGTCAGTCTATAATATCATTTTGAAGTTAATTGTTTGATTCAGATTACAAGACCCTATAAGAGAAAAGGGTAAATAGCAGTATGCGATAATGATCCGATATCGACGGCGGGCCCACTCACCTTAAATGTGATCTCAGCAAGGCAACGAGTGCATTTGATGTAGAACCGGAAGATCGGCAGTCCCATGTAGTGCTCGTTCTGAACGGTCTCTTTGCGCGCATTGAATTTCTTCCCCTTGTAGATGTACTCACCGCATGTTTTACACCTGCGTGTGAGAAGCGATACAATGAGCCCTTAGAGGTAAGGAAAGGTTTCTCATTGATAAGCTCAAATCGTTTGTTGTTAGTATTATAGAATTCGTTTTATTTGGCGATAAGGGTCAGATTAAACTATCTATCCAAAAGAGAGCTGACCACAAGGGCACTGAAACATACAACACATAAAGTATAATAAGATCTGCGTAAAACACAGAATGTCTACAATACACAATAATCTGAAACTTTCAGATTGCTAAGCAAGCTTTGCACTGAAAGCAACCAGATCCCTTTATTTATATTGTCTTTATATGGGTGCCATCCTGGGTGCCATTTTTCATAGCACAAGTCAATAAATGGCTGATATGTTTGCAAACTTACTAAAACTAACCCCATTACCCATGCAGCCCTTTAGATACAAAGCAAAGAGGATAAGATTGTGCTTCCATGGAGCTAACCATCATTTATAAATGAAGAATGGTTTTAGCACTGCTGCCTTTTAAAGCTACAGTTCTACTACTCTAATTCAACCAGAAGGACAGAAAGGGTAATATCTGCTCTGTCCTCCTTAACAGTTAATTATAGGATCAGTGCTCTATAGAAAAAAAACTCTAATACTCTGTAGGGGATCTGAAATTAAGACAGGATCATTTTGGGACAGGGCTGAAACCGAACATCTAAGCTAATGTTTATGAACTTTGCAGTTCATTTGCTTTTTATCTGATCACCCTTTATAGCAATTTAGAAGTAATACACAGTGCCACCGTAAAAAATCAGGAGTAACGCTGGTAGAAACAACAACAACAACAACAACAGAACACACACACACACACAAAACATTTCAGGAAGCCTTTTTTTAAACATTCGCAAGACAGATATATACCTCATATTGAATGGAGCCATCAATCTGACCACATATTGACGATCTTTGGGGAGTTTAAGCTTGGGGATTTTAGCAGGATCGAAATCTGGAGGGTAGTATTTCTGTAGAAAAAGGAAAGTGTTGGAGCAAAGTTAGTCGTTGAGAACAGAAGCGTAGCTCTGTTATGTAAAACATTTATTTACACACATTTAAACACAATTAAGATAGAATCAACGATAACAAACGGGTTCAAACACAACACTTAGCATAACTGCTAACATTAACCCTCGTAATTCGGTCACATTGTAGATAACTCCTCGAAGTTAAGTCAAAATGCTCTCTTTTGATTACTTACATTTAAGACTTTCCTTTCGGACATTGTTGCGTTTCTTTGTAATACAACGCTAGAAGAAAGGCCCGAAAAATATCGAAAGGATTACTTCACAACGCTGTGTTGAACTGTAAACTTCCGGTTTCGTTGCTCGCTTGCTTCCGACTTTCAAGAAACGCTGCTGCCCCCTTGTGGTGCAAGTGGCCACCTGCAGGAGCGTTCCTTTTGTTTTTCCTATTTAGTTCTGAATATGTAATATTCATATACAGACATATACAGAATGTTAAAAATAGGAGAAGAGAAAAAACAAGATAAGGAAACATTAAGTACAAATTCAAGGAGTGGGTAGAAGCATAATCTTGATGTGACCCACCCTTTACGAGACACACTTTCACATTAAGTGACGAGTCATGTGACATTAAGAACCCTCTAAATACTGTGCAGCAAGGTATGTATTTCCTCCTAATGTAATTTACATATTCATAAATAATTACAACATTAATAGTAACATTATATTTGCATATAAGCAACAGTACTACTATCAATAAAAGCAACAACTCTACTACTTAAAAGCGCTTTGGGTGGTCAGGAAAAGCACTATATAAGTTAAGTCCATTTACCATTTTACCATTTAAAATAATAATAATAATAATAATAATAATAATAATAATAATAATAATAATAATAATAATAATAATAATAATAATAATAATAATAATACCCCGCCTCTCGCCCAGTGTATGCTGGAGATAGGCACCAGCAACCCCTGCGACCCCATGAGGGATTAAGCGGTTTGGAAAATGGAATTAATGTAATAATAATAATAATAATAATAATAATAATAATAATAATAATAATAATAATAATAATAATAATGTTTTAGGTATGGCACTTATTTCTAAATCCCTTTTTATATCGTGACAAACTGTTTAATGTTTAATGGACATTGCTTGAGCTCCAAATCCAGACTGTTCCAAAGCTTCGCTCCAGACTGAAATGCAGATTTCTTATTGTTTGATATTTGATATCGATTTAAACCTTGTAGCTCTTCCTTCTTCCTTCCTTTTTTTATTTATTACCAGAATTTCTATTTGTCCATAATTGTGCACAATAAAAACAATATATAAAAAAAAGTTGAAAAAAGTCGAGAGAACACACACACACACACACACACACACACACACACACACACACACACACACACACACACACACACACACACACACGCGGTTTAAATTAGCAAACACAGTTCTGTCTACATCACAGTTGTCCATGTCCATTTCCTCTCTGAAGGGGGTGGTGGGGTGAAGGTCATCCGTGTAGGAGGAAATTAAATCTTGATCACAGATTGGTGTCAGTGGGGTTTAATTTGAGGTCTGATTTAGGCTATATTGAAAAGTGAAAACATCAGAAGATGGACAGGGTAGAACTGTGTTAAATTATAGATGAAGAAAGACCTGTGCTCATCAAGAATTCATCTTTGATAGATCCAAGCAGTTTAACAACTTCATTTAGAATTGACACTTGCAGAATTAGTCTAACAATTGTTCTTTATAAAGCTATGATGGATGAGTTCACAGTTGCACAAGCACTTCAAGTCTTTCGCACATCAACATGACTCATGAGTGAGTCAGAGAGCTGGTCTAAACCCCATAATATTTTAATGTAATATATCACATTATTATTTAGTTTTTTTTTTTCCATTTCATGTTAATTTCACCTGGTACTATCCCACTGAGATTAAAATCTATTTTACCGAGCCATTGCTGAAAAGTCCACAAAAGTGTCAAAGATGCAACAGTTCACAGTATTTGATTAGACAAAAAAAAAGGTCTTATCAATCCGCTTAGAGAGACAAAGGTGCAAATCAGTGTCACAGAAGTCAAAGTTTAATTAATATTTCATAGGCTGGCTGATGTCACAACTCCTTGTGAAGCACATATAAAAGAGGGACACTGTAGGTGGGACGTTCTTCACAAATATAACTCAGACTTGTCTCCACCTGCTGCAGAGAAGGACGCCTCCTGTTTGAATTTCAGCACCATGGTCAGCGCCCGGACCCTCCTCCTTCTTACGGCCACCTGCTGCGCCTACCTGCGACTGGCCCGAGCGGAGGAGTCCTCACTGGAGACGCGCTCCTTAGACTTCACCCTGAAAACCCAGCAGGAGAAAGACCTGGTAAGAGAATGGCAGCATTTATTACACAAATGTTCTTACAAAAAATTATCCTATCGTGATAAATTTTGACCTCTATACTAAAAGCACTTTTATACAGTTTTTATCACAGACTGAGTCACGTTTAAATACCAAAAGAGAACGAGAGATTGAAAAGAGGAGACTGATTAGCTTTTTGGTGTGTTTTCCTTTTCAGATCGATGCTTTGCAAGAAGTTCTGGAAAAGCTGAGAAACAAAGAAATGCCCTTAGAGAAAAAACTTGGCTGGTTACCTTCGGTAAGCAAACAGAGCATTTTTGAATTTTGAATTGCTTGACTTAAACCATTTAAAATAAAATACAACAATGAAATAAAGAAGATGTTTCTATTTTGTCATATATTTAATCTAATTTTACTTTTTATTTTTTTATATCCATCATTTTTCAATTTTTCATCTACATTTAGTTATTTGACAGGTTAAATAGAATCGAAATTGAATTGAACATTAAGAATAAAATCAAATCAATGAAGTTGTTGCTATACTGTTGTTCAATATACATATTCAGCATACATTGAAATGAAAGAAAAAGCCCAACAAAGTCCTAACTTATTCATTGTGAGTTCTATGAACTCCAAGGACTTTATGTTTTTTGGTTTTGAATAGAAACGCAATCTGTCAGTAAATGCATATACCTCTTAGATTACCTTTATTTTCTGTAAATTGTTCCCCATACATGTTTGCAGCTAACTGACCTGTTTTACCTTTTCAGTGTGATGCAGGGGAGCCATGTGCTGTACGTAAAGGGGCACGCATCGGGACCCTATGCAGCTGTCCCCGGGGGACTTCCTGTAACTTCTATGTCCTCAAATGCTTGTAAAGAATAAACAGAAATACAAAGGATACACAGCTTTGGGTCAATTCGCCTTTTTGCCAATTTTACACCAATATATTTTACACGGTTTTGTTACTTCTTCCTTAAATTTCAGCCATGTCATACCAATCAATACATTGAAACTATTTCTTAATATTTTGTTTTTCTTTGTCACTGCTATTTAATGAAATACGAAGATATCTGGTCAGAAACTATTCAAAATATATTGATATAAAGCACTTTAACTTGCACCCTACTTCCATTTATTTTGAGCCACCTGACTTTACTGAAAATAATTCAACATTTTAATTTAGTCAGTAATATTAGCCTCAAACTTGAAAATAGGCTCATTCCTTATGAATGCATCAACAAATGTGAAGTCTTACAATCTGTAGTCAAGGAAAAAAACAAAATCTGCTAAGTTTTATGAAAGGAACATGATTACAAAGTTATGAAATGGCAAAAGGGCGAAATGACCGGCTCCTGTGACATGCACTGGTGTGGAGTAAATTAAGTGACGAATGTAAGATTTGGCAGGGCATCAGGGAGCTCTGTTTATGCCCATTCTGATTTTCAAGTAGAAAAAATATTAAATGTCTGACCTTGTGAAAAACTTTCTGATAATATTTCCTTCTAATTCAGTCAATCATTGTGGAACATATAGCTTGTTTATAAATATATTTGTAAGAGCCAAAGCCATTAAAGTGACTTTCAAAAATCAAAGAGACTGGTTTGTGTTGGACAGGACTTATAGAAGGTTTAAACGCTATGGGTCATTAATGTTTTGAACAGGAGAACAATGAAAACTTTTCAATCATCAACGAGGATGGAACCGGGAATAATAGCATCAATAACTATTAAAACCCTTAGTCTTATAAAAAAAAACAAAAAAAAAAAACAATTATGGTTAATGTGGTGGACATTACCCAACCAGTGCTTGTATTGGTCGGGCTACTGGTTAAGAAATGTAAATGCTGTAGTATCAAATTAGGGAAGTCTAAAAAATCTAAATTGTAAAATGCTTATGTACACAAAGTCAAATCTGCCATTATCTAATGAGAACTGGAAGCTAATACATGAAAAGAAAAAATCAATGTAGAGCTAATTTATTATGTATTTATTTAAAACATGTTTATAAAAGTTTCATTATTTTACTGTTGTGTGGTACAGCATGTAATGAATTGATTATATCTATTGGGTTTAGTCATCAAACTTAAGGGGTGGGCCTGGTCCTGCTCCTGTCAAGATAAATAGTCTGGAGAGGACTTAACAAGAAAGCTAATCAGTGAGATGTCAGTCTGTTTGATGAATCACTTCAACACTTTAAATTAGTTTAAAGTGCATTGCAGCAAATGAACCATGAAATAACTTATATTATTACATTTTAAAATCAAACATTAAATTCTGACATACGTTTTTATTAAGTTTACATTTGATCACATGATTATATATTGAAAAAGGTCAACATAATTTTTTTCAATAGGACTTCAAACAAGAAGAAATTTTCACTAAATCACCCTGGAAAGTTAATGTGGTGGACATTAGCCAACCAGTCCTTGCATTGGTAGGGCTGCTGGTTTTGAAATATAATCAGTAACCCTATGGAAGCATGATCAAGTTTTTCAGCATTGGAAAAGAAATGTAATGGACATAGTTTAAAATGTTCTTGAGAAAACAAAGGCTTTAGGTGTTTGATTGGAGATTCAAATGAGGGTCAAATCTTACCCCAAGATCAATGAGGAAAGTGGAGGAAAGGGGAATGTGGTCAGAGAAGATTATGGGTGAATTAGATGATGAATGAATCTGATGCAGTGTGCCAACCACTAGCACTAGTGCTATTACTACTACTACCACTACTACTACTACTACTTTATTATTTATAGAACACTTTAAAACAACCACAGCTGTAACAAAGTGCTGCACATGTCAAATAAAGAGCATTACAAAGGACAAGAAAATAACAATGAGAACAGCAAATAAACTCAGTAAAACCATAAAAACAAAATAAACTAAAAACAGAAAGTTTCAGGTTCTGCTAAAGCCACAGAATAGAAATGGATTAAAAAAACAAACAAAAAAAACAACTTTAAAAGTGGGCAGTAAAGGGCTCACCTGATCTGAATAGGAAGGTTATTCCATAGTGAGGGAGCGGACACACTAAAAGACTTGTCCCCTCTGAGCTTCCTGTTTGACTTTGGCACCTCCAGGAGCAGCTGACCAGCTGACCTGAGGCATTGAGCAGGAGCGTAAGGTGAAGGAGCTCAGAAAGGCAAGCCGGGGCCAGACCATGTCAACTTTTAAAAACAGATAAGATAATCATAAGATGAACCCTTAATTGGTCAGGGAGCCAGTGGAGAGAGGCCAGAGTGGGGGTGATGTGCTTTCTCTACCAACTCCAGTCAGAAGCCTGGCAGCTCTGTTCTGGACCAGCTGGAGGCAGACGGGACAGGCTGAGTCCAAGGTAGAGAGCATTGCTGTTGCCTGGCTGTAATAAAAGCATAAAATGCTATCTCAATGCTTTGTTTTGAGAGAAATGACTTAGCTTTTGCCAGCTGCCAAAGATGATAAAAACCGGATGTGACCACTGCTCCAACCAGGCAATCTAATTTAAAATTGTTGTCTATTTAAAAACCATAATTAGAAAATGGCTGCTTTAAATATGATGCTAAAAAGCATCAATGGAATCAATGGAAAACTGTTCACAGGAAGCACAAGGACCAAACAACATCCCCTCCATCTTTTTATCATTAAATTTAAGAAATGTAAGGCCATCCAGGCGTTGATGTCCTCAAGACACATCAGTAGCTGGTTGATTGAGAAGGCTTTTTTTAGTGTCATATATCAGCATAAGAATGGAAAGGATCACATGCTATTGAAGTTTTGAACCCAAAGGGAACAGACAAAGGGAGAAGAACAAGGGACTAAAACTGATTATTAAAGACGTACCAGTAGAGTAGTACTATTGTCGAACAAACACTTTGATAAACTGGTAAGCAGAATGGGAAGAAGCCTGGCAGTCATAAAATGTTGCTCATCATTTTTGACAAATAACATCATTGTGCAATTTATCAAATCCCTTGTATTATATAATTTAGGTTATTGTTCATCCGTGTATTCTGGAGCCTCGTGTACAGTAAAACAAAAATGACAAATTATTCAAAATAAAGAAGAGGTTATCCTCACAGGTGATTTTAGAACAAATGTCAACATGGTGCATGTTAGATTATCTTGGCTGAAGATTGATTTAATTTTTGGTTGGTTCATTTTTAAACTGGTCTCATTCATGAAAAAGGTTATCATGTGAAAACAGCAATAGATATACAACAAGGACACAGTTGTATACAATAAATATACAACAAGTTATTTTTTGCGTACCGATGTACATAGCTATTGTATTAGCCATGCTGCTGATGGTAGATTCACACTTACAAAAGTTAAAACAGATTCTTTCAAAATGTTGCTCTTACATAGAGCAATGGTTATATTGAACACTTAAATATTATGGAGCAGGATCAAATTAATAAATTAAGAACATATTTTCTTATGACAGAAACAACTATTCCAAATTATTTTGCATATTCTATAATGTTTGGTATTAAATATAATTTAATATGTATATGTCTTATATGGGCTGCACAGTGGCGCAGTGGGTAGCGCTGTTGCCTTGCAGCAAGAAGGTCCTGGGTTCGAGTACACCCCTGGGTCTTTCTGCATGGAGTTTGCATGTTCTCCCTGTGCATGCGTGGGTTCTCTCCGGGTACTCCGGCTTCCTCCCACAGTCCAAAAACCTGACTGTTAGGTTAATTGGCTTCTCCAAATTGTCCTTAGGTGTGAGTGTGTGCGTGAATGGTTGTTTGTCCTGTTTGTCTCTGTGTTGCCCTGCGACAGACTGGTGACCTGTCCAGGGTGTACCCCGCCTCTCGCCCAGTGAACGCTGGAGATAGGCACCAGCAACCCCCGCGACCCCATGAGGGATAAAGCGGTTTGGAAAATGGATGTCTTATATGTAACATTTGATTTTGCATATTTTGAGTTTCTTTTTTTTATTAAATCCTTGTCTGCATCTTGTGGCTTTTGAATTACTTGGTCCTGCTGAAACCTCACGAAACATGACAATTGGTAAATAGATTTGAATATAATCAGCAAAGAAGGCACAAACTCAAAGGCAGAATATGAATAGAACAGGACAGAGCATGACATGGAGCCCTGTGGAACACCACATATACAGTAATATGTACATGTTACATTATAATAATTATGGAAATATTTCATTTATTTGTTTCATGTCAACATTGTGTGTATGAATTATTATTAAACATTTTATGAATTGAATACGATTACGTTAACCTGGCAAGCTATATTCATAATGTGCTGCAGCACTATGTTCTGCACATTATTGTGAACGCACAAATTCCACGGGAATTCAGCTTACAGACAAAGTTAAATTTGTCTTATTTTTAGGACAGATGACTAATAACTCACCACGTTTAGATACTGGTTAATATTTGTTGTTTTTTGTCACACTTTGTTTCTAATCATCAAGCAAATCTTGATGCCAGAAAAAGACATTCCAAGTAGCTAAATGCAAAATGCAGTTTTCAACCAATGATTTTATTCATTCACAGAAAATTAAAAATACTCTGGCTATATGTTGTAAAATTTAACCCCTGTTTTAATAATGAACCACATTTTATGTATATATAATATTATACATACTTATAATATTATGTGAATTTATCATTCATAACAGCATTCCAGCGCAGCCTTGAGCATTCTGTCATAACGCTGCTGTCTGGTTTCCTCAATGACATCACTCCCAACATGGCGTCCAGCCGGGTGTTGGAGAGGGAGGTCCAGGAGGAGTCGAAGACCGCAACCCCGGACTTTTGCCCCCACAAGTACTCCCTGCTGGTTATCATCGGACGGACGAGCCGCCACAGACAGACGGAGCACATCCGGCAGGAGATCGAACGAGGTGGGTGCAGATTTCTATGTCACCGAAGCTCAACGCGTCCCCCCCTTTTTCTTCTGCGTTTGCACACGACTTCATAACACTGCCAAGTTCCAGTTGTCTGAATTTTCACCAGGGATGGCAGAGGGACCACTTTGCAGGGTTTCAGTAATTTTCTCCACCCTGAGGACCGAGGATGCGTCATCTGGCGATCCGCCACCATCAGCATCTCCCCCCTCATCCCTCCGGCTGCATTATAATGAAGCAGTCAGGAGCGAGGGGGTTTGTCGCTTTTTGTCGTTATGTAAGGCCAGGCTTTAGAGGAAATGTGGTGGGGATATCCAGCCTGTTGGAATCGATTTTCCACTAAGCTACTTAGTATTTATTGTCAGCATCACCTGGGATTATCAGTGAATGTCGGTGATTACAGCGGATTATAATGCATCGCTTTTATGATTCACTGCATCCTGTTTTTACACGCTGGTTTACAGACGCATCATCTGGATGAATTCATAAAGCTGGAAATAAATGAACGCCGAGAGCCACTTCGGACTTTAAATGAGCCAATTAACATGTCATCAGTGCCTGATGAAAACCCCTTTGTCTAAAATGTTGTGAACTTTTCATGAGTTTTGAAGACAAAAGCAGTTTTTAAACATGTCCAGATCACAAAGGGCTCCAACTAGTGAATATGTCCACTAATACCCATTTTCACCAGAAATTGTTTACAAAATTAAACTGGAAATTCACTTATATTTTTTTAAAGCTCAATAAATGGTCTTTAAGCTAGAGATGCACAAATTAATCATTGCTTGATAATTCTGACTGACGATCAGCATTGGAGCCCCCCTTCATCAGGGGCATTAAAACTAATAACTCCCATCATATTTGATCTGTAACTGCATCAACCAAAAGTATTTATACAGTGTTTTCTGCAGTTTAATAAAATTCAAATAAATGTTCTTATTCTTTAATTTATTTAGTTTTAAAAAAAAGATAATTAACATTTGTGTATGTTAGGAAATCTCTGACTTGTGCACTTCTGCTGTTATAGTCCGTTAGCAATCGCACACACACTTATTTCTTCGCTATATATATATATATATATATATATATATATATATATATATATATATATATATATAAATAAATATGTGTGTGTGTGTGTGTGTAGGGGTGCATTGCTGAACATGATCTCCACTATGGAATACAGTGATCATGCTTCAAAGATGTTTTTCTTCAGCAAGGACAGAGAAGCTGGTTAGACGTATGGGAGGATATATGGAGCTAAATACAGGGTGAACCTGGAGGAAAACCTGTAAGAGGCTGCAGAAGACAAACATAAAGCCAGAGCGGTTTAGATCAAAGCCTGTTCATGTACTAGAGCGGTCCAGTCAAAGTTCAAACCTAAATCTAACTTGAGAATTTGACCTACCTGTATGTAGTAAGGACGAATGGACAAAGACTTATTTTCAGTTGCTTTGTTTTGGGGCTATTATGACAAAATACAATAATACAGAAATGTTCAAGGGATTTGACTACTTTGGTATGAAGGTTGTTGACTGGTATTTATGTCAGATTAAGTAGGGCTATAGTCATTTCTAATAACTTACTTTCAATATAGACTGAATATATGTTTTGTTAAAAGTGCTGGTTACATGTTTTATTCCCCTATTTTAACGGAAATGGACATTTTAGAAAATAAGTATGGCCTACATTCAATCCCAAGTTTGTTTTGTGACCGTTTGAGTCTTAAAGTGTAAACTGATGATGATGATGATGATGATGATGATGATGATGATGATGATGATAATGATGATGATAATGTACCAGTTAAAACAGATTTTTTTTTTTATACCGTCAGGTATTCGGTCATGGGACGTGGACCTAAAATCCTGCAACTTGAATCTCTTTTTGCAAGAGTTCCTCTCCCGTCACACGGCATCCTTTAAAGGTGCAGGTAAGAAGCTTCTCTTTAAAACCTGAGAGGTCCTTCATGCCCAGATTCTACAAATGCACTCAAAGTGTTGGTTGGGCACCAGCTCAGCTGCTGTGGGGTCACTCAGGAAGGAAGGAAGGAAGGAAAGTTAGAAGCAGTTTGGTGATTGTTAGACGTGGGTGTAACCTTAGGACAGAGAACAATAGGAACCTGCAACCAGTTGTGCAAACTCTCCGTGTCTGTGTTTGGGTTTTAAAGCTTTTTAACATGCGCAGCCATGGACAGCTGAGCTCAGAGAAACTGAATAATGGTCAGGGTGGATATAGTCATGAATAGACATTTGTTCTTCTGTGTTCCACCCATCTACAGCAAATATGCAGCAAATGGAAAGTGCAAGAGTTGCATTGTTGGAAATGCATTCATTGGGTTTCTTGCCAAAAGTTAGATAAGAGGATCAATAAGGCTCTCAAGCTTTTACTGTTAATATGTAGCTGAATCCAGCAGCTGTGCTGCTTTTTGATGAAAGGTACGCATCAAAAAGAAACTAAACTTTAATTAGTTTTAGACAAACTAAATAAAGATTCTTTAGTTTGTCTAAACTCAAGAGGGGAGCCAAAGCCACCCTTAGATGTAAATAAAAAATAATTTGTTTATAGAAAGCAATGATAAACTTAACAGAGGAAGAGATTGACAGGTATTACATTATATTTCACTGGCAAAGTAACCGCTAAAGAGCAGTTTATAAAATGCATGGCACAATATCTGCATGATTTTGAATGTGTAATGAATGCAAAAAAAAAAAAAAAAAAACTGGACCCAGTATATTAAGGAAGAGAAGTGTCTGACCCAAAAAAAATCTACAGTAGATGAAGAGGACATGTGGAAAGTGTCTGAAAGTAGTTCACCTACTTTGTGCAAAATGTTGAGGTAATCACTTTTTAGACCTAAAGCTATAATGCTTTTAAGTGAAAATGTATTTTTTCTAAATAATGAAATAGACAGTTGGTGTCAAAGTTGTCTAGAGTATTTAATCTAATTCCAACCCAGGTTTATCGCCTGATTTAGCAATAATTTATGACCCATAAAATATTTATAGAACAGTGTGGAGAGCAGCCTCTAAAATGGAAACATAAATCTTCTGGACAGAAATAGGTGAAGATTTTTGAAGAATCAAAAGAAGGAGCAATAACTGATCGAGCATACCTTAAAAGATTACCAGAAATCTGTCCACTTAGAAGCAACATTTCAGTGAATCACGGCTCTTACATGTCTCATTAATCAGACAGTGCTACAAAACATCACTGTGTCACAAGATCAAAATAGTGCTAAGTTCATGTTTCTATTAAAGCCAGTTCCCTTTACACTGGATTTCCGCTGCACATTGACTGAAGCTGGCATATCATCCTCCGACAGTCACCTGACTCAGCTCTCTTCCTTCCTCTTGTTATTTTTCTATTACCCCTCCGATGATCACAGTTCACTTTTTGCCTTTTTCTTATGACGCCTGCTATCTGCTTGGATCTCTCAGGGTGTTTCCCATTGCTCTGACTCTTGTGTTTTTTTTTTTTTTGCTTTCTTCTTTCCCTTCTATCTCTGTGTCCTTCCTTGTCTGCGTGTATTTTTTTTCTGCCTCTTCAGGGCAGAAGTGTCTTCGGCACTGTACCAAAGTGTTGGACACACAAGTGCTGATCAGTCCATCTCAGGAACTGGCTTATTCCGAGGTAAAAATGTTTCCTTCATTTTGAATGAAAGCTCAGAATTAGGTCTAAAGGAGAGTATCTAATCCTCTGTCCCTCCGATAGCCATTCAAACAATCTTAACTAGAGCATGAGACAAATTAACAGAGACTATTCAGTCCTTAAGTGAGTTACTTTCATTGAGTAAATAAATATTAATCATAAATAAAATAATAAATATTTGTATTTATTTCTCCTACAGTGGATCACTGTAAAGCTACATTCTATGTATGGGGATATTTCTTTTTGCCAAATGTGTTTGGAAGTGGATGTCTGCAAAGACAGCCCTGCAAGCTTAGAATAGCTATTAAGTAGTCTTAATATCCTGGTCTTTATTGCAGCAAAGAGGTTCCACAACTGAACTGGACTTCCATACAGCAAGATGCTTATGTTGTTGCACAAATAATCTGTAAAGAATTTCAGTTTGCGGTCTTACTGATTGAAACCAGTGCAGTGTTGTCTGACAATTTCATGGGATAGTGGTCAGAATCACGGACGAGACACAGTCGCTACAGATTGTAAACAGTAAGGTTGCACATAGACATCCCTGTGGAACTCCACTGTTTGTTGTTAAATCTGATGTCTGTCTGTAAACTATAAAGGATTCCAGTGAAGGACATGTGGGGTTAATTTCTAACTAATGCATTTTGAAAACAAAGTCTAATAGATTAGATTTCCAGGGCCTTTAGAAAGAAAACCCCGCAACATTACAGATCCTACAATGTACTTAAATGATTATATATTTATCCTTTGTTTCACACTAAGCTGACCTGGAGTGTTTGCAGAAAAGCTCAGCCGTAGTCTGATCTAATCAAAGTGTAGGGTTCTAGTTTAAGTCCCAAGAGAGTTGAGTAAAGTCCACATGTTTCTGCTTGTGACAGTTGGACAGAAAACACCTTTTCTTGGCCTCAATCTTAAACAGCGAGTTGGCATGGAGGTACAATTTAAGATGATATTATTTTCTACTACCCCCCCGCCCCCTGCCCATCATGCTGAACAAGTTGGTGCATCCAGCCTAGATGTCAGTGGCTGCAAGTATTGGGCTTCTGTATCATACAAGTATAACCCAAGGAAACATAAAGTCATTGATTTCAAATTAGAAGTTATTTGAAACTCCAATCAACTCAAAAGCAAAGAAGAAATAAAAAGAAATAACTTCAGTCATATTATTTCCTATGGGTCCCAGTAATTGCAAGACCTGTTTTTCCTTTTGGAAAACAATTAATCCTCAATGTGGGATTTCTTTTCCTACTGAACAAATGTCCTCAAATTATAGCTTAGATTTTATTTTGTCCATTTTTCTATGGCAATAAAATACCAGTTTATCTGAGGGTTTTTACACATCTTTACCTGGGGTGCAAAGTGTGACTGTGGTCCATAGATGCAGATAATTTCATGCAGATAGGATTTTTAGTTAGTTATTTTGTTTCTACAATAATTTCCTGAAAATGCTGAATTTTATTCACACTTATCAGAGCATTAGTTTGGCCAACACCACCGACTTTTGTTTAACAGTCCAAAGCAATATGCACATTTGCTTACATATAAAGGACATTACATGCACTCTTTGGATATCTGCTGCTCTTTTGATTTTTGATGAATGACTTTGCAAAACACCACATTTTTCTATCTCTGTTTCACCGGCAGGTGTTCGCCCTGCTGTCCAGGGATTCTGCTCATAAGCTGCTGATCTTGGCAGGCCTGAGCGTGGAGGAAAGCGGAGAACTGCTGTTTCACAGAGGACAGTTTTCTCCTGGCCACCTCAGACGAATAATAACAGAGCAGGTACAGCACAATGATCCTTCTCCAATTTCATAAATGCTTCTATAAATGCAGCATTGTTACGTCACTTAGGATACTAATTTGTTTAGAAAAGAGTCCTCAGCAAACTGTGCTTTTAAAGGTGGATACGAATCTAAACTTAACTGGGGAAGAATACAATATTTTTACCTTTTAATGTCCCTGCTATGCCATTTGCATGAGCCGCATACTTTATACAAATATGGGCAAATCCTAAGGACACTGTAAAACTATGAGATAATCTTTAATAATTGAATGTTTTGAGGATAAGTATCTGCATTTAAAGAACAAAACCCTATTAATCTACACTACATTTGGCTTAAAGCATGTGTGCAGATTTATGTCTTAATTTGTTTTTCTTAGATGATTTCCTGCTAGTTTTTCTATAACAAAGGTAAATTTTCAAGCTGCTCAGGATGCTTTACTAATAGACCAAATGCCAAAACCCAGCATTTTAGGTTGGTGTAAACAGGTGAAAAGCATTTAACGGCAAATAATTGATCAAGATTGCACTTTTTAATAGTACTGTATTTTTAAACAGGTTTACCTTAAAAAGCAAACATATATAATAATTTTTTTTTCAGTTCCCAGATCAGGAGAGTTCCAGCTTCTGCGTTCCCCCGACCAAAATCAGTCTGACTCTCAGCTGTCCGAATATCGGACACTGGAGAAAGACCCTCCCGGAAAACCCATCCCTGCAGGCTCCCTTCACTCTACGCATCAACCCCCCAGAGATACTGCCGGCCATGGAGTCTCTGGGGGAATTTACGTCACTCATCTCCGGCACCATTTGCCCTGCCTCCCCCTTTGACCTGCTGCCACCTCCCACCACCGTGGGGTTCCTTAAGCTGTCCCGGCCCTGCTGCTACGTGTTCCCGGCTGGGCGCGGCGACTGCGCCTTCTTCGCGGTTAATGGGTTCACTCTTCTGGTGGACGGGGGCTCGGACTCTCAGGCCTGTTTCTGGAAGCTGGTCCGCCACCTTGACAGAGTCGATGCAGTTCTGTTGACTCACGTCGGCACAGAGAACCTCCCTGGTGCTGTCTCCTTCCTAGAAAGGAAGGTGGCTGAGAAGGAGCTAAGCTGTGATGTCAAAGGTAAGAGAACATTATCATTTAAAGATTAAAGTACACAGTGCTAGTGAGAAGTTGTTTTATTTATTTTAAAAACATGAACTGAATAGACAACTTTGAATCGTGGATTTTCTCTGATTCAAGATTATATTTACGCAGAGCAACACTGGTGTAAAGTTAAATGCCCTCAGCAAGTTGCAGAGAAACTCTTCCACTTTTTTATATTGTTTTTATGCAGATGCAATAAGTGGAGAGTTGGGACCCCCTTGTGTTTGGCAGGTGCCCCCTCTCTGCTGCTGAGAATACGGCGATCAGCCTTGTTTTGGCTGTCAAGCATACTGAGCCCACTTGAAGTGAGGCGCAAGTTACCCTGTTACTTTTAGCCCGAGGGCCTGAGCACTACCTTTAGCTAATCCAAACAGAGAGATCTGGAGAAATGACTTTTTGAAAAACAGGACAATAGTAGGGGTTGGGGTTGGCAGAATAAAGGGCTCGCCCAGCATGCCATTCATGCAATAACTGCTCCGGTTTGCCATCAACAACGTCCTGGCCTAATTCTTGCTTGATATTTTTGACCACAATTCTTGGCAGAATTGTAGAGTTCATTGAAATTGGTGGGTTTCCTTCCCTGGACCGTTCTTTTAAGGGCTGTGTGTCTGACAGGCTGATCTGCAGAATGGGAACCCAGCAGGGTGGCACCGTTCCTCTTCATCCTCTACACAGCAGATTTCTCCATCAATTCCTCAGGTTGCCATCTACAAAAGTTATCTGATGGCTCTGCCATGGTTGGCCTCATCACAGGTGAGGAAGACTCAGAGTACACTCGGTCTCAGGACTTTGTGGACTGGTGCCACCGGAACAGTCTCCTCATTCAAAGTCTCCAGATTCAAAGGGAAAACCAGGGAGTTGGTGGTGAATATCTTGATGCACAGACCCACAACACTGACACGGGTATAGATCTAGGCAACTGATGTGGAGATAGTGGACTCTTATAAGGACCTGGGTGATCACCTGAACAATAAACTGGACTGAAGTCACAAAACAGATGCTTTTTACAGGAATGGTCAAAGTAGTATCTACCTGCTGAGGAGACTGAGATCTTTTATAGAGCAAGGGGTGTTACTGAAGACCTTTTTCTGTGGTGGCATCAGCAACATTCTGTGGTGTAGTTTGCTGGAGCAGCAGCTAATCTACAGCTGAGAGGAAGCCATTTCATCAGCTCATCGGGAAAGCCGGCTCTGTTCTAGGGTGCCTTGTCGACCTAGTGCAAGTGGTGGGAGAAGGACAATTATTGAAAAGAAACAGCAAAACTGGTTTCAGGATATAAAGAAACTAACATTAAGCTTTTTGAATGGCACAAACTTCAATCTTGCTGAAAAGCTTTTTGGATACTTGTTAAAAGCTGGATTTGTGATTCAAAACCTAACCATTTTAAAGATGCATAATGCAAGTTTTGAAGTTAAATGTTATTTATTGTCTTTACCATACTGTACAGGGCCTTACAATTCCCCTACGTGTAAAAATAGGTATCTTCTATTTACCACACTTGCCTCCATGGGCTCCACTAGTCAGTTCATGAGAGAGCGATTCGGGGCCGAATCCTCTGGGAGTGCATGTGGGTGTGAGGTGCTGTGCGCTGTTGTTCACCTGGTTACTTTGCTGAGTCTCTGCCGTAATCAATGCATTAGCATCTCTTACATTTCTTGTAAGAACAGTGATCAAAGATCCAGCCAGAGTTAGCCAGGATCTTGTTGATGGCAACAAAAAGTGCATGGTTTCTCTGCAACCAGCAAAGATACCAAATATTAGAGGGGTGTGTGTGCACGTTTATATATTTGAGTCTGTATTCATAATAATGAACATTTGTAGATTAGAGAAACTCCACAATAATTTCAAACTTCTGCACACAATTGGTGTTCTTAAAATTCATTCAAGAAGTTTTGATCTTTTCACCCTAGAACAAAAAATAAATATGCACCAATAAATGTTCAAATTAAATATACTATTTATGAATGAAACTGTAAATGCTGCTTTGCATAATTCACACTTTAATGTCCTAATTTTTGTCTGCACAGATGACTTGTCGAAGAGGCTTATCTCTCCAGAGCTGGGAGTTGTTTTCTTCAATGCTCCCAGCAGGTTGCTGGCAGAACAACTCTCTTGTGAGTTCTGTAATTAAGCAAACTAAAGATTTAGTCTTTTTGTTCTTGCAGAAATGTGGAAAATAACATGAGTTATCAATCGTCTCCCTTAAGTTGCAGACAATGTGCTTGAGAGTACACAGCAGGCAGCCACAACTTTACAGCTCTTGAAGAAGTTGGACATCAGGCCGCAACCGATGTTTCGACCACAAGGAGTCCCCATAAAGCCAATCACCTTGTTTCAAAAAATGGGAGTGGGACAGCTGGATTTATATATTCTTTGCCCAGGCAAGAGCAGCCAGGAGTATGAGACGTTCATGCAGAACTGGCCGGACGGAAACTCATCGTCGCAATGTCTGCCTCTTGCTACGCTGGTTTCAGTCTCTGCCCTGCTCGTGTGGCATCCAGCGTGCCCTCAAGAGAAGGTGGTCAGAGTGCTGTTCCCCGGCGCAACTCCACAAGCAAAACTGCTGCAGGGGCTGGAGAAGCTCAAGGGATTAGAGTTCCTCCAGAAGCCAACAGTAACTACCGGAGATCTTGAAAGGCAGGGGGAGGACAGGAAGGCCAAGAGGACGGAGAGTCTGGACAGCGGCCGGTCGATAGGGAAAGAGGGAACAACCAGGCAAGGGAAAGAACGAGGAGCTAGAGAAGAGGGAAAGGATGCATCAGTGAAAGAAAAGGGAAAGACATTGAGTGGAACTAAAGATTCTGATAAAGCTAAAGTCAAGGAGGCTGGTCTAAAACGTAAACCATCACTATCAGAGAAGAATACTTTAAAGAAAGGGTTAGGGAAGGATGGTAAAAAAGAGGAGAAGACAGGCAACAAAGAGGAGAATAGTATTAAAAGGACTGAGCAGATAAAAAGAGATGGAGTTCCCTCAAAAACCAAGAAGGACAATAAAACAAAACCCAAAAAGGATGCAAGAAATGACAAAACAGCAGAGAAGAAAATTCAAAAGTCATCAGCAAGTAACGCAAACAAGGACAAGAAAGGGCAGGCGAATAATAACTCAAAAGAGCAAAAACAGGGGTCTTTGTCAGACATCTCGGAGCCAGGGTGCCCTGGTACTGACAAGCAGAATCACAAGAGGGAGACAGAAGTTGAGGAGAAGCAGCACGGCTCCAAGGTGTCTACCCCAGAGGATATGACGGCAGAGTTTCTCAGACTCCGGGAGGAAAGCGCACTGGAAGTAGCGGAGCCGGAAACAGCTGCCTGTGATGATTTAGGACGAGAAACAAACCTTGGAGGCTTTGGTGAAGATGCATGCAATAAAAGGGCTGAAAGATTCATAGAAGAGGCAGCATTTGGTTTAGGAGTAGCGAAAGTAGAGGACAGTAAGAGTTTAGCTCAAAACGTCCCCGGGAAGAGTAGCGAACCACAGGCAGATCTCCAACGAAACCGTCCCGATGAGTCTGTCAAATCTAGTAAACCTGCAAAGGTTGTAGGATTCCCGTCTCCTTTGAACAAATCATACAATGGTGAGCACGCAGTCCAGCAAGACACAACCCCAACCGAGTACACACTTCTGGATGGGGCTTTGAGACACTCTCCTCCCACGCACTCCTCTCCAGAAAACCAGGCCCCTAACAGCCCTGATGAGGAAACGGTAGAGCCAGTGTCCGCCGACTCACGTCCTAACAGTGCGGGCCACACTCCCTACTGCCTGTCCCCGGACGACGTGTGGTGCAACAAGGCCACACTGAGCCGGCTTCAGGCCCTCCATTCAGCTGACGCTTACGGGCCAAATGGGTCATCTCGGCTAAGCGAGGAGCAGGTTTGCAAGACCAAAAGCGCCACTGAAAATACCAAAGAGAAGCATCTAAGCTTTCTTTCTTTGGGTACATGTAGAGAGGGTTCTTCGGATCCGTCGCCCTCTGTAGCCACAACCACCACCACCACTCACTCATTACCAGCAGAGGTGAGCTCGCCTCAGTCCACAGAAGTAGATGAATCCTTATCCATGTCCTTTGAGCAAGGACCAACTGCTGGGAGCCAGAGAGAAGGAGATGACGGAGTTTATCTCTCCCACTCTAATGGAGGATATTATGTGGGAAAGTCTTTACCGATGAAGATGCCTCCCAGATCTTTGGGTCAGACCTCAGAGCTGGGGAGACCCGCTGCACCCAACACTCTCCATTTCGAGGGATCAGCTCATGACGTGGACCTCTGTTTGGTTTCTCCTTGTGAGTTCAAGCATTTCAAAGCCCCAGATTCAAGCTCGGGCGCCAGTGAGGGCTCTAGAGACGTAAGCGGTCCAAATCACCAGGGCATCAACAATAACAACCCGAAGGACAGGTCACCCAGTGAGTCAAATGCCCCCGTCTGCACAGAGGACTGCCCGTCCACCACAGCAGACGGAGCTTTGGATTTGGACTCTGATGATTCATGTAGTGACCCGTCCAACTCCCCTTGTAACCACAACGTGAGTCAGACTCTGCCCCCCGACCCCCTGCCAGCCCCTCTCAGAGACAGCCCACCCCTGCCTCCCCATCCCGACACCTCAATGCCAGTTCCTCAGTCCGACTCTGAAGCTCATGGAAAGAGAGCAAAAGCCACTGCAGCTCGGGGAAAACATTTCCCAGGGGTGAGTGTGTCACATCAGTGAGGAAGAAAATGACTCTGATGAAGCTATGGATCTGCATGGGTTCTCTGAATTTGCTGGCTTGTGAAGTTTTATTTATTTCTCTGGCAGAAGTAAGCTTTATACAGTTGCCTACCCTACAGACGCATTCATATTTTCTAATGTCTTTTAAATTTTGTCACATTACAACCTCAAACTTCAGTGTATTTTAGAAAGATTATATATGATATAACAACAGGTAGAAGGCCAGGGATGCATAGTTTTCATACTTTTTTTTCTTTTAGTTTTTTACAGACAAAAGTGTAAAACCATGGTCTGCATTTGTATTCAGCACAGAGTCAAAACTTTGTAGGCCGACTTCTCTCTGTAGTTACAGCTGCCAGTTTAGCATGTCTAAAGATTGAAATGTTTGCCTGTTCCTCTGGTATCAAGTTCCAAGTCCTGCTGCAGATTCCCAAATGAATTTAGAAAAATAAATTTTACGGGGCCATTCTGACCCGTAAATATGGTCTGGGTCTATATTTAAAGTTATTGTTCTGTCAGAACGTGAACCCCAACCCCAGTGTCACATTGTTTACAGAACCTACAGTTTTCTTCTCAGATTGCCATGCATTTATCCCCATCAACTTGTACTACCTTCCCTGTCCCAGCAGAAAAGCATCCTCATAGCTAATACAGTGCACCAGTATGTTGCTCTGTGGGGATGGCACATTCAGGTTTGCGTACTGTGTTGGCTTTCCTCCACTCAAAGTGTCCTTCTTTCAACAATGACAATTTTCTTGCCACTCTTATGCCAAGGTTGGGGATGGATTTGTTTTTCTTTTGCAAAAAATGCAATGCACATGTTTTGTATAGCCCATACACCTATTCTAAGTTGTTTAAAAGGAACCATAATGGGAACCCTTTAAATTTTTTAAATGTACATGACTGGGCATGATTCCCTGTTAACATCAGTAATATTCATGATCAAAGCTGTTTTTAAAAATTTTTTTAGATGATTGTTTTGTTTGTTTTTTGCAAAGGTATAATAAAACCTTTTTTTCCACCAGATTATTGATGCCCCCCAAAAATCAGGCTCAGGGAAAATCAAAACAGGAAGCCAAAGTGGAGCCATGAAAGGGAATCTCTTCTCCTCCCGAACACTTTCCTCCAGCACTCGCACGGCACCAGCAAAATCATCACCAGCTCCTAGTATGTTTTTTTTAAAACTGGAATCCGCTTTTATACCAGAACATGTCGGTACTAACTGATGAGAAAAGCATTTTCACATTATTTTGTTTTCTACTCTCCCTCCTGTCAGGCTCTAAGGCTCCCTCTGCTGGTGAAGTCAGTATTTATGTGGACTTAACTTATATTCCATCTGGAGCCTCCTCTCCCACGGTCACTGTGGACTTCTTCAGGTGTATTCGCTCCTCCTGCTACATCATCAGCGGCAACAGCCCACAGCGGGAGGAGCTTATGAGGGAAACTCTGGATGCTCTTCTGGACGGCAAGACATCCTGGCCAGGAGTCATGCAGGTAGAAAACACATGTGAAACTTGAAGCATATGTGATCGTGCTGCCTGCTACCACCCAGTCAGAGGAGCTACTATTAACTAGTTGGTTTACAGGTGCTTGCAAAATAATCAACTACTGACTGAATCTCTCCTTCTCTGTGAGCTCAGGTGACAGTGATCCCCACCTTTGAGTCGGCCTCGATGCAGGAGTGGTACCAACAAACCCTGGACAGGCAGCGGGAGCTGAGCATCACTGTCCTGGGATCCAACAGCACGGTCGCCATGCAGGATGAAACTTTTCCTGCCTGCAAGATCGAATTCTGAGGTGTAAAATACATGAGAGTCGATAGATGGAAATGTCAGTGTAAGAGTTAAAGTGCAAAGACTGGGAGATCGATAGAGATAGAAACAGGTGTTATAGGGATATGACCCACACTCTTTGCATGTTAAAGGTAAATTTAAAAAGAAGTTTGCATGCTTCTGTTGGCCAATGACCCTGTTCAAAACAGGAGAGGAGATGAAACTTACTGGAAAGGATGCATGTCACTCAGTGAACACAGAGAGTTAGATGATAGTTGTTGCCGTAGATTACTCAAATTAGCAAGCAGAGAATTAAGGACACAAACTGGAAACTCAGATTGAAGTTTGCAACATCCAAAGCGACAAGAATTTGCCAAATTCAGATACATTCAAAAGAGTTGTAGAGGTTTGCGTACCATTTAATCTTCAAGGAGTTCAGATGTATAGTTTGTGTCCAGGTGTTTGTTGTGAGCACTGTAAGCAGATGTAAGACGGGCTGTGATGTGTGTTGTAGCTGCTTTTAAAGGTGTTGTGTCACTGTGGCCTTTCTACTGAGATCTGTACTAGAAGGAACCAATTTTTTGACTTACAGTCGCCCACCAACGACTAATTATTCCTTAAGATGAGGGATTAGCTGATTTTCCTGATTTAACAGCATTACAACAATTGTAAAATTTAACATCATCCTTCAATTGTAATCCAGTAAAGGTTCTTATTATCATGCAAACCAGGAAGTGGGCTTCAAAAAGCTTTTTTTAAAATAAATTGGAGCTTTGCCCAAAAATATATAATTACTACAATAATTGCAAGTGTAAATATAAAACAATCAAACATTATGTTTTAGAAAATATATTTTGCACAGAGTAAAATCACACATGTGAAATGGTGATATTAGGAGCTTTATTGGCTGTAAATAAAAGCTGATGTGATGGAGTAATTCTGAAACTGGAACTGAAAGAATGGTTGTAATCAAATGAAAAATGCAAATCATATTACTTTCATTATGCAAGTCCATGATTACATTCATGTTGCTTTTTGAATATCACTTATCTATATACCCTATATAAACAATGTCATTTGGAAGTGTAAAGCAAAACTAAGACAGTGTTCAGATGCTGCACTGTTGCTCCTAAATTGGAATAAAATATGTTTTACATCTTTACATGAAGTAGTTGGAACAGTGTAATTCATTTTTGACATATTTATATATCAATATCTTGACTGAGACACATAACAATGTGTCTGAAAACACATTTATTCAGCATGGGCACCAGCATATACCTTAGCATTACTTGAATTTGCAAACATACATTTGACCAGCTTCATCATGGAAAGACTTGTACTCTAAAACCTGCTGGGTAGAGACATATCGAATTGGGTTACTAAGGTTATTTTTCACTCCTGGGTCAAATGTGGACCAGGCCGTATGTTTTTTGGATTTTGACTGACTTAAAGGCATTGAAGTAGATACTTAACCTAAAGTTTATGCTTGTGGATTGTGGGAGGAACAGAATATGGAAATTTCATAAAGAAAGGCCCTTTGTGAGGCCCTGGATGGATATCCAATTTTAGTTTAATCCCGCATTCAGATATATCGACAAAAACAACAGACCTGAAAAGATAATTAAATTTGGACAGTCAGTATATAATACTGTATGGAAGATAGCCTGTATATGATAACTCCCTTGGTCAAAGTTTGAATGATGAGCATAGCTAGCACTATCTAGCTAGCGGATAAAAGCCTAACGTTTCCTTAAGTCAGTGGTTCTCAAACGGTATTTATGGCGTCTCCCTTTGAAGAATGAAAAATTATTTCAGGCCTCCCCCCATCGCAAAAAATGTGTCAAAGATTTTACTTTCATTGTTTCCTTTCTAACTGCATCGAAGCTTTCGTTCTGAAGATCACTTATCCCCTTTACATTTTATAACAGTTTAAAAAAAATTCTAACAATGGTATAGTTGATTTTTCAGCATTGCAACATTTTATAAACTATGTAATATCACCAACAATAGAAAAGGTTTTTAGCCTGACACACCTGCAGTCAAACCACAGGATAAAATACAACAATGTTCCCTGTCTGCAGGCACAACACATTCTCGCTCCGGAAAGACGGCAGCTAACCATGAACTTCATCATCAATAAAACACAGAGACCTAAAATAAACCAGCTAAAATATGCCGAAGATAGTATCAAGCCATTAATGCGAAACACTAGCTCCAATTACATTAAGTTTTATACTCTTTAAATTTATTAATATCATTCGTCCACAGACATTCATAGCTACGTTACATCAATGCAGAGAAGCTGTTGCACTGAGTATTACCCAGAATCCCTGGCTTCTCCTACTAATAATTGCAAGTACAGACCAAACAGCAGATGTTCCTGTTGTCCCATTTAGCAGGATTTATCTATAACGCACCGTTCTTTTTAACTGTAACACCTGCGCTGTATTTTCTGGACAAAATAATGGCAGGCTGTTCTTAAAGCCCTCCTGTTACGCCTTCACTCCCTCACTATTTGAGAACCAATGTCTTAAGTGAACAAACACTAACGCCAACAGAATTGTACAGCATCAATTTACCATCTTACCATTTCTTATTTGAACTTGTGGAAGATGTTCAGTGAAGTCCGATCAAGTCATTTTAGGTCAAAATGGCCGCATGTTAGGAATTATGCAGCTCCTTTGAGTCTTAGTGTTTTACCCAGTGTTTGGTTAGAAACACCAAACTTCTGTCCTTACAATATAAATCCAATATTTGGGTTGAAGAAATAACTTAGCAGTTTTTTTGAATGGGGATATTAAGTCATGCCCATTTTTACTGCAGTAGATTACATTGAACCCTCTAGATCCGTTGTTTTCCAGTTATTCTCTTCTCAGAACCCTTACATCTTAGTTTATATCCATGGACATTGTTATTTTATTTTTTATTTTTCTCTGTGTGGCTATTTTGCCTTTATTTTGCACAAATAGGCATGTGACATGATGCATTTTTAAATACCAAAGCATGAAACATCACAGAGACAGGTCATTTTCACCTGAAAAGCAAAATGCTGCCACCAAATACATAAAAGCGTCACATTTTTATAAAGAGTCTCTAAAAGATCTGACAAGGTTTTTGTACAAATGTTGATGCACTAAAATGAAAACATCCTAAGATTGTAATAATTTATGAGAATATTTGTTTTAATTTATGCATCTCGGCCTCTGAATGTGTTTCTCAAAGGATCTTGAGATGTTATCAAACGCAACGTCATTACACACCTCATATGAATAAGACGTCTCAGACAAATATTTGAATTTCATCTTTGCTCGTAATTTTATTTGTGTGTCCTACATATATGTACTTTATGTTGTGTCTTTCATGATATTCATGAAAAAAGAGAGCAAAGTACTGTGGGGAAGCTTAAAATGGTCATATGAATTTTCAATTTCTGATTGTAAGCAAGCTATAAAAAAACAATGTCAAAGTATGTGGGTTGTAACATTAGTGGGAATGCAAAAACAAAATAAAAAGCACATGCACAACCATAACGTGTCTTGACAGTTATGTAAACACAAACTTTTGAGCAACGAGGATCAGTAGATGTCAATGAAGCAGAGACAAATATGTGGAAATTAAACTGCACCTGTCTGGCTCAGAATTTTGCACAAGACCTTTGTCATGATATTAAACTGAACTAAAATAATATTTTTGTCCCACAGATGATGTTCCCAAGATTGTCAAAACCATGCAACTATGTGTTAATAGCTTACAACCTGTGATGAAAAGTTGTTTATTTAGAGGGAGCGGTCTTGAGGTGAATTATCTGCTACTTTAGACAACAGTACGCTTTTGAAATGACTGCGTTGTTGAGTTTATAGCTTCTTAGAATGACATTTCTAGATCAACAATTAGACTTCTGCTTGCAGCCAGAAAGATATGGTTATCTAGTGTTTTGGCACTGTCTCTGCCTGAAAACTTAAACAGCAGTATGTTGTGACCATTTCTCTTGCCTTTGATTGTGTAATATGCCACAAATTTACACTTTGTAAAGTCCTCCAAATTTTGTGGGTATATCAGATCAGTGACCCGTTAACTCTGTGTTGAGCTCTGAAACGGAGAGAGGCATGGACTCACAGACTATTGAACACAGAGAACCCACACCAAGTCCTATCTGGGTCTGAGCTACGTGCAGAATTGGTTGCCATGTTTTTATTCCATGTAATTGTTTCTGTTTTTGTTTTTCCAGACAATCTTTAAAGTTACTTCAAGTTACTTTTTTTTGCCAACCTATGGTAGCAATTGAAACCCAGCTTCTTCAGCCTTGCACAAGGGTAATCCATTAGATTGTGGCCAAATATGATACCACTCATTCCCAGTCCGCATCTTCCAGGCATAGCTCCAAATTTAGCTACTTTAGCTCTAAAGTTATGGTTCTTTCATACATACATACACACATATATATATATATATATATATATATATATATATATATATATATATATATATATATATATATATATATACACACATATATACTACACACACACATATATATATATATACATACATATACACACATACATACATACACACACACACACATACACATATATATATATATATACACATACACATATATATATATATATATATATATATATATATATATATATATATATATATATATATATATGTATATGAACAAGTTCAAATTAATGTCTTCACAAGTGACATTTTTAAGAACTTTGAACTAAATAATGTTGTTGCTTTCAACTTATCTGACTGACCATGCTTCTGGTAAAATAACAGCAACAACAACAACGGCCTTTAATTTACATGATGGGAGATTTTGTCGGCTAACATGTTTAACCAGGGTCAGGATTTTTTTTAACAAGGAATGTCTTGGTTAAAATTAGCCATTATAGAATACAGTTTATCTGGACAAAGACTACAGGAAAAATACACGGAGAAAATGAGAATGACAATAATGTTTTATCTAAATTCAAATGACAAACAATGAAGGCATAGATTAATCTCTCTCACTGTGTTTGAAATTTCGACTATAACCTTACTGAGGGGCCAATGAACTAATAAACTCTGGGGTCAGATCCTCTGAGCTGTGTGCAGGTTAGTGTGTATCTACTCACCACTTCCTTGCAGGGTGTGGCTCCTCAGCTGCTGGTCGTTTGGCTCAATCATGAGGATCATAAAGAGGAACACTATGTGACAGAGGGCCGATTGTTTGCTCATCTGGTGTGGTTATAGAGCAACCTTCTTTGTGTTGCTATTGTTCTCAGGTTCTAATCTAAACTTTGTCCTCCTTTTTTAGGAAACCTATGCCCTTTTTTTTCTTAAGTCCCCATGCTCCAGTATTCTGTTTCCTCATCCCTTTGACTTTTTGAGACATACTCTTAAGATCCCCTCTGCTAATCTGATTGCTGATCCTTACTGTCCAACATGAATCCTGCTGGTAGCCCAGAAGTTTACTTTCTCTTGTATTCAATAACTCTGTTAAACTGTAATCCTATATCCGTAATTGGTGCCTGCACTAGTCGAGTCTGAAACAAACCAGACACCTTGGCCCCGTTTCAGAAAGCCGAGTTAGTGGATATCCAGAAAAAGCTCTGGGATAAATTCCTGCATACCATGGCTTTACTGTTTCAGAAAGCTCGCAAGGTGTTACCCTGAGTCAAATTATGACAACAAATTACTCTGCGACACAACTCTGCTCAGTAGTAAAGTTGTTTGGGCTAACCTGAGTTTTTCTTTTTTAGCTGAGATCTGCACAAGGAAGTGTCAGAAAAGGGGAATTCTTTCTGGAGGAGCCCGTGGACGCTGGGGCACAAATACTGAGCAGAAATTGCTGAGAGTGGCCTATCAGACCAAAATTAAATAATTTTTCCGGATTTATATATTGTCTGCGCCTCGTTTGCATGAGGGCACGCTCTCAGTTCTGAACAAATTATCTGTGTCCCACTTCGTTTTCATACTGACAGCAGCTTTTTAATAATGTAGGTGATGCAGAACATCTTTTAGAGGCAACTGTATGTCATGCTGTCAGGAATGTTAGTGTTGCACTAAGGTACTGTAGAGTTTAGTGGTGTTCACAAAGACCCGCAAGACTAATAAAAGAACTACACAAAGATGCAAATATCAGTGAAAGAAATAATTTATTCAACATACAATTTTCAGACTTCAAGTACTAATTTTCTATTATACATTATAGGTTTTCCAGGCATAATTGGCTGCATAGATGGCACTCCTATTGTTGTGCAATTACACTGTTTTAAAGTTATTTAATAAATAACTCATGTATTGTCCAGTGAATATCAGTTCTAGAGCTGATATCAGGACAATAGTTGAAAGGGATGATTCGAGCACTGGCGTTTTTTTAACAGCAAGCTCTGCACACATAAAATAAGTGAGTAACAACTTCTCTTCAAGTTCAATAATCTATTAACAGAAATACACTGAACATCCAGAGAACGTCACTATGTAATGCTGTTTATCTGAATTAACACTATATTTCAATCAACAAATCCTCTATACTAGGCTAGTGAAGCTTAACTAAACTACTAAGCAAAATTAGGATAAAAAGCAGCTAAGGAACTATGTACACATTAAAGACACAAAAGACAAAACAAATTAGTTGATCATCATCAGAATAATTCAGTGAATCCGGCTTCACTGCAGATCTGAGTTAAAGTTCATCTCAATGTCAATTGAGGTTAAATTAGCTTAACTAATTAAGAACAACATTTGGTATGCGTTTCAACCCATTCACAATGCAAACCCTGAGTTACACAAAACATTATTTGATGAAAAAACATTTTAAAAATTTAAAATCATTAAATGTAGGGATGCTTGATTTTATTAATGCGATTATACCTCCGGGAGGCTAGGGGTCGCTGTAGCGATCGGTCGCTAAAATCAGCTAATCCTAAAGTTACATTAATGTTCCATATTAATGCGGCAATAATGCTAATAGCACTATTGAACAATAGTGTAGTGAAGCAAAACAAACCTTAAGTTTGAAACGAATTGTAGTCATGCATCTGGGTAGCCAGCTGTTACCGGAAGCTAATACCATTTTAGGCTATCGGACATTAGGCACTAACTTTAAAAAGCTTTGTCTTTATTCTAGTCATATTCAGCAGACCGGACAAATACAAACATCAATATCCCATCAATGTAGAAAATCCTAATGGAGATAACGTTTATTCTAACCATAAAACACACTCGAATCACATCAGCAATGTCATGGTATCACAATGCTAACGGTAGCTATATCGGTCAGCTCCATGTGTTTTAAAAACACCATGTAACGCATTACGTAAACCTTCTAAATAAACTCTTTAACTTTCCCTGTTTATTTCTCTGCCAAACCTGTCAGTGCCTCGGTGTAAATTCGGTTCACTTTGGGCATCTAAGGGGAAGCAGTACTCCAGGAAAACATTGGTCATTTCAGCAGCAGACAAGCGGCTCTGAGCTAGCCGAAAAGTTGTCGGAGCAGACCAGTCTAAGGTTGTGCATGTGTAACCTGGATGTATTTCTTTTTTTGTTATAATTACACAAAATGTTTTTATTTGGTTATTTGTATTGTTACTTACCTGACTGAAACATCTCTAGAAATTCTGTCACTGTTTTAACCGTGTTACTTTAAGAATGGAAGCTCCTCCTTTTCGGTTCTTCTTTTGTGGTATTGTCTTTAAATAGTTTGCACCCCTTAGTCCCTCCCCTTTTGTCATGTTGTCCTGCGGGAGAGGTGTGTGCTATTTATTTTTCTTCTGAATATATCCAGTTTATTTATAGATATATTAAGTTTATTTTTGTTATGTACTTCTGTTTTATGTAGGACTTGGAGCGGGCAGCCTATAACACGGTTGTATGTTGTTCTCGTCAGGTATGTGGCATAAAGAAGGTTTATTTTCTTTATTGTTGTGAGACATGGTCCGCCCTTTTGTCATGTTGTCCTGCGGGAGAGGACTTGGAGCGGGCAGCCTATAACACGGTTGTATGTTGTTCTCGTCAGGTACAATAAAGCAAGAAACCGTCATTTTAAAGACAAACTGTGTCACGGCCTGATCACTTAAAAACCAGCACAACGCAGAAAGGATCCGGTTACACATGCAGTCTCTGATTCAGTTGCAGTGGGCAATTTCAACTCAGCTCTTATCTCAGCCTGGCAACATGGTCCTCTGCTGGCTGCTCCGGCTCAGTTTAGAGTCCGTTCCCTGCAACAACTGAGGAAGCAAAACAAAGCTGGTTTGGCGTAGACGGATTCTCTCACTTCGGCATCTGTTTTGAGCAGAAGTGAGACTGTAAACTTAACTTCGACCTAGTTGGCAGATCTCCGAACTCAGTCGGGTCCTCCGCTCCACAGAGGACGAGTTTCTCCCCATTGCTGTCCCAACGAAACAGCGTGAAATTAGTTTCACAGAAAGCACATTTTCACCCAGTTTGAGTCTTTGAGTCCCAGGAGGTCCGGTCAGGTCCCCTGAGTGAAGAGGAATCCCCCCTTTGTCACCCCAGGCAGGAGTGTATGGACTGAGAGCGATTGTCTGTGGAAGCAAAGCTTTATAGCACTGATGGCACCCTGCTGACGGGGCAGATCCTTGGTGCCTGTGAAAGTCCCAAACTTCGTTTGCTTCCAGTTCAATCTGATTTTTATTTTCGCCATGGCTCGGTGGCACAATGCTATGCAGCCAATAAAAAAAAAAAAAAAAAAAAAAAAAAAAAAAAAAAATCGGGAAGCAATCATATCATTGCTACTTCACACGTAATCAATGTGCACAACCACTTTGTTTTGGATTTTAACGAGTGTAGTGTGAGACTACAGCTTTAATTCTCCGTCAAATAACACTCATATATAAATAACATGCATTGACTTGTTCAGCAATTCTCTGCCGTTAGCTCACTTTTTTCAACAGTGACAGCATTGTTTGTTTTTGTTAATTATGTCTTGATATTCTCCATATGACTTCATTAAAGATTTCTAATTCCAGTGACAAGAAATGTGCACTTCCCGGCTTCTTATTTACTGCCACTGCCATGATGAATCACATTGGCCGTTTCTCAATTCACGAGAACGCGAGTACGGACTCACGTTCTCGTCAAGTCTGTTCTTGGTAAGAACACAGGAAGATTGGACTTGACGAGAACGCGAGCACGCAGCACGTATTGTGTATCGGAACAGAAGCGTACTCGTGACGTCATCACACCCGCAGCTCTTGAGCATTTCTTTAAAGTTCAAAACTATTTATACACTACACCATCATATCTTATTGAAAACGTTTTTTTATTAATTTCTAAAAAGTCTAATAAAATATCTAAAAAAAATTTACAGAACTGTGGGCATAAAACCAGCAATAGCTGGAATTTCTGGGGAGTTGTAATTGTTGTAGCAGAGGCGATTGAATCTTCTTTAAAAATCAGCACTTTGTAGAAGCAAAATGAGCGATACGAGCAATATTGCTGTTGCTTCGGTCGTTGGTCAGCTTTACCAGCAGGCTGAAGAGGAGGTGATGCAGTTGAGGAGGCAAATTCGAGCAAGGAGAAGATTGATGAGGCAGAGGAGGCTTAGAAGGCAGGCTTTGCTCACCCATCTATTGCCAACTGGTAGGCATTTTAAGATTGACAGCCTATTTCCTACTTTTATCTTTAAAAAGACATTGAGGATGGTATTAAAAACGTGATCAGGTTGAAATTGTGACTATTTTTCTATAAATAATTAAAACAAAGTGTGATGATTTAGATGAACTCAATATAAGCCGGACACGGCGCTGATGCTAAAAGGATTTATTGCACAGATGATGGGTCCTCCAGGCTGACAAAAAGGCAAAAAGCTGGGACAGACTCAAAAACAGGACAGATAATGTAGGGCAACAGACAGATAAATTAAACTGAGGCTGCAATGCTCTTACCCCAGGCTTGAGAGTTGACGAGAGAGGAGTGACGTTCTGGCACTGGAGACTGATCAGAACGGAGTATAAATGGAGATGATAACAGGTGAAAACACTGAAGGCTAATTGCAGACGGGGTGGAGAGTAAACAGGTGTGCTGAGTAAAGATTAGATCAGCTCCAGTGCCAGAAACGTTACACAAAGACCCAATTTTAACATTAGAAACAGTATAAAGTTAAGCTACTTTATTGCACCTACTGACCTTCACAGCATTGATCATTAAGAAAGGGGAAAAAAAAACAAATTTTTATGTCTGTCCACCTTTACAGTGATTAATCTATAAATTATGTGCAGTTAGTTCAGCTCATTTTTCAGTGAAATGGTAAAAATACCAGAGAAGGGAAGCCATTTGTTACATTTACTATACTTGACTAGTTTTACAACACTATACATTTTACCTTTTCTTTCTTGAGAACTATAATTTCTGCATGTTAAGCAGTTATAGTTTTATGGTGTGAAAGGGTGAGAATTGAAAAAAACAATGATGGTAACATTTGGCATTTTTTATTTACAGGAAGAAACAGAAACAAAATATGTGAGGATAAACACTTCTGTGCCAATCCTCCAAATATTTTTTTAATGAAGGGGACCTGAAACCAGCTTTCAGGCTGAACAGGGCCACCATCGTCCTCCTCCTTCAGCTGCTGCCCATCCATCCAGGCCCATGGATGGCCACAGGAGATAGAGGTGCTGGTGACCCTCTACTGGCTGGCCCGCAGTGAAAACAGCTTGCCAGTAAGATCTCATACCTTCTTGTCCTTAAATAGAGCCAGCAATGACACACAATTGATACATACATTATATTAATTGGATAGAAGATTAAGACAGATCAGCATATTACCTAAATTACAAGTTATTTTATATTTGGTACAGGTCTAGTGGAGGCACGCTACAACAGACACCACGCCAAGGCTGATTAACATCATTGAGCGTGTCTTTGGTGGTCTGAAGACACGGTGGCGTTCCATCTTCTTAAGGGCGTTGGAAGTCCGCCTGACGTTTGCTCCAAAAGTAATCGTCGCCTGCTGCATCCTCCACAATATTAGTATAGAGGCAGGGGACCAGCTAGATGAGGAGGATGAGGAGGTTGACCCAGAGGAGGATGACCATCCAGCGGCTAAAGACAGGGAGCTGCTCCAGCTGGCTGCATGTTTAAGTGAACATGACTACACCTGACCTAATGTAGATCAGTTCTAGTCATGTTCACATGCTTCTTCGTTTCATTTTTTCACCACCTGTGAAAATACATTAAATAATCGTTAAATAATTTCCATTCCAACTATTTTTAATTGTAAGTTTATAGGCATTGTCTATTTGTATAAGATCTTAATAGGAGTTATTTCTTTGTTTTAAACCATGTTAGTAACTGTTAATAATTTGTTGAATATATTACACCTTCATTCTTTTCCAAAGATTAAACATTTGTATAAAATAAATGTCTGTTTTTTCATATACTATTATTACTATTATTTTTCTTTCCCTCTTTCTCCTCTCAATTATCCGTGTCTTGACTCAGAATAAACTCACTTAGATAGGAAAACATTTGTAGATTTTATTTATTTATTTTATATGCTGCTGTCGTCCTTGGCAGACATTTACAATTTATTCCAGAAAGTATTGAGTTAATAAAGCAACATACGTCAGTCAGATAAACACAAAACAAATAAATCATAACCAGCGGTACTATGCACACTACTTTTTTCAATTATGCACTAACTCTGCAAACAGGCCACATAGAGAAAGCTTAAAAGTATAATGTTCTCACCTCAAATGATCTTAAAACGTACTTTTGAACAACAACAGAAGCAGAAAAGGGAATTTTTTTACTTACCGCTGTGAGCTCTGTTTGCGCTGTCTCGAATCAAGCTGCGGCCGCGGTGCATTCTGGGCAAGCGGTCAGTCTGAAGAACGCACAAGTCTGCTCTGATGCATGCTCGATAAAGAGGGCGGGCGAGAACAACATCCGGGGAATTCGGCGCGTTCTCGATTTGGTGTTCTCGGGTATTGGAACAGTGCTCGGGCGAGGCTGATGACGTGTCACGAGCACACGAGCACACGAGAACGCTCAAGAACGCATATTGAGAAACGGCCATTATCTGCGTTCCATTGATAAGGGCTTCTTTCATGCTCATGCTTAACTTGATAGTTGATAGTACGCTGAGTCTAGTTACTTGATTGATATCACCTGAGCATGACAGTGTGAGGTTGAACTACTCATAGTAGCTGCTTTCTACTCAGGGTAGATTGAGTCTTCTTTCTGAAACGGACCCCAGATGTGACCCGCAGCTCAGTTTTGCTCTTGTCACAGATAAGCCTAACATACAAAGATGTAAATCATAAAAGTAACAATTCAAACACAGCATTGTAGTTACACCTCACAGCCTGGGTTAAGTGGGAAATAGTGGGATACATGTAAACAGAAAAAGAACATGCGATTAATCTGGGTCCCGGAGGAACCTTAATCCTCCTTGTAAAACTGTATTGTACTGTAAGCAACTAAACTTTGAGTGTGGGGTCTATAGAGGCACCAAGTGAGCAAAGGTAATCTTTTCATTCCATTTTTCAAAATAGCTTATTTTGTAATTAGAATACTGAAATAGAAAGTTTTTTTTGAGGAGGTCTGAAAATGACTAGTGTACAATCTGTCTCCCTGTTGGGGCCATTTTAGACCCAAAGTCTAAGGGCTTGGCCCTATCATTTCAAAAGTGAAAGTAACAACATAAAAGCATAAAAGGTTTCTTTGCAGCTCGACTGAGAAGCAGCCAGAAATACAGCAGCTCATCTTGAATTTTACCACCAAATCTTTATTAAGGGTAAGCTTTAAAAGAATCATCCTTCATAAATACTGTATTCAGATTAAATTTCTGTGTGTAGCGTGTTGATCAAGGAAATGTTCAGGGTGTCATGTGGCGAGGCAGTCATCTAATGTGTTCATCTAAGGTTTTATACGCTTCCATATTATATGGATGGTTTTTAAACCGTGTGCATTTGTATTCGAGGCAAGTTTAGATCCTGTTTAAAAGCATAGAACAAAGGGAAAAATCAGGATCATCTCATTTATGCGATTGAATTATTTTGCAGTAAAAACTGAAAGTTAAAAACCTGTGTCTATGACTTGATTCAAAAGAGCTTCTACTCTCTCTGAAGGTGGTTTTAATTGATTTAGTTTGTGTTGGACAACATAAACTTAACATAATAGCTCACATACAGGTTTTATAAGTACAGTCACATCAAAACGGACAGATCTGATCAGAAATAAGCTTCCATGCACACCCTGCATGTGTCACTTCTTTTATACAGTTCCTTTCTTTTACACGTGGTTCTTATCCTTCATTTCCCTCCTGAACAGACTAGTTACAACTTCTCTTCCAACTATAAACATAACTGGACAATATAACTTGTTTCCTTACAGTATTTGACCCTTTGGCCTTTAAAAGGTCATAAGCCTGGTTTAGAACCAAGCATATTCATCAGTTGGAATAGCCCAGTCAAAGTCCAGACCTGAATCTATTAAAAAATCCATGACAAGAGATCAACAGACACCCTCCATACATTCTCACTGAGCTTGAACTGTTTTGCAAAGCTGAATGACCAAATATTTCTGTCTCCTGATGAGCAGAGCTGGTATAGTCAGACGCCCTGGACTGGACAGCTGAAGTAAAAAGTAGTTGACAAAAATTTTGACCCAGTTCTGCTGAATATAACTTCATGCCACATTTTTCTTATTTGTTTTCCTTTTAAAAATATTTTCCTTCTACTTTGCAATTATATTTTCCATTAGTCTATAACAGGAAATCCCAATAGCATAAATATAAATTTGTGTTTGCAACATGTTGAAATGTCAGGGGGTTTAGGGAAAGTATGAATACTTCAATAAAGGTACTATGATTGTTGTTTATCTGCCAACTATGCTGAAATCAGAATTGTTAATCTTGTCCAATAACTAACAAAAGCTTCATTTGAGAACAAATTATTTCCAAAGTTTAATCTTCTTTCACATTGCTTTCAGGAGACTTTGACTTATCTATCCTGCATCATGCCAGTAGTCACATCCAGCCTGTCCAGAGACCAGGAGAGGAACCTGCTGACCCTCTTCGGTCATGTCCGACTCCACCTTCTCTACAAAGGGAGCGTCCACGGCTTCACTGCTGCTGCCTTCCACTGCCGCTGTGACCAGCAGGGTCCCACTGTGATTGTGGCCTACAATGCAGCGGGGTTTGTCTTTGGGGCTTACACATCCAAGGACTACGCCCAGAGCGGACAGGAAGTCCACGATGGGGAGGCCTTCCTGTACAGCATGGCTCCTGAGAGAAATAAACCACTGAGAGTGGGGGGTATCAGTGGGCAGCGTGCCTTCACAGATGGAGGCACTGGTCCAAATTTTGGTGCGTTGGTTTTCTTGTGTGAGGACAGGCCTTTGGTGCAATCCTTTCCGGGCACCTGCTTCAACTTCCAGGCAGCAGAGATGCATGGGGAGGACCTGGCCCTGACAGAGTTTGAGGTGTATCGAGTTGAAGGTCTGTGAAAGAACCAAGGGCTTCTGATAATCAAATCCATTTATGATGATTTTTATTTATTATTTCACATGTGCGTGTGAAATCTTTTGTGTTTTCTACATATTTAAAAATAATCTGGTTTAGAAATTTACATGGTATCAAATTTGTGCTTTAATATGTTTATTTTGTATAAATACAGAACTAGGAAATCTCCTGGAGAAGCCTTGGAGAAACATCCAGTGGACGGCTGAGTATGTAGAAATCAAACACAGCTTTGTTTTTATGCAAAACATTGCCAAATATCTTCCTTTAAGACGTGCAAAAGTTACGTTTGCACTATAAAAACGTATTCTGTGTTTTTCTACTGTTCTGTGGGACTCAAGGAAAAAAACATACACGGAAGTGGTACCACTGTTAAATACTTTAAAAACTATAAGTAAAACTGCAACGAGGAGCCCAGAATTACCCCAAACTGTTACATTTTAAAAGCCTTGCCTTGATGTCAGTAAGTGTGTCAATGTTTCTGTTATCTGGATGATTTGTTTTGTATGATTTAGAAACCTAGGAAAGGTTTTACAAACAACACAGGATGAGTTTTCATCCTGTGTGTTCGCGGGAACCCTCGAACACACTGGTGGACACCAGTGGTGAGGGAAGCCGTCAAGCTGAAGAAGGAGTCCTACCGGGCTTTATTGGCCTGTGGGACGCCGGAAGCAGCTGATGTGTACCGGCAGTCGAAGTGGCGGGCGGTTTGGCTGGTCGCTGAAGCAAAAACTCAGGCGTGGGAAGAGTTCGGAGAGGCCATGGAGAAAGACTTCCATTTGGCTTCGAAGCGATTCTGGTCCACCATCCGGCGTCTCAGGAGGGGGAAGCAGTGCAGTACCAACATTGTTTACAGTGGGGGTGGTGTGCTGCTGACCTCGACACGGGACGTCGTGCGTCGGTGGGCGGAATACTTTGAAGACCTCCTTAATCCCACCAACACGTCTTCCATTGAGGAAGCAGAGCCTGAGGACTCTGGGTCGGGTTCTCCCATCTCTGGTGCTGAGGTTGCAGAGGTTGTTAAAAAGCTCCTCGGTGGCAAGGCCCCGGGGGTGGATGAGATTCGCCCTGAGTACCTTAAGGCTCTGGATGTTGTGGGGCTGTGTTGGTTAACGCAGCTCTGCAGCATTGCGTGGACATCGGAGGCAGTTCCCCTGGATTGGCAGACTGGGGTGCTGGTTCCCCTATTTAAAAAGGGGGACCGGAGAGTGTGTTCCAAGTACAGAGGAATCACACTCTTAAGCCTCCCTGGTAAGGTCTATTCAGGGGTTCTGGAAAGGAGGGTCTGTCGGATAGTCAAATCTCGGATTCAGGAAGAGCAGTGTGGTTTTCGTCCTGGCCGTGGAGCACTGGACCAGCTCTATACCCTCAGCAGGATTCTGGAGGGGGCATGGGAGTTTGCCCAACCAGTCTACATGTGCTTTGTGTATCTGGAGAAGGCATTCGACCGTGTCCCCCGAGGGGTCCTGTGGGGGGTACTCCGGGAGTATGGAGTACCGGACCCTTTAATAAGGGCTGTCAGGTCTCTGTACGACCGGTGTCAGAGTCTGGTCCGCATTGCCGGCAGTAAGTCGGACTCGTTTCCGGTGAGAGTTGGACTCCGCCAAGGTTGCCCTTTGTCACCAATTCAGTTCATAACTTCTCTGGACAGAATTTCTAGGCGCAGCCAAGGTGTTGAGGGGATCCGTTTAGGTGGCCTTAGGATTGCGTCTCTGCTATTCGCGGATGACGTGGTCCTATTGGCTTCATCAGGGCGTGATCTACAGCTCTCACTAGAGTGGTTCGCAGCCGAGTGGGAAGCGGCTGGGATGAGAATCAGTGCCTCCAAATCCGAGACCATGGTCTTGAACCGGAAAAGGGTAGAGTGCCTTCTCCGGGTTGGGGAGGATGTGCTGCCCCTAGTGGAGGAGTTCAAGTATCTTGGGGTCTTGTTCACGAATGAGGGGAAGATGGAGCAGGAGATCGACAGGCGGATTGGTGCAGCGTCTGCTGTGAAGCGGGCGCTGTACCGATCCGTTGTGGTGAAGAGAGAGCTGAGCCAAAAGGCGAAGCTCTCGATTTACCGGTCGATCTACGTTCCTACCCTCATCTATGGTCACGAGCTTTGGGTCGTGACCGAAAGAACAAGATCCCGGGTCCCGGGAGGGACACGCTGGAGGGACTATGTCTCCCGGCTGGCCTGGGAACGTCTTGGGATTCCCCTGGAGGAGCTGGCCCAAGTGGCCGGGGAGAGGGACGTCTGGGCCTCCCTACTGAAGCTGCTGCCCCCGCGACCCGACCCCGGATAAGCGGAAGAAGATGGATGGATGGATGGATGGATGGAGTTTTCATTTAAAAAGCGATTCATGAGTTTATTTAACGTTTTGATTTGGAACTTTCTGCGATAGACTGGTGACCTGTCCCGCCTTTCGTCCATTGACAGCTGGAGATAGACACCAGCACACCTTGCCATCCCACAAGGGATAGATGTGTTAGAAAATGGATGGATGGATGGATGGATGGATGGATGGATTTGGAACTTTGACTCTGAAACAGCTACAGCCAGGAGATAGCTTATCTACGATGACTAGTTTGTGAATTCCTCATTTTTCTCCAAATGTAAAGAATGTAGTAGAAAAGTAGAAATTGTATTAGCTAGCTTACACCACAGGGTCTGATTGGCTGCTCAGGCACTCCTGACGACTGCTTCTCTGGCAGCTACTGGCTCTGGGTGAACAGCTGGGAGTGAGTCAGCATCCAGACAGAAACAGAATCACAGAACACCAAATAGTAATGAAAATAATGCCTGATAAGGAGTAACTGTTTTTCATGAATCAATCTTAATTTTAAGAAATTTACAAAATCTTGTAAAAAAATGTTTTCCTCTGGACCAAATATTGTATTGGTTTTCATGACATTATGAAGCAGATTATGATTTTGCTTATTTATATAGATTAATATGATTTAAAGCACATCATCCAATCATACAGTCATCCATGATCTAGAAGGAATTTGCAGAGAAAGCCTGTACTTGGAGTCAAACTTGTTTCCACTCTTTTAGGTTTTAATTTTATTTGTTTTTCAGGTTACGTTCTAATGTCAGCTAGAAAGAATCGTTTTGCTCTAGTCGTTCTGATCGCCATCAGGATAACATTTTGTATTGTTTCCTTTCTAGAAAAAAACAACAATTGATGACGAGTATCCAGAACTATCTGCCTGACCTCAAATCAGTGAATCAAGTCCGCGTCCTGTTGGTGGGTCCTGTTGGGGCCGGCAAGTCGAGCTTTTTCAACTCCATTAACTCAGCATTTCGGGGCAACATGACCTGCCAAGCCATCACTGGCACAGCAGGGACAAGTGTGACCACTCAGGTACCAGATATCTGATCTTCTCAGATTCTAAAGATGTGCAGAAATTACTGCTAAATACAGATTTGTTTCACTGGCTATAACCTAACAATAGTGGCAACATGATTAGGTAGTTGATTTATGACCATTAATGTCAAAAATCCAACCCATTATTGTACTTTTTCTTCCCCCCTATAGTTTCGAGCCTACACCATTAAGGCAGGAAGACGTGGTGCAAATCTTCCTCTGATCCTCTGTGACACAATGGGGCTGGAGGAAGATGCTGACAGCGGCTTGAACATCGACGATATAGTCAGTATCTTGAAAGGGCACACGAAGGATCGCTACCAGGTCTTTAAATACACGCACACTTTAGTGTTACTTTTGTAAGCTGTTTAACTGTGAGAGTTTGAGGTACGGATTTAATCAAACTGAAATGATTTGTGTGTTCACTCTAGTTTAGCACCTGTTCATCAATCCTAGAGGATTCTCCAGGCTATAAGAAGCACGTGACTCTGAATGACACGATTCACTGTGTGGCTTATGTGATAGATACCTGCAAGGTGTCTCTTCTCAGCCAGAAAATGCTGGACAAGTTCACTGCCATCCGGAAGAAGACCAACCAGCTTGGTTAGTAGGAAAATGTTATGTTTAAGAAAGTTTTAAAGCATAAAACTGCTTGATCATCTTCTATTTCTTTGGGTACGTAGTGCATTAAAAATGTATTCATATCCCTTGAACCTTTGCACACTTTGACATGTCAGAACTGGAGATTTCAATGTATTTCATTGGGTGTTAGATGATGAATCAACACAAAGCAGTGGATATCTGTGAAGTGCAGAGATGCAAAATAACTCAAGCTCAGTCAGATTGACTGGAAAATCAGTTTTTAGATCTTGCAACAGATTCTAAGTTGGATTTAGGTCAGGATTTGGACTGGGCCAATGTAAAACACGAGTATGCTGGATCTAACCCATCTCATTTTGGCTCTGGGTGCACATTTAGAGTTGTTTTCAGGCTGGAAGGTGAACCTAAGGCAAAGTTGTACATCTCCTGCAGCTTGTAACAGGTTTTCTTCCAGGTTTGCCATGTATTTATTTCCATCAATTCAAACCAGCCTCCCTGTCTCTGCCAAAGATTGCAGCTATACCAAACTCTCTCAGCTCTCAGATGCTGGATTGCACATTGCTCTGTGAGATGTTCAAGGCTTGGGATATTGTTTTGTAACTTACCCCTGCTTCTCCCACCTGTCTACTGGGTTCTTTGGTCTTTCAAATAACCTCTGATGCCTTTACAGAACAGCTGTATTTATACTGATATTAAATAACACAATGGTGGACTATATTTACAAATCAAAAGAAAATTTTGATTCTGTCAGACATTTTTAGGGCAACGTTGTGTGAGCTGACATGATGTGCATGCACATTTTATGTTTTAATACATCTCGGCAACTTTAAACTTCTTTTTCAATACCCATTTATAAAAACAAAACAAACAAACAAACAAAAAAAAAAAACATGTGACAATGTACTAATCATCTCCCTTTCATTAATTGGGTCAGAATAAACAATCTTATCATACGTCTGTAATTGCTAATTTCTTGCCACATGTTGCACTAACCTCCTGATATTAAACAGTATTTCTTTAGTCACTATAACACGTCATTTAATCTTAAATGACAGTATAGCCATCCATTTAAACATTAACACAGCTATATTAAAATTATTTTTGATTCATAATTTGACATTTTTTAGGCACATTTCATTTTCTGTGAAAATATATCATGATCCATACTACTGCTATGTCCTATGCTGGTCATATTAAATGTTACAATTAAGCTTAGCTATTAAAAAAAGCTTTCAAAAAAATTAAGTTAGCTTTCAGACCAGAAACAATGTGCAATAAAAGAAATCTGACAACGTCTATAGGAATTTGGTGCATTGGATTCTGTTTAGGGGCATCAAGTAAAGAAATATAAATAGTAATGCACACAACAATTTTCAGATTATTTGTAAAAAAAAGTTTGAAAATAATTTCTTTATTTCTTTCCACTGTAAAATTATTTGCTACTTTGCGTAGATTTTTCTCCAACAGAAATTGTCAAATATTATGGCTATAATTTGACAAAATGTAGAAGAGCTAGGAGTATTGATACATTTGTAAGGCACCATATATATAGAGTGCAAACAGGAGGTACTAAAAGGTTTACACAAATTTCATCCACAATTTCCAGTCTGAAGCATGAATTTTTTGTAATCAATCTATAGATCAATAAAACTTTACCCCCAAAATCTTCACAATCTTCTCTTAATTATGTTTCCTGACAGGAATCCCTCAGATTTTGTTGATGACCAAAGTGGATGAAGCCTGTCCTCTGGTGGCAAAAGATTTGAAAAATGTGTATCAAAGTGTTTACATCCAGAAGAAGGTAAGACATAAAACAGATGTTTATCGTATTACAAAGAAATTTTGAGATTTCAAAGAGATCTATAAATAGTGGTCCAACTTTTCAGGCACGCCAGTTGAGTGAGTCTTTGGGAATCCCGTTATCCTATGTGCTGCCAGTGAAAAACTACAGCGAGGAGCTGGAACTGGATCTGAACACCGACATACTGCTGTTCATGGTCTTGGACCAAATTCTCAATTATGCAGACAACTTTTTTGAAAATCAGATTACAGATGATCAGGATGAAACCAACGGGCCGGAGCTCTACAGAGCTGGCAATTATTCCCGCCAGGTAGAACACTGCGAAGCCAACATTGTTTAAAATGTACAAATTATTCCTCAGAGTTAAAGATTTTGATGATTTATGCTCTTATCAATCAAGGAGGTCTCTGATTGACTGGATGAGGGAGATTGCTGCAAAGTCAATGCAATCTGTTGGGCCGGCTTTGATACATTTTCACCATTTGGCGCTATAAACTGAAACTGAGTTTTTTAGTACGACTTGAACATATTCAATTGATATGATTACATCTTTCAGGACTCAGACAGGAGCAGACCTATTTGTCCGGCAAAGTAGCTTGAGATGTAATATAAACAAAAACTGATTCAACCACATATTCCTTATGCAAAATGTCTAAGTCCTAAGAACCACGCTTTCCATTGCAGCAACAACAATGAGTCACCCAGCACCGCAAAAACTGATCTAAAAATAAGTAAAATGTTCTTAAAGTTAGTGTATTTGTCCTTGATTTGAGCAGGTAAATAAGATTATTTGCCAATGGAATGAGTATTTTGACCCCTAATATAAGATAATTAGACATCCTGCACTTGAAATAAGATGATAGAGATGAGTTGTTCCTATTTTAAGTGCAAAAATCTTGTTCCATTGGCAAATCATCTTATTTACCTACTCAAATCAAGGACAAATACACAAATTTTAAGAACATTTTACTTATTTTAAGTTCTGTTTTTGCAATGAGAAGCTTTCCTAAACATTTGTCCTAATGCAATATAATGAAATTACGCAGTCAGGTTTGCTTTATGCCGGTATCATTTGTATCCCTCCCCTGTGCACACCCAGTCCCAAACCCCCGAAAGAGACATACACACATCTTCTCAGTATTAGTTTTTTTCTTTCTAAATACACATTTACTGCAGTGAGCATTGCTCTCAATGAGCAAAAGTTTTAACCATAATGACAGTTAACATTTAAAAATGTTTAGTTAAAGATCAAAAACCTGTAGTGATATAGTTGAGCTTTTGGATTTAGCATTTCATCTTTTTATAACGTTTGATCAAATACAACTGTTGCTTTTTGGAATAAATAAACCTTTTTGCAAAAATGTTTGGAATGATTAAGTCTTTGCTGCTACATGCTGTTATTTAAAGAGGAATGATGTTTTTTATTTGCTTTGATCACTCACCAGATATCACTGAGCAGTTCTTAAGAACCGCTGTTAGGGAAAATGTTGAGTTATGCAAGGATAATGGGGCACATAGTTATGCTCTTTAAATAATAGCCTTAACTCTTTTTTTTAAAACAGTGGAGATAGAAAACAAAGTATAGGATATTTCTTAATCAACAGATCAGTAAAGAGAGTTTACCTGCAGCTGTTCTATCACAAAACATTAGTAAACACACCACATAATAGTGACCAAGTGACAGGTCAGGGATAAAGTGTGGGATCAGGCGACAAAACCACCAAGACATGACTGTCCACATAAACTAAACAGGTTGGACATAGAGAGATAATTTCTCTGAGAAGCTGCCAAGAAGCCTGCACTGACTCTGGAGGAGCTGCAGGAAGCTACAGCTCAGGTGAGTGAATCTGTCTGCAGGACGACTTTTGATCCAATCCTTCTCACAGTAATGCACTGTGTTGTCTTGGTCAACCACAGCATATTCTGATCTGAAATATTAAAGATTAATATAAAATGAAATTAAGATATATATTTTTTTATATTAATGATCATATTGATTCTGATTAACTTTATTTGGTCACAAATAGGAAGTGTTTTCATACTTATGAGGGATCTGATTCAAATATTAAGTTTTACAATTTTGGATATATGACGGTTATTTCTAAGAATACAATATCGTAAAAATTGCATAAGTGTGGGACTGTTAGAAAGGTGTGGAGAGTTCAATTTGCTTTGGTCGGCCTGCAGATGTCAGTCATAATTTCATAAGACATGCTGTTATGAAACATTTTTTCTCATTATGAAAATGTGAGGGTGTCATGTTGCACAATAGTTTTTGATGGTGTATTTCTAATATCTACACACATTTCTTTGTGACTGCAACGCTAGCTATGATCAGAGTGACACAGCAAACACGCTTTTCTGCGCTATAAAACCATCTCTCGGTTTAACTATAAAGACAAATGCCAGCAGTTCGCGTGACAAGCCAAAGATGTCAGTTGTCCGTCGGACCAATAGGAGAGGTCGGTTAGTTTCGGTCCCGCCCTCCTCTGATCCTTCACTATGAGACACGTTTCGCAACCTTGCCAACTATGGCAAGCCGATTAGACCAATTATCGTCCATACAATAACGCACAGTTCCAACCCGTATTTTATGCAAGCACGCGTTTTTTACGTCACCGCGCGTTTCCAGCCAGAACGCGCAGTGACGTAAAAAACGCGCGCTTGCGTAAAATACGTGCGGTGGCGTTAATAACGTTTGGTGGCGTTTTTTGCATATTATATTATCAGGAGGTTGTCTTTTATGTGCTCAGCCACTAGATTTAAAGGTGTTTTACCCAATAAGAACACTGCAGCACCAGACACAACCAGGAGGTCCCTGATGGTTGGGGAAAGGCAGAAAGAAGATGCACCTTCCTTTCGGATCCTGTCTAAATCCTGCTTAGTTCAATAATAAAGTCTGATATTACACAAAACTCACAGATACAAAGCATACAGAAAATGGCCTCAAGGAAGTGTTCGATAGGTGAGGAGCAGCAGAGCTGGTTGGAGGAACACAGGAGGGAAGATCTTGATGACCTGGGGTGTGTGAAGGATTAGGGAACCAAATATTTCTTTTGTCATTTTAAATATGAAACTACAAAAGCACAAGCCAAGTAGTAGAACTAAATGTTGAAAAGAAATTAAAAGCTAAATAAAATAAACCAGGTCACTTAATAAAGCTGCATTTTCTGTATGCGTTGTATTTATATTCACATGATAATATTTTCAGAAATAATAATAACATTTCTGTTAAAGATTTCATTTATCTTCTGCACCAAGGGCATAAGTAGGGAGAACAAGCAGAGTGAGTTTTGTGTAATATCAGACTTTATTATTTATTATTACAGTGACGTAAAATACGGGTTGGAACTGTGCGTTATTGTACGGACGATAATTGGCCTCATCGGCTTGCCATAGCCAACCACACACGCAGCAGCAGCAGCAGCAGCAGCGTAAACGTGGCTGCACAGAGAACCTCCCTGGTGCTGTCTCCTTCCTAGAAAGGAAGGTGGCTGAGAAGGAGCTAAGCTGTGATGTCAAAGGTAAGAGAACATTATCATTTAAAGATTAAAAGTACACAGTGCTAGTGAGAAGTTGTTTTATTTATTTTAAAAACAAGAACTGAATAGACAACTTTGAATCAGGGATTTTCTCTGATTCAAGATTATATTTATGCAGAGCAACACTGGTGTAAAGTTAAATGCCCTTAGCAAGTTGCAGAGAAACTCTTCCACTTTTTTATATTGTTTTTTTGCAGATGCAATAAGTGGAGAGTTGGGACCCCCTTGTGTTTGGCAGGTGCCCCCTCTCTGCTGCTGAGAATACGGCGATCAGCCTTGTTTTTGCTGTCAAGCATACTGAGCCCACTTGAAGTGAGGCTCAAGTTACCCTTTTACTGTTACCCCACTTTTAGCCCGAGGGCCTGAGCACTTTAGCTAATCCAAACAGAGAGATCTGGAGAAATTACTTTTTGAAAAACAGGACTGTAGTAGGGGTTGGGGTTGGCAGAATAAAGGGCTCACCCAGGGAGCCATTCATGCAATAACTGCTCCGGTTTGCCATCAACAACGTCCTGGCCTAATTCTTGCTTAATATTTTTTTACCACAATTCTTGGCAGAATTGCAGAGTTCATTGAAATTGGTGGGTTTCCTTCCCCGGACCATTGTTTTAAGGGCTGTGTGTCTGACAGGCTGATCTGCAGAATGGGAACCCAGCAGGGTGGCACCGTTCCTGTTCATCCTCTACACAGCAGATTTCTCCATCAATTCCCCAGGTTGCCATCTACAAAAGTTGTCTGATGGCTCTGCCATGGTTGGCCTCATCACAGGTGAGGAAGACTCAGAGTACACTCGGTCTCAGGACTTTGTGGACCGGTGCCACCGGAACAGTCTCCTCATTCAAAGTCTCCAGATTCAAAGGGAAAACCAGGGAGCTGGTGGTGAATATCTTGATGCACAGACCCACAACACTGACACGGGTATAGATCTAGGCAACTAATGTGGAGATAGTGGACTCTTGTAAGGACCTGGGTGATCACCTGAACAATAAACTGGACTGAAGTCACAAAACTGATGCTTTTTACAGGAACGGTCAGAGTAGTACCTACCTGCTGAGGAGACTGAGATCTTTTGTAGAGCAAGGGTTGTTACTGAAGACCTTTTTCTGTGGTGGCATCAGCAACATTCTGTGGTGTAGTTTGCTGGAGCAGCAGCTAATCTACAGCTGAGAGGAAGCCATTTCATCAGCTCATCAGGAAGGCCAGCTCTGTTCTAGGGTGCCTTGTCGACCTAGTGCAAGTGGTGGGAGAAGGACAATTATTGAAAGAAACAGCAAAACTGGTTTCAGGATATAAAGAAACTAACATTAAGCTTTTTGAATGGCACAAACTTCAATCTTGCTGAAAAGCTTTTTGGATATTTGTTAAAAGCTTGATTTGTGATTCAAAACCTAACTAATTTAAAGATGCATAATGCAAGTTTTGAAGTTAAATGTTATTTATTGTCCTTCCCATACTGTACAGGGCCTTACAATTCCCCTACGTGTAAAAATAGATATCTTCTATTTACCGCACTTGCCTCTATGGGCTCCACTAGTCAGTTCATGAGAGAGCGATTCGGGGCCGAATCCTCTGGGAGTGCATGTGGGTGTGAGGCGCTGTGCGCTGTTGTTCACCTGGTTTCTTTGTTGAGTCTCTGCCGTAATCGATGCAGTAGTGAGAGAACACGGGCTAACTTCAATATTTATAACTTTCTTACTTAAGAAGACATTACACCTTTAAACAGGAGACTGTGCATGTGCACAACACTGTTGTCATTTTAACCTGTCGCCAGAGGGGGCACACTCGTGCAAAAACTCTGGAACTTATGCTATGCTCCTTTAAGTTTCTCTTACATTTCTTGTAAGAACAGTGATCAAAAGATCCAGCCAGAGTTAGCCAGGATCCTGTTGATGGCAACAAAAAGTGCACGGTTTCTCTGCAACCAGCATAGATACATTTAACCCAATATTAGAGGGGTGTGTGTATGTGTGTGTGCGTGTGTATATATCCATCCATCCATCCATTTTCCGAACCGCTTTTTCCCTCATGGGGTCGCGGGGGTTGCTGGTGCCTATCTCCAGCGTTCGTGTGTATATATTTGAGTCTGTATTCTTAATTATGAACATTTGTAGATTAGAGAAATTCCACAATAATTTCTCACAATTTGTGTTCTTAAAATTCATTCAAATTGTTTGATGCATAATCTTTTCACCCTAGAACAAAAAATAAATATGCACCAATAAATGCTCAAAATAAATATACCATTTATGAATGAAACTGTAAATGCTGCTTTGCATAATTCACACTTTAATGTCTTAATTTTTGTCTGCACAGATGACTTGTCGAAGAGGCTTATCTCTCCAGAGCTGGGAGTTGTTTTCTTCAATGCTCCCAGCAGGTTGCTGGCAGAACAACACTCTTGTGAGTTCTGTAATTAAGCAAACTAAAGATTTACTCTTTTTGTTCTTGCAGAAATGTGGAAAGTAACATGAGTTATCAATCGTCTCCCTTAAGTTGCAGACAATGTGCTTGAGAGTACACAGCAGGCAGCCACAACTTTACAGCTCTTGAAGAAGTTGGACATCAGGCCGCAACCGATGTTTCGACCACAAGGAGTCCCTATAAAGCCAATCACCTTGTTTCAAAAAATGGGAGTGGGACAGCTGGATTTATATATTCTTAGCCCAGGCAAGAGCAGCCAGGAGTATGAGACGTTCATGCAGAACTGGCCGGACGGAGACTCATCGTCGCAATGTCTGCCTCTTGCTACGCTGGTTTCAGTCTCTGCCCTGCTCGTGTGGCATCCAGCGTGCCCTCAAGAGAAGGTGGTCAGAGTGCTGTTCCCCGGCGCAACTCCACAAGCAAAACTGCTGCAGGGGCTGGAGAAGCTCAAGGGATTAGAGTTCCTCCAGAAGCCAACAGTAACTACCGGAGATCTTGAAAGGCAGGGGGAGGACAGGAAGGCCAAGAGGACGGAGAGTCTGGACAGCGGCCGGTCGATAGGGAAAGAGGGAACAACCAGGCAAGGGAAAGAACGAGGAGCTAGAGAAGAGGGAAAGGATGCATCAGTGAAAGAAAAGGGAAAGACATTGAGTGGAACTAAAGATTCTGATAAAGCTAAAGTCAAGGAGGCTGGTCTAAAACGTAAACCATCACTATCAGAGAAGAATACTTTAAAGAAAGGGTTAGGGAAGGATGGTAAAAAAGAGGAGAAGACAGGCAACAAAGAGGAGAATAGTATTAAAAGGACTGAGCAGATAAAAAGAGATGGAGTTCCCTCAAAAACCAAGAAGGACAATAAAACAAAACCCAAAAAGGATGCAAGAAATGACAAAACAGCAGAGAAGAAAATGCAAAAGTCATCAGCAAGTAACGCAAACAAGGACAAGAAAGGGCAGGCGAATAATAACTCAAAAGAGCAAAAACAAGGGTCTTTGTCAGACATCTCGGAGCCAGGGTGCCCTGGTACTGACAAGCAGAATCACAAGAGGGAGACAGAAGTTGAGGAGAAGCAGCACGGCTCCAAGGTGTCTACCCCAGAGGATATGACGGCAGAGTTTCTCAGACTCCGGGAGGAAAGCGCACTGGAAGTAGCGGAGCCGGAAACAGCTGCCTGTGATGATTTAGGACGAGAAACAAACCTTGGAGGCTTTGGTGAAGATGCATGCAATAAAAGGGCTGAAAGATTCATAGAAGAGGCAGCATTTGGTTTAGGAGTAGCGAAAGTAGAGGACAGTAAGAGTTTAGCTCAAAACGTCCCCGGGAAGAGTAGCGAACCACAGGCAGATCTCCAACGAAACCGTCCCGATGAGTCTGTCAAATCTAGTAAACCTGCAAAGGTTGTAGGATTCCCGTCTCCTTTGAACAAATCATACAATGGTGAGCACGCAGTCCAGCAAGACACAACCCCAACCGAGTACACACTTCTGGATGGGGCTTTGAGACACTCTCCTCCCTCGCACTCCTCTCCAGAAAACCAGGCCCCTAACAGTCCTGATGAGGAAACGGTAGAGCCAGTGTCTGCCGACTCACGTCCTAACAGTGCGGGCCACACTCCCTACTGCCTGTCCCCGGACGACGTGTGGTGCAACAAGGCCACACTGAGCCGGCTTCAGGCCCTCCATTCAGCCGATGCTTACGGGCCAAATGGGTCATCTCGGCTAAGCGAGGAGCAGGTTTGCAAGACCAAAAGCGCCACTGAAAATACCAAAGAGAAGCATCTAAGCTTTCTTTCTTTGGGTACATGTAGAGAGGGTTCTTCGGATCCGTCGCCCTCTGTAGCCACAACCACCACCACCACTCACTCAATACCAGCAGAGGTGAGCTCGCCTCAGTCCACAGAAGTAGATGAATCCTTATCCATGTCCTTTGAGCAAGGACCAACTGCTGGGAGCCAGAGAGAAGGAGATGACGGAGTTTATCTCTCCCACTCTAATGGAGGATATTATGTGGGAAAGTCTTTACCGATGAAGATGCCTCCCAGATCTTTGGGTCAGACCTCAGAGCTGGGGAGACCCGCTGCACCCAACACTCTCCATTTCGAGGGATCAGCTCATGACGTGGACCTCTGTTTGGTTTCTCCTTGTGAGTTCAAGCATTTCAAAGCCCCAGATTCAAGCTCGGGCGCCAGTGAGGGCTCTAGAGACGTAAGCGGTCCAAATCACCAGGGCATCAACAATAACAACCCGAAGGACAGGTCACCCAGTGAGTCAAATGCCCCCGTCTGCACAGAGGACTGCCCGTCCACCACAGCAGACGGCGCTTTGGATTTGGACTCTGATGATTCATGTAGTGACCCGTCCAACTCCCCTTGTAACCACAACGTGAGTCAGACTCTGCCCCCCGACCCCCTGCCAGCCCCTCTCAGAGACAGCCCACCCCTGCCTCCCCATCCCGACACCTCAATGCCAGTTCCTCAGTCCGACTCTGAAGCTCATGGAAAGAGAGCAAAAGCCACTGCAGCTCGGGGAAAACATTTCCCAGGGGTGAGTGTGTCACATCAGTGAGGAAGAAAATTACTCTGACGAAGCTATGGATCTGCATGGGTTGTGAAGTTTTATTTATTTCTCTGGCAGAAGTAAGCTGTGTACAGTTGCCTACCCTACAGACGCATTCATATCTTCTATTGTCTTTTAAATTTTGTCACATTACAACCACAAACTTCAGTGTATTTTAGAAAGATTATATATGATATAACAACAGGTAGAAGGCCAGGGATGCATAATTTTAATGCTTTTTTTCTTTTCTTTTCATTTTTTACAGATAAAAGTGTAAAAACCATGGTCTGCATTTGTATTCAGCACAGAGTCAAAACTTTGTAGACCGACTTCTCTCTGTAGTTACAGCTCCCAGTTTAGCACGTCTAAAGATTGAAATGTTTGCCTGTTCCTCTGGTATCAAGTTCCAAGTCCTGCTGCAGATCCCCAAATGAATTTAGAAATTAAATTTGACGGGGCCATTCGAACCTGTAGATATGGTCTGGGTCTATATTTAAAGTTATTGTTCTGTCAGAACGTGAACCCCAACCCCAGTGTCACATTATTTACAGAACCTACAGTTTTCTTCTCAGATTGCCATGCATTTATCCCCTTCAACTTGTACTACCTTCCCTGTCCCAGCAGAAAAGCATCCTCATAGCTAATACAGTGCACCAGTATGTTGCCCTGTAGGGATGGCACACTCAGGTTTGCGTACTGTGTTGGCTTTCCTCCACTCAAAGTGTCCTTCTTTCAACAATGACAATTTTCTTGCCACTCTTATGCCAAGGTCGGGGGATGGATTTGTTTTTGTTTGTTTTTTTGCAAAAAATGCAATGAACATGTTTTGTATAGCCCATACACCTATCCTAACTTGTTTAAAAGGAACCACAATGGGAACCCTTTAAATTTTGAAATGTACATGACTGGGCATGATTCCCTGTTAACATCAGTAATATTCATGATCAAAGCTGTTTTTAAAAAAATTTTTAGATGATTGTTTTGTTTGTTTTTTGCAATGGTATAATAAAAACTTTTTTTCCACCAGATTATTGATGCCCCCCAAAAATCAGGCTCAGGGAAAATCAAAACAGGAAGCCAAAGTGGAGCCATGAAAGGGAATCTCTTCTCCTCCCGAACACTTTCCTCCAGCACTCGCACGGCACCAGCAAAATCATCACCAGCTCCTAGTATGTTTTGTTTTAAAACTGGAATCCCCTTTTATCCGTTCTAACTGACAAGAAAAGCATTTTCACATTATTTTGTCTTCTACTCTCCCTCCTGTCAGGCTCTAAGGCTCCCTCTGCTGGTGAAGTCAGTATTTATGTGGACTTAACTTATATTCCATCTGGAGCCTCCTCTCCCACAGTCACTGTGGACTTCTTCAGGTGTATTCGCTCCTCCTGCTACATCATCAGCGGCAACAGCCCACAGCGGGAGGAGCTTATGAGGGAAACTCTGGATGCTCTTCTGGACGGCAAGACATCCTGGCCAGGAGTCATGCAGGTAGAAAACACATGCGAAACTTGAAGCATATGTGATCGTGCTGCCTGCTACCACCCAGTCAGAGGAGCTACTAGTAACTAGTTGGTTTGCAGGTGCTTGCAAAATAATCAACTACTGACTGAATCTCTCCTTCTCTGTGAGCTCAGGTGACAGTGATCCCCACCTTTGAGTCGGCCTCGATGCAGGAGTGGTACCAACAAACCCTGGACAGGCAGCGGGAGCTGAGCATCACTGTCCTGGGATCCAACAGCACGGTCGCCATGCAGGATGAAACTTTTCCTGCCTGCAAGATCGAATTCTGAGGTGTAAAATACATGAGAGTCGATAGATGGAAATGTCAGTGTAAGAGTTAAAGTGCAAAGACTGGGAGATCGATAGAGATAGAAACAGGTGTTATAGGGATATGACCCACACTCTTTGCATGTTAAAGGTAAATTTAAAAAGAAGTTTGCATGCTTCTGTTGGCCAATGACCCTGTTCAAAACAGGAGAGGAGATGAAACTTACTGGAAAGGATGCATGTCACTCAGTGAACACAGAGAGTTAGATGATAGTTGTTGCCGTAGATTACTCAAATTAGCAAGCAGAGAATTAAGGACACAAACTGGAATCTCAGATTGAAGTTTGCAACATCCAAAGCGACAAGAATTAGCCAAATTCAGATACATCCAAAAGAGTTGTAGAGGTTTGCGTTGTATTTTGAAACAAACCTACCATTTAATCTTCAAGGACTTCAGATGTATAGTTTGTGTCCAGGTGTTTGTTGTGAGCACTGTAAGCAGATGTAAGACGGGCTGTGCTGTGTGTTGTAGCTGCTTTTAAAGGTGTTGTGTCACTGTGGCCTTTCTACTGAGATCTGTACTAGAAGGAACCAATTTTTTGACTTACAGTCGCCCACCAATGACTACTAATACCTTAAGATGAGGGATTAGTTGATTTTTCCTGATTTAACAGCATTACAACAATTGTAAAATTTAATATCATCCTTCAATTGTAATCCAGTAAAGGTTCTTATTATCATGCAAACCAGGAAGTGGGCTTCACAAAGCTTTTTAAAAAATAAATTGGAGCTTTGCCCAAAAATATAGAATTACTACAATAATTGTAAGTGTAAATATAAAACAATCAAACATTATGTTTTAGAAAATATATTTTGCACAGAGTAAAATCACACATGTGAAATGGTGATATTAGGAGCTTTATTGGCTGTAAATAAAAGCTGATGTGATGGAGTAATTCTGAAACTGGAACTGAAAGAATGGTTGTAATCAAATGAAAAATGCAAATCATATTACTTTCATTATGCAAGTCCATGATTACATTCATGTTGCTTTTTGAATATCACTTATCTATATACCCTATATAAACAATGTCATTTGGAAGTGTAAAGCAAAACTAAGACAGAGTTCAGATGCTGCACTGTTGCTCCTAAATTGGAATAAAATACGTTTTACATCTTTACATGAAGTAGTTGGAACAGTGTAATTCATTTTTGACATATTTATATATCAATATCTTGACTGAGACACATAACAATGTGTCTGAAAACACATTTATTCAGCATGGGCACCAGCATATACCTTAGCATTACTTGAATTTGCAAACATACATTTGACCAGCTTCATCATGGAAAGACTTGTACTCTAAAACCTGCTGGGTAGAGACATATCGAATTGGGTTACTAAGGTTATTTTTCACTCCTGGGTCAAATGTGGACCAGGCCGTATGTTTTTTGGATTTTGACTGACTTAAAGGCATTGAAGTAGATACTTAACCTAAAGTTTATGCTTGTGGATTGTGGGAGGAACAGAATATGGAAATTTCATAAAGAAAGGCCCTTTGTGAGGCCCTGGATGGATATCCAATTTTAGTTTAATCCCGCATTCAGATATATCGACAAAAACAACAGACCTGAAAAGATAATTAAATTTGGACAGTCAGTATATAATACTGTATGGAAGATAGCCTGTATATGATAACTCCCTTGGTCAAAGTTTGAATGATGAGCATAGCTAGCACTATCTAGCTAGCGGATAAAAGCCTAACGTTTCCTTAAGTCAGTGGTTCTCAAACGGTATTTATGGCGTCTCCCTTTGAAGAATGAAAAATTATTTCAGGCCTCCCCCCATCGCAAAAAATGTGTCAAAGATTTTACTTTCATTGTTTCCTTTCTAACTGCATCGAAGCTTTCGTTCTGAAGATCACTTATTATCCCCTTTACATTTTATAACAGTTTAAAAAAAATTCTAACAATGGTATAGTTGATTTTTCAGCATTGCAACATTTTATAAACTATGTAATATCACCAACAATAGAAAAAGGTTTTTAGCCTGACACACCTGCAGTCAAACCACAGGATAAAATACAACAATGTTCCCTGTCTGCAGGCACAACACATTCTCGCTCCGGAAAGACGGCAGCTAACCATGAACTTCATCATCAATAAAACACAGAGACCTAAAATAAACCAGCTAAAATATGCCGAAGATAGTATCAAGCCATTAATGCGAAACACTAGCTCCAATTACATTAAGTTTTATACTCTTTAAATTTATTAATATCATTCGTCCACAGACATTCATAGCTACGTTACATCAATGCAGAGAAGCTGTTGCACTGAGTATTACCCAGAATCCCTGGCTTCTCCTACTAATAATTGCAAGTACAGACCAAACAGCAGATGTTCCTGTTGTCCCATTTAGCAGGATTTATCTATAACGCACCGTTCTTTTTAACTGTAACACCTGCGCTGTATTTTCTGGACAAAATAATGGCAGGCTGTTCTTAAAGCCCTCCTGTTACGCCTTCACTCCCTCACTATTTGAGAACCAATGTCTTAAGTGAACAAACACTAACGCCAACAGAATTGTACAGCATCAATTTACCATCTTACCATTTCTTATTTGAACTTGTGGAAGATGTTCAGTGAAGTCCGATCAAGTCATTTTAGGTCAAAATGGCCGCATGTTAGGAATTATGCAGCTCCTTTGAGTCTTAGTGTTTTACCCAGTGTTTGGTTAGAAACACCAAACTTCTGTCCTTACAATATAAATCCAATATTTGGGTTGAAGAAATAACTTAGCAGTTTTTTTGAATGGGGATATTAAGTCATGCCCATTTTTACTGCAGTAGATTACATTGAACCCTCTAGATCTGTTGTTTTCCAGATATTCTCTTCTCAGAACCCTTACATCTTAGTTTATATCCATGGACATTGTTATTTTATTTTTTATTTTTCTCTGTGTGGCTATTTTGCCTTTATTTTGCACAAATAGGCATGTGACATGATGAATTTTTAAATACCAAAGCATGAAACATCACAGAGACAGGTCATTTTCACCTGAAAAGCAAAATGCTGCCACCAAATACATAAAAGCGTCACATTTTTATGAAGAGTCTCTAAAAGATCTGACAAGGTTTTTGTACAAATGTTGATGCACTAAAATGAAAACATCCTAAGATTGTAATAATTTATGAGAATATTTGTTTTAATTTATGCATCTCGGCCTCTGAATGTGTTTCTCAAAGGATCTTGAGATGTCATCAAACGCTACGTCATTACACACCTCATATGAATAAGACGTCTCAGACAAATATTTGAATTTCATCTTTGCTCGTAATTTTATTTGTGTGTCCTACATATATGTACTTTATGTTGTGTCTTTCATGATATTCATGAAAAAAGAGAGCAAAGTACTGTGGGGAAGCTTAAAATGGTCATATGAATTTTCAATTTCTGATTGTAAGCAAGCTACTAAAAACAATGTCAAAGTATGTGGGTTGTAACATTAGTGGGAATGCAAAAACAAAATAAAAAGCACATGCACAACCATAACGTGTCTTGACAGTTATGTAAACACAAACTTTTGAGCAACGAGGATCAGTAGATGTTAATGAAGCAGAGACAAATATGTGGAAATTAAACTGCACCTGTCTGGCTCAGAATTTTGCACAAGACCTTCGTCATGATATTAAACTGAACTAAAATAATATTTTTGTCCCACAGATGATGTTCCCAAGATTGTCAAAACCATGCAACTATGTGTTAATAGCTTACAACCTGTGATGAAAAGTTGTTCATTTAGAGGGAGCGGTCTTGAGGTGAATTATCTGCTGCTTTAGACAACAGTACGTTTTTGAAATGACTGCGTTGTTGTTGAAATGACTGCGTTGACTGCTGCATGTTGAGTTTATAGCTTCTTAGAATGACATTTCTAGATCATCAATTAGACTTCTGCTTGCAGCCAGAAAGATATGGTTATCTAGTGTTTTGGCACTGTCTCTGCCTGAAAACTTAAACAACAGTATGTTGTGACCATTTCTCTTGCCTTTGATTGTGTAATATGCCACAAATTTACACTTTCTAAACTCCTCCAAATTTTGTGGGTATATCAGATCAGTGACCCATTAACTCTGGGTTGAGCTCTGAAATGGAGAGAGGCATGGACTCACAGACTATTGAACACAGAGAACCCACACTAAGTCCTATCTGGGTCTGAGCTACTTGCAGAATTGGTTGCCATGTTTTTATTCCATGTAATTTTTTCTGTTTTCGTTTTTCCAGATAATCTTTAAAGTTACTTCAAGTTACTTTTTTTTTGCCAACCTATGGTAGCAATTGAAACCCAGCTTCTCCAGCCTTGCACAAGGGTAATCCATTAGATTGTGGCCAAATATGATACCACTCATTCTCAGTCCACATCTTCCAGGCATAGCTCCATATTTAGCTGCTTTAGCTCTAAAGTTATGGTTCTTTCACATATATATGAACAAGTTCAAATTAATGACTTCATGAGTGATGCTTACATTTTAAGAACTTTGAACTGAATAATATTGTTGCTTTGAACTTATCTGACTGACCATGCCAGTTTTCGTCCTGGCCGTGGATCACTGGACCAGCTCTATACCCTCAGCAGGATCCTAGAGGGGGCATGGGAGTTTGCCCAACCAGTCTACATGTGCTTTGTGGATCTGGAAAAGGCATTCGACCGTGTCCCCCGGGGGATCCTGTGGGGGGTACTCCGGGAGTATGGAGTACCGGACCCTTTAATAAGGGCTGTCAGGTCTCTGTACGACCGGTGTCAGAGTCTGGTCCGCATTGCCGGCAGTAAGTCGGACTCGTTTCCGGTGAGAGTTGGACTCCGCCAAGGTTGCCCTTTGTCACCGATTCTGTTCATAACTTTAATGGACAGAATTTCTAGGTACAGCCAAGGTGTTGAGGGGATCCGTTTAGGTGGCCTTAGGATTGCGTCTCTGCTATTGCTGGATGACGTGGTCCTGTTGGCTTCATCAGGGCGTGATCTACAGCTCTCACTGAAGCGGTTCGCAGCCGAGTGCGAAGCGGCCGGGATGAAAATCAGTGCCTCCAAATCCGAGACCATGGTCTTGAACCGGAAAAGGGTAGAGTGCCTCCTCCGGGTTGGGGAGGATGTGCTGCCCCTAGTGGAGGAGTTCAAGTATCTTGGGGTCTTGTTCACGAATGCGGGGAAGATGGAGCGGGAGATCGACAGACGGATTGGTGCGGCGTCTGCTGTGAAGCGGGCGCTGTACCGATCCGTTGTGGTGAAGAGAGAGCTGAGCCAAAAGGCGAAGAGGGGCTGGGCCTCCCTACTGAAGCTGCTACCCCCGCAACCCGACCCTGGATAAGCGGAAGACCATGGATGGATGGATGGATGGACTGACCATGCTTCTGGTAAAATAACAGCAACAACAACAACATAGAGGCCTTTAATTTACATGATGGGAGATTTTGTCGGCTAACATGTTTAACCAGAATCAGGATTTTTTAAACAAGGAATGTCTTGGTTAAAATTAGCCATTATAGAATACAGTTTATCTGGACAAAGACTACAGGAAAAATACACGGAGAAAATGAGAATGACAATAATGTTTTATCTAAATTCAAATGGCAAACAATGAAGGCATAGATTAATCTCTCACTGTGTTTGAAATTTCGACTATAACCTTACTGAGGGGCCAATGAACTAATAAACTCTGGGGTCAGATCCTCTGAGCTGTGTGCAGGTTAGTGTGTGTCTACTCACCACTTCCTTGCAGGGTGTGGCTCCTCAGCTGCTGGTCGTTTGGCTCAATCATGAGGATCATAAAGAGGAACACTATGTGACAGAGGGCCGATTGTTTGCTCATCTGGTGTGGTTAGAGGAGCTACCTTCTTTGTGTTGCTATTGTTCTCAGGTTCTGATTCTGATCTAAATGTCCTCCTTTTTCAGGAAACTGGTCTATGCCTTTTCTTTTTTTAAATCCCCATGCTCCAGTATTCTTTTTTCCTCATCCCTTTGACTTTTGGAGACATCCTCTCAAGATCCCTCTGCTGATCTGCTCGCTGATCCTTACTGTCCAACCTGAATCCTGTTGGTAGCCCAGAAGTTTACTTTCTCTTGTATTCAATAACTCTGTTAAACTGTAATCCTATATCCATAATTGGTGCCTGCACTAGTCAAGTCTGAAACAAACCAGACACCTTGGCCCCGTTTCAGAAAGCCGGGTTAGTGGATATCCAGAAAAAGCTCTGGGATAAATTCCTGCATACCATGGCTTTTCTGTTTCAGAAAGCTCGCAAGGTGTTACCCTGAGTCAAATTATGACAACAAATTACTCTGCGAAACAACTCTGCTCAGTAGTAAAGTTGTTTGGTCTAACCTGAGTTTTTCTTTCTTTTTAGCTGAGATCTGCACAAGGAAGTGTCAGAAGTGACAGCAGCTTTTTTATAACGTAGGTGATGCAGAACATCTTTCAGAGGCAACTGTATGTCATGCTGTCAGGAATGTTAGTGTTGCACTCAGTTACTGTAGAGTTTAGTGGTGTTTACGAAGACCCGCAAGACTGATAAAAGAACTACACAGAGTTGCAGATATCAGTGAAAGAAATAATTTATTCAACATCAAATTTTGAGACTTCAAGTATTAATTTTGTATTATACATTTTAGGTTTTCCAGTCATAATTGGCTGCATAGATGGCACTCCTATGCAGCCAATAAAAAATCGGGAAGCCATCATATCATTGCTTTTTCACACGTAGTCAATGTGCGTACCCCCGTTTTTTGGTTTTAATGAGTGTAGTGTGAGACTACAGCTTTAATTCTCTGTCCAATTACGCTCATGCATTGACTTGTTCAGCAATTCTCTACCGCTAACTCACTTTTTTCAGCAATTAATTACGTCTTGATATTCTCCATATGCCTTCATTAAACATTTCTAATTCCAGTGACAAGAAATATGCACTTCCAGGCTTCTTATTTACTGCCGTTGGCATGGTGAATCATGTTATCAGTGTTGCATTGATGAGGGCTTCTTTAATGGTCAAGCTTAACTCAGGGTTGATAGGACGCTGAGTTTAGTTACTTGATTGATATCACTTCAGTATGACTGTGTGAGGTTGAACTACTCAGAGTAGCTGCTTTCTACTTAGGGTAGATTAAGTGTTCTTTCTGAAACGGACCCCAGATGTGACCCGCAGCTCAGTTTTGCCCTTGTTACGTTTAACATACTTAGATTTAGAGACTTAGACAAACTTTATTGTCATTTTGTATGTACTGTGTGTGTAACGAAGACCCGGTTCATTACTGTGAAGTAAAAAGAGAGCTCTTACCTGAAACACTTGAACATGCACATAGCACTTTGGATGGCACACTGCACTTTAAAGTTTTACTAATTTGCACATCCCCAGGCTTCAGCCTGTAGAAATAAGAATGATGAATGTAATTTTGGTGATATCTTTTAAGTGTCAGTGTGTAGTGTATGTGGTATGTTTTAAAGGGTTTTAGAGTGGTGTAATGTATTTTTTTTTTCTAACCTTCTTGTGTCCAGGTGTCTGGCAAAAAGATTCCCCAGAGACCAGACACCTATTTGAAACCTTCCGGGCCAGACCAAGAACAAAGAAGGCAGGGGGGAGTGGTTTATTGGTTTTAGAACTGCTGGATAATTATTTATTGCAATTGTGTTTAATTTAGGATTTTGTCTATTTAATTAGTCGGTTTATTTCTACATAATTATTGGTGGGTTTTTATTGGAGGAATTTTACATTAGTTTTAAAGTAACTAATGTTTGTACACCCCTAGTTGTTTTAAGTGGTTTTTACCTAGTTGGGCGGGGCCCCTTTAAAAAGCCATCTTGTTCATTCAGTCATGAGTTGGATTGGAGTTGGATTGTTGGAGTTTCCTGAATGCCACCTGCTGCTACTAGGTAAAAACACTAAACTGCTTAACCTCCATGCATATATGGATTGCACTTGCACTTTTTTGAATGCACTGGCACTTTTTGGACTTTTTTTTTTTGAATGGAAAATAAAAGGACATGGAAACTGAGGACATTAAAACTGCTTGACCTCTCAATTTTTTTCATTGGTACCAACCTTGTTTGTTCCACCGCTCGTGCCAACCTGACTGCACTGATCCACACGGTGGGATAGTGGCGACATTTGGTGTCAGGAGTATCCTGCCTCAGTGAGTACCTACAAAGAAGATGATGACGAGAGGAAAGCGAGAAGAGCCAGATGAAGGAACCGTAGCTTCACCTCAACATCAGGGGGCAGCGTCAAACAGCTCTCCTAAAGACAAGATGGAGGAGCTGACGCAGCTTGTGAAGTTGATGCTGAGTCAGCAAGAAGCTTGTGAAAAGAAAATGGAGAAAGTTGGGGTGATCCAAGAGCAGCGATGGAAAATGGTCCAGCAGCAGTTTAAAGACATCCAGCAGCAGGTACAATGGATTCAGACTGGGCCTGACGAGATTGATGAGCCCAGGCAAAGAAGAGTGCTGCCATCATGTGAAAATGACAGTGAGACAGATGGTGAAAATGACGGTGACATGGAAGGGCCAAGCAGAGCCTACAGCAGTGGCTATAAACCACAGATGGAGCCCAGGCTACACCCCTTGTCACCTGAGGACGATATTGAACATTTCCTCACCACATTCGAGCGCATGGCCCAAGTTTGTCGGTGGCCAGCAGAAGAGTGGGCGGTCCGGTTAGTTCCCCTCCTGACCGGCAAAGCACGCAGCGCTTTCATCTTGATTGACATTCGTGATTCAGACGATTACGATAAGGTGAAAGAAGCAATTCTGGAAAAGTATGAGATCAATGATGAGACTTACCGAAGACGTTTCCGAGCTCTGAAGCATGAACCTGATGAGACGCCACGAGAACTTTATGTGCGCCTCAGAGACTTGTTTTTTCGCTGGGTTCAGCCAGAGAAATCTACGAAGAAGCAAATTTGTGAGAAAATTATCCTGGAGCAGTTGCTCCGTATGGTCAACCTGGAGCTGGAAGTCTGGATTCGTGAGCACGATCCTTCCTCAGCAGAAGAAGCAGCCCGTCTTGCAGATGTGTTTGTTTCGGCACGGAAGGGAACCAGAACTGCTTACTTCGACCGGGAGTCCCGCTTCAACAGGCAGCCAAGTAAGTCCTTTGGGGGTGATCAAGGTGGTGGTCCTGGTCTAGAGGGTAATAGTAAGCCTTCTCCGTATCAGACACAACCAGCTAAAAGACACTTAAATAAGACACAGAGGCAGGATGTTAGGTGCTATAACTGTGATAGTTTAGGCCATACACAGCAGTTTTGTCCAGCACTTAAGTCAAAATCCTCTGTCATGTTCTCAGTACCGAGGCCAGTTGCGGTACTGACACAAGACAGGAGAGGATGCACCACACCAGTGCTAGTAAATGGCCGAAAAACAGAGGCACTTTGTGACTCCGGTTGTTTCCAGTCTGTAGTCCGGTCTAGTTTGGTCCCGAAAGAGAAGTGGTCTGGGGAAAAAACACCACTTGTTTGCATACATGGGGTTGAGCATATTTACCCAACAGCTGATGTTTATCTGACAGTGGGTGGTCAGACTTACCTGCTGAATGTAGCCCTAGCTAAAAACTTACCTTTTGATGTCATCCTCGGTAATGATGTTCCTACCCTTCTAGAATTAATGACAGATTCATACAGTACTCAGCCTGCAGATACTGTTTGTCCTGTAGACCCTCAATCTTTATCTGTGCAGGTCCTCACTAGAGCACAGAGTGCTAGGGGAATGTTGGAGGAGCTTCCATTTTGGGGGGAAGAGTTTGATGTCCAAGCAGGAAAGGCTAGGAAGACAAAGGGTCAGAGAAGAAAGGAGAAATTCATGGGTTCTCTGAAGAACGAGTCCAGTCTACAAAAACCCCTTGGTCCACTTGTTTTTGATATTCCCAAAGACATTGGTGCACTGCAAAAACAAGACCAGTCTCTTGCACCGTGGTTTAAAAAGGTGACGGAGCAGGAAGGAATTAAAAAGGGTGAACCACACTGTCTTGATGAAATGAGCTACATAATTAAGAATGGTATTTTATACCAAATCCATGATAAAATTGAAGCTTTGGCTTTGCCTTATCAATTTAGACAGCAGGTTATGGAACTGGGTCATTCTATCCCATGGGCAGGTCACATGGCTTTTCAGAAAACCCTGCGCAGAATTGGCAGTCGTTTTGTGTGGCCGGGAATGTACACGCAGGTTTCAAAATTTTGTAAATCATGTAAAACATGCCAGTTGACCTCAAATAAAGGAGTTCAGCCAGCCCATTTGCAACCTCTCCCAATAATTGGTACGCCATTCGAGAGAATAGGCATGGACATAGTGGGTCCACTTGAGAGAAGCAAAGCAGGGAACAGATATATATTAGTCATGTGTGATTATGCTACCAGATATCCTGAAGCTTTCCCACTGCGTTCAATTAAAGCTAAACAAGTAGCTAATTGTTTATTGCAGCTCTTTTCCAGAGTGGGGGTAGCCAAAGAAATCTTGACAGACTGCGGTACTAATTTCATGTCCAAAATGCTTAAGCAGGTCTACCAGCTGTTGGGGGTGAAGGGGATCAGGACCACACCTTACCACCCCCAAACGGACGGGCTGGTAGAACGCTATAACCAGACGTTGAAAAACATGCTGCGCAAGTTTGTTTCAACTACAGGCACTGACTGGGACCAGTGGCTTCCTTATGTACTGTTTGCCTACCGAGAGGTCCCTCAAGCTTCGACGGGCTTCTCTCCATTCGAACTACTATATGGACGGCAAGTGAGAGGACCGCTGGACCTGTTGAAAGACTATTGGGAGCAGACGGAGAGTGACGACGACAACATAGTCTCCTATGTCAACACAATGAGAGAGAGACTGGAGGCAATGGCGGCTTTGGCGCAGGAGCACCTGAAGGAATCGCAGCAGCAACAGAAAACCTGGTTTGATCGGAAGGCCAGAGACCGAGTCTTCACACCGGGCCAAAAGGTACTATTGTTGTTACCGACTAGTGATAACAAGTTGTTGGCTAAATGGCATGGACCCTATGAAGTAGCCAAACGAGTGGGTAAAGTTACATATGAGCTTTACATGCCTGAGAGAGTGAAGAAGCACCAGGTTTTCCATGTGAATCTTTTAAAAGAGTTCCATGAGCCTCAACAGCAGCTGCTGGTCCGAGCTGTGAAGGACGAAGAGGTGCCAGAAAAATATTTTCCCACTTGTGTGGAGGAGCCTGCCACAATTGACCTCTCCCATCTCTCTCCCTCTAAGCAGGAAGCCATCTTGCCTCTTATTGACCCAACTCTGTTCCAGGAAACCCCAGGTTTTACCTCTTTGGTCCAGCATAAAATTCGTCTGAAAAAGGAGGCCCCAGTCCGGCAAAAGACCTACAGGATCCCAGAGCGGTTGGTCCCAGTATTAAAGAAAGAGATTTTGTTGATGCTTGAACTTGGAATCATTGAACACTCAAGTAGCGAATGGTGTAGCCCAATTGTGTTGGTGCCCAAGAAGGATGGTTCTTTGCGATTTTGCATTGACTTTAGATACCTTAACAGTGTTTCCAGTTTTGATCCATACCCAATGCCTCGCATAGATGACTTGCTGGAGCGAGTAGGAGGAGCCACGTTCATCACGACATTGGACCTCAGCAAGGGTTATTGGCAGCTTGCACTGGCCCATGAAGCAAAGGAATTGACAGCCTTCCGGACGCCATTTGGTATGTACCAATTTAGAGTAATGCCATTTGATCTGCAGGGGGCCCCAGCAACCTTTCAACGCCTGATGGACTACATTCTGAGAGACGTCACTAACTTTTCAGCTGCCTACCTGGATGATGTTGTTATTTACAGCCACTCGTGGGAGGAGCATCTAGACCATCTCCAGGAGGTGCTGCAAAGGATTAAGGCTGCTGGGCTGACTATCAACCCCCGGAAATGTGCAGTGGCACATCAGGAGGTGCAGTACCTGGGTTTCACCATCGGCTATGGCAAGATAAAGCCACAAGTTGATAAGATGGACACTATTCGAGCCTTCCCAATCCCCACTACGAAAAGGAAGGTGAGAAGCTTCTTAGGTCTGGTGGGGTGGTACAGAAATTTGTGCCTAAATTTTCTGACCGATGTGCTGTTCTCACAAGTCTGACTAAAAAGGCAGCTTCCAACAAAGTGTGCTGGACTGAGGAGTGTGAGAAGGCTTTCAAGGATTTGAAGGAGGTCATATGTAAAGAGCCTGTTCTCCACAGCCCAGACTTCAGTCAGCCTTTCATCCTTCAGACGGATGCTTCTGCGGTGGGACTCGGAGCAGTCCTGATCCAGGAGAAGGAGGGTGAAAGGAGACCTGTTGTGTTTCTCAGTCGGAGGCTGTTGGACCGTGAGACGAGGTATTCTACAGTGGAGAAGGAGTGTCTGGCAGTCAAGTGGGCTGTAGATTCGCTCAGATACTACCTGCTGGGACGTCACTTCACACTGGAGACAGACCATCGTGCGCTTCAGTGGCTACATCGGATGAGGGATTCCAACAACCGAATCTCTGGCTGGTACCTCTCTCTACAACCCTATGAGTTTTCAGTCCAGTATCGGCCAGGCAAGACTAACGTGGTGGCGGACAGTCTTTCGAGGATGGCTGAGGACTGAGGCTCCGCCTCAAGGAGAGGGAGGGGGAAATGTAACGAAGACCCGGTTCGTTACTGTGAAGTAAAAAGAGAGCTCTTACCTGAAACACTTGAACATGCACATAGCACTTTGGATGGCACACTGCACTTTAAAGTTTTACTAATTTGCACATCCCCAGGCTTCAGCCTGTAGAAATAAGAATGATGAATGTAATTTTGGTGATATCTTTTAAGTGTCAGTGTGTAGTGTATGTGGTATGTTTTAAAGGGTTTTAGAGTGGTGTAATGTATTTTTTTTTCTAACCTTCTTGTGTCCAGGTGTCTGGCAAAAAGATTCCCCAGAGACCAGACACCTATTTGAAACCTTCCGGGCCAGACCAAGAACAAAGAAGGCAGGGGGGAGTGGTTTATTGGTTTTAGAACTGCTGGATAATTATTTATTGCAATTGTGTTTAATTTAGGATTTTGTCTATTTAATTAGTCGGTTTATTTCTACATAATTATTGGTGGGTTTTTATTGGAGGAATTTTACATTAGTTTTAAAGTAACTAATGTTTGTACACCCCTAGTTGTTTTAAGTGGTTTTTACCTAGTTGGGCGGGGCCCCTTTAAAAAGCCATCTTGTTCATTCAGTCATGAGTTGGATTGGAGTTGGATTGTTGGAGTTTCCTGAATGCCACCTGCTGCTACTAGGTAAAAACACTAAACTGCTTAACCTCCATGCATATATGGATTGCACTTGCACTTTTTTGAATGCACTGGCACTTTTTGGACTTTTTTTTTTGAATGGAAAATAAAAGGACATGGAAACTGAGGACATTAAAACTGCTTGACCTCTCAATTTTTTTCATTGGTACCAACCTTGTTTGTTCCACCGCTCGTGCCAACCTGACTGCACTGATCCACACGGTGGGATAGTGGCGACATTTGGTGTCAGGAGTATCCTGCCTCAGTGAGTACCTACAAAGAAGATGATGACGAGAGGAAAGCGAGAAGAGCCAGATGAAAGAACCGTAGCTTCACCTCAACATCAGGGGGCAGCGTCAAACAGCTCTCCTAAAGACAAGATGGAGGAGCTGACGCAGCTTGTGAAGTTGATGCTGAGTCAGCAAGAAGCTTGTGAAAAGAAAATGGAGAAAGTTGGGGTGATCCAAGAGCAGCGATGGAAAATGGTCCAGCAGCAGTTTAAAGACATCCAGCAGCAGGTACAATGGATTCAGACTGGGCCTGACGAGATTGATGAGCCCAGGCAAAGAAGAGTGCTGCCATCATGTGAAAATGACAGTGAGACAGATGGTGAAAATGACGGTGACATGGAAGGGCCAAGCAGAGCCTACAGCAGTGGCTATAAACCACAGATGGAGCCCAGGCTACACCCCTTGTCACCTGAGGACGATATTGAACATTTCCTCACCACATTCGAGCGCATGGCCCAAGTTTGTCGGTGGCCAGCAGAAGAGTGGGCGGTCCGGTTAGTTCCCCTCCTGACCGGCAAAGCACGCAGCGCTTTCATCTTGATGGACATTCGTGATTCAGACGATTACGATAAGGTGAAAGAAGCAATTCTGGAAAAGTATGAGATCAATGATGAGACTTACCGAAGACGTTTCCGAGCTCTGAAGCATGAACCTGATGAGACGCCACGAGAACTTTATGTGCGCCTCAGAGACTTGTTTTTTTCGCTGGGTTCAGCCAGAGAAATCTACGAAGAAGCAAATTTGTGAGAAAATTATCCTGGAGCAGTTTCTCCGTATGGTCAACCTGGAGCTGGAAGTCTGGATTCGTGAGCACGATCCTTCCTCAGCAGAAGAAGCAGCCCGTCTTGCAGATGTGTTTGTTTCGGCACGGAAGGGAACCAGAACTGCTTACTTCGACCGGGAGTCCCGCTTCAACAGGCAGCCAAGTAAGTCCTTTGGGGGTGATCAAGGTGGTGGTCCTGGTCTAGAGGGTAATAGTAAGCCTTCTCCGTATCAGACACAACCAGCTAAAAGACACTTAAATAAGACACAGAGGCAGGATGTTAGGTGCTATAACTGTGATAGTTTAGGCCATACACAGCAGTTTTGTCCAGCACTTAAGTCAAAATCCTCTGTCATGTTCTCAGTACCGAGGCCAGTTGCGGTACTGACACAAGACAGGAGAGGATGCACCACACCAGTGCTAGTAAATGGCCGAAAAACAGAGGCACTTTGTGACTCCGGTTGTTTCCAGTCTGTAGTCCGGTCTAGTTTGGTCCCGAAAGAGAAGTGGTCTGGGGAAAAAACACCACTTGTTTGCATACATGGGGTTGAGCATATTTACCCAACAGCTGATGTTTATCTGACAGTGGGTGGTCAGACTTACCTGCTGAATGTAGCCCTAGCTAAAAACTTACCTTTTGATGTCATCCTCGGTAATGATGTTCCTACCCTTCTAGAATTAATGACAGATTCATACAGTACTCAGCCTGCAGATACTGTTTGTCCTGTAGACCCTCAATCTTTATCTGTGCAGGTCCTCACTAGAGCACAGAGTGCTAGGGGAATGTTGGAGGAGCTTCCATTTTGGGGGGAAGAGTTTGATGTCCAAGCAGGAAAGGCTAGGAAGACAAAGGGTCAGAGAAGAAAGGAGAAATTCATGGGTTCTCTGAAGAACGAGTCCAGTCTACAAAAACCCCTTGGTCCACTTGTTTTTGATATTCCCAAAGACATTGGTGCACTGCAAAAACAAGACCAGTCTCTTGCACCGTGGTTTAAAAAGGTGACGGAGCAGGAAGGAATTAAAAAGGGTGAACCACACTGTCTTGATGAAATGAGCTACATAATTAAGAATGGTATTTTATACCAAATCCATGATAAAATTGAAGCTTTGGCTTTGCCTTATCAATTTAGACAGCAGGTTATGGAACTGGGTCATTCTATCCCATGGGCAGGTCACATGGCTTTTCAGAAAACCCTGCGCAGAATTGGCAGTCGTTTTGTGTGGCCGGGAATGTACACGCAGGTTTCAAAATTTTGTAAATCATGTAAAACATGCCAGTTGACCTCAAATAAAGGAGTTCAGCCAGCCCATTTGCAACCTCTCCCAATAATTGGTACGCCATTCGAGAGAATAGGCATGGACATAGTGGGTCCACTTGAGAGAAGCAAAGCAGGGAACAGATATATATTAGTCATGTGTGATTATGCTACCAGATATCCTGAAGCTTTCCCACTGCGTTCAATTAAAGCTAAACAAGTAGCTAATTGTTTATTGCAGCTCTTTTCCAGAGTGGGGGTAGCCAAAGAAATCTTGACAGACTGCGGTACTAATTTCATGTCCAAAATGCTTAAGCAGGTCTACCAGCTGTTGGGGGTGAAGGGGATCAGGACCACACCTTACCACCCCCAAACGGACGGGCTGGTAGAACGCTATAACCAGACGTTGAAAAACATGCTGCGCAAGTTTGTTTCAACTACAGGCACTGACTGGGACCAGTGGCTTCCTTATGTACTGTTTGCCTACCGAGAGGTCCCTCAAGCTTCGACGGGCTTCTCTCCATTCGAACTACTATATGGACGGCAAGTGAGAGGACCGCTGGACCTGTTGAAAGACTATTGGGAGCAGACGGAGAGTGACGACGACAACATAGTCTCCTATGTCAACACAATGAGAGAGAGACTGGAGGCAATGGCGGCTTTGGCGCAGGAGCACCTGAAGGAATCGCAGCAGCAACAGAAAACCTGGTTTGATCGGAAGGCCAGAGACCGAGTCTTCACACCGGGCCAAAAGGTACTATTGTTGTTACCGACTAGTGATAACAAGTTGTTGGCTAAATGGCATGGACCCTATGAAGTAGCCAAACGAGTGGGTAAAGTTACATATGAGCTTTACATGCCTGAGAGAGTGAAGAAGCACCAGGTTTTCCATGTGAATCTTTTAAAAGAGTTCCATGAGCCTCAACAGCAGCTGCTGGTCCGAGCTGTGAAGGACGAAGAGGTGCCAGAAAAATATTTTCCCACTTGTGTGGAGGAGCCTGCCACAATTGACCTCTCCCATCTCTCTCCCTCTAAGCAGGAAGCCATCTTGCCTCTTATTGACCCAACTCTGTTCCAGGAAACCCCAGGTTTTACCTCTTTGGTCCAGCATAAAATTCGTCTGAAAAAGGAGGCCCCAGTCCGGCAAAAGACCTACAGGATCCCAGAGCGGTTGGTCCCAGTATTAAAGAAAGAGATTTTGTTGATGCTTGAACTTGGAATCATTGAACACTCAAGTAGCGAATGGTGTAGCCCAATTGTGTTGGTGCCCAAGAAGGATGGTTCTTTGCGATTTTGCATTGACTTTAGATACCTTAACAGTGTTTCCAGTTTTGATCCATACCCAATGCCTCGCATAGATGACTTGCTGGAGCGAGTAGGAGGAGCCACGTTCATCACGACATTGGACCTCAGCAAGGGTTATTGGCAGCTTGCACTGGCCCATGAAGCAAAGGAATTGACAGCCTTCCGGACGCCATTTGGTATGTACCAATTTAGAGTAATGCCATTTGATCTGCAGGGGGCCCCAGCAACCTTTCAACGCCTGATGGACTACATTCTGAGAGACGTCACTAACTTTTCAGCTGCCTACCTGGATGATGTTGTTATTTACAGCCACTCGTGGGAGGAGCATCTAGACCATCTCCAGGAGGTGCTGCAAAGGATTAAGGCTGCTGGGCTGACTATCAACCCCCGGAAATGTGCAGTGGCACATCAGGAGGTGCAGTACCTGGGTTTCACCATCGGCTATGGCAAGATAAAGCCACAAGTTGATAAGATGGACGCTATTCGAGCCTTCCCAATCCCCACTACGAAAAGGAAGGTGAGAAGCTTCTTAGGTCTGGTGGGGTGGTACAGAAATTTGTGCCTAAATTTTCTGACCGATGTGCTGTTCTCACAAGTCTGACTAAAAAGGCAGCTTCCAACAAAGTGTGCTGGACTGAGGAGTGTGAGAAGGCTTTCAAGGATTTGAAGGAGGTCATATGTAAAGAGCCTGTTCTCCACAGCCCAGACTTCAGTCAGCCTTTCATCCTTCAGACGGATGCTTCTGCGGTGGGACTCGGAGCAGTCCTGATCCAGGAGAAGGAGGGTGAAAGGAGACCTGTTGTGTTTCTCAGTCGGAGGCTGTTGGACCGTGAGACGAGGTATTCTACAGTGGAGAAGGAGTGTCTGGCAGTCAAGTGGGCTGTAGATTCGCTCAGATACTACCTGCTGGGACGTCACTTCACACTGGAGACAGACCATCGTGCGCTTCAGTGGCTACATCGGATGAGGGATTCCAACAACCGAATCTCTGGCTGGTACCTCTCTCTACAACCCTATGAGTTTTCAGTCCAGTATCGGCCAGGCAAGACTAACGTGGTGGCGGACAGTCTTTCGAGGATGGCTGAGGACTGAGGCTCCGCCTCAAGGAGAGGGAGGGGGAAATGTAACGAAGACCCGGTTCGTTACTGTGAAGTAAAAAGAGAGCTCTTACCTGAAACACTTGAACATGCACATAGCACTTTGGATGGCACACTGCACTTTAAAGTTTTACTAATTTGCACATCCCCAGGCTTCAGCCTGTAGAAATAAGAATGATGAATGTAATTTTGGTGATATCTTTTAAGTGTCAGTGTGTAGTGTATGTGGTATGTTTTAAAGGGTTTTAGAGTGGTGTAATGTATTTTTTTTTTCTAACCTTCTTGTGTCCAGGTGTCTGGCAAAAAGATTCCCCAGAGACCAGACACCTATTTGAAACCTTCCGGGCCAGACCAAGAACAAAGAAGGCAGGGGGGAGTGGTTTATTGGTTTTAGAACTGCTGGATAATTATTTATTGCAATTGTGTTTAATTTAGGATTTTGTCTATTTAATTAGTCGGTTTATTTCTACATAATTATTGGTGGGTTTTTATTGGAGGAATTTTACATTAGTTTTAAAGTAACTAATGTTTGTACACCCCTAGTTGTTTTAAGTGGTTTTTACCTAGTTGGGCGGGGCCCCTTTAAAAAGCCATCTTGTTCATTCAGTCATGAGTTGGATTGGAGTTGGATTGTTGGAGTTTCCTGAATGCCACCTGCTGCTACTAGGTAAAAACACTAAACTGCTTAACCTCCATGCATATATGGATTGCACTTGCACTTTTTTGAATGCACTGGCACTTTTTGGACTTTTTTTTTTGAATGGAAAATAAAAGGACATGGAAACTGAGGACATTAAAACTGCTTGACCTCTCAATTTTTTTCATTGGTACCAACCTTGTTTGTTCCACCGCTCGTGCCAACCTGACTGCACTGATCCACACGGTGGGATAGTGGCGACAATGTGCATACAAAACGAAATTTCGTTGCATACAGTGTAATGAGATTGCAATTAAAATAAGATAACATTACAATATAAAGTGCAGCAGTGATTAGAATATAACAATGCTCGAGAAAAACAGTTTTAAAAAAAAAAAGTGTGCAGAAGGATGTTGGTCAATTTTGGCATTGCAAAATGATGATGGTGCAAAAATGCAGTAAACGTCCAATTGTGTGCTTTTAAATTTAAACTGGGTTTAAAAAATTCAGCAATGTTGGCAATTCAAAATAATGATGCAAAATAGCCATAAAGTTCAGTTCTGTGCATCAATCAATCAATCAGTCAATCAAGTTTATTTGTATAGCCCTTTACAATAGCCGAACGGTACCCAAAGTGCTTTACAAAAGAGCCATAAAACAATATGTAAGACATACAAAACATACAGATACAATAAAAAGGTGCTGTAGTGGTGCAGTGCTGATGGACGTTAAAAGCCATTTAAAAAATACATAGAAAGGAGCAGACAAAAGGAGGAACACCTAAGAGACCGTATTACCCAGGTCAGAATTAAATGCTAATCTAAAAAAGTGGGTCTTAAGCTTCGTTTTAAAAAGGCTGAGATCAGTAGTGGTACGGATGTCAGGGGGGAAGTTTGTTCCACGGTCTGGGAGCAGCGACGGAAAAAGAACGATCGCCCTACTGTTTAAGTCTTGACCTAGGGACCTCTATCAGAAGCTGACCCGAGGAGCGCAAGGCTCTGCCACTATTACGAAAATTTTAAATCTCAGACAAATAAGGGAGCATGTGTGCATGTGTGATTCAGAGTCCAGTTTAGAGTTCAACAGTTCAGCAGTCTGATGGCAACGGGGAAGAAGCTGTTGCAGAATCTGGTAGACCTGCAATGGAAGCTGCAAAGCCTTTTCCCTGAGGGCAGCAGGGAGAACAGTCCATGGTGGGGGTGTGAGCGGTCACTGATGATGTTACAGGCTTGGGACACACAGTGCTGTGATGAAAGGTCCTTAATGGAGGGAAGAGGAGCACCAATGATCCTCTCTGCTGTCCTCACCTCTCTCATCACGTTCTTCCAGTCGGAGGCGCTTGATGAGTAGTGGAGCGTGGTGCGGCCGGTTCTTCCTGAAGTCGACGATGATCTCCTTCGTCTTCTCCACGTTCAGGATCAGGCTGTTGTCTCTGCACCAGCCCACCAGCTGCTCCACCTCCTCTCTGTAGTCCTGGTCGTTGTCGTCTCTGATCAGGCCCACCACCGTTGTGTCGTCAGCAAACTTCACGATGTGATTGGTGGTGAACCTGGGGAGGCAGTCGTGTGTCATCAGAGTGAACAGCAGGGGGCTCAGGACGCAGCCCTGAGGGGAGCCCGTGCTGAGGGTGATGACATCAGAGGTGTTCTGACCGACCCGGACTGACTGAGGTCTGTTGGTGAGGAAGTCTAGCAGCCAGTTGCGAAGCCCAAATATTGTGGGATGATGGTGTTGAACGCTGAACTGAAGTCCAGGAACAGCATCCGCACGTATGTGTTCTTCTCCTCCAGATGTGCTAGGCTCAGGTGAAGAGCGGAGGAGATGGCGTCCTCAGTGGAGCGGTTCTGTCGGTAGGCAAACTGGAACGGGTCGAGTGTTGGTGGGAGTCTGGAGACGATGTGTTCCTTTACCAGCCTTTGAAAGCACTTCATCAAGATGGGAGTCAGTGCAATAGGCCGGTAGTCATTAAATGAGGTGGTTGAGGTTTCTTTGGCACCGGAATAATGGAGGCAGACTTAAAGCATGCTGGCACTGTGGCTTGGTCCAACAAGGTCTTAAAAATGTCTGTGAGGACACCAGCCAGCTGACCTGCACACTCCTTGAACACCCGCCCAGGTTTGTTGTCGGGACCTGGGGCCTTCCGCGGGTTGACTCTTCTCAAAGTCTTCCACACATCGCCAGTGTCAAGGCAGAGGACCTCCTCTTCCTGATAGGGAACAGTCTTCACTGCTGGAGTGCTGTTTAGTGCCTCAAACCTCCCAAAGACGCTATTTAGTCCGTTAAGGAAGTCAGCATCAGCTTTACCCACCGGAGTGGAGGGCATGTTGTATTTGATGATCGCCCGTATGCCTTTCCACATGCTCCTGGAGTTGCCGGCGTTGTGGAAAAGATCCTGGGTTTACTGACTGTGGCTCTGCTTCGCTAACCTGATGCCACGGTTCAAGTTGCCTCTCGCTGTCCTCAGTGCCTCCTTGTCGCCAGACTTAAAGTCTGAGTTCCGTACTTTTAGCGTTTGTCGAACCTCCTCAGTCATCCAGGGTCATTGGTTGGCCCGGGGGGTGCTGACGTCCCCAATGCATTTGTTGGTGTAGCCTGACACATGGCGTACTCATCAATGTTGATCTTGTTGTCATAAGTTGCTGCAGCTTTAAACATGTCTCAGTCAGAGCACTCAAAACAGTCCTGGAGTGCCTCCATGGTCCCCTCAGACCACACCTTGACCTGCTTACTGTGGGTTTTGCTCTCATCAGCAGGGGCTTGTATGCAGGGGGCTGCTCTGAATACGTCTTTTACATTAGTGTACACCAAGTCTAGAGTGTGTCCCCCCCCCCCCCCCCCCCCCCCGAGTGGGAAAATCCACATGTTGGTTGAAATGAGGGAGAACAGTCTTCATATTGACCTGGTTAAAACCCCCAGCAATTATGAAAACGCCCTCCGTGTGTGCAGATTGCAGCTCAGCTCGATAGAGAACACTCATAGACTCTTTAGTACTACCTCTGGGAGGCACATAAACAGCAGTGATGCTAACAACAGTAAACTCTATGGGTAGGTAGAAAGGTCTGCAGTTAACAGTCAATAGCTCGATGTCCGGAGAGCAGTAGCTGGCGACAGATCTAGCATTTTTACATTAGTTGTTGTTGATGTAAACACAATGCATCAACAACAGTTGACAGGTCCGCAGTTTCTGTCGGCGCGAAAAACAGCTAGCCCCTCCAGGCAAACGCCGTTGTCTGGTATTGATGAGTTAAGCCATGTCTCTGTCAGGATGAGAGTGCAGGCAGCAAATTTTTGTAGAAATGCTCGCAAATATGTCGGGAGCCGTAGCAGCCGCAGCCGATCAGGGCACCGCCAGTAGTATTGCTAACATTAAAAAAAAAATAAATCATAAAAGTAACAATTCAAACACTGCATTGAAGTTAAACCTTACAGCCTGGGTTAAGTGGGATATACTGGGATACATGTAAACAGAAAAAGAAGATGTGATTAATCTGGGTGAGTGTGGGGTCTATGGAGTGAGCAAAGGGAATCTTTTCATCAGATTTTCCAAAATAGCTTATTTTGTAATTAAAATACTAAAATTGAAAGTTTTGTTTGAGAAGGTCTGAAAATGACTAGTGTACAATCTGTTTCCCTGTTGGTGTAATTTTAGACCCAAAGTCTAAGGGCTGGGCCCTATCATTTCAAAAGTGAAAGTAACAACATAAAAGCAGGGGTTTTCTTTTCAGCTCGACTGAGAAGCAGCCAAAAATACAGCAGCTCTTCTTGAGTTTTACCACCAAATCTTTAATAAAGGTAAGCTTTAATGGAATCCTCCTTCGTAAATACTGTATTCAGATACAATTTCTGTGTGTAGCATGTTGATCAGGAAAATTTTCGGGTTGTCATGTGGCGAGGCAGTCATCTAAATGTCCTGTGTTCATCTAAGATTTTATACTCTTTTATATTAAACAGATATTTTTTAAATGATGTGTATTTGTATTTGAGGAAAGTTTAGATCCTGTTTAAAAGCATAGCACATAGAGAAAAATTGGGATTGTCTCATTTACATGACTGAATTATTTTGAAATAAAAACTGAAAGTTAAAAACTCATGTCTATTACTTGATTCAAAAGAGTGTCTACTCACTCTGAAGGTGGTTTTTATTCATTTAGTTTGACAACATAAACTTAACATAATAGCTCACAAACAGGTTTTTTAAGTACAGTCACATCAAAACGGACAGTCACATCAGAAATAAGCTTCCATGCACACCCTGCATGTGTTACTTTTTTTATACAGTTCCTCTATTTCACACGTGGTTCTTATCTTTCATTTCACTCCTGAACAGACTAGTTACAACTTCTCTTCCAACTATAAACATAACTGGACAATAGAATAGAATAGAATAGAATAGAATTCAACTTTATTGTCATTGCACTGTCACGAGTACAAGCAACGACATGTCGTTTGCATCTATCCAGAAGTGCTATACAGGATATAAATATTTATTCACAGGTGTATGTATAAGCAAAAGTAATAGTAAGGGACTATATAATGTTGTGTATAAATATAGACATAAATAAAAAATATGGGAGCTATATGCACAGATTATACAGATTATACAGAATATACAGGATGTTAGGAAAATGATTATATATGTATTATAATACAAGATAAATAATGGCAGATAAGATTTGCAGATTATATACAGATTGTATACAAATTGTGTATGTGTGTGAGGGGAACAGTCCATATGTTATTATTGCATGGGGGGATGGGGGGTTACAGTCCTTATAGTTGTGTCAGGAGGCGTTTAGGAGCGTGACAGCTGTGGGAAAGAAGCTGTTCCGGTGCCTGGTGGTTCTTGTATAACTTGTTTCCTTACAGTATTTGAGCCTTTGGCCTTTAAAAGGTCATAAGCCTGGTTTAGAACCAAGCATATTGATCAGTTGGAATAGCCCAGTCAAAGTCCAGACCTGAATCTATTAAAAAATACATGACAAGATATCAACAGACACCTTCCATACATTCTCACTGAGCTTGAACTGTTTTGCAAAGCTAAATGATCAAATATTTCTGTCTTCTGATGAGCAGAGCTGGTATAGTCAGACGCCCTGGACTGGACAGCTGAAGTAAAAAGTAGTTCACAAAAAAGTCCATGTCACGTTTTCCTTATTTCTTTCCTTTTTTAAATATTTTATATAATATAATATAATATAATATAATATAATATAATATAATATAATATAATATAATACAATAAATTTGTGTTTGCAACATGTTGAAAAGTCAAAAGGTTCAGGGAAGTATGAATACTTCAATAAAGGTACTATGATTGTTGTTTATCTGCCAACTATGCTGTAATCAGAATTGTAAATCTTGTCCAATAACTAACAAAAGCTTCATTTGAGAACAAATTATTTCTAAAGTTTAATCTTCTTTCACATTGCTTTCAGGAGACTTTGACTTATCTATCCTGCATCATGCCAGTAGTCACATCCAGCCTGTCCAGAGACCAGGAGAGGAACCTGCTGACTCTCTTCGGTCATGTCCGACTCCACCTTCTCTACAAAGGGAGTGTCCACGGCTTCACTGCTGCTGCCTTCCACAGCCGCTGTGACCAGCAGGGTCCCACTGTGATTGTGGCCTACAATGCAGCGGGGTTTGTCTTTGGGGCTTACACATCCAAGGACTACGCCCAGAGCGGAGAGGAAGTCCACGATGGGGAGGCCTTCCTGTACAGCATCGCTCCTGAGAGAAATAAACCACTGAGAGTGGGGGGTATCAGTGGGCAGCGTGCCTTCACAGATGGAGGCACTGGTCCAAATTTTGGTGCGTTGGTTTTCTTGTGTGAGGACAGGCCTTTGGTGCAATCCGTTCCGGGCACCTGCTTCAACTTCCAGGCAGCAGAGATGCATGGGGAGGACCTGGCCCTGACAGAGTTTGAGGTGTATCGAGTTGAAGGTCTGTGAAAGAACTAAGGGTCTCTCATAATCAAATCCATTTATGATGATTATTTTATTATTATTTCACATGTGCGTGTGAAATCTTTTGTGTTTTCTATATATTTAAGAATAATCTGGTTTAGAAATTTACATGGTATCAAATCTGTGCTTTAATATGTTTATTTTGTATAAATACAGAACTAGGAAATCTCCTGGAGAAGCCTTGGAGAAACATCCAGTGGACGGCTGAGTATGTAGAAATCCAAGACAGCTTCCTTTTTTTTTTGTGAAACTTTGCCAGATATTTTCCTGTAAGATATGCAAAAAGTTATGTTTGCACTACAAAAACTCATTCTGTGTTTTTCCACTCTTCTGTGGGCCTCAAGGAAGAAAACATACACGGAAGTAGTCCCACTCTTAAATACTTACTAGAAGTAAAACTGCAGTCAGGAGCCCAAAATTACCCCAAACTGTTAGATTTTAGAAGCCTTGTCTTCATGTCAGTGTCAACGTTTCTGTTATCTGGATGGCTTTGTGTTGTATGACTTAGAAACCTAGAAAAGGTTTTACAAATAACACAGGGTGAGGTTTTAATTTAAAAAAATGATTCAAGAGTTTATTTAACGTTATGATTTGGAACTTTGACTCTGAAACAGCTACAGCCATGAGATAACGTATCTACAAGTACCAGTTTGTGAATTCCTGATTTTGCTCCAAATGTAAAGAATGTGTAGAAAAGTAGAAAAACTGGCTAATACCACATGGTCACATGCTTCCCAAGTCTGATTTTGATTGGCTGCTCAGGCACTCCTGATGACTGCTTCTCTGGCAGCTACTGGCTCTGGGTGAACAGCTGGGAGTGAGTCAGCATCCAGACAGAAACAGAATCACAGAACACCGAATAATGATGAAAATAATACTTCATAAAGAGTAATTGTTTTTCACAGTAAATCTTAATTTTAAGAAATTTACTGAATCTATTTCTTCCTCTGGACCGAATATTTTATTGGTGTTAATGACATTATGAGACAGATTATGATTTTGCTTATTTATATAGATTAATATGATTTAAAGCACCTCATCCAATCATACAGTCTTCCATGATGTAGAAGGAATTTGCAGAGAAAGAGAAACTTGGTTGTCTTAAAATCAATCGGAAGTTTGTTTCCACTCTTTTAGGTTTTCATTTTATTCGTTTTTCAGGTTACGTTCTCATATCAGCTAGAAGGAATCGTTTTGCTCTAGTCGTTCTGATCGCCATCAGGATAACATTTTTGTTTCCTTTCTAGAAAAAAGCAGCAATTGATGACGAGTATCCAGAACTATCTGCCTGACCTCAAATCAGTGAATCAAGTCCGCGTCCTGTTGGTGGGTCCTGTTGGGGCCGGCAAGTCGAGCTTTTTCAACTCCATTAACTCAGCATTTCGGGGCAACATGACCTGCCAAGCCATCACTGGCACAGCAGGGACAAGTGTGACCACTCAGGTACCAGATATCCGATCTTCTCAGATTCTAAAGAGGAAATGTGCAGCAATTACTGCTAAATACAGATTTGTTGCACTGGCCATTAACTAACAATAGTGGCGACATGATTAGGTAGTTGATTCATGACCATTAATCTCAAAAATTCAACCCATTATTGTACTTTTTCTTCCCCTCTATAGTATCGCGCCTACACCATTAAGGCAGGAAGACGTGGTGCAAATCTTCCTCTGATCCTCTGTGACACAATGGGGCTGGAGGAAAACGCTGACAGCGGCTTGAACATCGACGATGTAGTCAGCATCTTGAAAGGGCACACGAAGGATCGCTACCAGGTCTTTAAATACACGCACACTTTAGTGTTACCTTATGTAAGCTGTTTAACTGTGAGAGTTTGAGGTACGGATTTAATCAAAGTGAAATGATTTGTGTGTTCACTCTAGTTTAGCACCTGTTCATCAATCCTAGAGGATTCTCCAGGCTATAAGAAGCACGTGACTCTGAATGACACGATTCACTGTGTGGCTTATGTGATAGATACCTGCAAGGTGTCTCTTCTCAGCCAGAAAATGCTGGACAAGTTCACTGCCATCCGGAAGAAGGCCAACCAGCTTGGTTAGTGGGAAAATGTTATGTTTAAGAAAGGTTTAAAGCATAAAACTGCTTGATCATCTTCTATTTCTTTAGGTACATAGTGCATTAAAAATGTATTCATATCTCTTGAACCTTTGCACACTTTGACATGTCAGAACTGGAGATTTCAATGTATTTCATTGGGTGTTTGATGATGAATCAACACAAAGCAGTGGATATCTGTGAAGTGCAGAAATGCAAAGTAACTCAAGCTCAGTCAGTTTGACTGGAAAATCAGTTTTTAGATTTTGCCACAGATTCTAAGCTAGATTTTGTTCAGGATTTGGACTGGGCCAATGTAAAACACAAGTATGCTGGATCCAACCCATCTCATTTTGGCTCTGGGTGCACATTTAGAGTTGTTTTCAGGCCGGAAGGTGAACCTAAGGCAAAGTTGTACATCTCCTGCAGCTTGTAACAGGTTTTCTTCCAGGTATCTTCCAGGTATTTACTTCCATCAATTCAAACCAGCCTCCCTGTCTCTGCCAAAGATCGCAGCTATACCATACTCTCTCAGCTCTCAGATGCTGGATTGAATATTGCTCTTTAAGATGCTCAAGGCTTGGGATATTGTTTTGTAACCTACCCCTGCTTCTCCAACCTGTCTACTGGGTTCTTTGGTCTTTAAAATGGTGTTTGTTTATCAATGTTCTCTTAAAAAAACTCTGAGGCCTTTACAGAACAGTTGTTTTTATACTGATATTAATAATTATTAATAACACAATGGTGGATGATATTTACAAACCAGACAACGTCTGTAGGAATTGGTTGCATTGGATTTTGTTTAGGGTTGTCAAAGTAAAGAATTCCAAATACTAATGCACACAATTTTTCTTTTTTTACAGATTGTAAAAAAAAAAAAAAAAAAACATTGAAAATCTTTAATTTATTCCTTCCACTGTAAAATGATTGTGTGTACTTTGTGTTGCTTTTTCTCTAACAAAAAGGGTCAAATACTAGGGTTACCATTTGACAACATGTAGAAGAGCTCTAGGAGTATTGATGCATTTGTGAAGCACCATATATATAGAGTGCAAACAGGAGGCACTACAAGGTTTACACAAATTTCATCCACCATTTCCAGTCTGAAGCATGAATTTGTTATAATCAATCTATAGATCAATAAAACTTTCCCTTCAAAATCTTCACAATCTTCTTTTAATTATGTTTCCTGACAGGAATCCCTCAGATCTTTGTGATGACAAAAGTGGATGAAGCCTGTCCTCTGGTGGCAAAAGATTTGAAAAATGTGTATCAAAGTGTTTACATCCAGAAGAAGGTAAGATATAAAACAGATGTTTATCGTATTACAAAGAAATTTTTAAATTTCACAGAGATCTATAAATGGTGGTCCAACTTTTCAGGCACGTCAGTTGAGTGAGTCCTTGGGAATCCCGTTGTCCTTCGTGATGCCAGTGAAAAACTACAGCGAGGAGCTGGAACTGGATCTGAACACTGACATACTGCTGTTCATGGTCTTGGAGCAAATGCTCAACTATGCAGAGAGCTTTTTTGAAAATCAGATTAAAGATGATCAGGATGAAACGACCGGGCTGGAGCTCTACAGATCTGGCAATCATGCCCGCTAGGTAGAACGCGATGAACCCAAGGTTGTTTAAAATGTACAAGTTATTCCTCAGAGTTACAGATTTTGCAAAGATTTGGATGACTTATGCTCTTAGGAGCATAAGGAGATTGCTGCAAAGTCAATGCAATCTGCTGAGCCGGCTTTGATACATTTTCACCATTTGGTGCTATAAACTGAAACTGAGTTTTTTAGTACGACTTGAACATATTCAATTGATATGATTACATCTTTCAGGACTCAGAAAGGAGCAGACCTATTTGTCTAGCTTGAGATGTCATTTTTATGTTAATTAGTGTCTTAAAGATAAACTGAAAAGACATAAACTGATTCAACCCCATATTCCTTATGCATAATGTCTAAGTCCTAAGAACCACACTTTCCATTGCAGCAACAGCAATGAGTCACCCAGAAGCTTTCCTAAACATTTGCCCTAATGCGATATAATGAAATTACAGTCAGGTTTCCTTTATGCCGGTATCATTTGTATCCCTCCCCTGTGCACACCCAGTCCCAAACCCCCGAAAGAGACATGCACACATCTTTGAAGTCTCAGTATTAGGTTTTTTTCTTTCTAAATACATATTTACTGCAGTGAGCATTGCTCTCAATGAGCAAACGTTTTAACCATAATGACAGCTAACATATAAAAATGTTTAGTTGAAGATCAAAAACCTGTAGTAATATAGTTGAGCTTATGGTTTTAGCATTTAATCATTTTATAACTTTTGATCAAATACAACTGTTGCTTATTGGAATAAATAAACCTTTTTGAAAAAAATGTTTGGAATGATTACGTCTTTGCTGCTACATGCTGTTATTTAAAGAGGAATGATGTTTTTTATTTGCTTTGATCACTTACCAGATATCACTGAGCAGTTCTTAAGAACCGCTGTTAGGGAACATGTTGAGTTATGCAAGGATAATGAGGCACATAGTTATGCTCTTTAAATAATAGCCGTAACTCTTTTTTTAAAAACAGGGGAGATAGAAAACAAAGTATATGATATTTCTTAATCAACAGATCAGTAAAGAGAGTTTACCTGCAGCTGTTCTGTCAAAGAACATTAGTAAACACACAGCATCATAGTGACCAAGTGACAGGTCAGGGATAAAGTGCAGGATCAGGCGACAAAACCACCAAGACATGACTGTCCACCTAAACTAAACAGGTTGGACATAGAGAGATAATTTCTCTGAGAAGCTGCCAAGAAGCCTGCGCTGACTCTGGAGGAGCTGCAGAGAGCTACAGCTCAGGTGAGTGAATCTGTCTGCAGGACGACTTTTGATCCAATCCTCCTAACAGTGATGCACTGTATTGTCTTGGTCAACCACAGCATATTCTGATCTGAAATATTAAAGATTGTGCCATGACAGCGTTCAGTCAACTTTAGTCTAAGATTTTTTTTTTTTTATTAATGATCATATTGATTTTGATCAACTTTATTTGGTCACAAATAGGAAGTGTTTTCATACTTATGAGTGATCGGATTTAAATATTAAGTTTTACAATTTTGGATATATGACGGTTATTTCTAAGAATACAATATCGTAAAAAATTGCATAAGTGTGGGACTGTTAGAAAGGTGTGGAGAGTTCAATTTGCTTTGGTCGGCCTGCAGATGTCAGTCATAATTTCATAAGACATGCTGTTATGGAACATTTTTTCTCATTATGAAAATGTGAGGGTGTCGTGTTGCACAATAGTTTTTGTAATAGTAATAAGTAATAAGAGATGGCGTATTTCTAATATTTACACACATTTTTTGTGACTGCAACGCTAGACATGATCAGAGTGACACAGCAAACACGCTTTTCTGCGCTATAAAACCATCTCTCGGTTTAACTACAAAGACAAATGCCAGCAGTTCGCGTGACAAGTCAAAGACGTCAGTTGTCCGTCGGACCAATAGGAGAGGTCGGCTAGTTTCGGTCCCGCCCTCCTCTGATCCTTCACTATGAGACGTGTTTCGCAACCTTGCCAACCACACACACGCAGCAGCAGCAGCAGCAGCGTAAACGCGGCTGCAGAGACATCGCAAACTCTGGGGATCTCAAACCACCAGGCGGCTGGAACGCTTTTACGAAACTGGGACTTTTCTTTCTTCTCCGGTTTGCAATCATGGTTCCTGAGGAAAGCGTCGCCTCCGTCGAGAACAGGTCAGATACTATTTGCGTTGTTTGGAAACAGTCTGTCTGTTCCGTCTGCAGGGACGTCCTGTTCTGGACTGGGGCGTCTCACGTCCTTTGACCCTGTAGCTATTACCTGACGTTGTTGTTTGCCAATGCTGCAGGTTCTGTAGAAATGAAATGAAAGCAATGCAATGGACAACGTTAGTACTCCACACTAGGGACAGATTTTTGCTGGACATTATATGCATGCATGTCGCACAAATAACTTTGCAGCAAAATATGCTCGTTAATGCATGCTATTGTTTTATTGCACTGTTCATACACAATTACGTGTCTGATAGGTGCATTTATCTAACTTTTTTTCCCCACAGCTGAAGGAGTTTTGTTTCTTTCTGTGTTCAAAAGAGTAATTGTTCTGTCCCAATCCTCAGGATGCAGTCTGCAAGCTTGGCACTGGAGGAGTTGCTTGTAACTGCCCAGAAACAGCACTGCCTCACTGTTGGCATCTATGAATCAGCAAAGCTTCTCAATGCGTGAGTAGAAACCATTCATTATGGCTCATGGGGCCATTGTTGTATTTATATGATTTGTTTGCTCTTCTCACATTCCAGAGAGTGACAACGTCCCTTATCTAAAAGGTCAAAACATGTGACTGTAAGTGTTTTTTTTTTTTTTTATGTTTCCCTTTGTTTTTGTAGAGATCCGGACAGCGTGGTCCTGTGCGTCCTGGCAGCAGACGATGAGGAGGACGTTGCGCTACAGATCCACTTCACGCTGCTGCAGTCCTTCTGTTGCGATAGCGGCATAAACATCCTGCGGGTCTCCGGGGTTCAAAGGCTGTTGCAGCTTTTGGGGGGTGTGGATGCAAACCGAAACCAAGAGGAGAGCGGAGACCTCCACTGCATGCTGGTCACGGTGGGTTCATTACTACAATCTATGCGCTGGTTACAGGTACCAAGGTATACCATATATTGTAACATCAACACAATTGTCTGCCAACTGTATGGAGCATAGAAAAGATTAGCACTACCCTTCCCCCACTTGTTGCTATGCACTGATTTAGAGTTGAAAGAAGGTTCCTACACCTTTTCTTTGCTTCAAGGTTTTTTTTGTCTTACATAAAATCATGTTATGCATTCATCTGTGAATAATTTTGTACAGTAGAAATGTGATATTCTTACTTAAGCTACCATACCATGAGAGTCTCATGCCAGCTTATGCTTACAACAAAAACTTATGAGCTGAAAGGCAAGGTCTAGCTCCATGGGGTATATTTGTCACTGTTTGCAGATCAAATTTACCTTAATTAATATTTGATTATTTTTAAAAATTCATTTTCATTCTTCTCATGCAGAATCTTCAGGTAGACCACTACCGACTGCAAGAAGTTGGGACGTACTGCCAAGAGAGCCGACGCCTTCACCAGTGGGTTCCTGAGCTGATTCTGCAGGAACGCTGAAGGGTCTGAATATCCCTAGAAACCCTGGAGTTTCTGGGTTGAGATACTGAAAAAAAATGAAGGATCTTGATGCTCAAGCAGCTTGAGCCTTGAGTGGATTCGCTCACAGGACCCAAACCGATGGTGGAAGGAGCTTAAGATTTTCTCCGTGTCGCTGTAAAACAGTTGGGCGTTTCAGCGGAAGATAAAGACAGAAAAGTGGTTTGACTGATTATTTCTGCACACACTCTTCCTTTGGGCTTCTGCTTGGTGACTCACAATGTTCAAGGACTATTTTAAATTAATCACCAAGAGGTGGAGCAGCATTGTTATTTGACCACGCCCAGTTCATACCTGGATGATTTGTTTGTTTACAGTGTGGATTGAAATGTTGTAATACTGAAACTACTGTATAGCCAACATTCTTGAGTGTTCAGAGTTGGGAGAGTCTCCCGGTAGACGGGGTATGTGTAAAAGCATGGTATGCATACACAATGTCTTTCTTTAGAAATGACTGGGTGTGCTGTGAGTGCGTTTTGGCTGAGAGCAACTGAACCTGTGGAGGAGTGATCTCTATGGAAACTGAAGCTGAAGAGGACACAGGATTTGGCTCGCTTTGCAGAACCAAAGAACTGCAAAAAAGTCTCAGGACCTAATATTTTTGGGTCTGAATTCAAAACTCAGGGGATACAGAATACATATTTTTGGATCAGGACTGTAATGTGCCTACAAAAATGTTGCCTATTTTATAACAATATGAGATGTTTGGTAATTTATTATTTTTATTATTTGTTCCTGGTCTGTTTCCTGTGCATTAAGTCAATAAATTATTGGATTCAACAAACTCTCCTCTCAAATTTCAAAACATAAGGCTTGCGTGCATCGTGGAACCTGCCGAGTTACATGAAAACTGTTTACACTGGCATCGGAGTAGTGGAAAAATGCACGCAGTTAGGTCAAAGTCTTTGTTGACAGCCTCTTCTTTTGTGGCGAACGTAAGTCAACCAGAATGACCAGGGTGGAGACTGAAACTGCGCTGAAAGAAACAGGCAAAGCCAGCTGATGCAGACTGACTTTCCCTACAGGAAGTTTTAAGAAGATAAAAAGCTTCCTGTCAAACCTTATTAATATCTCTCATTATTCTTGTTTTGTCACATATTTTGAACTGCCTGCAATTCAAGGCTGCACGCACAAGTGGGTGGAAAACCGTATCTCCATGTGCCCTCTGCTCTACTCCTTGTTTATTCCTCCGTTCTCACATGTTCGTCCACTGCTCAGCCAGAAGGGGAACACCCAGGCACATGGACCACACATTTGTTTACACTCTGCTGCTCAAAGGCGTGACAGGTGGTGGGGGGCTAACTTCTAAATGGCTGCGATCCCCTGCATCCAAAATTCAGAGTGTTTAGGGGAAACATGGTTTGAAATTTAGAGGCGACATTACTTTTAGAGCCATAGCTCAAAGAGCTAAGAGAAGGAGCAAGGAAGCCTAAGTACGTAAAGGTCCAGCTGGGAGCTTCTTCCTAGCTAAGCTTGGCACATTGCACTTCCATCTCTGCACTGCACACCATCTACTTATTAAAGTATTGAGCATGTCTGTGCGTGTGCCTTTTTAATCCATGTAATTTGCAATAACAAAAAAAAATAATAAAAAATGCAACGTCCTGCTGAGTCAAAACAAAGAGGAAACCTGAAGGGCTGGATGCATATGGAAACTTTCAGCAGCTGTGAAAACACAGAGTCCAGCAACAGGTTGTGTTATTATATCATCTTTTTATTAATGTTATCTACTTCTCAATATTTTTAACAGCAATATCCACAAAATATTAACAGTGTGCAAGAAAACATGAGTTATGGCACATCAGAGAACAGTTACAAAAAATAGATAATTTTTTTTCCCATAATCAAGGCAAAAAGGATACATATACTGTATGCATACACAGAAGATCAGAACACAAAAGATGGGTCTCAGATGGGACTCCAAGCCAGTTGAGTGATATTTGATATGATATGCCACCGGTGAAGAGCCTCAAACTCTCCTCACTGGAGCAAAAAAATTATTTTGTTGAGCTCACTTAGCGAATTCACAATGTGAGCCACATGGTCCACTTTAAAACGGTTCATTCTGTTGATCTGATAACTCCACGACCAGCATTAACACAATATACGCCACTATAAGGCAAACTAATAACTAATCAATCAGACAAACTGTCGGCAAAGTCAGCAATTCAGCCTGGCCGTCTTTGATTGTAGCCCAGGAAGAGATGGAATGATTGAGAAAATATAACAGAAATGTAAAAAAAGAAAATTCTGTCAGACATTTTTAGGGCAACGTTGTGTGAGCTGACATGATGTGCATGCACATCTTATGTTTTAATACGTCTCGGCAGCTTTAAACCTCTTTTTCAATACCCATTTACAAAAGCAAAAGAAACAAACAAAAAAACACGAGGCAATGTACTAATTGTCTCCCTTTCATTAATCGGGTCAGAAGAAACAATCTTATCATACATCTGTAATTGTTAATTTCTTGCCACATGTTGCACTAACCTCCTGATATTAAACAGTATTTCTTTAGTCGCTATAACAAGTAATTTAATCTTAAATGACAGTATAGCCATCCATTTAAACATTAACACAGCTACATTAAAATTATTTTTGATTCATAATTTGACATTTTTTAGGCACATTTCATTTTCTGTGAAAATATATCAGGATCCATACTACTGCTATGTCCTATGCTGGTCATATTAAATGGCACAATTAAGCTTAGCTATTAAAAAAAGCTTTCAAAAAAAAAAATAAGTTAGCTTTCAGACCAGAAACAATGTGAAAGAGGTAAAATGTGCAATAAAAGAAATAAACAGAAATGCTGAATGGTGTTTTTTGTTACAGCTGTTTGTCATCTTTCAGCTAAGCTAGGCAAACTGTTGGCATTACCTTCAAACTGAACAGATATGTTTTATAAAAATGTTTTGTAAATCTTGACTTATTCTTTCATGAATCCAAAAGAGCAAGATGTTAAAGGGTACTGATATGTCTTCATTTTTATTGACTGGCACAAATGAAAGTTTGAAATAAAATGTAGCTAAAACTATCTGAGAAGCTAATTAGCCCAGGGGAGAGCATTTTAATCTGTTAGCTATGTAAATTTGACTAGGTTTCATACTAGCCTTGGTGTTAAAATAGCTTCCACCATTTTGAAAAACAAAAACATTGAACAAACAAAAAAACAAGTTCAACGTGTAGCATTTTTGTGTCTTTCCCACTTCATCCTAAAGTGAGCACACTTTGATAAATAAACAGAGGCTAATACTGTATTTGATTTGTCTGGAAAAATAGATGCTTGAGTCATGAATCAGTTACCCTGGAAAACCACAGGGATTTGCTTATTGTTGTGGTGCAAACCACTATTAGCTATACGAGCCGATACTGTATTCCCCTCCATTTTCTGTGTTCAAATACTAATAAGGAACATGTTCACCAATAGAGGTCTGTGTTTGCCACTGGTGTATGGTGAGAAAAAAACTCAGTTAAATTACATAGTTTATGCCTAGCACTTTCCCTATTGTGGGGCAGCTAGGGTTGCCACCCGTCTTGGTTTAGCCGGGAAATCCTCTATAAAAAGGACAAGATTGGGTCTACTTGTATCTTATCAGATTCCACAGTCCTTAACATCCAATCAGCCTCGTTACTCATAACAGTTGTGGGGGGCAAAGCACAATGTCTGCCTTTTTATGCAGTTAGGAGTTTCGACTGGCCATGAGGGTAAGAATGAGCGTAAGAATGATAACGCTATGTAAAAAAGACAAAGGACTCCTTGAATCACTTAAGAGTAGCAAACATATCTTTGACAAACACTAAATTAGGTGAACAGCCTGTTTTGCTTTTTATTGTTTGAAATTATTTTTTGTTTGTATTTTAATTGACTTCTTACTATCTATTTTACAGAAATGATCATTGTGATTTTTATCATCATTTACTGTATCATTGACGATATTAAATTATGGATTAAATTTCCAACAAAGCCAAATGGCTTTTTTATATAACAATACTATCATACTGTATATATTGCACAAGACTTTACTCAACCTATTGTGAATTTTGCTTTTGATAGCATGTCCCTTATTTATAGTATAACTAAATAATAATAATAATAAAAAAAAGACAGCAACTTTAGTGGCAGTCATATTACGATATTGAACTTGGAGTTGAAAGTCTCAGAGTATTTCCAGCTGGACACGCTGAAAATCTGACCTCCAAGTACAAATAGCATAATAGCCAAAACACATGACCTCTCCCCTGGTCAGACTAACCCTGATCAAGAACTGCAGGACCACAAGGTTGTCACACTGCCATGCTTTATGACACCCAGCAGGACCAGAAGCTTTTCGCGCTGCATTTTTTTTTCTATAAGCTCCCTGATCTTTTAAATTGTCCTTTTAGCTAAAAGCACCCCCAAAACACCCATGCACACTACACTACCAACCTGAAGCCTTAAACTTTTGAAACTGCCAGCCCTCTTTGTTCTGAATAAAAACAAAAGGCAAAATAAGCAAGGCCGTGTACAAGAGGAAGTAAAAATAGGCTAACTGGTGATTTTGGCTTCCCCTATGAAAGCTCAGCATCAATAGAGAAAATGTCCAACGCAGTCTGGCTTCTTTCAGCAGAGTCTGCTTTTACACACCGATGCTCGCTACACCGATGTAAGTACAGAACTCGCATGAGGAAGCAGGGGCCAGAAGAATCTCTCACAGCCTTCAAAAATAAGCTTCACCTCCGGGTTACATGGACATTGCAACAGAGGAGCAACAACTTCTGTCACAGTCTTACACACGAGACTATCATGCTCTGTAACGGTACCCTACCCTCGACAAATATAACAGCACTGGGCAAATCAAACAACCCTATTTTTGCAAGGTTTTGGTTATGTTTTTATCCATTCTGTTCAGTCCTTTTAGGATAAGCTGTCTAGCATGAAAAGGACCAGCAAAGGAAATTGTAGATGCGTGACACTCGTGTTGCTTGTTGCCCCAAAAATGTACCGCTTCAGAGAAAAGAAAGGCTCAGGAGGTTGGGTGTTTGCCACCAAAATGAGGTCTGATGTTGATTATTTCCCCCATAAAGACTCTATCTTTAGCCTTGCAACATTTTTGTTTTGTTTTATTTGATATAATCCTGACTGCAGTTGTTTTTAGATATGGCTAAAACCAACCTCCCCAGTGGCAAGCCTTTAAAAACTGAAAGAAAAATGAGAAGACGGACATGATCTTGACTGACGAAAGGGAAGAAGCTGTGTAAAAATTCCAACATCCACAGACAGGGGGTGTTCTGTGTTTAGATTTTGTATCTTACAAACACTGTACAGGTTAATAATACTCAACTGATCAGCTTTCATGGACTCCATAGAAAGAAGGTAACAGAAAAAATAAAAAGCCAAAACAGCTACTCTTCAACTTATCACTTCTGCACGTCTAAAAGAAAGTTTTTACACTTAGTTTGTTTCTCTTAATGCCATTTTTTTTCCTTCTTCATCTTCAGTTATTACAATCATGTTTGGTTTTCTTAGATCGGAGGAGCGTGGTGGAGGAGCAGAAGACACAGAAAGGGGGAATCCAAGATAGATCCAGTCTCTGGGCTGTGATTAAATAAAGTTTAGCCTGGTTGTTCAATCTGCATACATCTCTGTCTTTCTACAATATTCCTCAAATGTGTCTATATGCATAAAATACAGACAAAAGAGCAAATATGAGCTGAAAACCCAAAAGGTTTCCTTTCTTTTAAAATATTAAAATCAGATTTTTCTCCTTTGCTGCAGTTGGATTCTCCAGTATGGTCAATCTGTGGCCTCGCTCCCTCTTAAAGTAAAGCACACGAAGGTTTGATGTACAGTAGAGACTTCAAGGTCCCATAAGGTTAGACCCCTGATTCAAACCTTGTCATCCAGGGGTAACGCCTCCTATCAGAGTAAAACAATAAAAAGAAAAAGTACAGTATTGTCTTAAATGTTAAGTAATGGTTCAACAAAATACCTAAACATACATTGAGTTCACAAACAAGTATTTCTTAAGAAAAAAAAAAAAGAAGCAGTAAACGTCCACGGTTAATAGCTTGAGTTCTTTGTTGAGCTGTTCACTGCTTTCCTGTGGTTGGTGCAGGTCTGAGGTCAGCTAAGACATCGATTTTGAACCCACAGCAGCTATCACGAGCCGCAGCGGAACCAGTGACAGCAAATCAGCATCTAGAGACAGGTTTTTGTACAGGTTGGCACAGCTGGAGGCTTGGCCAAAAAGGCTGGAGGCAGCCAAAGAGAGGCCGCAGGCGGAGAAGAGGTCTGTTGATACGGATTCGAGAGGGAACATGCTGTGGTCTAACCAAAGCAAAGACTCTAGCTAAAGACAAAGCTCTCGGATAGTTCCCGCAGAAAAATAAGCATTTATTGAGCTTTTGGATGCGACACTGGGTCGTGTTTGGCACGGTCGGGCCTCGCGCCTACCACTTATTTGTGTTGCCCACATGCGTCTTCCCACTGCCTGCCTTTGTAGCAGCTGCCCATCGTTTACCCAACACCTCGCTTCATGACCAGCGACGGAAAAGAAACAGGCTTCTTACTGATTGTTAATGTCAAAAGTCCCTTTTCACGTTAAGCGGTTGTTAATTCACCAGCATATGGGAAAAATACCAAAGCACCTTGGACCATACTCTTACGTTTAACTCATCTCAGCAACTATGAGGGCAAGATACCTGCCCCCTAGTGGTGGCTCTGGGTTGTGGCACTGTTTCAGTGTGGCTAAAATTTGGAGTGACTGTGTGCGTGTAGCCCTGAAACGTCAGATAGGGTTTCTTGACGTCTGAGGAAGTGTAGGGACTGATGTTCATTGTAGATGTGAACTTTTAGGTGTAAGCCTATGTGAATCGGTGCATCTGTTTTATGTATGTGTGTGTGTATGTGTAGGTGTGTGTGTGTGTGAGTGCTAAAAAGCATGTGTGAAGCTATAGGATGATGCAAGGTTTCTTGTCCTTGAAAGGGTTTTCAGAGGTGGGCACGCCAACCAGCAGAGGGTCGCTACGAGCGTGTTGCTCACAGTAACTCATCAGGTCCGCCGCTGCCTTAGACACCTGGGGGGACATGAGGCAAGAGGAGGGAGATGAGAAGAGGGAAGAGGGGTTTAGTAAAAAGACAGAGGAGAAAGAATAAAAAATCAGATAAGAGTTTGGAAAAGAAAAATAATATAAATGATGAATGAAGTTTAAGCTAAAAGCTGGACATTTCTGTAAAATCATTTATCACTCATTTTATCACCTCTAGAACATGTCATGATCATTTATCTATTTATTTTGTTATTTTCTTTTAAATCATTACTTAATCAAGATAATATTTACCTATTGACGTCAAGAAAAGCTCTTATTTCCACATGATTCATGATGTGAACCACAAGGCAAGTAAATAAGCGTTAAGTAAAAATGTTTAATAGAACGTTTAAATTCAATTATCTCATAAACAAATAAACAGAAAAATAAATTCATGCATCAATAAATAAAATAATCAACTACAAAAAAGACGAAATAAAACAAAACCAAGCAGCATGAAACTCCAAATAATAATTTTGGGAAATTATTTCTTGAAACATGCAGAAAAAAGCATTTTGATCTCCTGAGTTAACACGGAAATATATGATGAGATTTAGGATCCAAAATAAAGTTCACAGAATCTTAAAGGCAATTCCTAATTGAATTGGGAGCAAGTGCTATGAGGCCAAAACTAATATCCTCAGTTTTGTTATTTCGTTTAATTAAGCTGCTATCCATCCATAATGTAATGTGGCTCAGACATAAAAGAAATGGTTGAATATAATCTCTAAAGGGAGGTAACTTAATAAAATGTAGTATTTTGTGGAAATCTACACTTTACCAACCAGGCGTGTTTTTATTTTCAGTGCATATTTTTGCAAAAAATAAAACAAAATAACACGACTACGCTATATCATTAAAACACAGTTGTAACAGAGGTGCATTAACATACAGAGAAACAAGATCTGAAATATGTAATCTCCAAACAAAGCAGATGAACAATTAGTTTTACCTTAATGCGTTCAAATCCTGCTTCAATCCTCAGCTGCTCCACCAGTTTCCTGGCCTGGGCGATATTATTAGTAGTGGACATATTCATCCATCAGAAGACACCAACACAGGAGAAAACTACAAGAAGAGGAAAGCGAAACATTTAAAAAGAAACTGTTGTCCCGCTGCAGCTTATTTGTCTCAGGGCAAGTGGCTCTTAAAAGAGTTTTGTGCAATGCGTGAGGAAAATTGCTCATTTCAAATTTGATGACCGCAGCATGATTCAAGCTCTGTGAGGTTCTAAAGTTTTTTTTTTAAAGGGGACCTATATTGCTTCCTTTTAAACAAGTTAGGATAGGTCTATGGGCTAAACAAAACATGTTCATTATTTTTTTTGCAAAAAATCAATAATGAGATTACCCCTCCTCAATTCCGCCTATTTTGAGCTCCTTTCAGAATGAGCTGTTTTTAGGGCTCTGTCACCTTTATGCAAATAACCTGGAGCTGACCACCCCCCCCCCCCCCCCCCAACTTAATGCTTACACTCACACTTTATACACATGAAAATGGCTGAAAACACATGCACAATGGTACAACAGTACATCTTTGATCCTAAATCAGACACAGAAGCTGAAGAAGTAGAACCTTCTACACGACCACCCAGGATATAGCGAGAGGTTTCTAAACGGACTCAGGGCAAACAGTAGCTCATTGTTAGCGTTAGCTTGTGCTAAATGACAAATCATGTTCATGCCGAACAGCCGTTGTACAGCTCACAAAGCGGTAAAACCAGCTGATGAAGTGGGCGAAGCTCTGCTTGGGTTGCTAGGTGAGGGGCAGTGCCCACCGATTACGATGTAATAATCGGGAGGTTTTTGAAATGGTTTGTTTCCCCAACCTAACAAAACATTTACTTATTGCCAAAGAATGGCCGCATGGATTTTTTTAAATTTAGTGCTTGGACTGTTTCTAGAAGCACTAGAGACCCAAATAGAAGTAAAACCCATGTGCAAAAAGAGAATATTGTATAATAGGGCCCCTTTAATATTTCTAAGTAATTTAAATAGTTATAATCAAATAAGCATGTCAGGAAGTACTAGTTCTTTCCCCCCACAAAATCATTAGTGTCCCTGACCAGTTCTATCATAAATGTATGAAAAAAAGCATTTTTAATGTAAACTTTACATTTGAAATATGATTAGATTATGGTGATCCACAATTCTCCGCCTCCACAGGGTAATGTTATATGACCTACAGACCTATTTTTCTTAACCATTCTTCAAAATGGGAATGGCGAGAAAACATGCTATTCAAGTAAGGTGTGCATTGAACTTTTTAAGTCAAGAAAGAAGAACGGAAAGAAAAAAGGTAAGAAAGAGAAAGGTGAGGAAAAAAATAAGGAGCACATAACATTTAATCAATGGAATAGGGAATGAAGTCTGCACATGCATTATTTTTCCAAACTCTTATTTTGATTGTTCATACTTATCTAGACCAGGAAAATTACTTTCCAGACTGCTTTGAAACCCTGCATTCATACCCTTGATAGATTATTGTAGATTCACCAAAATTGTATTTCTATAATAGATCCCCCATTTGGAGGAATGAATCACATTAGTCATGGAGCCACAGCACCACCTAGAGGTGACAACATGAATATGCAACATAGATAATGACTGAAAAACCTGTGGATCCAACATAAAGAACATACAGAATAAACACTGAGGGATCCTATGATTCATAAGAGCCTACAGTTATGTTAGTAATGAACCCAACAGAGGTATGAGTTGGGTTTATCCCAATATAAGCGTTTGCCTACCTCTAGGAGTTAACAACAAATAATTAGGTTTAAAATGTTTTGCTGACTCAGTAATCCCAAGCGCATGGATCATGATTCATTAGCCTGCACACACAGAGCCTCACCTGACTGGTGGTGTGCAGACAGGACTCCCACTGAACACTAATGTGAGAGGACGGAGGGGACGATCTGAGGCAAAGCAGGCGCGGCAGGAACACAGCAGGCAGGTAATGAGGACAGAGCCGGTTGGCAGCTGAGTTTACATTGGCTTCTCTCTGTAGAAAAGAAAAAGCACGTTACACAAACAATTGTGGTTTTGTTACAGCTCTAACCATACCATAATCAATCATTCTTTTACATTTAGCGTGTAAAAGTATTCATACCCTTTAAAGCTTTCCACGTTTTGCCACATTACAACGACAGACGTCACTATATTATATACTGTGAAAGTTATATGTAGAGAATACTGAAAGGAAACTGTTGCATGCTTTTCCTTTTTGATACAAATATCTTAAAAGTGTGGCGGGCATAACAACCCCAGAGAAAATTCAGTACAACTAGCTCACAAATAGTCAGGGCTGGATTATCCGTAAGGGCCAGTGCCCAGCCCCCCCCCCCCCCCCCCACCAACTATGGGGGGGGGGGGGGGGGCACCACATGACACATGCTTTAAAAAATTTTCATAAATTGTTATATTATTTACTTGAAATTGTTGAAAGACCATGCATTATTCGTTTTGTGAACACTGATGTCACAATAAAAATAAATGATAAATAAATCAAGATTTTTTTGATTTCAACATTTTAAAATGAGATATTTGAATATTGCTCACTGCTCATATGCCTACATGTAGTTGTGTAACTTAGTAAATAGTAAATTACATTACAGCAATCCCCTTGATTATGTCTGATGTTTTTGACCGGAGGACAGAACAGGTAGGGGGGTGGGGGCTTTGAGGTATAGTGCCCAGGGGCACCACATTGTCTTAATACGGGCCTGCAAATAGTCAATAGTGTGTGTTTTAATATCAATGTAATTGCAGCCGTTCTTTGAAGGGTTGAGAAGTTTGGTGGAGATCATTCATGAACAAACGGCATCATGAAAACCAAGGAACCCACCAGATAGCTCAGGCATGAAGTTGTGGAGACGTTAAAAGCAGGGTTAGGCTGTGAAACACCGCCCACATAAAACAGTAGCTCTAGAGGAGCTGCAGAGATCCACTGTTGGGGCGGGACAACTATTAGCTGTGCACTCTGCAAATCATTCGGGTGGAGGTAATGTCTCCCTTGCAGAACGAAAGTCATGAGAAGTTTGCTTTGCCGTTTGCAACAAGCCATGAAGAGAACACAGCAAACATGTGAAAGAAGTGCTATGAGCCGATGAGATAGGATTTTTTTATTGCCTACATGCAAAATGCTACTCTAATGGAATTTTCTCAGTTCAACAGTATTTTAATCTATTGACAAAAGTGACTTACGGTACTTTAATCACATTTAACTCCAAGTTACAGCAAATCGCAATTGATCGTGGAGAAGATGCTAAATCTCTTTTTTTAGGGTAAATCAATTCACGGTGACCAAAGAAAAATTACCAACAGCAAGGAGTATTTCTTTCCAAATCTTCTTCCCAACTGAAATGTGCAGAAAGGAGACAAAGGGGAACAGATTTACAGGTTGATGAAACGTGTGTGACACCAACTGTATCAACCCCACGAATGAAACATAGAGGCGGCAGAAGCATGGTGTGGGGGTTGATTTCCTCCACAAAGGACAGTGGTCACAGTCAATGGGAAGGGCCACAGAGAGGATGCCAAAACCTTAAGATGGATGCACAGTTCACCTTCTAGCTGGATACACTATATATATATATATATATATATATATATATATATATATATATATATATATATATATATATATATAAATAATGAACAGCTACAAGTAAAATGTGAAAAAAAAAACTCAAAACTCTGCCCTATCATGATCCTTTCCTCTTATAAAACACATCTGGGAGTGCCCCGGACTAAGCAGTAGACAGGATGTTCTACTTTTTAGAAAAAAAGTGATTTCCATTTGCTTGTTTATGCCGTCCCTTCACAAACCTTCTGGCTTCTTTTGTTTGTCCACCTTTGAGAACACCTCAGCGTCAGCTCCTACAACCAAAACCACACCTCATGCTTCACCTACAGCTGTATCAGAGCGCTGCCACCCTGCGCCTCAGTGTGCCACTCTGTCTGTCGGCCGCGCTCTCCGGAGGGGAGTCCTTCTTTAATTACTACAACTGTGGAGTAGATCAGAGAATCAAGTCTGTAACTAGGGCTTCTGCATGTACAGGCAGAGCATGCGACAGCAAGATACAGAGACAAACATTTAGCAATTAAAAAGTACGGATCAATTTCCCCCCGTGTTCGTTGTATTGCGAATATAAAAGTCCTCTTTGGCTTTATGGGTCATTTAGTTGACTTTAAACAACTCTTCAAAGATATGGGGATGGAATATTCCTTGTATCTCGGTCAGGATGAGAATTCCCAAAAACAACCAGGCTAAATTAAATTAAACTATAGAGCTTGAATGAATTAAAACAAATATAAAAATGAAATATTTCAGGGTGTCTTGGTTTCTTTACATCTGAGCTACTGTAGTGGATTTACTTTAGCTATTTCTGAGCATAATCGTCAAGCATTGGACAAATTACAAGTAAATGTCCAAGAGATTTATGTCTATGTTGAATTGACAGCATCACACAGTTCCTGCAGATTAGTTGGCTACGCAGCCTCAGAGCAAATCTTCACATGTAGAATTGCTCTATTACACCTAGCTCTTGAGTGAAGCCTATTGAAGTACAGTAAACTGCTTGTCAGGTTCAAGGGACGAGTTAGAGATTAACTGAGACTTGATATTTTGGCAACTTATTCGGTGGGAAGTAGCCACCAGAAGATGAGAACATTGAGGTCTTAAAGGGATGTAGATGGTCAGCAACAGTAATCCCCAGCTTGTACTAAGGAGCCAAAGGGCTGCAAAGTAGGTATATCCAACACCATGAAACCACCACTACCATTGGCGATCGCGGAGATGAGGCAAAGTAGATGCCTTCACACTGTTTACACCAATCTGACCTGATCTTAAAGTTACAGCTGAAATCAAAAGCCATATCTGACCAGTCAGGACCTCTCGAGTCGGCTGTTTTACCAAATATTGTAAGGCTTGGAAAAAAAGTGGCTTCAGTTTTCAGTTCTTAGGTCTTCTGCTGTTGTAGCCCATCTGCCACAAGGAGCAATCCACTGTGTGAGTTCAGATATCTAGTAATTTTTGAAATACTCAGGCCAGCTCATCTGGAACCAACAAACATGACACATTCAAAGTTACTTAAGTCGCCTTCCTTCCTTCCTTCCTTCCTCATTCTGGTGCTCACTTTAAACTCCAACAAGCCATTGTCACCGTATCTAGATGTATAATGCATAGAGTTGCTGTCATATGAGCGCCTAAGTGGGTATTTGTGGTAATAAGCAATTGAACAGGTCAACCGAATACAAGCCAGTGAGTGTTTTCGTTTACAAATCAATAGCTGCTTCACCTACACTGTACCTACAGTCTCTGTGCATATACTTATATATTTGGTATTCATTCAGTACTTACAGTGTCTCCTGCTTTGTTATATATTATTCTGAGGTTATTGTGCTGAATGCATTGCATGTGTGCAACAATACCGTTGTGTGTGTTTAAATATTTCTGATGAAAATGAAAGTCTCTATCTTCATTAAGACTTACCAGCATGGATAAAGGTAAAATAAAATGTTTCTTTTTTAATATATCCAGCCTGTTGATTTTATTAAAACTTTCTGAGAGCTGAAATACGCATGGGTCCCCACTCAAGTTATATCAACACCGCTCCGTTCTGACACCAGAGAAATACATGCACATCAACACAGCATCTAAGAAATCCCAGCAAAAAAACACACAGCACGGCTAGATCTGGACAGGCCCCGCTTAGCAGCCAACCAGCAGAGCCCACAGAGGCTCTCAGGACGCGCAAAACCCCCCGCATCAATCCATATTGATCCCAGCAGCTGCCTGGCGCTGATCGGGCCTACTTGTCCTCTGCTCACAGGCCCTGCTCACTGCTCTGCCGTGTGAAAACACAATGCGGGCATTTTGATGGCTAGAACAGCGTGTCCTCTCTCCCGTGGCTATCCACGCACCAAACACACACGCATGCCAGGCATGCACACGCACAGGCACCCAGACCTTGTGCACACATCAAAGCCAAATATTACCCCCCACCTCCTCATGTGGAAAAACCAGACAAGATCGCTTCAAACTCTGCAAGGAGCCCCCCCTCCACCCGACAGCCAGCCGTGGCAGTGGGGTGGTGACATGCTCCAGCGGACCACAAGAAACATACCAGGGACCGCACAAGACCGGAGCGCTCGCCAAATATGTTCCGCTATTATGCAAATACGTGGGCCTACTTCGACAAATAAGATCCAGCTTCTGCTGCTTGGGCTTCCTCGGAGGGTCCGAAGCCCCCGAGCTGTAAGAAATCTTCCACTGACCCTGTCCCCGGTCCTCCCCACCCTCTCTGCCGGCAAAAAAAAAGGGTTGGGGGAAATCCGGATTCGTGACACCGATGGAGCCCCCTCTCCTGCTGCAGCCGAACCTCGGTGACGAGAATCCGGGGGGGATCGCAGAAGCGCACAAAGGCGTCAGTATTATTATAGGACAGGAAGGGAGGAAAATAGCCGAATATCACCAAACTCACCTCCGAATGCGCTGGATTGGCGATTTAAAGGGCCAGATCCGCCTGCTCGCTCCTCGTCTCCACCGAGCAGAACGCCTCCCCCACCGTTACAGTGTCTGTCCACTCCTCTACCCCCCCCCTTCTCTCTCTCTCTCTCTCTCTCTCTCTCTCTCTCTCTCTAGAGCTCTCTCTGAGAGAGAGAGAGAGAGAGATCTCTCTCTCCTCTCTCTCTCTCTCTCTCTCTCTCTCTCTCTCTCTCTCTCTCTCTCTCTCTCTCTCTCTCTGCCTCCGATAAGCAGCTTTAACCCAGGTGTTGCTAAAGCGTCATCAAAGAGCAAAAAGAGGGGTTCATTTGGTAATTTCCCAATCATATTCTTACTAAGAAATAGGCCCACACGGGGAAATCTGGAGAAAAAGAGAGAAATTCAACAATGGTTTATTCAATTTTCTCATCAAATACTTGCTACATATATCTTTATACCCAATAGATAGCTACTATTTTCTCCAGCAACCATTGACAATTGTATTTCATTTCTAGGCTATGACGCGTGTGTTAGTTTACAGAGGAAGGAAGGAAGGAAGGAAGGAAGGAAGGAAGGAAGGAAGGAAGGAAGGAAGGAAGGACAAGGAAGGAAGGAAGGAAGGAAGGAAGGAAGGAAGGAAGGAAGGAAGGAAGGAAGGAAGGAAGGAAGGAAGGAAGGAAGGAAGGAAGGAAGGAAGGAAGGAAGGAAGGAAGGAAGGAAGGAAGGAAGGAAGGAAGGAAGGAAGGAAGGATCTTTTCAACAACTGGACTCAAAATTAAATCTGATAGCATGAACTTAATTTTCCTTTCCCTCATCCTAACCTGGACAACAATGAAGCGAGGTTCCCTGTATTCGCAGACATTTACGCACAGCGTAGGGACCCTGTTTCTGTACTCTGTAAACTGAACGTTTCCACTGCAAATGTTTCGCTTAAAATCGCCTGAACTGAGGCAACCTGCTCTTGGAAGCAAATCGTCTTCCATGTGCAGGAACACTCAGAGTTTTTGTCCATGGTTTTAATTTCCACATGACGCACAGGGATCTGAAACAGTGATACGGGAGCCTTGACCACGCCCACCCCCGTGTACATTTGGACCTGGTTTACTTGTACTGTAAAAACAACTGTATTCCTCCGGCGTTCAGTGCGATCTTCAGCCACACGGTGGCGCCATCCACCCACCTCTCTGGCCGCCACGCCCCTGGGGAGGAGTGGGCCTCTTCATGCTCATTGGCTCTAAAGACACAGACGCATGCAGCCTCTGCTCTCACCAAACAGAGAGGTCCATTCCTCCAACACAGATAAAGACGCTGCGTCCGGCTCTAGAGAGAGTTGGCTGAATAAGGCCTTTCTCCGAGGCAAGTTTAAAAGTTTAGAATACTGTTTGTTTTTTTAAACAAAAACTTTGCAGAGCCTCTATGCTGACAGAAAGGTGTAGTTAGCCATAAGATGATGTTTTAAACACTTGATGTGCATGTTCCTGCTGTGGAAGCCGTTTACACCTGGTTTAAACTCATACACTAAGTAGCATCCTTCCTCTCGTTCAATTCCTCTTTCCTTTCCCACCCACCCTTGTATCGAGTGATGTTCAGGGTTACCAAGAAATCAGCGGCGGAAGCCCCTGAGTCACCATGTCAAAAGTGGAAGTGGCGTCGACCCCTGTGTTTTTCCAGGCGTGTCATTGGCCTAATTGGATGAGCGTGGTTGGTGTGCAACAGCAGCAGCAGCGTGTGGGGACAACAGGGTTGTGGTTGACTAATTAAGATCCAACCGAAGGGCGGAGGGTGCATCCAAAGTCTTTGTCGGACACCCCAGCAGAGGAGGCAGGCTGCAAGACCTCTGGCTGTCAAAAGGCATCTCTGTCTCCAGCAGAGTAGTCACTCCAGGCTCAGGCAACATCCGCTGTCAACGTCACGCCATCGCCATGGCAACCGTGCTGGGGACAGCATCCCCCCTCCTGCCTGCAGATGTCAGAGAGTTAAGAGGTGTGAGTAAATGAGGAGCCGGAGACCGATCGGCAGGCGCCTCTGTGGGCTTTTGTTTTCTGGCAGCGTGTCAGCGTCAACAGTCAGGCTGACGGAGGTCATCTGGGGTGTCTTCACACCAAGCCTGGAAAAAGTATTCACACCCCTTCAGGTTTCCCGCACTCTGTTATGTTCCAGGAACAAACTACAGTGTATTTTATTGAGATTTTATGTGATAGAACAACGCGAAGAATAGCTGAAGCGCATGAAAAAAGAACCCTAAATGATTTTCAATTTTGCATAGAATATGATGTAATATTCTATCCATTTTAATAATTTTAATAATCTGAAAAGAGCGATGTAGATCCAGCCCCCAGAGTCAATAACTGCAGAACCATCGTTTGCTGCAATTAAAGCTGCAAATATTTAAGGGGTATCTGTCTAGCAGTTACAGTACGCACATCTAGAAACTGAAATGTCTGCCTGTTTCTCTTTTTGAATAGCTGAAGCCCAGTCAGACTAGTTAGATGGCATCTGCGACACTCACATTTAAGGTGTTGCCAAAAGTTCTCCATTTGATCGAGGTCCAGACTTTGACTGCACCAATCTAAAACAAAGGTACGCTTTGATTCGTACCATTCCATTGTAACTCTGCCTGAATTATTATGGCTGTTGTCCCACTGGAAGGTGAACCCACATTCATGGGGTTTGCAGCTTCTGACATGTTTACCTCCATGATTGTTTAGCTCCCATCTCTCTTCTCATCAAAAAAAAAAACACCCCAACGATACGATGCAGCCACCACCATGCCTCAAAAGGAATGCTGTGTGCAGGGTGATGCGCAGTGTTACCTTTCCACCATACATAGTGCAGTGCAAGTCCATTTATATAGCACCATTCATGCACAAGCCATCCAAAATGCCCTGTGAAATGAAAGTAAAGACAAACAATGAAGAAAAATAACCCTTTTAGTTCTGCTTAAAAAGTGAGCCCAAGGCGTCAAACACATAAACGTCAAGCATTAAAAAGCACATTTTAAGTGCATATTCCAATCCAAAGTTAAATAAGAATTTAAACAGAAATATAAACTGAATGAAAATTTCTTGAAAAGGTCAAAATGTGACAAGTAAAAATCAAAAAGATAAATATGTAGAACTTGAAAGTATGGGGGAAATGCAGAAAAAAGCAGAAAGCAAGGAAAGCAGAGGCCACTTGCCTCCCCAGCTATGAGAAATCTATTCCTTTGTAGGACAAAAAGTTCAATTTTAATCTGATCAGAACATCTTCTTCCACATATTTGCCCTGTCACCGTCATGGCTTGTAGCACACTAGAGAAGGAGCTTCTCGTGACTTGCTCTCAACTATGGGATTGTTTTTGGCTCAAAGTTACATGTATAGTCCACTGCAAATAAATTTACTCTTAACAAATTTTCCCACTGGAGGGACGGATCTCTGCAGCTCCTCCAGAGTTACCACTGACCACTCGGCATGAGATTATTTGTTCTCCTTGTCTTGGTAGGTTGAAGGTGTAGTAGTTTTTCCATATTCAGACGGCTGAAAGACATTTTACTTTGAGATGTTGCTTTCTAACCTAACTCTACTTCAAACCTCTCCACAACCTTCTCCCTGACCGGTCTGCCGTGTTCCTTGGTTTTTATGATGCTATTTGTCCTTTAAAATTCTCTGACTGACCTCAGACATGCCTTGACAGAACCGCCATACATCATTCACCGATTAGATGACTTCTGAAGACAGTCGGTTGCACTATATTTTAATTTTGAGCGTTAGAGTATAAGGGGCTGGAGGCATATGTTGTTACTCGTTTCAGATAGTGATTTGTTAAAAAAAAGGAGAACTTTGTATCATTTTCCTTCCCCTTCACAATCAAGCTATATTGTTCTCTGCGTAGGTCCATCAGGAAAAGAAAATCTCAATAAAATACGTCAAAGTTAATTAAACATTAAATATAAAAATAACAACAACAATATACACTGCTCAGTTCAAATTTTATTATGAAAATCATTTTGCAGATTTGATTATTGTCATCTACATATATATATATATGTATTTATATTTATATATGCTAGTTTCCATTATTCAGAGGATGCATCAGCACAGTATATCTTAATAGGAAGACTATTGCTAGAATAAATATCTATACATTAAAATTGGCTGAATGAAAAAAGTCCCAAAAACAGAGAGAGAGAGAGAGAAAAAAAAAACATCCTTACAAAAGCAAAAAAGTGCTAAAAACAAATAAACCATTTGCCAAAATCAAACCCATAACTGCTGAAAAATAATTGTTTTTTTTTTTTGTTGTTGCTAAAATTACAAAGATGTGTTTCACAGTTTGTGTCCTTGTTCTCATGCTGGCTGGAACACCAATAGGGACCATGCAGGAATGAAGGGCCAGAGCGACAGGATACTACCAAACTACAAAGTCAATATGCCACCGCTTCACGTCCCGCACTAAACAGCCCGTGTGGATCTGAGGTGATCATACAAGATAGTGGAGATGTCAGCAAGGGTCCGTGGACTTGCTTCTTTTTGTTCCCTGTAATCTCCATCCTGCAGCACTGGCTTTTAGTCTTAAACTCAGCTGAACAGGACTAGGAACTGGCTTTTGGTTGGGAGAGAGAGGCCCAATAAACTGCAACGTATTTTGCCTTAATTAAACGTTTCTGTGCTGCTTTGGGAGACCAAAGTGTGGGAAAAAAAAGCCCCATTCGGCTGTGCATTGTGAAACCTTTTATGAGCAGAAAGTACCCAGTGACATGTGGCCAAGCCACCGTCCCTACATCAGTATCTGTTTCCCACAAATGACCATAGAAACCAAAATTGTTACTTTTATCAATTAAATAAATAATCAAATAATACTGAGACTTTATTGTGATAATTTCCATTTAATCAAACTAATTAAAGTTTCACAATGTTGCTGTGTTTGAGCTATATTTTGATAAAAACTAATACTTTTTTGACTCTTAGCTGCTGTAAAATGTGCAGTTTACTAATCCATATTGAACATTTTAGGTCTTTGTAGATTTCCCTTTTCAAAGATAAGTAATTACTGTAATTGTCTATTGGGAACATAAATCCATGTCTGATCGGACAGTAAAAACCTACCTTCACCCCAAACTCACCCCAAATATCCCTTCACTCTCCTCACCCGTCTTAGAAATATTCAAACCTTTGAACATTATTTACAGCTATCTACAGTCTGATTTGAGCAGGATCAGTTTTTTGTCGCAGACACACGCGAAGCTAAATGAGGGTGAGCAAAGCTGCTTTTTTAAACGGGGTAGATTCTTAACAAACAGGGGATGTCGGGCAAAGGGACAAAAGGGGTGAAGAAAAAAAAGTAGGTGAACAAATTAGGTTTTATAATGTGAAAAATTGTGTTTTTGCAATTGTTGCAGATTTGCATGGGATGTAAATTATTTTTTAAAATCCTGGTCAGAAGTTTGAACATAATCTTGATGCAGTCTAACCGGTTTTGTACCTTTAGTATGTTTTTTTATAAAAAGAAACACTTTATTAAAAGTGGTAACAATTAAAAGGTGTTTATTTTGTGCCCTTTTTCTTGGCTCCGTCTACTGGTTGCTTTTTAAAAGTGCATTTAAGCTATTTAAAGATTGCAGATTTGATCTTACTGGGATATCTGCCCTCACTGCTGGATAGTTTAAAGATCTACATTGTTTTCCTCTCAAGCATTTTTGAGTTCTGATTCATTACCTTGCCAGTGACTGACAACCTTCACCTGAAACTTTATTTTCTGACTTCGGGTCACATTTTTCTTCTTACTGATCCCATACAGATACTGTTGTCATACAGACAAACTAATTTAAAGGTATTATTCCAAAACAGTCCAATTTAAGCCCTTTGGATGTCAGAACAGTGGGATAAAATATAACAAACTGGTTTATTTGCATCAACTTCCTAAGACATTATTACTCCAATTCCGGGTAGACAATATTTGGAAGCAGGACTACACCTCCATCGTGGCCGTTGTGGGTCTCCGTGAGTAATGTTGTGTTGCACTGGATGTCCCGTGCAGAACCTGCAGGCATTCTCCAGCTGTTCTAACACATGATTAGTTAGAACAGCAAATGCAACACTCAGGTGTGCACATGAACCACTCAAGCATGCCAGTGTGCACGAATGATAAAAAGGTGACTGAGTGCACATAGATGGATGCTCTCATTGTTACTCAGACACATAAACTGATAACTGAGATGAGACAAATCATGATTCTTTCAAGTATTTAACCTGCTCAGTGCACAAACTTAGCAGATGCTCCACATGAACACCGTTTTTTCTTTTTTTTTTTTAACTTTGGGGCCCAACTGAACCCCTACACAGTCCACGGCGAGCAAAGTTGAATTTCAGATTTTCACACAATGTCTTTTAATGCGTCAATAGCCCAGCTGCCTCCCTCGCTCTCCTGTTTTGCCATCCATCCAACTCTTACATGCTGCCTCATATCATGTTCCATGCAGGGACGTGTATAATGCCAGTCTCCTGTTAACGTCAGCAGAACAGCAGATTGCACAAACATGCGCACACAACCTGGCATTTGCGTAAAGCAGCCAGGCGTATCAAGCTGATTTTTATGCAGTGCGTGCCTCTATTAGATTTGATCATCCTCCAGAGGTGGGCCTGAAAATCATTGCAGGTCTTTTGTTCATTCTTTTTTTAGGATTACCACATGCTCTGCTGGCTGCAACCCATCTATCTGGCGTCAGAAAAACTAAATATTGGAAACACAATTTAAATAAAATGTGTTCTTTATATATATATATATATATATATATATATATATATATATATATATATATATATATATATATATATATATATATATATATATATATATATAAAAGCATCCCTGGCCTCTAACATGTAAAGGGTACGTTTTACAAGGTAATTTTGGAGTTTCAGAGGACCTCACATTAGTGCAAAGTACAACACAGCAATAACAACAAATACATTCAGAAAAAAATTATAATAAGTAGTAACAGCCATGAAGTGAAACCTTTAGTTACATATTCACATTTGGATCTAACTGATAAATCTGAAAGAGCCGATGCATCAATAGCAGGATGATATGAGCAGTAATATTAAACCGAAAAGAACAGTACATTGCAACCACAGTACCAGCACTTCCTGCCCACTAAGTGTTTCCTTCCAGAAAGAGAGTGATATAGCATTTTTTGACACGGGCAACATCTTACTTGAAGAACTTTTCAGTCCACGATGATGATGCGTATTTACAATAACTACGCATTAAGAGCGTGTTTGGGTACGCACACGGGTCATTTCACTCTATGCTTATAAATGTGCCGATTAATCAGGCAAGTCTTCAAGTAAAATGTCCCCCCTCCCCCCTAAAGTGCTCGGTTGTTGATCCTGCTGCACATAAACACGGAGGTGGAGACAGACGAGAAACAGTTGCTGTGCTTATTCCTTTTTGTTGTTGTTGTTGTTTTTCTCTCCCAAAGAGGAGGGAACACTGTGAAAATGGGTTGTCATCTGTGTCTTTGGGTTTAAAAAGCATACAAGCAGATTATCCTCCACACTAGTTGTTGTTAAAAGTCTAACCTGAGAAAATGGAGAGAAAGTGAACAAATAATCTGGATCACCCAGCTCAGATTACGCTCTGCAAACACAGCCAACCGATACCCTGTTGCTCAGCAGAACCACAACTTCATTGTGCCTGTGTACTGGAGAAATAAAACAATGACACTGAGAGTGACCTTTGATGGTATTACACAAAGAAGACGAAAGATATTCAAACGATAGAAAAAAAACAAACATCAAGAATGCACAGAAAGATATATTGGTAAAAAGTATTGTGCTTTCCGCTGTCCTGTGTACAATATTAAGAGCTCCTGCATGAAAAGGGTGTATGTGTGTGTTTGTCTTAATATATGTATACACATTGGACTTACAGTAGAGCCATTAAGTGGAACAATATGGCAAATTAAATCTGTGTGTGTGTGTGTGTGTGTGTCTGTTATTGTGATATAAAGTGCAATGTGAGGGCATTTAATCTGAGTGAGCCCTATTTGTCTTCATGTAGTTAGTAAACAGTGACTATCAGAGCCATATGTGTGTTTTTTTCCCCTTCATGAGAACTGCATGCATGATTCTTACGTGCATACATTTATCCCGTCTGTGGATAAATGTATGGAGATACAGTGGCAGACAAATCCCTGGTAAAGATGTAAAAAATAAATTCTTTTTTTTTTTTTTGCAGTAGCAATTCTGAAGAAATCCATTTTTCCAAATGTTCTCTCTACTTTTTGTTGGTGATTGTTTTAGCCTGAATGTGTGCCCTGGGCGAGCCACGTCTTCTGCTATCCCAAACCTCCACTTCGGTGCAGGTTGTGAAAATTTTATTTTGTCAAACTTTCCAGATGGGCATGGCTAAAGGTAGCGCCAGCTAAAAGAAGAGAGGAAGTCACAAGATAGTTTGCACCTCACCTAACATGGGCTTACTGTGACTGACAACACCAAGAAGGGGGCGCCTAGGCAACACACAGGGCCCTAACTTCCCATTGACTGCATATACATACAGGTCATATCTGAGCGCCCCCCTTCTAATGCTACCCTGGGCTACCGCCTACATGCCCTTTATCAAAGCCGCCATTGTCTCTGACCAACTTCCTTTTGCAGATACCAAACCCATGAAGTAAATGATATTTTATTCCAGTATAATTGTATCATACTAAAAAACCTTTAGTGTGAGTACATTTATTTTGCAGGGAAAATTGTCCATGCTGAGAAAAAAAAACTGTTTTTGTGAAATTACCTTTGTTCCAGTAAATGTTTAGCGTGTCCAAGAACATTTAACGAGTAATCCACGACTTCCTGTATCAGATGCCGGTTTCCTTTCGTTGCACTTCGAAATAGGAGATGTGAGAGACCATTTTAGGAAATGATACTGGCAAAATATTTCTGGACTTTGAGCAGGATAATGATTCAAAACATTTGGCCAAATCAACCCAGGAATGGTTCAACAGAGACAAAATTAGCATCCTTCCCTGACCGTCTTAGTCCGCAGACATAAATCTTGATTTTATTTTAAGGCTTTTAACACATCTTTACCAGAGCTTCCAAACTTGTCTGCTCTGTATTAATAATCAAACCAGCCGAGGAGAAACAAGGTTAGCAGTTCACTGAATAATCCTCATGGAGCATGTTTTCTTATAGCGCCCTATTTTTCTCTCCTTCGGTGTGCTTTAAATTTAAGGATTTCTTTCCCACTTGGCGTGGTTTTTAAAGACCATCGTAAAGCAAACAGACTAGAAAAAAAAAGGCATAAAGAGAAACTTTCACATGAAAAGTGCCAAAGCAAGCTGATATTCTTGACCTCTTCCCATGTTTTTTTTTTCATTCCTCTTTGCAGCTTGGCAATAAGTATCCAAGTGTACCATCCTGGTAAACAAGGCGGCCTTGTTTTTCCTCTGTCCTCACGCGAGTCCACCTTCCTCCTCTTCAGTTATTCTGCTTCAGTCTTTGAAAGTTTTAAAAGGATTGTTGCCTGTATCAGTGTACAGCTAGATACCATGTCAGTTTAGATGATGATCTTTCGAAGGTTTTGTTGATGAGTTTTTTTTTTTTTTAAGATCGTTTGGTAAATGAATCCTTTTTTCCCTTCTCTGAGGGGGAACAATGAAGGGAAGTTTCAGCCTGGACTTGCTCCTCTCCTGTGACGGAACAATGAGTTGAGGCTGAACATGTTTAGGTTAGATGGAAGAGTCCCCGTGGTTATATACATCCGAGTCTGACGCTGCTGCTCTGGGACGGGCCGTGGTTGTATGTTCTGCTGAGTGCTGCTCATGCTGGCAGTCTCAGGTGCGTGATTCCCACATTTAGGACTGATTGTGATTTCACCAGATGATGATGATCTTGAATTAAATAAAAATGAGTTATTTTAAGGTTGTTGGAATAGTGGAGATGCAGAGGATGGAGGTGTTGGGAGGCTGAGGAGGAGATTAAATGTGAGCAGAGAAGCACAAATGAAAAGAATTGGGCTAATAAATGATTTCAACTAATCAGAGACCTTCATTCGGTTTTGATTATGGTTCCATTCTGTGATCAATCTCAGATTTTGGTGCATTTAGTTGATGCACATGTCCATGCTGCCATCTTTACTTGTCTTCTCAACATTTCCTTGATATTATGCCGCCTTCTCACCTCTTAGCCAGACAGTTCTGATTACCGGCTTCTTCCTGGTGAACAGTGGTTTTGAATACCCAACTTAAACAAATGGGGGATATGGATAGTAGGATTTCCATTACCATTGCAAAATGTTTGCTTTGATTAGATTAACAGGGTCTCTTTTTTGTCTTGTCCTTCTTCTTTACCTCTCCTGATCAGCTTACCCTCCCCCTTTTTCCCTCTCCTCCCTTTTCCCCTCCTTTGAGATCTACATTACGCTGCATTTCCCCTTCAGTCTCTCTGCGCGGGATTGCTTCCCAGAGCGCTTGCCATCGATGTTGAGGCTCATGTTCCTCTTCTTGTCCAAATTAAGGAGCTCCTGGAAGAGCTCTGTAACGTTGTGGTTGGTCTTGGCTGACGTCTCCATGAAGGCGCACTTCCAGCGGTTGGCCTGGTCCTCCCCATCCTTGGTTTCTACCTCGCGATGGGTTTCATCGCTCTTGTTTCCCACAAGCATTATGGGGATGGACTCCACGTTGCCTTTTATGGCCAGGATCTGCAGAGAAAAAGAAAACAATAGCATGGTAGTTCTAGTATTTATTTTAGTTATTCATATTTTGTCACTTTACAAATACAAGTTGTAAAGTGACAAAATATGGTCATTCAAAATATGGTCATTCATTCCTGCTGCTTCCTGATCATACTTCGCTGCTTTATAACTGTAACCATTATAGCAATTACTGCAACCATGCACCATAGCTGCAACAATAACTGTAATAATTTATGTGCAATAAGCTATTTATACAAGGTGCTATAACCTGTGCAATACGCCTGTGCAATAACCATGTATAAAGTGTATAATAACATATGTGCAATAACCTATTTATACATAGGATTGTATAGAATTGTAAATAGCTGTATAGCTGTGTTTAACTCCGTCTTCTGACTTTTGACTATTGAGCCGATGGGACAAGTGAATTTCTCCTTTGTGAGATCAATAAAGATTATCTTATCTTAAACTTAAATGTATTTTATTGGGATTTCATGGGACAGACCAAAGCAAAGTGCATAATGCATGCCACTATAATTTTTGACAGTGAGGCTGGTGTGTGCAGGGTTAGTTTCTGCCATGCGTGGTGTTTTATGCGTAGCCTAAACATGTTTCATTTTGGTCTTATCTCACTAGAGCATCCTCTTCCACCTGCTGATTGTGGCTTCTCCATTTATTAGCGTTCTTTTGACAGAACAGCTTTCTTCTTGCCATTCTTCTAATAAATGTCCTGTCAGCTTATTCCCCCTGAGATGTGCATGTCTGTTGTTCCTTGGGAAGAACCGTGTACTCTCGTTGCCTCCGAAAAGGTTCGGTGGAGAACGGTCTTTACATTTCCGATGATAGACTCACCACTGCTCTGTGGGATGTTCAAAGCTTAGAATAATGTTTTGTAACCTAAATTTGATTTGAAACTCCTCAGAACTTTCTTCCTGACCTGTTGGGTGTGTTTCTTTGTCTTCAAGATGCTCTTTGTCCACTAGCAAATCCTTGAGGCATTCAAATAACAGCTAGAGAGTGACCAAAAAAGGCAACACATGTGAATGCCTGACTGTGCTCATAGTTGGAGCTGTCTGGTTAGAGGCGACAAAGCGAAATATTGGAAATTGTGTGCGCGGTCTGTACAGCTTTAAAGAAGGGGCTGTGTTCATAGTTCTAGGGGACTTCTTCTATATCTGGCTTAAAATACATTCATATTGGTACAATAATCTGAACTTTTTCATATAGGCCCGGTTGAAAAAAAAATCCTTTGTTTAACTAAGTCCATGTCAATAGAGTCTTCTTCCTGGAGCATTCTCACATTGTCCATTTAAGGCAAGGCAAGGCAGGTTTATTTATATAGCACTTTTTAGTAACAAGACGATTCAAAGTGCTGCTTAAGGTGACCAAAACACAACACGTTATGTTAAAAACCATAATTTTTTTATTACTTCATAGGAAAACTAAGGGTAAAAATGCAGTATATGTCATAGTTTGTGTTGTAACATGACATGTGAAAAAGTTCTTGAAGAATGAATATTTTTGGAAAGCACTGCATGCCAAACTAGGTAACTCACAGAGACTTGATAAATATGTTCTTGATCAGCTTTTTGAATGTGATGCATTATTAAAGGAGCTATAAGTAAGATATTTACAATAAAATCAACCTAAATCATTCTCATTTGTGGATGGAAGTATCATTCCCTTCAAACAGTCTCCATCAACAATGTCTGAATCACATTTTTCTCCTTTCAAACCAAGACATAACTACTTCAGTGCAGAGTGTAGCCCGTGTTTATTTCCTGGTTCCTTAGCCAATTATATGAGAGTTGCAGGGTTACCAACACAAAGTGCAGCATTTGGTAATTTATCCTGGCAAATGAGCAGAAGCCTACTAACATGGAAGCCAGTAAGAGAAGCGGACCAGAAATAGAAGAGTATACAACATCATATACCATCTGTGGAAGTAAAAGTTCACAACAGCGACACACCGTTTAAAAATGGCTTATTAGATTGTTGTGATTGGCAAGCTGTTGTACCGATTTAAGCCACAAGGTGGCAGTATTACTTATAGGTGCCAGTATTACTTATAGCTCCTTTAACTGAATACATTGTAATCAATCTTATATTTAATTCATATTTAAAGTGTAACTCAGCCTCACTACCAGAGCCTTACTCTGCCCACATCTAATATTTGAAAAATGTGCCTAAAGGAGACCGGCGGACCAGGGAACGTGCAGAGGGTGAGGGCAGGGCATCGTCTGGGCTACGAGAACATTGTCAATGAATGCTAAATAATCTAAATTAATGCTATGCTAGTAAATAATTTATCTGAAAATTAATAGAAAAATTTCAAAGCTCACTTTTCCAACTCACTACAGAGGCATATGAGATGGGGCCGTTTTTATACCACTCAGTGGCAGAGCTGCTGAGGTCAGTTTTTCTGGGAGACATTAAAATATCTTTTGAGCCAATACCAATACTGATTAAAAATTCAAATGCAGTACACTCGTTAAACATGAGGAGGGCACCACTCAGACGGATTTAGACACAGAAGCAGGATTTCGCTACAAAAAAAAAAGTCGATTAGGGGGTAAATTACCCCTTAAAGTCACTCTTTGTTGTTGTATAAAAATACACTCAGAGCACCAGGCCATTCAAAAACACATACAGACACACACCTGTTGATAAATGGGTTTCAGCTCCTCCAGAGACTGTTTGCTTGTGATGGAGTAGACCAGGATGAAGGCGTGGCCCTTGGAGATGGAGAGGCGCTGCATGGCTGGGAACTGGTGGCTACCCGTGGTGTCTGTGATCTGTAGGGTGCACACGCTTTTATCACAGCTGATCACTTGCCGGTAGGTGTCCTCCACTGTGGGGATGTAGGTGTCCCTGAAAGTGCCCTTAACAAAGCGCAGGACCAGAGAGCTCTTCCCCACTCCTCCTGCTCCGAACACCACCACACGGTAGTCGTTGCTCTGCTCCGGCATTCTGCCTCTGCAGGCTTAAGACAGTGCTGTTCCTGAAACATCAAAGACGGGATCATCGGGAGGGGCAAAGGGTGAGGATGAAAAACAGAGAAAATCAGTTTTATTAGAACGGGGGAAATTAACAGATAATTTCAGGACAGAACTAAAACGTTAAAAGCAGAGGGGATAATTTCTAACAAATTCACCAATGTCCCTAAACAGCTTTAAAGATTACCAACTTTAGCCATCAAACATTCTTGGACTTTGCAACTTTATTTTCAAAATATAACTATGAAACTGAACCCAAACAAATTAGTAATAAATGAGAGTTTACCATTAAGCTTTTGAAGAGGTTCATTATATTATACACTACAGTATAGGTGAAATTAACCAGTAGATTGGTGATCAAATGTGGTCTAAAACTTCCATTTCCATTTTATTTAGATCCAGGAAACTAATATTACAAACAACAGATAGATATTTGCCTTGCCAGTCTGGGACCAGCACAACACATCATCATCAGCATATAGTAAACAGATAAAAATAAATACCCTGAACAAAACAAAAAACATCCTCAATTCCTTTCATGGATTTTTGATGTTTTCTTTTTTTTCTCTTAAGTTCTGTTTTGTGTGTTTTTATATGTATGCCTACCTGGTGATCCAGGTATTTACGGAAGAAAGACAGACATGTGAATATAGAGCAGTAAACAATTGCAAAAGAAAATCGTCAACCAGAAAAATGTCATGCTGGAAAGGGGAACCTCCACCCCAGTCTCACCAACCAATCAACCAACAACCCAAACCACCCCCAACCAAACAAGCAAGAAAATAATTAACAAACAAACAAAGAGGAAAGAAGCCAACCAAGCAAGCGACCAACTAAACAAATAACTAAACATTCAAACGGGCACGTAACCATAAATGCAAGCCGTTAATAAAAAAATATTGTAACCAAGAAAGCAAGTAAGTAACCAACCAAACAAACAACTGAACAAATAACCAAACGATCAGGGAAGCAAACAAATGAGTAACTACTAAGGCAACTAACCTACTGCAATTTTTTATAAAGTGGGCTGATTAAATGTTGAGCTGTCAGCCAAAAACTAACTGCTGGTGTTATACAGTCAAATTCAATAAATTTGATTATTATTGAAAATTTTATTTATTTCAGTAACTCAATTCACTGAGAGAAACACATTATATAGATTACATAACAGAGATCCATGATGTTTTAAAGCCTTTATTTCTGTTAATCATCATTTTCCCCCCACCTCCAGTGAGTAAAAACACAACATTTAAGATTAGAATATTGCTTCAGACGAATAAAAATGCAACACTTTGCATGCAGAGATGGCGGCTTAATAAAAAAAGTATGTTTAATACCGGCTTAAAGGTTGTTTTTTTCAAAAGGTACTTTTAATCTGACAAACAAGCCTCTTAGAAATGCATATTCTAATTTATTGAATATGACTATACGTGTCTGTGTCGTACAGAGGAATTTTTTGTTGTTGTTGTTGTTTTTTACCAGTGATTGTTTCCTGAAATCAACAAGCTAATCCAGACAGAATAAATTCAGGTTTGTAACATTGTAAACTGTAACATAGCACTAGCTGCACTGTGTGTTGCTTGTTTTTCTGCGATTCAACAATACCTTCACACACAATCTGTTGCTATGTTTGTGAGTACTCGTGTTCGTTGTGTGCAGTGCGTCCCACTGAATGTGGAGTGTTTGTGCGCCATCATTTATCCTCTGCAGTTCAACACTCACTTTAAGGTCTCATAATAAGAAACTCCCACCGATGTGATTATGCTGCTCTGCTACCTTCGGCTGTAATAAAGCTGCAAATTGGCATCGATGTAATACAAAATAAGTAGATTTCTGTCATGCTTGCACCGCAGGAAGCAAAAATTGATGTGCAGGGCATCTGTAATTGCATTGCTGGATTCTAAATGATATCACTAAAGGAGTTCAGAATAAATGGAAAAGCTGTGAGCGCTTCTTGAGCTTTAGGCAAACTCCTCTGTTTAGAAACGGAGGGCTTAACAACTACACTGAAAACACAAGCAAATTCACGGGAGAGCCCAAAGGTTCGACTCATATGCCAGCAGCATTAAAACTGTTACCCGCTGGTCAGAAATAAAAAGAAAAGTCTTATTAAATGGTTCCTTGTTTTCCTACATTGCTAATGAAATCTGTTTAGATGCAGTTTCTGCCAAAATCAGTTCTGACTAATCCATAACCTTTCCGGGCTTGCAGACGATCCAACGCGTTTCTCTTTTAAACCGAGCCAGATTGTCTTTTATGGCTGTGGCAATGGAAGTGCGTGCTGCCTGATACAGTTTACTTGTTTGCAACATTACTCTGACGCAAACCCGAATAAACAGGCAACACTGCCAGGAACGATGATCATCTGCGTGTTCCCTCAAACTCTTGGATTCAATGAGGCCTTCAGTCAGACTAAAGTATTGTGCTCTGCTCAGCAAGCTCTGCTTCATGTCAAACAGGAAAACACTCGCACACACACACACGTCTGAATATGATGGGAGGCGAATATGACGGAAAAGATTTCGCTAAATGAACAGCTACTTTAAATTGCATTATGTATCAAAGTCTGGTGCCTGTCTCCACTGGGTGAGTTCAATGTTTTATCAGTCTCAGGAGCTATTAAATTTTTTCTATATTTATTTCAAGAAAACATTTAACTATTTACGCTTGAATTTAAGTTTAATGGCCTTTGGCTTGACGCAACAAAAACAAAACAAGAGAACATAGGAGCTAGTTCACATTTACTGAGAAAACAAAGAGACAAAGGGAATTCAAAACAATGTAATTAATAAGAAGAGCTTTTTTCCGTTTAGTTTTGCTGTAGAAAATTTTATGTTACACCGTTTCAAGTTTGTGCAATTTTTTTGAATTTTACAATTTATTCTACTTTTCTTACATTATACTTATTTTCATGTTTAACCTTGAAATAAGCTTTAGAAAAGGCCTTAAGGATATCATATGCAAAATAAACTTTTTAGCTCTTAAGATAAGATAGGCTTTATTGATCTCACATTGGAGAAATTCACACACACAAATATATTAAATATTAAATATATTTTTCTGTTCTTAAAGTCTCTAGGATTTTAGAAAAGTTGGATGTAGTCTGTCCAGGTGATGCATATATATCTTTATATTCTATTAGATCATATTTTTCAAGCCATCCAGTTTTCTCTGTTTTCTATTTAATCTAGTTTTTTTGAACAATTACGTCATTGTATTTGCTGCGGAGCTGCTAAACAAACCAGTTTCGCAAGTCTGCCATTTTTATTACTCAGAGCAAAGTTGTAGTCCAAGCTGAAGGATGCTAAGGCTACAAGTGGGAAAATGAAAATGTTTGGTTGTTCATTACACCGTCCCCCAGCATACTTCAAAAATGGCCGAATGGGGTTGAGAACCACTGAGCTATATAATACACTGGAGTGCTAATCACCGTCTGTTTGAACGAGTCGCTTTGAAGCCACCGGCCGCCATATTGGTACTCCCTATTTTCCCCCAGTAACTAGGGAATATGTGTGCTACAGCATCGAATAACGAGGATTTTCTCATGTTCAGGGGGGGCTTAAAACTTTTAAAATGTCAAATGCCATATACTTTATGTTATGTTCTAAAACTATCAAGTACTGAGAAAGTCATGTGCTGAAATATTTTGCATTTTATTCATTTAAATATATATGTTTAACATTTATAAATATATAAATAACAATATACAAAAACATATATTTACATATGTGTATACATATATATACATATACACATACTTATATATACATATATATATATATATATATTTAATATGAATAACATGTAAAATATTTCAGCACCTAATTTCCTAGTAGTTGATAGTGTTAGTACATCCACTGACTGTAGAATTACCTATGAAACGTTTTCACACAGCCAGAAAACTGCTTGTTGTTGCAACCAAATCCTATGGGATTCTGTGAGAGTAGGGAGTAGCAAGATGGCGGCCAGTGACTTCAGTTTTTCGGCAAAATCAGCACTCCAGTGTATTATATGGCTCAGTGTTGAGAACGCTTTGTGGCCTGGAGGGGTGTGGGGTGTGAAGTGCTTCTTTAAGATTTAAAGAGACAGCACCAATATGAGACGCTGTCAGACGCACCTCAGAACAGGGGGGAAAAGGGGGTAGGTGGGGGGTAAATAAACAATGAATTTAGACCAAAGCACGGCTGCTCCACTTTATATAGACGACAACTGAATGATTTGAATGTGAAAAAGAATAACTGAAATGCCTGATATCATGAGCCCTTTAACACAGTCTAATTTTCTGAACAGTCCCATTTCAAACAAACAGACAGAATGTAAAACAGAAGACATTCAGGGGATGTTGGTGAAAGCGCAGGGTTAGGATTGGCTTAAACAAAGAACCAGACAAACAAAAAAATTAATGACACACATACAATGTAGCAACTTCTTAAGGAGACGTCTCTGAGGAACTGAAAGTCTAGGGTACTATTAGATAGTCCTAGTCAACCAGGATATGGGAATCCTGAGTGATTAATTGAGCAACTTCTCATGTTCGCTGAAGGCCTTTCAGCTCTCGTCGTGAAGATGAAGCCTGGTTCTGAATAGTCGGGCAGAACATCATGATGGATTCTTTTCCTGTCTTTCTTGTCTCAGTCTGCCTCACAGCCTACAACTGGGGGCGATGCCACCAGGTGTTACTTCACCCTGAGCAGAAAAGGACTTTAGGAAGACCCATGCTGCATATTATTGCCTGGTCATAAACAATACCAAAAAAGCAGAAAAACAACATAATTTTAAACCAATTATTAAAACTTCTGAGAAACAAAAGTTAAAACTGCCTTTGTTGAAAAAACTATCTTGTTGCAGCATCACTTCCCCTCCATGTGGTCAATAAAACAAGATAAAAAGGCAGAGTTTTATAGAACAATCTCTATTTGACGTAATGTGTAGTCATTCATTATTAAAAGACTTCACTGAATTTAAATCATAAAATAAGATAGTTTGAATGAGAAATATCCTGACATGTATAACAGATATAAAAAATGGTTTTGGATCACAACACGTCAGCGTCATACTCTACTGGCATATCTCAGCAACCTTAGAAACATAATCTATGAGATAAAAGCTTGTTCCGATTTAAATGATTGGTGAAGGCCTTTTAAAAGAAATTAAAGTGGCAAACAAGGTCAGATGTGAGGTGTTTGTATTCTCAGCATGTGTCTCCTTGGTATGGTTTAGACTTTTTGCTGTATATCATTGGGTTAATTTATAGTTTCTCAAAGTATTTTTGTTCTTATGATAATTCAAATGACTTAGTGATACAGCTCTATACAGTTGTTGTTCTAGCCAGTAACTTCAATCCAGTCTCGGGGTTTTAGACAAGAAAAGCTTTTGTTGCTTTAGAATCAGCAATTATCTCAAATCAGCTGCTAAAGCAAGGCTCTGAGGCGCTTGAAATGAAAACTAAATGCTTTTCAAACCATCCCCATTGGTTTGTTGAACATCTTCCTTATTTATTCTCTCATGAAAACAGCAGCTGGTTGAAACCGGAACTAGTATAATGGTTAGGTCTGGCTGAGACCTTTTAGAGTGGAGTTATAATGTTCTCCATGTGTATGTAAAGAGCTCTTTCTGGCTACTTCGGCTTCCTGGCGCCATCAAAAACAAAATATGCCTGTTAGGTTAATTGGGTCACTGTAAATTCCCCCTAGATGTAAGTGTGTGGATGCATGGTTGTTTGCCCTGTGTGTTTCTGTAATGGACAAGCAACATGTCCAACCAAACCTACCTCTTGTCATAATCAGGATAACACCATAGACCAGTTTTCACCTTAGCCGGTGACTTAAATTATAAAAAGTCATTTTTTTAATTAAAACTGATGGTTTGGATTGCATTTCTAACACATCTTATATATTTTATAGTAAATTTGACTTGCTTTTAGAGTTATCGACACAAATGTAAGGTGTGGTTGGATTTACTCTAAGTGTACAACAGTTAATGTAAGAAAATAAGTCTGCATTACTTGTTTATGCTCTAAAAGTGGAAATAAAAGACTGCATACAAAAGTATTTATTCCGCTATCATCAATATTTTTATTCTAAAACTACATATGCTGTTTTGACTCTGCATTACTGAGCTGAAAACACAACATTCAGCTTGACAGAGCGGTAAAGTAGGTGCGGTAGTCTGGTTCTGTGTTAGACTGATTCAGACCTTATTTGGCACGCTAGGACTGATTTGTGTCATTTGGTAATTCCACATTTTGGCTAAGGAAGACCACATGTGGGTTCTTCATCGTATCTTAAGGTTTCAAGCTCTGGATTTCAACATTTGCATGGTCCATCTAGTTCAGATTATGGAGTGCTAAAATATCTCTTACCATAATGCATGTGCTGCAGACACAGCTTTATTAGTCTGTGTCGACCGTTCATGCATGAATGGTCTCAGCACTAACTGAAGACGTTACTCTTTACTGTAGCTTTCTCACAAAGGCCAAATCTCATGTGATCAATATCAAGTTTAATTTTTATGTCCTCTGTTTTTGTGTTTTTGTCACATTTAAATGTTTCAGATCCACCTGATTTTCGTAACAGACAAACATAACCTGGGTCATTTACAAAAGCAGCTTTCAACTGAGGATTTCCATTATCATGGGAAAAAAAGCAATGAAGAAAAATCAGGTCCTATGTGAAAGAGTAACTCCCCCTTGTTAAATCCTGAATTAACTGTGATTAATCACAGAAGCTGAGATAGATTTTCTTTAGCCAAACCCAGACCAGATTACTGCCAGATCTATAGAATCACAAACTGGCTTAAATACAGCCTGTCTGACAACATGAAGTAGGCTGAAAGATCCCCAAAAAGCTTCACATCATGCTCTGATCTAAGGAGATTTAAAAAAAAAACAATCAGAAGTCTGAAGAGGGTTACAAAACTATTTATGAGGTGTTGGGATTCCACTGAACAACATGGAGAGCCATTATCCACATTTTGAGGAAACATGGAACCAGGGGTGGGTAGAGTAGCCAAAACATTGTACTCAAGTAAGAGGAGCACTACTTTAACCTATTTTTACTCAAGTAAAAGTAAAAAGTAGTCACCAAGAAATGACTCAAGTGAAAACACTACCCAAGTACCAAATCATAACAGCTGATTATTTAATATTAAAAAAATATGTAATCGGATAGACAAAAACAAGGCTATGTGCAAATTCTGGCATTTTAATGATAAAAATTTAAAATATATATATACAAAGAATAACATAATAGCAAAATAACACATTCATGCAAGAAGAAACTTTTCTAAACTTTGTCAACATTAAACTTGAAAGCAATACTTATAGCAGTTAGTGTATATACAGTGCAAGGTATTTCCAATGACAATATCTACTGTTCAATGAGCTCAGCAGATAGAAAACAACATTAAAATAACGAAGCTTGTGTACAAATAAGACATCTCACTTTAACATAAACTCTAGGTTTTTGTCTCTCTGGTCCATTTTTGGTTAAAACAAGTTAGTTCTTTATTCATGAAGTTACTCACAGTTGGTAGAGTAGCCTCTTACTCAAGTAAGAGTAGCAATAGTTGAGTAATAACAAGACTGAAAAAACCCCATCCATCCTGAATTAAAACAATCAAGCAGAATTCTTCAGCGTTGATGTAAAATAGTGATTGCTGGTTATCAGAGGTGCTTGATTGGAGCTGTTAGGCTGCACAACCAGCTATTAGGTTTAGAGGGCAATAACCTTTTCACATAGGGGGCCAAATGGTTTGTTTTTGTTTGATGTGATGATTTTTAAAAAAATTACAATGTGATCCAAAAAGCAAACAGAAGAAATCTTTTTATGGCACAGTTTTCAATTTACAATTTACATTTCACGTGAAGCTCCCGCTTTACTATTATTTTCTAATGCAATTCTAGTTTTTAATAGAATTTCCTTCGCATCTGCTACACACCGGATTAGCATATGCATGAGTGGTACTATGCAAATAAATCGTCCTTGCCTTGCTGATGATCTCAAAAAGGTTCACGTGTCCCTTTGTAGTTATTTGTTTGTCTTTCTCCTGGTACCTGAGCATCCCTTTGCTTTTTCCATCCTTTACTCGCTCTGCCCGGGTCACCGTGCTGTTCTATCAATAAACTCGGGCCCCTGTGGTTTTAATCGATGGAGCGTGCTTCTCCAGGCCCTCACAGTCTGTCATCCTGCCTCTTTGTTTTATTTTGAGCCATAGATTTCAGCTTCAGCTCATCAAAAACCGCCCTCCTCTCCCCTACCCTCTTCTTTCACCTGAGCTAAAATTAGCCGCCTCTCCTCCTCCGTCAGCAGCTATAGCCGCACACACACACACACACACACACACACACACACACACACACACACACACACACACACAGGTGCGCCCTCGCAGTGGCACACATACTGTACTTCCACTCTTTCACCGTTTGTCCTTGACATGGAGCCTGTGAGATTGATGGCCCTCCTCCCCAACGCGAGCCGTCTCGCCGCATTTTGCCTCCTCTCCTCTTGTTTTATTTGAAACGAGAGGACTGCAGTTCCCTAATGAATTAATGGTACGCTTTAAAATGCATCTGAGGCAGTGCAGCCAGACTCCATTAGTGGATAACACTGGCACAGGCCAAACATGTCCCTCTTCCCTTCTCTTCTCCCCACTGCGGATGCGTTGCAGGCTTTTCAGATGTATTTTACCGAGAGCGCAAAGAAATGTCACCTTTGGTAAAAATATGCACATAATTCGCCTTAGGAGAGCCACTTCCCCCGCAGCATGAAAGAGGCGCATTAACCGACATCAAACACAATGCCATTCAACAGATCAAGAGCGTGATTAAATGGACACCCACAAAGCGGTCCCATGTTTTCTGTCAGTGAGAGGGCTTTAAACAGGTTGCTCATACCGGAATGCTGTGGATACATGGCTATTTGCCGATGAGTGTTTGACAGGATCAACAGATTACCACTAGAAATATAAGGCCCTCTTCAGGCGAAGCAGCAAATCCCCCATTCTCTCTGCACATCGGCTCAGGTTGTTTCCCCTCCAAATGTTCGGACGTGCATTCAATCACGGGAATTAATCAGACTTTGATTAGGGTTGAGCAGCCTGTGGAGATTCAGTTTATAAATCCTGAATTTAGACTCAGTGATTACTCACTGCTCTCGCATTCGATTTACCTGAGTCCGTCTTACCATCGGCGCTGGCTCTAAGACGACGTTCGTGGAAGGGAGAACGGTTCTTTAAATGTTCAAACCTGCAACGACAGCAGGTATCTTTCTGTGTGTCAGCAATGTGTGTTTGTAAGGAAACAAAGAGGGGATGGGATCTGTTTTATATACATTTAGAGCTAAAGTGGCCGGTCATGATACCTCTTTCTCTCTCCGCAAAATATGAAACATCATTCAGTTACAAAGTTGTTGACTGAAGGAGTTTCAGGGCCTTTAAATACATATAAACTGAGCCTAAGCACTGGCTAATACAAGCAAAAAGGCTTCAGAGAGTGGAATGAAGGATGCCCTGGGCAAGCCCCTCCTCTGACCCCCGACCAACAATAAGCATACTGTATGATGATGACTTGTAACACCCTGTTGATATGAGTCGACTCATGTGGATACGCTACACTTCATTATTTAGTTTTTCTGTATTTTACTGACTTTAACATTGTCACGTACAGTCTTGGCCTAATTACAATCACATTTTCCGTTTTTTGCTGTGTTTTCAAGAAACTTTCTAGAAAGGACAAATGCAAAACATTTAAAATCTAGTTTCTTGAAAACCACTTTATGCAGACAAGGATTTGAGTACCGAACAGTCAGTCAAGTCGAGTTGGTTTGTGTGCAGGGCAGTAAACTTGGCTCGAGCCCAGGGGGCCACAAGTTCCTAAAACTGGCCCTGGCTCTTCGGGAGGAACACCTGTTTGCTACTAAATGTCCTCAGTATTAATTATTCTTTTGAAACTCAATGTTTTTTTTTTTATACTACACCAGAGGGAATTTTAGATTAAAAAATTTCATTATAGGAAAAAAAAACCTGCTTTAGTTCAGCTGCAAATAGGAAGCTTGATCAGATGCCAACTTCAGCATCAACTATATTTTCTTCCTGCGTTTAACTTTGCACGCTTGAAATGACCCCCCAGTAAAACAATTTGTGGGGAAAACCATGTGGACCACCTTTAAAATAAGCCGATACCATCAGTATTACTGAAATTGTTTTAGAATTATGTCTTATTTTAAAGGAACATGAGCCCACTCCCTCGACAAAATAGCACCCTGAGTGGTGTGCCACATTGCTCATATCCAAAACCCCTGCTGCATTCAAAACCTTCCAGGTCATGTGATACACCAATCTCAGTGCTGTCAGCCAATACTACATTGTGCAGTCGAGCAAAGTGCAGCCAAGAAGTGTTTCTGCATATGAGCCCTGTCAAAGCACAGTTAGAAATCAGTCTGTGTTGAAGGACAACTGAATCTAGCATTTAAGCCACTGCATGCATAAAACAACCCTTACCCCCGAGCCATCCCGCAACTTTAGGTAGAATGACCAATAGCATACAGACACAAAGCATTTAGTTACTCAGTGAGTTACATAACAGCACTGCATTACATTTCTGAAATGACTCAACTGATGCCAAGCCAGATGAAAATTGTGAGTAAGGCCGTGCTTGTCATCCCTGTCAATCCACTGTAAAGAATGACATTTGGAGCATATCTGCTTCACAATCCAAGACACAGAGGCACTGTTGGCTTAGGAGCTAATTAGTGAGCTTAACCTCCTCTGTGCTTCTGCACTGCCTGGAGTTGACCTAATTCCCAGGAATTAAGTCACAACCGTCTTTGGGTTATAGACCACCTGGACCCTAACACCTTCTGACACAGAAACAATCTTCAGAAGTCATATTTTTACTGACAATATCAGTTTTAACTGACTGATTGACTGACTATAACGTCTCAAAAAGGTGCTTCAAAGAACAGAGAGCTCGAGTTTCACATGTGTGAGACAAGTCTTTACTTAGTGTGCACTACAAGGTTTTAAACATCAACTTTGACCTGAAAACCGATAAAATATGAATAATGCGATTTACATAATAAGGGTCAGATTTGCGTCCCCTGACTTGGGTTTTTCTAAATAAAACGTGAAGAAAACAGCCACAGTGGGCCTTCTGTGTACATTTAAAAGGGAGTGTTTGACAGATTGATTCCCGGACTGTTTAATCAAAGAGCATAACCTTAATCATGCTGGTTCTGTGCAGCTGCACTTGGTGTCAGCGAGTGTATTAGTTCAGAGTATTAGTGATACCTCGGGATCCCTGGGCTGCTCCTTCTGCTCTCTCCATATGACCCTGCTAATCCCTCAGCCTGTTGTCTGGGACACACACTGAGACCTGGCTAATAGTGACGTCAAAGATATGCATCCTAAGAGCACTCCTGCTCTGTTTACTGAAGTTTTTTTTATTTTTTTTATATTTGTTTTCCATCTAAGCTCATGACGACATACTCTTCAGACCCTGACACGAACAACACTGCTGGTGGGTGCTTTGGAAAAAGTGGAGTGGCAGATGAACACCAGGGCTGTAGTTCAGGATTGATCCTATTGATCTGTTAAACAAAGATCAGAAGATAAAACAAAACCAGTCAATCTCTATAAGGTTAAGTAAGGTCAGAACAGGGCAACCCCTCTGCTTCCAAACCAAATACAAACCAGTTATTAGAGCTATTTCTTCATCAAGGCAATTACAAGGTATAATACGTATGTATTTCATGAAAGGTGGACAAAACCCAGTTTTTTTGTAGTCATGGTGTGTTTAACGGCACAGAGGAGTCATTAGGGTCTGTGATTTCTTATGCATAACACAAAGAAAATCCCCCCAATTTGTAAAGAACGCCTTTAAAATAAGATGATGACATTGGTATAACTGAAAAACTTCAATATTTATTCTCATTATTCTAAAGGAGCCATTTAGCAGTATATTTCAGCTGTATCTATGGTGAACTTCACTAGTTTGTCCAACACTTTGATTAGCGATCGGGTCCCTTAGAACCCCTGAGAGGATGAATATCCAGTCTGGACTCATGTCCAGAGAGAATGAATTCCCACAGTAAACCCAGTAAACCCAGGCAGGTTTCTATTAGTTAAAAGTTTAATTATTATTATTATTATTATTATTATTATTATTATTATTATTATTATTATTATTAGTAGTAGTAGTAGTAGTAGTAGTAGTAGTAGTAGAAGTATTGCTACATTTATATAACGGCAGGTATCCAGAATAATTATGCATCTACACTTTTTATTAAGTCTGGTAATTACAGAAGAATTTTTATGGTGGTATCATTATAATGGCTCATATTTAATGTTTGGTGCATTTTTAAATAAAACACAAATTTATAGTTTTTCTCATTTTGGGAAAAAAGAATTCTAGATCTTTTTATGCTGGAGCAGCTCATTAAATTTACAGTGGAGAAAAAGATTATGCAAAGTTTTCACCATTTGATACAATGTACACAACAACAGTCAACATTAAGCCACTGATAAAAGAAGACGATCTATTGTGGATATAATATGCAGAGCCCTTTTCCAACCTCCATGCCTTCCCAATATGTTCATGTGACTTGATGGGTTGAGAAGTCTTGCAATTGGTAGGTTGTGGGTTCGATTCCATCTTCCCCTTGTCACATGTCAATGTGCCCCTGGGCAAGGCACTTAACTCCAAGTTGCTTACTATGACTGTGTGTCTATTAGTGAGAGTGATTGGATGAATGTGGCTCTAGTGTACAGCGCTGTGAGTGGTCAGTATGACTGGAAAAGCGCTCTATAAGTTTAGTCCATTTACCATGTTCATTAAAGATCCAGGAAATGGTCTCTCATAAGTCATGTTTTAGTCTTTGTTATGCAATAGTCCAGGCACAAAGTGGTGCATAACTGTCAATGGAAGGAAAATGATTAATAGTTTTAAAGTTTTGGCATTTTAAAAATGGCTGCAATTTTTTTCCTTTTACTTAAATATTAAATGTATGTAAGGCAGTTACAGCTGAAGTCTTTCATATGTCATTACCAGTGTTGTATGTCTAGAGACTGAAATGTTTTCCAAGGCATGGGGTGGAACCTCCACCCCAGCCTCAAGCCTGATCCAGTATTCAGCTCCATTTCATGTTACATCAACTCTGACCAGCTGTCCTGTCCTTGCTGAGGAAATGTATCCCCACAGCATGATGCTACCACCACCATTTTCTGGGGAAGGACCATGTTATGTGCGGACCCTGACTGATAGCAGTTTGTGTGTAGGCCAAAATGTTAACTTTTGGTCCCATTACTGGAGTAAATTTTGACACGTTTGCTGCGTCACCAGCAGGCTTTTGGCAAACTATAGAAATACTTCTTTTGAGTCTCTAAACAATGGATCTCTTTCTGTGAGATTTCCGTAAAGGCCTGATTTGTAGTGTAATTTACTATTAGTTGGCTTGACAGCCCCTTCAGGCTGTGGATCTAATGAGGAGCAGCAAACAGACTTAAATCAGAGGCAACCGGACTTTTGTTCAGTTCTTTCTGAAAACGTTTTGACACCTACTTCTGGACAGGTGTCGAAACGTTTTCAGAGAGAACTGAAGGAAAGTCTGGTTGCCTCTGATTTAAGCCTGTTTGCTGCTGCGATGACCCGGATAACTGAGAATTTGCACAAATGAGCTACTAAGTAAATCAGCTTCAGGAATGAATGCTCTTCTTTCTGGGGCCTGTCGGTTTAGGAGGGCAGTTGTCGTGGTATAGATGGCAGCTGTGCCACACTCTTTCTATCTGGGGTTCTACAGAGATTTTCAAAGCTTGGAAACCTAACCTCTGCTTCAGACTTAACCGCAACTTCATCCCTGTCCTGTCTGCTGCATCTTTCTTTGGTCATAATGATGCTGTATGTTGAAAAATGTTCCCCTAATGCACCACTGAGTGCCGTACAGGATAGCTGCATGAAAACAGATTAAATCACACACGCGAGTGCTCCACAAATTAAGCAACTTTCAGTGGATTTTATTTTGGGGTATCGGGGGTCTGAATACAAATGCACAGGACACTTTTCAGATCTTCATTTGTAAAATGATTTTTAGAATTCATGTATCATTTTTCTACCACTTCTTATTTTTGCACTACTTTGTGGTAGTCCATCGCTATCCATCCTTCTGTCTATACCCAGTTATCCATGCAGGATGGTGTGGGGGTGGGGTGTGGGTTGGGCTGGTGCCTAACTCTGTGGGGTACACCCCTGGACAGGTCTTCATCCTCCAAATAAAATGTATAAAGTACTAGTTTTTGGTCATAACCTAGCAAAATTCCAGACATCCCCAGTGGTAACACATGTATGTGACAGTATGTGTCCCGCCGGCTGTCACCTTACATCGATGGCAATGTCAGCTATTTTTTTCTGGGAAAGACCCATCGTCGGGAAATCATCACTATTTAAGATCAGCCACCGTTCTCATCACCTTTATGCCCAGAGCCAATCCAGTCTCCAGCAGCATCATTTCCTCACTTTGCTCTTGCCTGTTACCATGTATTGAGTCATTTCTTCACTCTGCCTCAGCAGAGAGGTATATGTTGTTATGCAACTGTGCCGTGACTATTCAACGCAGACAGACAGAGAAACAGACAGACAGGACAGGACATGAAACACTGTCCCATCACTTATCCTCTAACACATACGCGTTAGTAGAGTCTGCATCTCCGCACTCTCCACCACGCTCTGCAAAGCTTTACTCTCGGGATTTACTGCCATAAGTCTCCTCTCCTCTATAAAACCCGTGCAGCGCGCACGCACGCACGCACGCACACACACACAGAGGCATGCATTTCACACGACTGGCAAATTGCTTACAGGAAGTCGAGTCACATACGTATGCACACACAGAGAAGGCCTAAATGATTCACAATTTCATTCTGCGCGTCATGACGGCTCTCCTCTCCAGTCACGGCGCAGAAAGCAAACAGCGCATTGAATCTCTGGAGGAGGAGACGCTAAAAAAATCCCAGACTCAGATGGAGGATTAACCGTGACATTTGCCTAAAAAAAACACACACACTTTATGCGTCACGTCAGCGTCATTTTTTAATGTATAGTCGTGCATGTCGTCGTACATCTTCCGCCTGGGATGTAGTCAGGAAAGGGTGGCAGAAGAGGGCTTGCCGTCGGTCCGCAGATTGGTGCGCAACGCCATTACAGACCACCCCACTCTGCTCGGTTCATTCATAAATACCAGAGGATCGCCATCTCGCAGCGGTGCATCATTTGGAAGTCGCAGCAATCCCCACCCCCTCTCTTCTCCACCTCACTTTACTTCTCAAAGCGATAAAATAAAACCTGGCTGTGTCTCATTTCTGCCCTCTCATACCCCAGCCTGCACACCGCCAACATGGCTGTGCGGGCATATAGGCAGCAGCGGCTATAGAATGAACACGATCGAGATTTTCGAAAAGAATCGGCACTCATAATAGGAGCCGACACGGATCAGCCTAAAACAACTGCAACGAGATAAACGAATTGGCGGAGAACAGCGGGATTCCTTGTGCGCGTACACATTCAGCAGCCGGGCAGAAAGCAGAAAGCGCCGCGTCCATGCGCCGCCAAATACCGACATCTAATCTGCGCGTAAAGAGGCGGTAAGGAACAGCGTCTCCATACCTGGTCGTGATGGATATTTCTATACACGGCTCCGCTTCAGGCTCGTCCTCGGTTCGGAGGGGTCAGACACGAACGCCGAGAGCGTCTTAAAGCATTTTTACACGACTCATGTAGAGCTCATGTCGTCCGATTCCCAGCATCACCAACACACTCACACACACACGGTAAAGCGTGCACACGCAATCTGAGTCTCTCTTCCCCCCTCTCTCTCTCTCTTTCTCGCAGATAGGACGAGGGAGGTGCTATACCCTCTCCCTTGTCAGTGGGGAGGGGGAGGCAGTCAGACCAAGAATTCATTCATATCCGTTGCACATTTAGGTTTAAAGTATTATTTTAATTTTTTAACCAACATTTTTTTTTCTGACTTGAAATAATATTTACGTGTAGGAGTGGCGCAGCCTGAGCTCCGAGTTGAATCTGATCTAGTTAAGGATTAGGGTAATGGTGAAGAGGCCTTCCAACGTCAAAGATTTGGAGCTCATTGCCAAAGATATCAGTGGAGTCATGCAACAAGCTGGTCAGCAAGTACAAGAACTGGCTTAAGTTGCTGCAAAGCCATCAACAATGCAAACGACTGTCCACTGTGTCTCTACACTGTTTCATGAGTGAATGTTGCTTGTCAAGACTTGATGCAATCTACTGGGTTTCCTTATATAGGAAACTTTTTGACCAATCAGTCTAATTTGATTGAATTTGACTTTGGGTGGGGTGGGTTTTAAGAAGTGCTACCAAAGATGCCTTTGGTCTCCCCCATTACTTCAGAAAATTTAAAGACATCCATGCTTTAAGGTCATGTAGGCACCCTGTGAGTGGATTAATAGAGTAAAAGTCTAATTTTTTGAGGGGACATAGATTTGGCTATCATCTGTATAGCAGTGGTAAGAAACACCATGTTTCCTAGGAATGGATCCAAGCGGTAGTAGGTACAGAAAAAAATAAAAGAGGGCCAAGCACGGAGCCCTGTAAGACGCCACATGAAAGATGAGCAGTGGAGGACACAGTCATCAAGGCTGACACACAAAGTGCGATGTGACAGGTAGGACCTGAACCATTCCAGTGCTGTGCCTCTGATCCCCACCAACCACTCCAAACAATCAGGATTTTGTGATCCACTGTATCAAATGCTGCAGTCAAATCTAAAAGTACCAGGACAACATGGCGACCAGAGTCAGTAGCTTAATAGTGTGTTTGCTTCTAAAAACATTTATTCCAAGAGCATTTCCAATTTGACATAAGGTTCCAGTAGAGGAATAAACTATAACATTATGCTACAACATTTTCTGCCTTCATTGAAAGCACAATATGTCTATAATAAGGCCATTATTTGCCATGACCTTTCCTCCTATTACAGTGCCTGATGTGGTTAAGGATGTTGAACCAATGTTAATTTTAAGCCAACAGTAATTATAAACCAGAGAGAGAGAGAAAAGTATATGGAACAGCTGTGTGGTGTGTATTTCAATTACATAGATCTTAGAAGATAGAAGGGATGCTCTTAAACTAATACCCAAAGCATTATCTTCAAATATATTATTTGCCATTCAATCATCCTCGCCTGACACAAGAAAGTTTAATTAATACAAGAGCATCAGGAATTTAGCTGAAACCTTTCAGACCAAATGATAACAGATAAGATGAGTTTATTGTATCCATCTGCAATGAGCTCAGAGAACGCAAAGACTGTTTTTAAAAATTAAATATATTCACAAAAATCCCATGAAAGCAGATCAGCACCATGGATAGCGACATTTCAGCTAATCGGAAAGCTCCGGGAACTTGCTGCACATTATACATATTAATAAAAGGCGAGAATACACGCAGTGGAAAGAAGGATTAATGATGTGATGACAGGTCCAAGCACGATGTACCAGGAAGTGAGCTATCACTTTAGTAATATTCAAACCCCAAGCCATTTGCCTTGACGTTTCCAGGATGTCTCTCCTACCATGTAACATCGCATTTAAACGTTTATATAGTCTGTGTTGTGCTAAAATAACTGCATGTACATCCCAGGTCCTGTTCTGAGCTCTGCTGTCTGTATAACAGCCTCCTCGGATGACTCACCAGCTCTGCACCCACACAGTATTGGGTTTGTCTCCATCTGGCGGCGAAAAGGGGAATTACATGGAACATAATGTTTTTCTACCTACCTAAAAAAAAAATAAGTAAAAAAAAAAAAAAAATGTAAGTAATCAAGTCAACAAAACGTATTTGAATAATTTTAGGATCTGAGTGAAGTTGGATGACATTCAGGAATTTATCCTTCACGGCATTCTAAACACTTTGAGTCCACCCAAAGAAGAAATCTCATTGGTCAAGATCATTTTATCCCCCCCAAAAGATCTGATCCAACCTTCTACAAAAATAGTAGGGTAGATTAATCAATTGGGGATTAATACAAAAGGTTAAGGACCAATTAAGAAAATTCAGTTTAAGTAAGAAACAGGCCCATAAGTAAACTTTAGTCTTGGAGTGGGTTATTATCCATTTTTATGTCAAATTTTATGTCAAACAGTTCTATCGGCTTTAATCAATTTTTTTTTTCAGTATATAAACATTTACAATAGCATTATTGCGGATATAGTGGTCTAGGTTTATAAAACCTGAAAAAAAAGGGCAGGCTTACTAATGACTGGATGATGGATAGATAAACAAGCAATGTATGAATGTCAGATGTATGAATGATCAATAGTTGAATCAACAAATGGACAAATAAATGCAGAGGTGAAAACATGGAGAAACGCACCAATAGATGGTCAGTAAATAGATTAATAGAAAAAAATGGACAGACAACTGGCTAGATTGGAGAGCATCTGTGAAGTCATGGCACAGATTCTCAGTCTGGATTTTGGAACATTGTCAACACTAAACTATGTTTTGATTTAAACCAACCATTATATTATAGCTGTCCTGTATGTTTGTGTTATTGTCCTGCTAGAAAGGGAACCTCTGCCCAACCTCAAGTGTCTCATCGGTTTTCTTCTTTTCTTGCATTTAACTCCCATTTAGTTTCCCACCAACTCTGACCAGTTTCCCCGTCCCTCCTGGATAACTGGGAACCTTTATAGTGTATTCTGGATTTCTGCCCTTTTTCTTAAAAGGCACCAGGAAATGTCCCTTTACGATTTTTTTTTTTTTTTTTTTTTTTTTTGGGGGGGGGGGGTGTCAACATGTTTTGGTCCTCCACTTGTACAATTTGACCATATTTTAAGCACATGCGGTATAATATGCCATTTCTGACAGGTACTAGAACTGGACAGTTGAGACCTCCAAGAAGCAGGGAGAACTCTTGATTAAGATCACCTGAGATAAACATAAATATTACTTCTAATAAAAAGGTTTTATTTCAGGAAACAAAGGCCAAATCTGGCCAGTAATATTGCTCTAACGCCAATACATACACTTTATATAACATGAACTTGATCTGGAAAAAGGCACTTACAAAAACCCTTTGACACATTTTACACACCTAAAACATTCAGCTGCTAAAATGTAGTTTGTCATAAATGTGAAATATTTCGCTATAACAAGTGACCAAACGAGGTCCGTGACTGTAGACATGTTAAGCCTAACCAAGTCATTTAAAAGGACAGCCACAGCATCACAGCGGGGTCCAGCCTTCACCACCACTGGAAAAACAGCCATACTGCAAGTCGATAGAATTTGACTCATCCTGCTAAAAACCACCAAATGGATAATAGATGGCCACACTGATGGCTGGATGGATTGATGCATGGACATTCGAATATTTGGATGAAAGGATGAATGCATGAGCAAATAGATTCATGAACAGCTTGATTTCTGGAAATACAAATATGTTTACAGTCTGTTATAATTTACAATTCTGACAGAACCATATCTGATGCGTTATCAAACTCCATTGCAAGGATTTTACACTGCATTACCACCATCCTAAGAGACCTCAGTGCCAGCACTCATTCTACAGTTTTGGAACAAACCACAAAGCAATAATTAGCTTCTGGGTAATCCCCCCCCAAAATAAAATCAATGAGGCCTTGGCTGTCGGAGGTTAAAAGCAAACATATCTTCACAAACAGTTTCCAGATGGGTGCCCTTCAGTCCCTCTGGTCCTGACAGGCCAGCTCCATCCACCATTTTCCAACATGTTACATCCAGCGCACAAACACAAATGGCCTTCCTTTTGGAGGCCCGTCAAGCGTGAATGCAGAGCAAAACAGAAATTAATGCATGGGTAGTTAGGCAGACTGAACGATAGTAAACATACTCAAGGCTGACAGATGAAAAGATCAAGTGGATCCAGGACCTGAAAGACCAGTTTTCCCACAGCTGCATGAGTTAAAACTGATGGAATATCCAAAACTCACTGTTGCTTTAAAAACGAAAAAGAAACACAGAAAGAGCTTTCCAAGTTAGACCTAATTAAATCCCATTTTACAGAGCAACGTATGGACACAGAAAAAGACAGGCCAAATGTGAAAGTTAAGCAACACACAGACACAGTTTTAGCTCATTGGTGTTCTAGTTTTATTTTTATTTAAACCGTGAGAAAATAAATTAAGACTATTTAAAAAGACAGAAGTTTTCCCAGTTGATGTCAAAGATTGGTAATGTTCCCAGTATCTCAAACCAAGTTCAGTCTGGCACACGTAAGAGAGCAAGGAGACGGAGGACATGATTGTCAACGCAACAGAAGGCAGTTTTTAAATATATTCTGGGGCAATGAGCTTTTAAATTAACAAGCAGGGAAGATCCTTAAAAGTTCCTGAGATGTCGCTGATTTACCTCTGAATTTACTAATTAATCAGGGCTATAAAAGGTTCAGATTTATATTATTCATAGTCTAAGTTCAAATGTAGTGCAAGTTGTTAGTCTTCTGGCACAAAACTGATTATATGACAGCTACCTGCAAGTAAACAACAGATTTCTTTTTAAACAACTTTTTCCTCCCAGCTGTCCTTACAACACAACAGAGCTAGATCACAAAACAAAGTCACAGTTTCATTTGACTGTCTTCAACGTACCGATGGCAGTAAAATAATGATGCGTAATCTTTTTATTTTTCAGAAGAGAGAAGCCACAGCCTCCATGAAGTCATGAAGCGAAGGTCGATCAGTCACCCATCTTCAGAAGAGGCCGAAAAAGGCGACACAACAGACACGCACACACAGTCACTCGCTCACACAATCATATTTCATACTCTCCATCTCACACACACACACACACACACACACACACACACACACAAAGCCTTTTTTGCGCCTCTCACTGATCCTTCTCATGGCTCAGAACTTGGTGAACAGCTATAACAAAAACAGAAGAAAGAAAACTAAATTGCAAGAGATTATGTCACACATGGCAGTTTAACAATGTATACACACCAAAAAGTGCTTCTAAAGAAAACATTTATTCAAATATTATTTTATTGTAGTTCAATTTAAAAAGAGTGCAACATATAGAGTCACTACACAGGGAAGTAATTCATTTCAAGAGTTTATTCTTTATTTTCATGATAATGGCTTACAGCTAATTAAAACCCCAAATTCTGTTTCTCTAAAAAAAAAAATAAGGTATATTACACAAGACCAATAAAAAAGATTTTTAAAAGAGACGTCCGCCTACAGAAGAGTAGGTCCATTAGAGCACGGCGACACGGGTTTAAAAAAAAAAATCTGATATTTGACCAAATCCGATTAATTGATTTTTCTTTTCTCTCCCGTTTGCTTCATTAAAACCAGTTACAGAAATCATTCTGGGAGTTGACCTGCATTCAAAGTGCAACTGAATAGAAGCTGTGAAACATGTTTGTAAAGAAAGACGACAGGCCTCGCCATTATTAACAATGAGCTGTAACACTAAATGTTTGCTGCCAGCGGTTTTAAACATCTAAAAAAAGCTTCACTTTACTTGTAACATCAAACTAACTTACAAAAATAACTGAATGAGATAAAGTGCCTCATTTTAGGGTAAAAAAAACCATTTTCCTTTTTAGAGTATTTTGACAACGTATTTTCCTAAACATATATTCAACATTTCATGCAATAAACAATTTCCCCTTTGGGGACTGAAATAGTGCAAAGTTTCATGGAAGCACACAGGAGAGCAATAGCAAAAAAATAAAAAAAGTAAAATAAAATAAAAAACTTGATTCTCCAAAAACTCGATCTTTGTAAACTGCAAATTCTAATTAATCTATAAAATTGGTTTATTGGCCAGCCCTAATGTCCATGTAATGTACAATATTTGCGATGTTTCAGCCTTTTGCATGAGCCACTGCATCAGTGCAGAGCGGCACAGAGGCGCTCAGCCTGGGGCTCTGCAGGGTAAAGGAAGCCCAGCTTGGTTTAATAGCGGCCTGCAGCTCGTCCGCATTGTTGGCTCTGATGTCTCATTTTCCTCTTGACGGTACTCCACAGATTCTCTTTGGGCTTTAGGTCAGGCAAGTTTGCTGGCCAATCAAGCACAACGATACCATGGTCATTAGACCAGGAATGGGTCCTTTTGGCTGTTTGACCAGGTGCCAAGTTCTGCAGGAAAATAAAATCAGCATCATAAAATGGGTCAGCAGGGTTTGGCCTGAAGTGCTCTACAGTTTCCAGCAAGATGGCTGTGCTGCTGTTGGTTTTGATAAAATCCAGTGGAACACCAGCAGATGACAGGCCTCCACAAATCCTTACTGACTGAAAAGTTCACACTGGACACCACGCAGCTTGGATTGTGAGTCTCTCCAGGCTTCCTCCAGACAGGGACCAGGTCAACCAAAAGAAATGCATAATTTTCAGTTTCTCTGAAAAGAGGATTTTGGACCATTAGGGACCAGTCCCATCCATTTCCTCCGTAGTTTAAAGGTATAGTGGAAGGTGTTTCCAGAAATGCAAGCAAGGAACACCAAAGTCCCTTTTTGAATAACTGCGCATGCACAAGACGATCATCCCTGCTCTTCCGCTCCTCAGGGGGATCACATGAAAGAATCTCCCAGATACTCTCTGGTCTTGTTTCTCTCTTCTGAGGCCTTCCTCTTCTTCTCAAAAACTTGTAAGAGTTTTCTTCTTGCGACTGTCAGCCATGTGCAAAGTATACGGTGAGAGCAGCGGAGCTACGATGAACGGCTGAAACCGAAGCTGAGCGATACATAAACACTAGAAGTGTGCATGCGTAGCAAGAGGAAACTAGCAAGGAGCGAGCATGCAGATTGGTGTTAGGCGAGATGGATAAGATGATCCTTGAAGCCGAAAGAAGATCGTCCACTATACCTTTAAGGAAGATGTCAAAGTTCAGACCTTGTGAATCTCCCAAAAACTGTTGAGCAGACTTTTCCTCAGTTTTCCTCAGCTGTAGTTATTGCTGCTTCTTTTGCACCTTTCTCTTCCACTAAACTGTCTAATAAGCAGCTTAGAAACACACTGCAAAAACGGATCTAAAAACAAGTAAAATGTTCTTAAAGTTAGTCTATTTGTCCTCGATTTGAGCCAGTAAATAAGATTATCTGCCAATGGAATGAGTATCTTTACCCCTAAAATAAGATAATTAGACATCCTGCACTTGAAATAAGATGATGGAGATGAATTGTTCCTATTTTAAGAGGAAAAATCTTATTCCATTGGCAAATAGTCTTATTTACCTGCTCAAATCAAGGACAAATACACTTATTTTAAGAAAATTTAACTTGTTTTTAGTTCTGTTTTTGCAGTGCAGCACTTTGAACAGGCAGCCTTTTCAGGCTTACCTTCCCCTATGGACGGTATCCATGTCCTATGATTGTCTGCTGGACAGCTGTCAAAAATCTCTAATTGGTCTTTTTTGAGAAACTGAACTCTGTGTTGATTCTATAGAACATAATTGACTGAGGTAAATTAACACTGAGGATATTCTAATTCACTGAGATGCTGTACTGTGCATATGACGGCGTTAATGACTCACCCTCCTTTGTCACAGTCTCCGTGATGTTCTTGGCCTTGGCAGTCAGATCACTGACGACGGTGTCCATGGTGGCCTGGTGTTTCAGGAAAAAGGGCCGTATCACCCGCTTGTACAAAATGTCAGAGCCGTTCCACGTCACCGGCGCCATGCACCAAATCAGGAACAGACACTGTGGAGAAGGCAGAACAGATCTCAGATAAAGCGTGGCAGGACGCCTCTGTCTGTGTGCTGCATGAACCCAAAGACCTGATGTTACGTCCATTTGGTGGAAGAAATAAAATGAAGGGACAGGATCAAGGATATACAGAATTAGGGATCCTCTTGTACTCTTGCCAAAAAAAAAATGGCAAGAGCACAAGAGTACAAAAAAATGACTTCTATAAAATGGTTTAAAAGGAAACAAGGGAACTGTAAAGAAAAGGGCATCTAAGATGAAACAGAACGGCGGCATGCTACAATGTGCTTTTATGCTGCATCGTTACCCCACAGTAAAGGACAGAACATTCCTCCTGATCCTTTCTTTTCTGAATTAAATTTATGAGCTCATGGTCATTTCAACAAAGTCAAGCAAAATGCTAAGCTAAACACCACTAACGGCATCTTAACAGCACTTTGAATAAACAAAAGCAGGACATGCCATTTGGCATCATAACAGCTTGCCACTTTGCTGAAGCATCCAGAAAAAAAAGCTGTAGCTCACATAAAAATCTGAAATAAGGAAAAGTGTACAACAGCAACAAAAATGGGACATCTAGTAAAAGCTGAAAAGTAACTACAGAAGAACTGGAAAAGCATTTTCCTTTTAGAACAACCTTTTTGGCCTGCTTGGGTGGTATGGTGTAAAAAAAAAGGGATGCAACAGAAGATAAACTGTCCACATTTTAAAATATCTCCTAGTAAAATTGTCTTCATACAGTTAAACACAGGCTGTAAAGTGTGAATAAATGTAAATAATTTACAGTAAATATCTTATCAGACTTACCAATGCTTAATGCATGTCCTATTGAAAGATTTAAAGGAAAAGTCCGGTCACAATCAGAATTCATACTTCTGAAAGTACTTTAAATATAAAATTATTACATATATTTCAATAAATGATAAGTTTTTTTTAATTAAGAGTAATTTTCATTTGAATGTCCTTTAGTGTAGGCATCCATCTTGGAGAAGAGCAGTACTGCCACCTCCCAGTTTGTGACGTCAGGTTGCGAGATCGGCTGTTGACCAAGTCCCAATGCCCCATCTGTCCCCTTGTAAATGAATACCCGTTTTCATGCCGAAATATTGTTTTTTGACTCTTAAACAAAGTTAGACATGATATTAAACATTTAAATTTAAAGTAATACAAATTTTACATTTTAGAGACATAAAAAGACAACAAATAAGCATTCAAGTATGGTTTATGGGTTGGGTTCTGCAATGTTATAAGATGAGTATAAAACTCATCCCATCTAAAAACCAATCTCTGCTCAAAATGGTGATTAGCCAAATCTACTTTCATCGGTTATCATCAGTTATTGCAGCCGTAAACTGCAGAAAATACGGGCAGATCGGCTCCTTCTTAGTTTACCCTCTGCTCCTGTCAGGATGAGCTCCAGTGCGTTATGAGGCGGAGGGATATTTCAGCGTCACTTATTTTAGAGCCTAAACAATCAACTTCACTTTCAGAAACAAGCTCAAAAAACTTCAACCCGCAACTCATGAAATTTACAAGCGACATTAGGAAAAAGACTAAAGTTCGCATAAAATAAGAGGGATTCGCAGCAGTTAGCACTCTTTCCAAGTGTGTCGTATCCCTCCGCCGCTCTGGTCGGGTAACCAAACGTTCCAGGCAAATTCTACATTATAAAAAGGAAAACCTACTGAAAAGTCTCACTCTCATGTCATCTTGAAGACATTCTTCTATGAAATGTTGGCTACAGTCGACGCTTTTTTTTTATTTGGTCAGAAGTTCAATGGCAAATCCTCCCTTTTCAAATTGGCAATCCAACAAAAGAGCCCATGGTGGATCATGAATTGAAAAAGGTGAAAAAACTAATGTTTTTTTCCACTTTTACCCGATGTATTGTTACATCCAGCTGCCATGCACGTGGACATTGTTGCTTCAACAATAGCTCCCGCAAATTTAAATGGTGAAGTCCTCTGGAAATCCGAAATAATTGTTGTTGATTGCAGCTGTGTACAACAGCTCCTATTGAATTAGCTTGTGAAGCGTAGTGCCTTACCGCAATATTACGTCACAGGATGTGATGTCTTATATGATGTCCCATATTTGGGCAAAAATGGCCACCCCCGGATAGAGTGATCGAGACGACAATTTATGCTTTTATTTTCTTATTAACTCTAAATTCATTAAATCACCCCTTATTCAGTAATATCTTTGCAGATATACGACGTGAAATCGGGTTTTAAATCCGAGGGTAGGATTGGACACAAGTGAGTTGAGCATTCATGGCTCTCTGAGCAGCACTGCCTGCTTTCTCATTCCCAGGAAATCCAACACGCCCTGGAACCAAACATAATATTCAAACTCTACCGTTTTAAAAATTTCCAGCATCCTTAACAGGATGGGAATATCAGCGCAAAGATCCCAGGGCCTGAAAGCCTGGGGTTTAATCTGTGGAAATTCAAAATTCTGCAGAATAATCCTTTAAAGAAGCCTAAGGGCTAAAAACAAAGCATTAGCTTCTGCTGTGAACACAGAACATAACCCTGGAATTCACCGACCACCTTGAGCGTGACCCGATACGAATACTGCTGAAACATCGGCTCACTAACTCTGTTTGTGGGTTTGCTTTTTTCCTAATATATAACAATTTATTGACCGTTTTGGATCACAAACATCTGTTTGCTTATTGATCCCTGAAACGAGAGATTTTCCCCAACAATAATGACTCAAAGATGCTTTCTAAAAGAACAAACTTTGTAAGCTAGGAGCACAGCAAGAAACGGGGCATCAACTCACCTTGCTAGCATAGTAAAAGGGGAACCAGGAGAGGAAGATGTCAGAGAAGGACTCAACAATGCTGAACAGCCCATAAACAACCCAGTAGGTCAGCCACTGGGTGTCGTCCTCCTTGATGTTGCTCTCTATGGCCTTGATGCTGAAGGAACAGAACGACAGCGTTTAATCCAGGAAAATGAAGAGATCACAAAGTGATGGTTCTAATCCTGGGGTGTGGCGCTTTGTATACAAAACATTCTGATTTATATTGTTAAAATCTTAGAGACATGTATGCAAATGACTAAACTTTCTCACTTTCACTTATGAGCCCAGGTGATCTATTGCTCGCCTATCAAGGTTGGAAATGGAACAAGATCTTAGGATAAAATGTTCCAATGTTTCCAACAGAGAAAGACTGTCAGGAATTGCTTTTCAGGTACTATCAAAACTACCGACTCAAAAAAAAAAAAATGCGATATACCACAGCTGACTAATAATGTTGAAGTTGTTATTTATTTTGGAGCCTCAACATTGTAGTTCAAAATCTAATGTACTAAAGCTATACTACAAACTATATTGTGATGTGTTCAAGTTCTTTATAATACGTTTTTATTATATGTTAAAATAGTATTTCACTTGCAAAGGGGGGGGGGGACAATTTCTTGGCTTTTTTAGGCTGTAAATACGATGCTGAAGTTTTGTCATACACAGGATCAGTGAAGTTCCATTTAAATGTTCAAGAAATATGGGCAGTATTTTAATATCACCATTTCAAATTCATACAAATAGACTAAACCTGAGCTTGAAAAATATACACTAAACAGACTTAATATAGAGTATTAATTTCTGTAACCTCCACTCAATGTATGGAAACAGAAATGGCACCAATTTCTGGTACAATCAGGTTCGCTGGTGTCCATCTCCAGCTGTCAGTGAGCGAGAGGCGGGGTCCATCATGGACCGGGCGCCAGCCCATCACAGGGCAACGCAAGGAAACAACATTGCACGTGAGCGTGCCCCTCTAAAAGCTAATAGTCAACAAATCATGCATTCCTAAACGTTGCTTGAAACATTGACGTTGCATTAACATTGAACACACATATGTTTTAATTATTGTGCAGACCTAATGGAGACAATCAACCAGACTGACCATTTTAATTTGTTGATATAGGCCTAAAACAGAGATAAATTAATTATAGCTAAATGTACAGCTTTGCACACTATAAGATTACCGTTACATTAATACTGAGACATCTGCATAACTTCCACCTTACACTGATTAAATGACACCCACTTATTTTTTTTTAAAGCTACTTAATTTCCTTTTACTCCAACTGAAATCTCTATATGTAGCCACATTAAAGTAAACGTGCTAGACAGCCCAGCAATGCGGTCATACATTTCCAACTCATGTTCCCTTTTTAATGCAACAACAAAAAAACCTAATTAACAAGACAAGGTTACCCTACAAAATATTTAGAATTGTCTGATGGTTTTATTCTATGTTGATTTGCCAGCTACACAGCTCTGATTACTGAGAAAACAGCTGACAGGAAAGGCACGTTTAAAAAAAAAAAAAAACTAAAAATCAGCAAACAAAACTATTTGAACGGCTTACATTTTCTCTGAAAAATAAAAAATAAAAATCAGAGAAAACGTAAGAGCTTTGGTGCTTTGTTGAGACACCAGCGTAAAGCTGGCGCTATACATACGAGAAATAGGCAGGATAGATGAATCCGATCAGGTTGCAGAGAAGCGAGGCTCCATATCCAAACAGAAGGTAGAGGGCGACGAAACCAAGAACACCTGCAGAGGAAGAAAGATGAGAGCAGGGGGCGGGGCAGGAAGAGGAAGATATCCAGTTACACTCCAGAGACTGTGTTGAGGCGTGTTATTTAGTCAAATCATAGGCTGGAAGGCCAGCAGATTACCAGGACTAGGAGCAGGGCTGAACTAAAGCCAAACAAACAACCTGTCAACACATTAATATCTGAACCTACATGCCTAATGTAAGCAGTCAAGCAGTACTATATTCAACCTAAACCCCAGTTTGTAAACATAACTTTGTAGCTAAACTGTCATTAACAGTGCAATGATAAATGGCAGAATGGTAAACTGAAATACCTCTCTTTGCCATAACAGACTGATTTCTTCAGACTGTTCAATCTTCTGTTTCTAAATGGTTATGATTTAAAAAGTATATATATTATTTTGAAACTCTCAGGTAAAAGGTGTTCTGTTGGAACTTTAACTGCAAACCTGTAATCTTTTAAAAAACAGCCAATCATGTTGCTAATGGCACAAATTTATGCAAGAAGCCACTGCTGTCATACAATTATTCAAATGGCTCAAAAGCCATAAACATGCAGTGACAGCCTCCGATACCATTGGCTGCTCTTTACATCTCATTTGTTTGTTGCTGTTCATAAACAAATGTCTATACAAATGCCAGGATCACCAGCTCTTCGTGATAAAGACAAAACCTGAAACAAAAAGGTGCAAAGCTGGGCCGGCTCATGTACACAAACACTCCAGTCTGCAGGAATCAAAGAAGTGTTGATGAGCAGGGATGGGTAACCGTAAAGGTTTTAGCGATATTTATCCGGTATTTTATCGGTACCATTATCTATACTTTAGTCACTTCTCCTTCCAGTTACACAGAATCAAATTTCATCCAAATGTCTTTTTTGAGCATCTTAGAAATTTTGTTTGCGCCATACCAGACTTTTTTGAAGAACAAAATGCCAAAGGGAGTAAATTTGTACCACCTTTAGGACATTTCATCTAGTTTTTTCATCTTTCTAATGGTCTGGAATCAAACGTGCTGGATTTGGTCATGATGGCAGCCTCTCAGAAATGTTCAATTTAAACAAGTCTGCTTTATCTTGGACAGGAGTGAAGAACTACTGTCCCCCAGGACCATTGTCCTGCAACTGTTTTTGAAATAAATAAGTCACTAGTGGGACTCTGAGGAGGCTCGACATGCTTTGAGGGTTCATACTTCCCTCAGCGCCGACTCACAGGCACACAACAGCTGCTACCTCACCATGTAAATATAGTTTTTAAAGCAGTCTTTTTTTTGTCTCTGAAACTGTTGCAGTAAACTAAAGCCCTGAATTTGATTCACACACAGCTTCAATCACTTATTCACCTCATTCACTTTGCCTCTGAAAACTGTCTTTTTGGTACAGTTTGTTTTATGTAGTGTGGATTCAGGCAATATATTGCAATTCATAAGTCATTTTATAAAAAATGTCATTTTAAGTACAAGAACACATTTAATCACTATTTTTAATAACTTTTTTGTGTTGGCAAAAGCTCTCCTAAAGCTTATGTTCCAAATGTATGAATAACTATGCAAATAAGATGATGACACCTGTAAGAAAAAAAAAAAAAAAAAAAAATTCACGGTTAAAAAAAGAAAAAAAAATCCTAGAGGAAACCCTGAGGAGGAAATTCAGCCTTTGAATGAATGCATGTGGGACCAAGTAGCAGTACACCTACCCTTATAGACTGGAGATTGACGCTCCAGCTCTAGCAAACTTACAATACTGTTTATTTTTGTGAACTGCAAACCCTAATGCCTTTATTTGAAACTGGTACAATCCTTTTGACAGCAGTTCTTTCACATAAGCTGTGTTGCTTCGCACAAACCTGGAGATGGGGAAACTAGCTATAATTCGGTGATTGGTGCATCTATCAAAGTTTTAGATTCCAATCTAAAGTCCAGGTGGTGACAAACATACAAAACCAGCCCAGCCCCCTGAGGCGGTTGAAATCGAGCAGCAGAAACATGAAGTTCAGAAACAAAGGCTACCAACTGTCAGTCGTCTGGCTGCAGGCAAAGCAGGGAAGACCGTCTGTCAGCACATTCATCTTCACACCTCCAGGTACCAAAGTGGCTGGCCTGAACTAATCTTCCTCCGCTTTCTTACCTTCTTCTCCCGATTCGTCATTTGAAAAGGGGAAAATACCGTCGTAAGATAAAAAGAGTAGTAGTTAGACATGAGGCCTTATCAGATTCCAGTTAGTACAAGTCCAAAATGTTACAGACATATCAAATGAAAGATCTTCCAGCTAACAACTTAGCAGGGAAATGAACGAGGCATTTCTCTACGTCCTGCTAAACACCAGCTAGTGACGAGGTGAGAGGTACCTGATAACGATGATGAGTATTTGCTTAGTAAGCCAGTTAGCTGAGGAGTGTGCCACGATAACATATTTCAATTTATAGATTTCAAATCACTGGAACTATAAAGGTGAGCATTGAAAGGGCCAAGGAGCTATAAAGTATCTGTTCTACATAACTGATTACAAACAGATCACTAAACTTTAGCATAACTAAAAAAAAAAAAAAAAATAGAAAAAAAGTGACAGAAGGTGAAATGGAAAGGGCGTCAAAAGGTGCTCTAGTTTAGCATGTTTTTCTCATATGAGGATGAATATGTGGATTCCCAAAGACTATATATCCCAGTCGTTCAGAGTCACAATATTTTTAAAATCCTCTATAAAATTGTGTTCTGATCAAAAAGGATTTACTAAGCTGGTTTCTAAAACTTTTGAAACTATCAACAATGTTAGAAATTCTTTTTACATTTCTCAGTGAAGTTTACCTTAAGTGCAATTTTTAAATATCAAACTCTGTATTTATTACAAACAAACAATTTTGATAATCTTTTAAAGCTTGTAGTTTGACCCTTTGTCTTCTCCCATCTGGTGCCAATAATTAGTGCTCTAAAAGCTTATACCGGAAAACAGTTAATGGAAAAGCATTTTTTCCCCTCCTGAGAGTACTCGGTGCAACAGAAGTTATAGAAAACACACTTCATGTGGGTAGGCTGCCATCATCAGGCTTAACCCGGGTCCACTTCTCCATATTTTCACTTCCCTGAAATGCTATTTTGATATCACTGTAATCAATGAGAACTCATCCAGTAGAAAGAAGGTAGTCTCAGTTTCTATGTTGGTTACATCTAAGCCACGTCCTAAGACTTTGCAGCTAAAACCTAATTTAAGTCTAACATCCACAGCTAACTCCACCCCTATCTACAGCTCAGTCTTTTTTAAGTCCAACTTTGGAGTCAATTTAATCCTTGTCCCTCAGTTTAACAAGCAAATCATGAGAAATTGCAGAATTTCAAATGGATGTGATCCAACACCACGTGGGGTTTCTACAAGCGTTGTTTTCCCCCCCACCCTACTTATGAATGTTCACAACGAAAAAGCAGTGCCAGATCAAAATGTTTGCGGTTATACTGCAGCTTCCTGTCTACAAGTCCAACATTTATGAAGATGGAGGAACCTATTTTTGTTCATTTTGTCTGCATGCGATTGAGTGAAACTGCCAGAAAACACGTGGCACAAGTCAAATTATCAAAAAAAAGTCCTTTGCAAATAAAACAAAGTTAAAACAAAATTAAGCGAAGTGGTGTCAGAACATTACGATACCTTCGAATGCCCTTTAAATTAGGCAGAGTTAGACATTTAGCAACCGTTTTTGTTTTCTTGTTTGTTTGTTTGCAATTTCAGTAACTAAAGCTTTCTCTAGAAATGTTTCATCTAAAACTGCACCAAAGTGTTGCTTCTGAACATCATATGACTTGTTTCTTCATTATTACCAATAGAGTGGCTCAGTTGGCGTGCGGTCTTCCCCTCATGCTCATTTCCTGCTTCTTTGTGGCCACAGGCGCACGCATGCCATGCGTAGAGCACCCCATTAGAGACATCAAACTTTTCAAAATGGTAAAATAGGTTTATGTGCCTATTGGGCTTTGAAAAAAAAAAAAAAAAAACTCACTGCCCACAGATGACATTGATGAAAAAAAATATGTGAATTTGCAATCGATGTGTAAACTCTAGGTAGTTTCATTACCCTGGAATGAGTACTGCTCAAGTTCACACAATTAAAACACACAAAGTTGTTTGCAGACGTGCTTTTGATCCATGTCTTAAACAGTGCAGCTGGCTCCCCGCCACCCTCTGCAGACAACCAGTTCAGATCGGCTGCGACCTTAAACCCGGTGATTTGAATGTATACCAATGCACTTTTGCCAACACCCATCTTATTTCATAGCATTTGAATAAAAGTGGTGGTTCTGAATGTAGGTCACCCCGGCTCGACACGTTTCCTGCAGCTGCAGACAAAGACCTGCACTGTGGTGTCTGGCTGGCATGTTATTGACTCCTGCTGTGCATATTGATTCAATTGAGCCCTGTCAAAACACCAACTCCCAAAAAGCTAATGGGTGGAGGAGCTTGTAGCTGAATGTCGTCCTCTAGGATATCCCCTTCCATTTCTGCCCTGCAGTTGGTATTTCAGGACGGATATAAATACTCCACCACCAGTGCCCAGCTGCTGGTGCATTTGGGATATTATCAGCAGTTCTCTCAAAAGCAACATTTAAAGCTTTAGAAAACAGCATTAACGTTTGAGCAGGATGAACTTTGGTACAAAAAGCCTGGGAGGGACAATAAAGTATGCTAGTCAGCAGCCGCCTGTTGCAGCTGGAGCGGCGAATTATCAGCTGGATTAGATAACGCTGGCCTTCAATGGTCAGCGCTGTTCTTAAAGCAAAGTAGTTTACGTCTTAACCGTGTTAGAGTGCGTTTGGAAAGCGGGGAACCCGTGACTCTTGAGCCGTAAACGTACCCAAAGTGATGTATTCTCGTTTCACTCCCGTTTTTTGCTCCAGCACCGCCAACTGGTCCGTCACAAAGTTCTTCTCGTGGAGCAGCGTCACGAAGCGCTCCTTCAGCTGAGTCATTTTTGCCCGTCCTCGAGCCTGTGCCCAACACAAAAGCAGCACACTGAGCACAGCAAACAAAAACCAAAGTTACACGGGCCGATACTCGACCAAAAAGTTAGCAAAAGAGAAAAGGTATTTATTTTATTCACCAACCTTTTTGGCTTTGGTAACTTGCCCGAAAAGTGGCAGGAAAAATGCCAACCGCCCACTGGGTCCAGCGAAAGAGTTGTGAGGAGGACGCAGGAGGGGGGAGGAGTTTGAAATGACGCCGCTGACCAATCAGAGCGCACCTCTGAGTAACGTTCAGCGTATCAGTTGATGAAATCAAACGGTTTTTTGTCACTGCGGGCTTTGGAGGTATGGAGGACCAATCCTATGGAGGCAGACTGCGGAATATACTGCCCAGATGCAGGGCTGCCACAAGGTTGTATGGGGCCTAGGGCAGCATTTAATGCGCGGGCCCCTCATTATGTAAGAAATCATCCAACATTAGCAGTGTTTTGATACAGATCTGGTGGAATATTTTGGTCAAACCTCACTGTCAACATGAAAGCTGGGATATTTAGACAGGGCAAACTTGATGTCCAGTTGCTAAGCAGGAAACTTCACCTCTTATCTGCAAACCTGACAACTAAAGACGCATCAAGCAATGATGATGATGGCGGCGGCGGCAACAACAGCAGGAGCGTATCATTTTGACAATGCCTCTTCTCGGACAAAACCTGATGTCTATAACACTACCTGCGGTAAAGTGATTGTGGAAGATGAGTTTTTACATTTTATCTCTGTTAAGATAAAAACACTGCCGCATGATGACATTGTTTTGTTGGCTACAAACAATTTTTCATCTGACTGGATTGAAGAATCCAAACGACTCCTATATGAACTGTGCCCAACCAAGCAGCGTAACATCAAACATAAGGGAGCGCAGAAAGACGTAAATAATGTAAAGGACTGTTTGAAGTTGTTAAACGAGCGTGGTGAGAATATTCCCCGTTTTGTTTCGCACTACCTGGACGACCTTCCACCTGTTGGTTTCGGCAACATTGATGCCTCGGCCCTGCTTGGTAGAATGGAGCGTCTAAGCCAGGAAGTCTCTGTACTAAGAGGAGCTATGGAAGCTCAGGCTTCTGTGAGTGAAAATCTTGGACGAGCGACGGTGGATCTGGAGCGCCGGCTGACGAATATTGAACCACCACCTCATGAATCCAGTCGGGCTAATGAACCCGTGCATGGATCGACGCAGGCTGAGGCGGAATTGGAAGAGCTACGTGGGAAAGACGCTAAACCGCAGCAACCAGAAGACGCCTCCAATCAACAAGTCCTGTCTCCGGCTTGGAGTACTGTTTTGAGGAAAGGGAAGCAGAAGCCCCAGAAACCCTTGAAGGGAGCAGTATCATTGGAACATGGAACACAAAACCGTCAAAAGCGGGAGCAGCGCAAAGGAGGAATTATTGGCACTGACATAGCGGCTAATATCCCAGTGGTTAGAACCAAGCTGGTAAGTGTCTTTGCTACGAAATTCTCTCCCGACCTTGATGTTGATACTCTGAGTGCCTACCTAACTGAGAAACTGGGCAAATCGGTGACATGCAGGAAGATAGATTCGATGCGTAACCGATTTAGCTCGTTTCATATAACTGCAGAGTGCTCGGAAGTTGCTGAAATATACGATCCTAAACTCTGGCCATTGGGTGTGTATGTGCGTCGCTACTTTGAGGCGCGCAGACCAAAAAACGACAGCATCCGTTTGGCTCATATGTCAGAGACTGGTAGACTGCAGCAAGACAACGTACCTGCATCTGTAACACCGCAGATGAGCAACGGCCACGCAGATCCCGATAAATAAATGACTGGTATTAATATTGTGTCATATAATGCGCGAGGTCTGCGTGTTGGACACAGTGAAACAGACAGAGCGCGTCGCCTTGTGGTGGACAAATTACTGGAGACTTGTGATATACTGTGTGTGCAGGAGACATTCTTAGCTAAACAGGACCTGGAGAAGTTGAATTGCATACACAAAGAATTTTACGGCGCTGGTGAATCCACTACCGACCTTAGCACCAGAATAATTCGGGGAAGGATAGCCGGTGGTGTTGCAATATTATGGCACAAAAAATATGATCAACTGGTTGAGGTGATTAGACTGGGTGTGGATTGGGCCATAGGGCTAAAATTTACTTGTGGAGACAAACTTTTTATTGTTTTAAACATATACACACCTTATGAATGTCCTCAAAACGAAGACGAATTTCTTAATAGATTGGCTTTTATTATGTCTTTTATGCAAGATAATCAATCTACTTGTTTTTTTATTGTGGGGGACTTAAATGCAGATGTTACAGATAAACATTCTACATTTGCTTCGCATTTAATGCAATTCTGTCACAGTAATGCCTTAATTCTTTCTAGTAAGGCACTTTTGCCTAGCAACAGTTACACCTATATTAGTGAATCATGGCATACAACTTCCTGGTTAGATCATTGTATCTGTTCAGCTGATGCTCATGATTCCATTCTGGGAATTTGTGTCAATTATGACCTCGCCACTACTGACCATATACCATTCTCCTTATGTGTAAACATGAATTGCATACCTTCTGTTTTGCCTGTAGACTATAATATAAGTACAGGAAAAATAGCATGGGATAACTTGACTGAAAAAGATCTATCAGATTATTGCTATCGAACTAATGATATGTTCAGCAATATATATTTACCAAAGGGAGCAATCTCATGTCGTGATATGAATTGTAAAGACCCTCAACATGGTATTGAGTTATGTACTCTGTATGAGAATGTTGTGAAATCCCTTCTTATCTCAAGTAAGCCACTGCATAAAACCATCTCGCATAGCACCAAGCCGGGTTGGAACGACTATGTAAAAGAACATCATGCAGAGGCCAGAAGGGCTCTTAAAGCATGGGCTGACGCAGGTAAACAGAGACATGGTCCCTTGTTTGAATACAAAAAACAAGCAAATGCTAATTTTAAACATTCTTTAAGAATCATAAGGAGACATGAAAATACTATGAGGTCTGACTCTCTCGCTAGAAAGTTAGGAAATAATAATGTTAAGGACTTCTGGAAAGAAATAAAGAAAGTAAACAACTGTAAAACGTCACTTCCATCTACTATTGATGGTATTACTGGTGTAAAAGAAATCACTCAGTTATGGAAAGAGCACTACAGTGCGCTATTTAATTGTGTCAAAAGCGATATTCCTGACATAGGAAACATTCACAGTAATGAGAATGTGACTGTATCCCCACAAGAAATATATCATACAATTATGACACTGAAAGACAATAAGGCCTGTGGGATGGATAACATTTCCGTTGAGCATTTGAAAAATGCAAGTAAAAAACTCTGTGCATTACTCTCTATGTGTCTTACTAGCTGTCTAGTACATGGTCTGTTACCTAATTCAATGCTATCTGTCATTCTGGTACCTACCATTAAAGATAAAACGGGTAAGATTAGCTCCTTGGATAATTACCGACCCATAGCTTTAGCTAGTAGTTTATCGAAAGTATTTGAAAGAGTCCTTCTAAATAGGCTGGAAGAGTTCTTTTTGACCTCTGAAAATCAATTCGGTTTTAAACCCAAACACGGTACAGACATGTGTATTTTTGTGCTACAGGAGATTTTAGATCTGTATAATTTGCACAACACTACAGTATTTATGTGTTTTATTGATGCTTCTAAAGCATTTGATCGTGTGAACCATCAAAAATTGTTTTGCAAGTTAGAAAACAGAGGTATACCCAAATATCTAATTAGAATAATGGCCTATTGGTATGGCCATCAACTAATGTATGTCAAATGGGGTAACTCATTGTCTGACTCGTTTAATGTTGGTAATGGAGTAAGGCAGGGAAGTATATTGTCCCCTTACCTTTTTAACATTTACATGGATGAACTATCAAGGCGCCTGAATTGTTGTAAAACAGGCTGTGTAGTTGGTGACCGCATAATCAATCACATAATGTATGCGGATGATTTGGTAGTCTTATGCCCATATAGTGCTGGCCTTCAACAATTACTAAGGGTCTGTTCCCAATATGGATGTGATTTTGATGTCAAATACAATGCTAAGAAAAGCAATATCATGATTGTTAGAAGTAGATCAGATAAGCATCTGATAACCCCTGACTTCTCTTTATCTGGCATTGTCCTCAATATACGCAATGAAATTAAATATCTGGGACATTACATAACTGATGACCTATTTGATGATCGTGACATTCGTAGGCAGTATTGCATGATATATGCTCAGGCTAATATTTTGATCAGAAAGTTTGGTATGTGTTCATCCTCTGTGAAGGTAGCTCTTTTTAAAGCTTTTTGCACTTCATTTTACACAGCCCATCTATGGCGAAGATATAAAAAAAGTAGCCTGCACAAACTTTATGTGGCATACAATGATGGCCTGAGGCTCCTACTTAAAGTGCCTAGATGGAGCAGTGCTAGCCACATGTTTGTACATACCGCTGTTCCCACATGTGCAGCTGCACTCAGGAATCTCATGTATAAATGTATGTGTAGATTATCTGTGTCATACAATAATATAATAGTAATTTTAGTGAACCCTGTTTTTAGTACAGTGAGATTTTTCTCAAGATTGTGGAAACATTGGCGTCATCATTTATTTGTGGCTCAGTGACTGTCATTTTATTCCTTGTTTGTCTTTTTCTTTTTTTTATCATTTGTTTTTTACTATGGACCTCTTTTGTGTCTGAAATAAAGATTGATTGATTGATTGATTGATTGATTGATTGATGATTTTCCACTCCACAACTTTTCTAGGGAAGACGAAATGGGATATATATATATATATATATATATATATATATATATATATATATATATATATATATATATATATATATATATATATATATATATATATATATATATGTATACACACACACACACACACACACACATATATATATATATATATATATATATATATATATATATATATATATATATATAGTATGTCAAATCTACAGTAACAGATAATTGCAAAAACACCCCCACATACCACGTCCTCATATGAGTAAAATGCCGTTAAATGACGTATTTATTTACTCTTCTCCAAATCTATCTACTCAGTCTTGTGAACAAAAACGTCTATAATGGGGAGAGGGGGCCGAGTTGAATCGACTGAGGTTAAAATCAAATCAGGCATGATTGGTGATTATTTACTGAGATGTGTTTGCGACCAAATCAAGCTCAAACACAAACAAAAGATTAAACCTGTAGCATCAGATTGCAACTATGGTTACACAACCATCACCAATGAAGATTGCTTGCACTTTTTACAACGTAACCATATTTTAACCTTGTTTAAAAATATTTTTATGTATTTATCCTGAAACCTTGAAATCAAATTTGATGGGTTTCTTTTTTTCAATAAACAAATGGAAACATTTTAAATCTATGTAAAAGTTTAGGCATTTATAGGAGAACCCCTGATGGTTTGAATAAGCTTATGTGTAGTTTGCAAGTAACTTTGGCACGGCTCTGGTAATGTTTATGAATGTGGGGCACAGAAGAAGGACAGGCCCAGTATGAGATTAATGTATGATCTACCCATTGTATAAAAATGTGTGGAGTAGCATATATATATAGTTCACAATTTTTTCACTGTGTACCATGTATTTGGATTTAATTCAGATTTTGTGACCAACAGAAAGTAGTGCATAAATGTGAAGTAGAAGGAAAAATATACAAGTATTTAAATTTTATTTATAAATAAAAATCTGAAAAAAATATGTGGTAGACATTTGTGCTCTCTCTCTCCTTTCTCTGATAACCACTGAATAAAATCTAGTGAAAACTGTTTCCTTCAAAAGGCACCTAAATAGTACATATGATAGTAAATAGTACGTATGATATGTACTATTTACTATCTACTATTTATGTACTACTTTAGCTTTGGCTGTGAGTTTGCTTTTAGTTTGTTGTGGTTTAGTTTGGCCTGTTTTAGATTTGGCTTAGAGTGTTTAAATCATTTTGGTTTTCAACAGATAAAACTTGATCTATTGTAAATTCCTTAAAATAAATAAAGATTAATTGGCTGTTGAAACCAATGAGTCTCACTTCTTTTTTCATTCCACTATGATTTGAGTGTTAATAGCCGTGAAAAACTTAATGATTTGTTGGAGAACTTTGGCTGTAGAGAAAGAGTACCATGAAGAAAGAGGAACACAGCAGACAGGTCAGGGATGACGTTGTGGGGATGTTTAAAACAGGGTCAGGTTGCAAAACAATATTTTAAGCTATGAAAATCTTACTAAACAATGTTTAATCCCTCATCTGAAAACAGAAAGGGTTGTGGCATAAATTCAAACCCAGCAATATATGACTTTAGCTAAACTGATCGGCCATGCAGGGAGAGAATTACTCCCAGAAATAGCCTGAGGCCCAAGAAAACTGTAATCTAATTGAGAATCAAGTGAACTTGAACCAGTTGAACTAGTCAAAGAGTGTAAACGTTAGTTTTGCAAACCAAGTAAAGTCCTTCCCCCGAAGGTTATACAGCTACATTGCTGCAGAAGACGGGTCTATGACTTACTGACTCATGATGGCTGAATACAAATGCATGCCACACTTTTCAGATTATTATCTGTAACTTTTATTCATAACATAGCCAATTGCAATATATACAATTTTCCTTCCATTTCATAGTAACACAGTAATTTTTAACCGTCCATCCATAAAAAAAAACACACAAAACAAAAAGACAAAACCAAATAAAATACATTCATGTTTGTGGTTGAGACAAACAGTGAGAAGATTCAAGAGGTAGAAATATTTTTGCAAGGCACTGCAGGAGGTAAAACAAAGAGCTATTACATGGTGGCTAGAAAGACTTCAACCTGGATATGACTAGTTATGGGTTGTTTTTTGTACCTTTAATCTTATCAGTGTTTTTGATTTAAATGTTAAATCGTTCTGGACTGAGTTGAGCAGACTTTAGGGGAAAAAAAGATCAGAAAATTAAGCTGAGATAAATAATTTAGATTCTCTCCAGTAGAACATTCAATAATGAGCTTTTCGTATAAGGAAACAGCTTCCTTAGTTTGTGTGTTTGTTTAATTTATATATTTTCCACTTTGTCCTTTTATCAATGTTACATCTCCAACTATTTCCACACCAACTATTAGACCCTTCTTTTAAACGATGCTTTTATCTTTAGCCAGTTTTATATTAACTCAGGAGTTCAACTGGGAGGTGACTTTTTAAATGGTTCCATCATTATGTTGACTCTTAAAATGACAAATTTTTTTCTTTAACACCACTGTGCAGTTATCGTGTGACCAAAGTTTTCTATTTATTAGATAATTTTAAAATGTTCAAAATGCCTAGAAAACCTGGAATGTTTCTAACAATGCATTTCACCTACAGGTCACAGTTAACAGGCAAGCAGCCTATTGAGAAATAATGATGTTATCTGAACTCCGCTGGAGATGACTCACTCTTACTGTTTCGAGTAAAGGTTCAACCAGATTGTTACTTCCATAAAACTTGTAAAGTATTTATTTCTTACAACTTCTTTATACAATTCATTATCATGAAGACAATTTCTGTTATCTGCGGTCAATTTTGTTAAAAAAAGAGAGACTTGTAATTCACTTTGACATTTTCAAAAAGAAAGAAAGACTTAACCGATGTCTTATGTAACACTTCCATCTAATAACAGGAATAACAGGAAATAAGGATGACATAATTTATGGTTTTACAAGAGTATATGTCTTTTCTTTCTGAATATACACCATGGTTGTCTTTGACAGGTCTCCTGAAAATAGGAGAGAAACACAAACCCTCTGTCTCTATGAAGCCAGGCTGCAAGAAGACATACAGACTGGTCTCTTGCATTCTCCTCTCTATATACAGACCCTAGCTCAAGTATTCAAACTCTTTGAACTAGTTCACATCTTCATATGTTACAAACATTGACATGTTTTATTGGGATGATATGTCATGGCACTTTATGTGTAAAGTTGTGGGAGTGGAAAGAAAATGATACACGGTTAAGCTATTATTCTTTTTTTTAGCTTCTTTTCAGCTCTGCATAAAAAAAAATCTTAGCTCTCCAGACATTCACCTTAAGGAAGTTTGTTCCTTAAGGTGAAAAAAAAAAGGAAGTTAGTTACCCTCGCGCTGATTCCTTCGTGAAGTGCAAACAAATTCCCTTTTTTAATCTCTTGACCACCAGGAACTGGCACCTGTTCACTTTTGTTTTTGAGTTCTGTACTTTCTTTAATGTCAGTGTGTTCATCTTTTCTGTTTAATTTGATTGTATTGTAAATTCTTCATAAATAAGAAGAAATTAAAATAGGATTTATGCCATTGTAACTGTTCCCACAGCACGATGCTGCCATCACCATTTTTAGTGTCAGCATGGTGTGTTGAGAGAGTTACATTTCCGCCACACATTATATTTTCCATGCAGGCCTAAAACATCAGTGTCACTCTTTTTTTGACCAGAAAACCATCTTCCATGTGTTTTCTGTGGCCCCTTTGTGGCTTGTAGCAACTTGCAGAGGGTAATTGTTGTTGTTGTTGGTTTTTTTTTTTCAGGAATCTGAAGTTTAGGCTCCTTCTGTGCTTTTTTGTCTCTCTTGTTGTGTCTCTGCTCTGTCTTCTGTAACCCTAGTCGGTCGAGGCAGATGACCGTTCATACTGAGCCCGGTTCTGCCGGAGGTTTTCCTTCCCGTTAATGGGGAGTTTTTCTTCCCACTGTCGCTTCATGCTTGCTCAGTATGAGGGATTGCAGCAAAGCCATCAACAATGCAGACGACTCTCCCTGTGGCTCTACGGTTCCCCAGGAGTGAATGCTGCTTGTCGGGACTTTGATGCAATCAACTGGTTTCCTTATATAGGACATTTTTGACCAATCTGTATAATCTGACCCAATCTGTATAATATGATTGAACTTGATTTTGTAAAGTGCCTTGAGATGACATGTTTCATGATTTGGCGCTATATAAATAAAATTGAATTGAATTGAATTGAATTCTCTGGTTAATAATCTCCTTGGACGACCAGTTAGTTTAAGTGGACGGCCATGTCTTGGTAGGTTTCCAGTTGTGTCATACTCTTTCCATTTCTGGTTGATGGATATAACGTTGTGCAGGAGATGTTTAAAGCTTCAGATGTTGTTTTGTAACCTAATCCTGCTTCAACTATCTAACTTTATCCTTGACCTTCCAGCTGTGTTCCTTGGTTTTCATGATGCTGTTTGTTCAGTAACGCTCTCTGACAAACCTCTACAAAGACTGAATAATCACAGGTAAACTGTTTTTTACCAGTTAGGCGACGACTGATTGGTTGTACTTGATTTTATTTATGGGTAAAAGAGTAAAATAGGTTAAATAGTGCATATGCATGACTAAGTTCATTGCTTCCTTGGTGCTTTTCATCTGTGGTATAAACCATACGTCTCAAAATTCATTCATCTATTAACCAAGTAGGGCTGATCTTGGACATGTTCGTGCATGGCTGATGTGAGGTTTTCTTCTTGTGTAATACAGCTTAAGGTTATTTTCCCAAAGCTGGGCCATAACCAGTGTTGTGTGACATTTATTTCCCATGATTCTCTTTTTTCTTTTAGACCAGCAACTGAATGACAGTTCCTTAAAGAGCGTCACAAAATGCCTTAACTTGGTTAAAAAGTCAAACATTTCGCCAGAATAATGAATATGAATATGACTCAATCCAGATGCTGGGAACTCCTGGCATAGTTTGCCATGAAAAACAGGAATCTCAATCTATGTTTATTTAGAAGCATTAAACCTGCACTGGATCCTCCTTTGAATCCAGATCGTAACACATCCCCCCTCTATTAGCTGATCTGTTGATTGCAGAAATGTTTATTATTGCTTGTATGGTCTTTCAACTTTTTCTGGGCTATTTTTCTCTAAACCAACCATGTTGGGCTTGTGCCGGGCACAACTAGCTTGCTTTTGTGTTTTCTTTCTCACAAATTCTCTAAATATGGGGAAATCAGGTGAAGACAGTCAAAAGCCGTTTCTTTGCAGTTGGATCAGCTAAATAAATGCTGAAGCAAACAAGGAGCAAATGTATTTTTGGCTGCATTTAAAAAGAGGTTTACAAATTGATTCGGATGTTGCATTAAATGCAGAAAAATATGAAAGGGACTCTGAGGCTCCATCCAAATATACCCTTAATAACAGCTTCTAGCTCCTATTCCCAGCTCCTGTTCCTTGACCTTACATGGGGTCAACGGTAAGAACTCTATTGTGGATAGGAAAGGAGCTTTGGACTGCTGTGCCAAATTAGGACAGCCTTTGATTCTGAAGTCATTATGTGATGGAAACGCTCATGATGATGCGAGTCAAATCCGGTCTGACAGCCTTCTGAAAATGAACTACAAAGTGCTCGCTCTCTTGTCTTCAGACAGTATTGTTGATATCCGTGAGGGGGCTGTGCTTTACACGTCATATCACGCAAAGAATTGTGGGACGTCTTCAGCTTTCTTAGCACCGGTAAGGGACGTCACAGGGTTCCTGCAGACGGGAGCGTACAGGCTATTTTCCCTACCTCCTTCCTTACTGAATGCACTATTAGGACGCACTGCTTTGGCCAAAGAGTCCTTGCTCTATAAGGGTATTCGGACTGAACCTGAGAACAGTGCTATCAATGCAGCTTTTCTGTTGTTGTGGGTCTGAATTGGTTCAGGGTTTGTTGGCAATCTGGGGGCCCCTGGTGACACCAAGCAATTGCCTGCCCTGCCCAATGGCAACCAGCGGCCCCGGTGCTGTGTTTCAGTGCCTCGACGCTCATACCTACTGCTCCTCCCCTCCCTTCCCTCGGAAGCAGCTGGATCATGGGTAAAGATGCAGCGTGAGCCCGCGTCAGCTTCAAGTGACTGAATGACAGTCGGACCTCCCAATGGTCCGACATTTTGCTAAGGGCAAAATGTCGGACCATTGGGAGGTTTGATGAAACTCAGCCATAGTAACAAATGTTGTCATAAGTCTACGTTGATAAACATACTCGTAGATCAATGATAATTGGGGGTGTTTTCATTACCTGGATATTAATCTTTTTATAATCAACTACAATATTTTTGTGCTTGCAAACCAATCTTATTTCCCTCTTTTTAAAACCAATAATATTCTCAACAACATTATTTACATAGCACATTAAAATAAAACTCAGTTGCCCTGTGTGCTTTACACACTATAAATTCAAACCAAAAACAAAAAATTCAAAAGAGAATAAAAAGTTAAAGCCATTAAACACAATACAATCTAACATAAAATGCAGATACACAAAAACAAACATTAAAAACTTCAAAAGCTAACATCTTAAATTAGGTTAAAAGCCAAACAGAAAGTTCTAAGAGAATATATGAAAACAGAAAATAGGTCTGCCTGTGTAAAGCTTTTTGGTGCAACGACAAGTAAGTGCAGTTACCTCTTTGCACTCGCTTTGTTTTTCAAATCAATAATAAAAACTGATCTGCCAGACTGAACAAACGAGAAGGAGCGTGCATATGAAGCACATGGAAAGTAAGGCTATGAAGGCATTTAAAAACAAATAAACTAATTTTAAAATCAATCCGAATGTGAACCAGTAGCAAATGAATTCTGGTTAAAACTGGAGAAATGTGCTTTTGTTTTCTGGTAGCATTACTAAAAGAAGAGCAGCAGCATCTTGAACAAACTGCAGTCAAGACTAGAGTTTATTAAACCCAGAATAAAGTGCAGTGCAGTAATCTGAGCAAGTTGTAATTAAAGCATAGATTAAAATCTTTAGTCAGCTGTGCCAGTTTGAAAAAGATGCACGGGACCACAGACTTTAACTGAGCATCAAAATTAAGATTGTTCTCAAGTCTTACACCCAGGTCAGTAACATAAAATAGGATTAATCCCACATTATCATCACAACAAAACATTTTGTAAGTAGTTTCTGTTCAATATGTAATTTCCTTGGAAAAAAAAAATCTCTTGCGTGTCTTCCTCTTCCTCTTATTTATGACAACAACTTGCAGCAGCTATCAACTAGCAGGAACTGACAGAGAAACCAGTGGTCTGATTTAACCAGACCTGTAATATATTGTGTTTCAGCTCTCAATGAGCCACTGATGTCAAATTTATCCTAAAGACTATACATACGTACACGTGACGCTCTGGAGCTATGTTTCTTCTTCTGTAAAATATAGATTTTTTTTATTCCAATAAATGCTTGATGAAAGCAAAAAAAAAAAATTGTATTTTGCAGCAATTTCTGAAAACATTCTAACTGATTAATCAACAACTTTTCTAACTCTGCTATCTCATGCATACAAAACATTTAGAGCAAATTGTTTTAATGTGCTAAATTTAAACGTATCCATCGGGTTCAGATAAAAAATCAGCGCTTAGAACACTGTTTTTTTTTTACTTGTGATATTATAGGTTTGTTTAAAACATGAACGGACAGTGTTTAAGGTGAACCGCCAGCAGGGGGCGTTGTTATGTAGTTATTGAAAGCTCTGGGACTGCATGAGAAGCGAAGTTAAATGTTTCCAGATGAGCTGATTCAGTCCACAGGGAGTTGAGACATAACTATGGCCCTCTCAGTTTCACTTGAACAGGTACTAAAAATAAATCTGTAGGAGATAGGCATTAGCCCCCTGCAACACTACCCTGAAAACTGGGTATAGAAAACTGATGGATGGATGATTAATGTATCAGTGCTTGACTGAGGGTACCTTCTTCTGGTAGAGTTTGATCGGATGTGCAGTGTGGCATAACTAAATATATATTTTATTAAAAATAAAGTTTTAGGGGTTTGAATACTGAATGTTTGTTGGTGACTTTTAGCTTCAAAGTCAGTCAGTGCTGCTGAAACTTCAGACCCATAAGTGAAGATAACTGAGATGATCAATCTGGGCTACCATGGCATTGTGTTTACAAGGTTGTTTAGAGCTTTGAAAAAATCTCTGGGTCTCTGGTGTAGAGCCTGAAGATGAGCGATCCAGTAAAGCAACTTCAACTTTAACTTATGTCATTCAGATCTGTATTATTTAATTGACAGCCTTTGTGAAAATGAACTTTCACAGACATAAATAAGAAAAATATGTGCAAATTGTGCTTTTGTATGATAAGCTTATGAAAATGTATATATTGTCTTATTTGTTCTTTTTTTATACATTTGGACAAAATAAAAAAACAGAAATATAGGACATTTGATCTGTTGTGCACAAATAGCCTACTGCTTTAAATAATCAGAAACATGTAGATGTCTTTTGACTCTGCTTGATTTAGAGAATCAGACCATTTGATCAATTGTAGCATTGACACATAATCTGCAATAAAGGATCATGTCTTATATTGAAATTTCTTCTTTTCTTCACTGTGCAGAGAGCAGAGCAATCATTACCACAGAGGAGTCTTTTCTAATAATTTAAGGCAAGGATCGCCAAAGTGTGGCCTGGGGGCCATTTGCAGTCCTTGGACTGATTTTGTTCAGTACCCAATGGCAGTTCAACAGTATTTCACCTGTCAGTGCATGTGGTTGATGCAGATGGTGACTTTTTATTTTTCATTTCTGTAGATTTACAACCGACGTGAATTTCTTGCAACTGAAAAAGAGCATTGGTGTTTTGATAACTTGGCTTTTTCATAATCTTTAATTTCCTAGTAAAAAGGAATACATCTGTGCAGTAACTTTGGTGCACCCAAATCTGTTTTTATTCAGTTGATAAAGCTTGCCTGAAAACTGCAATTGTTTTCAAAGAAAGAGTAACCCAAAGCCAGATCTTGTTGCTGAGAAAAGACAAAAAAACAATTTCAAATCCAAGAGAATTTGTAAAGTGAATGCCTTTTCCTTTAATAAGGCAAATGTGTAAAACCCTTCTTATGTGTTGGATCTATAATGATTTATCATCTTGCAACAAAAACACTGACTACTTTGTTTAACTAATATATTGTATGTCTGGTTTATTTTTGAGAAGGTGAATCATTTTCTGATGTAACTTTCTTACAGTTTAGTATTTAAAAGAAAATTATAATGTTCGTAGTTTACAACTATTGACATGATGATATAAGGTTAGGACACCCCCGCTTTGATAAATCATTTTTTTATGTCAGAGCATAATGTTTATTATTTGTTTGATATGCAATGCGGACACAAGATCTGTTTTGGAAAAACTCAGCCTTGATAGAACAAAAACAAGCTGAAATATTTCCTTGTAAAGCTGTAACTTATTTAACCAAAAAACAACCACAAAGTTGTATATTCATGCAATAGTATTCTATACAAATCTGAAAAAAAGTGTAGAACCGGATTGCATAATGCAAAAATAACAGACAATTATGTGTTGAATTTGAGGTTTATTAAAGGTGATTACAAGATAAGAAATTATTTGATTGTTCTACAATGGGGAAATTTTTAGACATTAACTTGAAGGTTTCACACAGAACAAAGATGATAGAAATAGAAATCACTGTAAATATGAAAAGTAATCTTGCTGAATAAACTCTGAGAGCATCCTGACTTGCAGACATGAAGCTGAGGCTCTACTCTGAGCAGCGGGCAGGGTCCAGGCTTTGAGTGACAGGACTCTGTCCACTCTGATTGGCCTCACAGCTCACTGAGCCCGCCTTCCTCCACTGGTCTGCAGGGAGGCTCAGGGTGCTGCTCCAGCTGTAGAGGCCGTCCCTCCCCAGGACCTCCAGGCTGTTAGACACCCCTGAGGACCTGCTGCTGCCCCCCACCTTCCAGCCCAGCCTCCAGGTTGAGGGGAAGCCTCCGCTGGCCAGACACACCAGTGTGACGCTGCTCTGCTGCTCCTCCTCTTTGGAGGGGGGGAGGACGGTCAGGGTGGGCCGCACCACACCCACTGGAGGAGAGAGGGGGAGAAAAGAGGCAGCAATGAGAATGAAAGCTGCTAAAAACACCTTCAGAGCTTCATTATCCATGATTACTGATGACATCTTCATCTGTCCCTCATATTATGTGACTCTGAATGATGAAACCCTGGGATGATTGAACTGAGAGCTGAAACACTGGTGGAAACAGTTCAGACGTTGACATCTGTTTCTTTCACTTCCTTAAAACGCCACGGAAAACAAATGAACCACGAACACCAAGCTGATCTGAGTTTACTCAGAAAATAATAACTCTGTTTAACAGGAATCCAGACCACAATTCTAATAAAAATACATGACTGAAAAAATCTTAAATACAAAATATAAATAAAAACTATTTGTTTCAATTGTATGAGTGAGAAATTAATGGTGATTTAAACATTTCATTGTAATTTATTTTGTTGTATAGAGTTAAAACGTATATTAATATTTTCAATTGAATCCACAATTTCAACTACTTACAGTCCTGAAATAATATTGACTTATGCAAAGTTCATCGATAAACTTTGAGATTTAATAATTTCAGAAAAAGCAGAATATACTAAACATAATTTATAGTTAAAATGTTATGTTTTTAAAAAGTTGTAAATATAGCAGTTAAATGCTCTGCAAAGTGAAGCTTTCTGGTACTTACAGTCAACGGTGAGTTTGGTTCCTCCACCAAAAGTCCACCACAGTGATACAAAGTCATTAAGAGGCCGTACAAAAACCTCCTGCACTGTCAGCAACCAGTTTTTGGTTGAAATGCTGCTTTCCAGTATTAATAAATTACATTTATACTTTATTTAATCTATAAATCATTCATCCATCATCATTCTGCTTCAAATGTGTTAATAATTTAAGATTTTTTTTTATTTTATCACCCAAGAGAAACAGACGTTATTTTTCTCCCTTAAAATATTGAGACATTCTTTAATAATTCACCTTTTATTCTGTTTCAAACCTAAAAAAAACGTTTTTCAAAATAATTTAAATACTAAATCCTTAAAAATGGGTAACTTCTATTAATGAATAATATCTTCGCCTGTAAATCTTAGAAAAACAGGAGAATTATACATATACCTTGAAGAGAGAAATAATTTAATCCTAATACTGAAAATCCTTCATGTTGTCTATATTTTATCTTCTTGTATTCCAATAAGATCGTGAATGGTTTAAATGGCTAAACTATTTGTGCTGATGTTGTGTCTGTGTTTGTCTTCAGCGTGCTGAGAGCAGAGCAATCATTTCCATAGAGAGGAGGCTTTGCATGGTCAGCTGATCCTCCAGGGAACTGAGAAGGTTTATAGTCCTGTGAGTTCAACACTGCAGGACTCAGACCTGTCAGTGGAGCCAGCAGAAACAACCAGCACCATGACCCTCATCACCATCCTCATCTGGACGCTGACCTGCTGCTGTTTTACAGGTTCATTCCCTCAGCAACATTTCCAGCATGATGTGCTGCCTTTTCTCTCATTTCTTTCTGCTGATAAATGAAGGATTTGTTTTTGTCTGCAGGATGCAGCGCTCAGGTGACTGTGACTCAGCCTCCACTGGTGTCATTTACACCAGGATCCACTGCCACCATCAACTGTAAAACCAACTCAGCTGTTGCAACATGCGCTGGCGATCAGTGTATGTTCTGGTATCAGCAGAAACCAGGACAGCCTCCAAAGCTCCTGATATATCAGGGGAACAAAGTTCAGTCAGGAATACCAGATCGGTTTAGTGGCAGTGGAAGCGGGACTGACTTCACTTTGACAATCAGTGGAGTTCAGGCTGAAGATGCAGCAGTTTATTACTGTGAGAGTATCCATGTCATAAATAGCAACAATGTATTCACACAGTGATTAGTAGCCGTGCAAAAACCTCCCTCAGTCAGACTGCAGACTCACTGAGCTGTTAGAGCAGAAACTGACTGCAGCTGCTGAGGAGGAAGAGATTCTGATACAGACCACTGAACACAGAGCTGACATGAACCTCACCAAGCATTAAATATGTTACTTTTTTGAAAATATGTTCTAGCAACTATCGTGTTTGACTAGGTACACAAGTTTGAGCAAGTAACTACATTTGAACCCGACATCTGCATACACTGTACTGTGCCTTGCAAAAGTGTTTACCCCCTCTCCCCACCCCTTGGCATTTTTCAAGTTTTGTAGCCTACGAACCTGGAAATGAAATGGAATTGGAGAGTTTGCACAATTTCATTTACAGATAATAATTAAGACTTTGAAGATGTAATATAATATTGTGAAGCAAACAGCAAATAGGAGAAAAAACAGATACAAAGACCAAGGAAGTCATATCCCTGTATGAAAAACATGTTATTTAATTTTCCACTCAACAGATTTTAGATCATTTATCTCAGCTTCATTTTCTGATCTTTTTCTACTGAATTCCATTCGGCTCAGTCCAGAATAATTCAATATTTGAATCACAAAAAACTGATAAGATTAGAGGTAGAATAAAACCCATAACTAGTCATATCCAAGCTGGAGTCTGTCAAGCCACCATATAATGACTCTTCCTTTCACAACCAACACAACTAGTGCAAAGTTGTGGGAGTGGAAGTGGGAGTAATTAAAGCATAGATTAAAATCTTTAGTCAGCTGTGCCAGTTTGAAAAAGATGGACGGGACCACAGACTTTAACTGAGCATCAAAGTTAAGATTGTTCTCAAGTCTTACACCCAGGTCAGTAACAGTTTGTGTCAGATGCTGACTTTAAGTCAACGCTGATGTTAGAGACATCAATCGGCCCATTCAACATAAATTTAAGAATAATTTTTTTGATGATCTGAAACATTTAAGCCTCACTAAAAGAAGTAAAAATGTGTTTTAGCAATATTTTATAAAATAGGATTAATCCCACATTATCATCACAACAAAACATTTTGTAAGCAGTTTCTGTTCAATGTGTAATTTCCTTGGAAAGAAAAATCTCTTGCGTGTCTTACTCTTACTAATGTGTTTCTAGGTTATTTATGACAACAATCTGCAGCAGCTATCAACCAGCAGGAGCTAACAGAGAAACCAGTGGTCTGATTTAATCAGACCTGTAATATATTGTGTTTCAGCTCTCAATGAGCTACTGATGTCAAATTTATCCTAAAGACTATACATACGTACACGTGAAGCTCTGGAGCTATTTTTCTTCTTCTGTAAAATATAGATTTTATTTATTCCAAAAAATGCTTGATAAAAGCAAAGAAAATTGTGTATTTTGCAGAAATTTCTGAAAACATTCTAACTGGTTATTCAACAACTTTTTTAACTCTGCTATCTCATGCATACAAAACATTTAGAGCAAATTGTTTTGATGTGCTAAATTTAAACGTATGCATCAGGTTCATATAAAAAAATCAGCGCTTAGAACACTATTTTTTTTTACTTGTGATATTATAGGTTTGTTTAAAACATGAACGGACAGTGTTTAAAGGGAACCGCCAGCAGGGGGCGGTGTTATGTAGTTATTGAAAGCTCTGGGACTGCATGAGAAGCGAAGTTAAATGTTTCCAGATGAGCTGATTCAGTCCACAGGGAGTTGAGACATAACTATGGCCCTCTCAGTTTCACTTGAACAGGTACTAAAAATAAATCTGTAGGAGATAGGCATCAGCCCCCTGCAACACTACCTGGAAAACTGGGTATAGAAAACTGATGGATGGATAATTAATGTATCAGTGCTTGACTGAGGGTACCTTCTTCTGGTAGAGTCTGATCGAATGTGCAGTGTGGCACAACTAAATATATATTTTATTAAAAATAAAGTTTTAGGGGTTTGAATACTGAATGTTTGTTGGTGACTTTTAGCTTCAAAGTCAGTCAGTGCTGATGAAACTTCAGACCCATAAGTGAAGATAACTGAGATGATCAATCTGGGCTACCATGGCATTGTGTTTACAAAGTTGTTTAGAGCTTTGAAAAAATCTCTGGGTGTCTGGTGTAGAGCCTGAAGATGAGCGATCCAGTAAAGCAGCTTCAACTTTAACTTATGTCATTCAGATCTGTATTATTTAATTGACAGCCTTTGTGAAAATGAACATTCACAGACATAAATAAGAAAAATATGTGCAAATTGTGCTTTTGTATGATAAGCTTATGAAAATGTATATATTGTCTTATTTGTTCTTTTTTTTATACATTTGGACAAAATAAATAAAACAGAAATATAGGGCATTTGATCTGTTGTGCACAAATAGCCTACTGCTTTAAATAATCAGAAACATGTAGATGTCTTTTGACTATGTTTGATTTAGAGAATCAGACCATTTGATCAATTGTAGCATTGACATATAATCTGCAATAAAGGATCATGTCTTATATTGAAATTTCTTCTTGTCTTCACTGTGCAGAGAGCAGAGCAATCATTATCACAGAGGAGTCTTTTCTAATAATTTAAGGCAAGGATCACCAAAGTGTGGCCTGGGGGCCATTTGCAGTCCTTGGACTGATTTTGTTCAGTACCCAATGGCAGTTCAACAGTATTTGACCTGTCAGTGCATGTGGTTGATGCATATGGTGACTTTTTATTTTTCATTACTGTAGATTTTCAACCGACAGAGCATTGGTGTTTTGATAACCTGGCTTTTTCATTCTCTTTAATTTCCCAGTAAAAAGGAATACATCTGTGCAGTAACTTTGGTGCACCCAAATCTGTTTTTATTCAGTTGATAAAACTTACCTGAAAACTGCAATTGTTTTCAAAGAAAGAGTAACCCAAAGCCAGATCTTGTTGCTGAGAAAAGACAAAAAAAATGTTTTTGAGTCCAAGAGAATTTGTAAAGTGATTGTCTTTTCCTTTAATAAGGCAAATGTGTAAAACCCTTCTTATGTGTTGGATCTATAATGATTTATCATCTTGCAACAAAAACACTGACTACTTTGTTTAACTAATATATTGTATGTCTGGTTTATTTTTGAGCAGTTACAAAATATTCTGATGTAACTTTCTTATGGTTTAGTATTTAAAAGAAAATTATATTGTTCGTAGTTCACAACTATTGACATGGTGATTTTTTTTCCCCCATGTGATATAAGGTTAGGACATTCCCGCTTTATTTAATGTCAGAGCATAATGTTTATTACTTGTTTGATATGCAATGCGGACACAAGATCTGTCTTGGAAAAACTCAATCTTGATAGAAAAAAAACAAGCTGAAATATTTCCTTGTAAAGCTGTAACTTATGTAACCAAAAAACAACCGCAAAGATGTATATTCATGCAATATTCTATACAAATCTGATAAAAATGCAAAACCAGATGGCATAATGCAAAAATAACAGACAAGTATGTGTTGAATTTCTGGTTTATTAAAGGTGATTATAAGATAAGAAAATATTTTATTGTTCCAAAATGGGGATATTTTTAGATATTAACTGAAGTTTTCATACAGAACAAAGATGATAGAAATAGAAATCACTCTGAACATGAAAAGTAATCTTGCTGAATAAACTCTGAGAGCATCCTGACTTGCAGACATGAAGCTGAGGCTCTACTCTGAGCAGCGGGCAGGGTCCAGGCTTTGAGTGACAGGACTCTGTCCACTCTGATTGGCCTCACAGCTCACTGAGCCCGCCTTCCTCCACTGGTCTGCAGGGAGGCTCAGGGTGCTGCTCCAGCTGTAGAGGCCGTCCCTCCCCAGGACCTCCAGGCTGTTAGACACCCCTGAGGACCTGCTGCTGCCCCCCACCTTCCAGCCCAGCCTCCAGGTTGAGGGGAAGCCTCCGCTGGCCAGACACACCAGTGTGACGCTGCTCTGCTGCTCCTCCTCTTTGGAGGGGGGGAGAACGGTCAGGGTGGGCCGCACCACACCCACTGGAGGAGAGAGGGGGAGAAAAGAGGCAGCAATGAGAATGAAAGCTGCTAAAAACACCTTCAGAGCTTCATTATCCATGATTACTGATGACATCTTCATCTGTCCCTCATATTATGTGACTCTTAATGATGAAACCCTGGGATGATTGAACTGAGAGCTGAAACACTGGTGGAAACAGTTCAGACGTTGACATCTGTTTCTTTCACTTCCTTAAAACGCCACGTAAAACAAATGAACCACGAACACCAAGAAGATCTGAGTTTACTCAGAAAATAATAACTCTGTTCAAAAGGAATCCAGACCACAATTCTAATAAAAGTACATGACTGAAAAAATCTTAAATACAAAAATGTAAATAAAAAATATTTTTTTAATTGTATAAGTGAGAAATTAATGGTGATTTAAACATTTCACTGTAATTTTTATAGTTTTATTGTATAGAGTTAAAACGTATATTTTTATATTCAATTGAATCCACAATTTCAACTACTTACAGTCCTGAAATACTGACTTATGCAAAGTTCATCGATAAACTTTGAGATTTAATAATTTCAGAAAAAGCAGACTATACTAAACATAATCTACAGTTAAAATTTTATGTTTTTAAAAAGTTGTAAATATAGCAGTTAAATGCTCTGCAAAGTAAAGCTTTCTGGTACTTACAGTCAATGTTGAGTTTGGTTCCTCCACCAAAAGTCCACCACAGTGATACAAAGTCATTAAGAGGCCGTACAAAAACCTCCTGCACTGTCAGCAAACAACCTGCTGCTGAAATGCTGCTTTTTAGTGTAAATAAATTACAGTTTATGCTGCATTTTATCTACAAGTAATCCAACATCCATTCAGCTTTAATTTGTTTTCACAATTTATGATTATGTTTTTATCTCCCAAGAGCAACAAAAGTTGTTTTGCCTCCTAAAAAATATAAAAATCTAATTTAATAATTCATCTTCTATTATATTTAAAACCTAAAAAGGTGTCCAAAATAATTCAATTCATGAAACCTTAAAAAAGTTGTAACTTCTAGTGATCTATAATATTACCTTCACCTGTGAGTTTTAGTAAAACAGGAGAATTATACATATACCTTGAAGAGAGATATTATTTAATCCAAATACTGAAAATCCTTCATGTTGTCTCTATTTTCTCTTCTTGTATTCCAATAAGATCCTGAATGGTTTAAATGGCAAAACTATTTGTGCTGATGTTGTGTCTGTGTTTGTCTTCAGCGTGCTGAGAGCAGAGCAATCATTTCCATAGAGAGGAGGCTTTGCATGGTCAGCTGATCCTCCAGGGAACTGAGAAGGTTTATAGTCCTGTGAGTTCAACACTGCAGGACTCAGACCTGTCAGTGGAGCCAGCAGAAACAACCAGCACCATGACCCTCATCACCATCCTCATCTGGACGCTGACCTGCTGCTGTTTTACAGGTTCATTCCCTCAGCAACATTTCCAGCATGATGTGCTGCCTTTTCTCTCATTTCTTTCTGCTGATAAATGAAGGATTTGTTTTTGTCTGCAGGATGCAGCGCTCAGGTGACTGTGACTCAGCCTCCAGTGGTGACATTTACACCAGGATCCACTGCCACCATCAAGTGTACCACAAATCCTGCTGTTGGCCGCTATGGTGATGGTGACCAGGGTATGTTCTGGTATCAGCAGAAACCAGGACAGCCTCCAAAGAGTCTGATATATAAGGGGAGCAAACTTCAGTCAGGAACACCAGCTCGGTTTAGTGGCAGTGGAAGCGGGACTGACTTCACTTTGACAATCAGTGGAGTTCAGGCTGAAGATGCAGCAGTTTATTACTGTCAGAGTATTCATGTCATAAATAGCAACAATGTATTCACACAGTGATTAGTAGCCGTACAAAAACCTCCCTCAGTCAGACTGCAGACTCACTGAGCTGTTAGAGCAGAAACTGACTGCAGCTGCTGAGGAGGAAGAGACTCTGATACAGACCACTGAACACAGAGCTGACAGAAACATCACCAAGTATACCCATTGTTTAAGCAATGGTCTTTCTATACATTTAACCTCAACTTATATACATAAAACAAAACTTTTCACGCAATTGTCATACCTCCTTTTTCATCCTTCTTATAGTGTATGGTATAAAAGTAAAAACATGGAGTTGTCCGGCCTTGTTTCTCAAAATTCAGTATAATTATTTTGATTTTATAACTATTGTTTTTGCTTAGGTACGCAGGTTTGAGCAAGTAACTACATTTGAACCAGACATCTGCATACACTGTAATGTGCCTTGCAAAAGTGTTCACCCCTTGGCATTTTTCATGTTTTGTTGCCTCCCAACATGGATGAAATGAAATGGAGAATTTGCACAATTTCATTTACAGATAATACGTAATCATGCACTCCATGCAGAAAAAGTAACTAAAGATAAAGAACGACAAAAAACTAAAATAAAGTCAGACACCTTCCTCTCAGAAGAAGAAGTGTTTTATCAAGGCCATAGAGCCCATCGCGATAACAGAGGTAGACGCAAAGGCCGAGGAGGGAGAAGAAGATTCCACGGTCGTCATTACTTATCAGATAAATGTTGGGACTGTGGACAGGTGGGACACATCCAAAGAGATTGTCCTAATCCAAAACAAGCGAGAAACCATTTAGCATGACTAACCGATGAAGAGAAAAATGCAAAAGAACCCCCAGAGGAAGAAGTAATGCTAAATCTGTATGAACTATTTTTGGTAGGGGAATTAAACCAGAAATCAACTTACTGGTAAACAAGAAAGAAATGACATTTTTATGTGACACTGGAGCATGCAGAACCACCTGCAGAGAACAAATACCATTCTGTAAATTCAGTGATGAAACCATTCTGGTCAGAAATGCAAGTGGATGTTAGCTGGTCCTTTTAAGGCAGGGCTGCAATGACGTTGAAATGTGTTTTAGGGATAAAGTTCATTTTCTAGGCAAATATTGACTTTGCAATTAATTGCTGTTACGCTGATCACTCTTTATAACATTCGGGAGTATATGCAAATTGCCGTTATAAAAACTGAAGCAGTAGACTTTGACATTTTTGTCAAAAATGTCACATTTTTGACATCAAATGCAAATCTTATACATTCCCAGCTGCCCAGTTTATTCTCTTGGGTAGAGATGGGTTGTATCAATTAGGATTGGCCCTGGTGCCCACAGCAAATGGATGCATTGTGGTAAAAAGACAACATGAAGACGTACTTGTGCAAAGAGGTTGAGGAAATCCCCACTATTACTACGCTCTGGACATCCCAAACACACCTCCACACAAGTCAGCCTCAGCCCTGAAACAGGAAGGGAGATAAGCTATAAGCAAAATACAAGATGGAATGACAGAAACATATCTGTATGTCACTCTCTGGTACAACAACAACCCAGAATCGGACCCAGGTTATGAAAAACAAGTTGAAAAGTGTACACCGGCAACAATCACAGTGGATTACCTCTACTCGGCTGCTCAAAGCACAGTGGTAGCAGGAATAATCTTGCCAGAAAAACTAAAGAGGTTTAACAGAATGCATTTTCCCTCACATATGTCGCTTTTTAAAAAACAAACAGTGACACAAAACTACTGCAGAAACTCGATCCCAAATTACGCAGAAATAGCAGGGCTTTCACAAAAACGAATGTATGAACGAGAATTGAAAATGTCAGCACAATTAAACTGGACGGCAGAAGCAGAAAAAGCCTTTTGTGATCTAAAACAGGCCTTAGTTTCCAGCACCGCTCTAGCGTTGCCGGATTACAATAAACCGTATATACAAATGGTAGACTGCAAAGGCCATTACATGACCTCTGTTTGAGTACAGCAGCATGGTGCAAAAATGAAGCCAGTTTTCATCTAAACTAGACAGTGTCACCAGCAAGACACTTGTCATGCATGGCCACACTGCTCTCACAACCTTATTTGAAAATAGAACACTGCACCACTTTGAACCCAGCAACACTTATGCCGCTCCTGGAAGACGGCAGCAAGCATGACTGTTAACAATAGCTGAACAGTTGACTAAATCCAGACCAGATCTAAAAGATCAACCATTAACCGAGGTACAAACTCTTTTCGTAGATGGCTCATCAAGAAAAGACAACTATGTTAAAACACAGACAGGTTATGCTATTGTTACAGCAACAAAGTCTTAAAAGCAGAAAAACTGTCATCAAACCACTCTACTCAAGCTGCAGAACTGGTAGCCCTCGCAGAGGCTTGCAAATTAATGAAAGGAAAACAAGCTACTATTTACACAGGCAGTCAGTATGCATTTTTAACAGTTCAAACTGTGAACTGAGGCAAGTTTCCATCTCCCAGCTACCCATTTCAAATAATTCACATGGACTTCATTGAATTAAATCAGAGTGAAGGGAAAATGTATTGTCTAGTGATAATAGATATGCCTTTTCTAAATGGATAGAACTGTTTCCAGCAAAGCACACAGATGCAGTAACAGTAGCTAAAGCTTTGTGCAAAGACATTATACCTAGATATGGTATACCAGAAAAAATCTACAGTGACAATGGCACTCATTTTGTAAACCAGGTGATCAAAAAGATAGGACAGTGCTTTCATTGTTCATATCACCCTCAAAGCGCAGGACTTGTGGACATTGAAAAACAGACTAAAGAGTGCATGGAAGAAACAGGAAGACCATGGACTCAGTGTCTAGACCTGGTCAAGCTACACTATAATATTACAACATCAGCAGGTTTAACCCCCTATGAGACATTGTTTGGCAGGCAATACAGAATGCCATATTTTAAGAATGAATAGGAACTGAAAGAAGAAACTAATTTAGCAGATTATATGAGAAAAATGTTGGAAAAACAGAAACTTCACAGCACGGATGAGTTTCCCTCTGTGTCTCAACATGAGATCCAGTTCGTAATTAAGGAGTCTGGATTTCTCCGCTCCACACTCAGTATCTGGTCTGCAAGCGTGCACGGTGCGACCTGCACGCAAACATGCAGGTCGCACCGTCCACGGTGCCATCCTTATAGCAGGAGTATTCCTATTACTTTTGTCCAAATAACGGGGCTGTTGTTTGATCTAAACCATTCCACTGCAGCTGTATGTTTTGTCCTGCTGGAAGGTGATCCTCTGGTCTCTTGCGTCTTCTAACAGCTTTTCTTCCAATATGAACTCTGACAAACTTTCCTGCTTTTGTCAAAGAGAAGTATTCCCATGCATGATACGCCCACCCCCATTTATTTCATGCAGGCCTGAATCATCAATTTCACTCTTTCTTTTGACCAGAGGATCATCTTCCATGCGTTTGCTGTGGCCCCTTTGTGGTTTGTGGCAACATGCAGATTGTTGTTTTTCTCCAGGAATCTGAAATTTTGACTCCTTCTCTGGTCAATAATCTCCTTGGACGACCGGGTAGTTTAGGTGGACGACCATGTCTTGGTAGGTTCCCAGTTGTGTCAAACTCTTTCCATACTCTGGATGATGGATATAAGATTGTCCAGGAGGTGTTTAAAGCTTCAGATTTTGTCTTACAACCTAATCCTGCTTAAAACCTCTGCATAACTTTCTTCATAACCTGTCAGCTGTGTTCCTTGGTTTTCACAATGCTGTTAGTTCACCAATGCTCTCTGAAAAACCTCTACTAAGACTAAATAAACACAAGTAGACTTTGTTTATTATTTGGAACAAGCTGCCATCAGAGGTCAACTAATTAAACACTGGTGGACTGTTTACCAATTAGTTGACCTCTGATGGCACTTGATTTTTTTTGGGAATAAGAGAGTAAAATAGGTTAAATTAGTGCAAATACAAAAGTAAGTTCATAGTTTACATGATGCTTCATCAGTGGTATAAATTTATGTTCTTCTATTAACCAAGTTGGACTGATATCAGACATGTTCATGTATGGTTGATGTGAGGTTTTCTTCTTGTGTAATACAGTTTAAGGTTATTTTCCCAAAGCTGGGCCATATCCAGTGCTGTGTGACATTTATTTCCCAGGATTCTCTTTTTTTTTAGACCAACAACTGAATGACAGTTCCTTATAGAGCATCACAAGATGCCTTAACAGCCTCATCCATTCAGCTGTGGTTAAAAAGTCAAACATTTCTCCAGAATAATGAATCTGTTTATATGACTCTGGGGAAAGTTTGCCCTAAAACAGGAATCTCAATCTATCTCTATTCAAAAGCATTAAACCTGTGATGGATCCTCCTTTAAAACCACATCCTAACACATTTATCCTCTAATAGCTGATCTGTTGATGGCAGAAACCTTTGTGTTTTCTTTCTACAAAATTCTCTAAAAATGACATAATTATGGTGAAGAGAATCAAATGAATGTTGAAACAAACAAGGAAAAAACTGTATTTTGGTTGCATTTAAAAAAGGTTACAAATTCATTCTGATGTTGCATTAAACATATTAAAAGCATTCAACCCTTTAAACTGATCAATTCAGCCATATCACTTGACTCTTTACTATTCAATTCAATTCAATTCAATTTTATTTATATAGCGCCAAATCATGAAACATGTCATCTCAAGGCACTTTACAAAATCAAGTTCAATCATATTATACAGATTGGGTCAGATTATACAGATTGGTCAAAAATGTCCTATATAAGGAAACCAGTTGATTGCATCAAAGTCCCAACAAGCAGCATTCACTCTTGGGGAACCGTAGAGCCACAGGGAGAGTCGTCTGCATTGTACATGGCTTTGCTGCAATCCCTCATACTGAGCAAGCATGAAGCGACAGTGGGAAGAAAAACCACCCATTAACGGGAAGGAAAAACCTCCGGCAGAACCGGGCTCAGTATGAACGGTCATCTGCCTCGACCGACTGGGGTTACAGAAGACAGAGCAGAGACACAACAAGAGAGACAAAAAAGCACAGAAGCACACATTGATCTAGTAATCTGTTCTACATTAGATGGTAGTAGCGGGTGAGCCGTCTTCTCTGGATGATGTCACAGTTAACAGAACGCCAGACCAGGTGTACCTACTATGAAGAAAAAGAGAGAGAGCAAAAAGTTAAAAGCTGAAATGACGACAGTCATTTCAATGTAATACAATGCAAAACTGGAGAACAGTAGACTGAAGAACAGTAGAAATCAGTAGAGTGAGAAAATTAGACCCTGATGTCCTCCAGCAGCCTAGGCCTATCACAGCACAACTATAGAGATAGCTCAGGGTAACATGAGCCACTCTAACTATAAGCTTTGTCAAAAAGGAAAGTTTTAACATTAGTCTTAAAAATAGATAGGGTGTCTGCCTCACGGACCAAAACTGGGAGTTGGTTCCACAGGAGAGGAGCCTGATAGCTAAAGGATCTGCCTCCCATTCTACTTTTAGAGACTCTAGGAACCACCAGCAGACCTGCAGTCTGAGAGCGAAGTGCTCTGTTAGGAACATACGGGGTAATCAGAGCTGTTACTACTAAGTGATATATTTACAGAATGTTGGGAAATTGTCAATGCATAAAGATTTTTGATTATGAAATGTCAGCAGAGGGCAGTGCATCACAATGTATGAAAGTGAAGTCGTCTGTAGGAGCTGACACATCAATTGTCTAAACCAGCTCATCAAAGCAGGGTTGCTGCCTATCTGTGGCAGTCTTAGGGTGAGACGCAGGGTCCACCCTGGTCAGGTCGCCATTCCATCACAGAGACACACAGAATGAACCAAAACCAGACAAAACTAAGCCTTTTTGGAACATGTGTGTCCAATTTTATCAAGTGTGAAACTATCAGAGTATTTCAGAGAAAGGAGCTCATGCTGATGGTCAAACATGGTGATGGTAGTGTAATGGTCTGGACGTACTCTGCTTCTTCAATTGTTGCAACTTGCTGTAAGTGATGGAAACATGAATTTTTCTCTCTAGGAAAAACTGTAAAGGAGAACGTCTGGCCACCACTTTGTGTCTTTAAGTTCAAGTGCACTTGGGTTATGTAGCAGGACAATTATCTGAAGCAAGCCAGCAATTCTGAATGACCCAAACAAACCAAGACAAAAAAAAAAAAAACTCCCAAAATACAGCTTTGACAGAGGCCTAGTCAAAGTCTGGAATTAAATCCCACTAAACTTCCATTCACAGTTATCAGGATTTCCTTGATGGTAGGTGCTTTTGCCGAGTACAGCACAACTACCCTTTAGATTCAGGGGGTAATTACTCTTTTACACAGGGCCAGGTGGGTTTGAAAATACAAAAAAAAATTAGACCAAATAGTTGTAATGAACTAAATTCAAACGTATCAATGTGGTTTCATTCAGAAAATCAAAGTGTGAACTCTCCGTTGCTCTTAAATTGTTTGTTTAAAACGTAAATGGACATCAGTGCAAAAATATTTAACGTAAACTACCAGCAGGGGGCAGTATGGCACGATTATTGAAAACACCCTGAGCTGTGGGACTGCAGGAGAAGCAAAGTTAAATGTTTCCACATGAATTGATTCAGCCCACTGGGAGTTGAGACTTTTTTTTTCTATTTCTAGCTGTCTCAGTTTCACATGAACAGGTGCTGAAAAAAATCTGTTTGCATGATTTTTAATCCATCACTGCTTGACTGATTTTGACTTCTACTGGTAGAGTCTGATCTTAATGTGCTGTGTTGCAAACCAGCAGAATTAAACTAAAAAATCAAGTTTTAGGAGTTTGAATCTGCTAAATGTTTTAAACTTTTAGCTTCAAAGTCAGCCAGTGCTCCAGCTTCAGAGCCGTGAGTGAACATAATAGAGATGATCAGTCTGGGCTACCATGGCGTGTTCACAAAGATGTTTAGAGCTGCACAAAAGTTGGGAGTGTTTGTTATAGAAACTAAAGACGAGAGATCCAGTAAAAGCAACTTCAACTTTAACATCTTTCATTCAGATTCATAATATTTAAATGGCAGTTGTTACAAAATGAACTTTCGCAGACACAAAGGAGAGAATTATGTGCAAATCGTGCTTTTGTATAATATGCTTGTGCAAATATGTATATCGTCTTTTTTATCACAAAGTTACATTAGGACATAATAATTCAAACAGAAATATAGCACCTTTGATCTGTTGTATAAGAATGATGTATTGTTTTAAAAAAATCCTAAAAATGCAAAGTCACTGTCTTTGGACTACGTTTGAATTAAAAAATCAAACAATTTGGATAATTTGTGGCATCTAGAAAAATTTATAAAAAAGGATCATATCATATTTCGTAATCTCTGTTTTGTCTGTGAGCAATCAGAGTGTTGGTCTTTTCGTAATCAGGCTTTTTGCATTCTCTGTAATTTGCTGGCATAATGGTAAAAAGGTTTGTTGGTTTCATGTTTTATCATATTTTTATGCCGGTCACTATGTAGTCGCATGTGATGCACAGTTGGGACAGCACCGCCCTGAAGTGTTGATGTGCTTTAGATCATAAAAGCAAATATTGTAGCACAATTTATAAATTATGTTGTTGGGAAACTTTAATTAGAAAGAAAAGAAAAAAGAGAAATAAAGCATTTTATTTGAGCAAACCTCAGATTCTTTCACTTTGCATCTGACTCACTTTTCCCCTCTTCAACACAAACTCAGGCGTCTGTTTATGCTGATTTGAATGTTGGCTGTGCATCACTGCTCCTAGATCAGTTTAAAGTGAAACACAGAGAAACTTCTCTGCAGTCTGACGGTGAAATCACTCTGAGCTATGATGTTACTGACTCCACTGTTGATCACGCTGCTGCTCCAACTCCAAGGTCAGGAACAATAACTTTTTGGGGTTCTAGTCTCATCTCAAATACAGACAAATGTCAAATCTTCACACATTTTGTGCTTTTTCCATCATGTAGGATCAGACGGCAATGCATCTGTGACTCAGTCTCCTGCTGTAAAGTCGGCTGCTTTGGGGGACACGGTCTCTCTGAGCTGTACAGCCAGTAAAGGAGTTGATGATGATCTCAGCTGGTACCTGCAGAAACCTGGACAGCCTCCCAAGCTGCTGTTTTATCAAATAAGTAGCCGTCAATCTGCTCCGAGTCGTTTCAGCAGCAGTGGATCAGAGCCTCAGTTCACCCTGACAATCAGTGGAGTTCAGGCTGAAGATGCAGGACATTATTACTGTATGGGTGTGCATTCAGGCCCGGTGTTCACACAGTGATACAGAGTCGTACAAAAACCTCCTTTAGTCTGTTTACGGTGCAGCAGCTGTTAGTTTCTGCTGCAGACTGAAACATGGATCTACGGTCCAGTGAAGTTCAAAAAGCAGCATTAGAAGAGCTTCATGTTGATCAGACAGTATTTTACAGCTCATGAGAATAAGATCACATAGAAAATATAGCTGTTCCTTAAACATGTAAAGCCTCTTAGATTATTATAAAAACACTATTTACTTTTGCAAGGAATTTGAGGTGAACGTTACAGGGTTTACCAACGGTAAATAATCAATTTGACTGAATACTGGTTTGATTAATTAGGGGGTCAGGATAAAGTCTTTATCCATTTTAAAATTGTGGACACGTCTGCTATGTTTGCTCTGAATGTATTGGAGGATAACTATTTAATTTTAATGCAACACATTTAGATTTATAAGACACTAAACATACTAAAACTGACTTCTACCTAATTTCTCTTTAAAATAATATATATATATATATTATATAATAAAGATATATATATATATATATATATATATATATACAGACATATACATATATATATATATATATATATATATATATATATATATATATATATATATATCAAAGATTGCAGAACATTAAAAACTGTCTTGTTTGTTTTAATGAGCTGTTGTTAAATTACCCTAATGACCGCTATTTAAAGTGTCATTCCTTTTTTGATGAATCCAACTTTTATCTTTTCTATTTTTCAATAAAAAGAACCACTCTCCATTGTAATGTATCAGAGCAAGCTTTATTAGAGCCACAGCAAATGAATCCCACTCCCATCCAGCTACTGAGCTCCACACATTAATCTAAGTTATTGATTCACAGCAATGTTGTTCAGCGTCACACAAAGCTTTAGCTTCTCTTCCAGCCATCCAGACTCATACTGATGAGAGCAGCAGGTGTTTTCCTCCTGCGCTCCCTCCCAGAACTCCTGTCCTGGGCTTCATCAGCCTCTCTAGCCCTCACAGCGGCTCCTTTGGATGGTCTGGGCCGTGGTGTGGTCGTGATGGAGGACCCTGCACGAGTACATCTCTCCTTTCATCCAGGTCTCCTGGCTCAGGCTTAAGGTGCTGCTGCTGCTGTAACGTCCGCTCTTCTCCTCCTCTGGGCTGGTCAGGACCCCCTCTCTCACCTCGGTACCGTCCACCTCCCAGCTCACAACGGCTCCCTGAGGGGAGTAGCCGCTCAGCAGGCAGACCAGCGTGGCCGAGCCCCTGGAGAGCTGCTCAGAGGAGGGAGTCAGCAGAGAGACTGAGGGTCTGACCTTGGGGCCAGCTGGAGAGGAGAGCAGAGACACACAATGAGCAGATCAGCTTCTGCTGGAGGACACACAGCTGGACACCACACAGTTATTATAGTAAATGATATTATTAGAACACAGAGGAGACAGATTTTTGAGATGTTGGGGTTTATGAATCCATCCAACTCATTTACTCTATTGTAAAGTTTTAGATTAATCTTCCAGACAAAAACACATCAATGCTGATGTGCTCTGAGCTCGACTCATCAGGACTTGTTTAGAAACACAATAAAAAGGGAGCAACATAATGTCAGCATCACAGAAATGTGAATGAAAAATATTTTACTGGTTCTTTAAAGATCTGGTTAATGAAAAACAAAATGGCAGAAGACAGTTAAAGACTTTTCCATCTGTTTTTTTCACTTCCTCTTCACAGCATCAAACTAACGAACCGTAATCTTAAACTACTCGGAGTAAAAGCACACACACACACACACACACACACACACATATATATATATATATATATATATATATATATATATATATATATATATATATATATATATAAAATATAAAGATATATATTTTATATATAAACATTTAAAATATAAAGATATATTTGTGCTTTTAAAATTAGGATCCACCACTAAGTTCTTAAGAAAATGTATCACTATTTAAATAAATACATTCTAAATGAATTTAATACTTTAAAATCATGTAATCAAATAAATGATGTAAACTATATTAAAATAATGTTTCTGTACTTCTTGTTACAAATATGCAAGATGTTGCCAACAAGCCAAAGTTACAACAAATAGAAGAAAAGGAATATTATTACAGAAATAACAAAAATAATTGCATTTTATTAAACAAATATTTAAACTTTTTGTTTCAAATAAGACAAAGTTTTTATACTTACAGTGATGGATGAGTTTGGTTCCTCCACCAAAAGTGTACCACAGTGATACAAAGTAGTTAAGAGGCCGTACAAAAACCTCTTGCACTTTCAGCAACCATCTTTCCACTGAAGAAATAAAGTTTTTACCCTAAAACTTTTTTCAAAAACAAAGTCACGTAACTCACATTACATTTCACTGATTTATGATTAAAGACATTTTTTTAGGATTTTGTTGATACTTTTTATCAATGAAAGAAATATGTTTTCCTCTCTCTCTTTCTTTATTGTCTTCTTTTTTTAGATGATTAGAATTAGAAGCTCAGTTTAAATAATCTAAAACACAGCAAAAAATTAAAAACTAAAATTAATTAGTTTATAGGAGTAGAAAATTATTAAATGTCCAATAGATAAGTTATGTCATAACAACTTAAATATAGAAAGGAAACATATACCTGCATAATTTTTAAAAAATATTCCATTTAGTTAAAGTTGTAAATGTCTCTATTTTCTCTTCTTGTATTCCAATAAGATCCTGAATGGTTTAAATGGCAAAACTATTTGTGCTGATGTTGTGTCTGTGTTTGTCTTCAGCGTGCTGAGAGCAGAGCAATCATTTCCATAGAGAGGAGGCTTTGCATGGTCAGCTGATCCTCCAGGGAACTGAGAAGGTTTATAGTCCTGTGAGTTCAACACTGCAGGACTCAGACCTGTCAGTGGAGCCAGCAGAAACAACCAGCACCATGACCCTCATCACCATCCTCATCTGGACGCTGACCTGCTGCTGTTTTACAGGTTCATTCCCTCAGCAACATTTCCAGCATGATGTGCTGCCTTTTCTCTCATTTCTTTCTGCTGATAAATGAAGGATTTGTTTTTGTCTGCAGGATGCAGCGCTCAGGTGACTGTGACTCAGCCTCCACTGGTGACATTTACACCAGGATCCACTGCCACCATCAAGTGTACCACAAATCCTGCTGTTTACCGCTATTCTGATGGTGACCAGGCTATGTTCTGGTATCAGCAGAAACCAGGACAGCCTCCAAAGAGCCTGATACGTTACGTACATACACTTCAGTCAGGAACACCAGCTCGGTTTAGTGGCAGTGGAAGCGGGACTGACTTCACTTTGACCATCAGTGGAGTTCAGGCTGAAGATGCAGCAGATTACTACTGTAAGAGTTACCATATCATAAATGGCAATGTGTTCACACAGTGATTAGTAGCTGTACAAAAACCTCCCTCAGTCAGACTGCAGACTCACTGAGCTGTTAGAGCAGAAACTGACTGCAGCTGCTGAGGAGGAAGAGACTCTGATACAGACCACTGAACACAGAGCTGACATGGTTCACTTAAAAAAAAAAATTCAGGGGAAAAAAAAAACACACCATGTTAAAATACTGAATTAAAATCTTAAGATATCAGCCATGAATGTTTAAGCTTGAACACCAATTGGTCCACCAAAAAACCTGTAGAGAAAGCTGAAAATGTGCTTTCTAGCAGGACAGTCAACAAACCTGATTCAGTCACAGCAGTTCTGTCAGGAGGAACGAAGTAAAAATCCAGCAAACAACTGAAATCAATTTATTGCAGCATCACTGTTCCAAGATATATTGTTTACAAGTCATTTCTGCCAAAAATGACTTGTAAACTGAGGAAATGAATGTAAAATTTAGAAGATAAGGAGGGGGGAACCCGCAAAAACGTCAAATTATTCTGGAATTTGTCAAATAAAATATTTTAATCCAAACTAACCTAAAGCAAGGTAAATAAAGTCCGATGTAACAAATTGGAAATAAATGGTTACATCTATTTACACAGTGTGTGTAAATAGCTTGTTTCAGTGATATTTTTATGAAACCATCTGCCTCTCCTGAATACCACTTTGTCTTGTCTTTCCCATCCCCAGAGTGGCTGAGAAGAACGGCCCTCTGTGCCGTTTTATTTTTACCTATTAGGAGTCATGAAAAGCTACATAGGAGTTCCTGGAAACTCTTCAAATTATAGCTTACTTTGCTAATTTGTTACTTTTATTTTTCACAAATCATCAGGGGTACCTCTAACTGGTGTTTTGTCAAAAACAATAATGATTAATGTGGGGTTTCTCCACTTATTTTATTTATTATTATGTAATATTACGATACAGCAATAAAATGTATTTGTTTCCGGGTCTGTGTAAAAATCTTTACCAGCATTGCCAGTAATAGTGGAATGAGCTTCATTTTGTTGTAAAATTCACCTGAAACCTATAAAGAACTTCTGTACTCCATAAAATCTGACAGATCCCATACGTTCAGACACCTAAACAGTATCAATAAAAGAATGTCTGTAATTATAGCACATAAGGTTGTGTGAGAAAGTGGACCCTTTTTGTTTCTGCAAAGAAAAAGGGGAAAAGTGACTAGTTTTCATCTGGAGCCGTTCCACTGATAACAATTAAAATGGACTTTCATGAGATCTATTGGATGAATACCCATTTGATGTGAATAGAAGGTCTAAATAAATGTGCAGAGTTGATATTCCAAGGGACTGAAGGATATGTTTCTAATTTGAACCATTTTATGACCCTGTGTGCAGAGACCAAAGCACAGATTAGGTGTTATTGGATTGTTCACAGGTGACGTGGGCAGCCATTGTTAGGCAGGAAAGGCTGATGATTGGAATCGCCTCTTGGGTCAGCACAAAGGCCGAGACGTCAGCGGACGCTGGTTGACTGCAGAGTTAAGAAGTCGTGCAAACAAAAATAGACCGACAGAACAAGGGCAAGCGTTGGTTTCTGGTGCAGCTTTGGAGGCTCCTCTCATTCTGCTGTTACTTTATAAAATCAGACATATTTTTAAATCCAGTTTACATATAAACGTTCATTATACATTGAAATCTAATAAAATATTGTAATTTATTAAACAAATACTGCATACTCCCACTAATTTCGGTGAACCTTTATGTCCTCTTGAGGGAAAACAAAGAAGTCGTAGAGTAGAGGGTGTTTACACTGGTTTTATGAATGGGAAGGCTCACAGGTGGGTCCCAATAATCTGTAATGGGCTATCAATTGGTGCTGTCTTTCCTTTAACCTCTCCAGTAAGCTTCAATGGCTGTGAGCAAGCCTGTATTAGTGGGAGATAGGGATAATCCTTTTAAGCAATGCTTTGCCAGGAATCAGTCCGCCAACTCTTCCCCTCTCAGACTGGATGAGCTCCTCAGTGTTAAGCAGGACCCACATCAGGTCAGGTTCCCCGTCTCAGATTCCCCGTTGGGATACGTACACATCCGTGGGGCCTTCTGAAAGCTTTTGGACATTCGTGGAGTGTAAGCGGGGCACGGGGGCCCGCGGCTGGGCTGAGGACCGAGCCTGAAACAGGATGGAGACGTGGAAGAAGCTGTTTAAGCGCGTGGTGTCTGTGAAAGCCAGGGAGTATGTAACGGACTACTGTAAAAGGAACGGACTGCTGACTCTCTCCGTCTTTGCCGTGGTTACGGGCTGCGTTCTTGGATTTGTGCTGCGGACGTTCAACCTCTCTACACAGGTATGGATGGGGGAAACAAGAGAAAAAACATCAACAGGCAAAGAGACTTCGGGGTTATTTTTTTTAATCTAATGAATGAAATGACTATGTGAGATTGTGAGAGGTGAAGAAAGAGTACGAATGAAACTGTGCTGACAATGAGCCATGCAAGGAGGAATTAGTGAAAGTCAGTTATGCAAGTGCACACCACCTGCAGCGACAGATCAGGTCACATCTTAAAACACACAGACATCATTTAACTTAGACTTAGGCAGACCTAAACAACTTTATTTGTCATTTTGTATGCACAAATGCGTACAGAACGAAAGGGTTAAAATTATAATATAAAATATGAACTACCCAAGTTTGTGTATATTATATACTCACTGTTGAGTATATAATATATAGAAGCCTCTTTAAACTTACATTTCTTTAAAGATTTGGTTTTCTTTTGATGTGGATATTTTGTTTTATCTTGCTTGTTTTCCGTTTCATTCCTGCTTTAATGAGTAGGCATAATTTTCACAGTAGCACTGTTTTAGTTGTCCTTTAATCTCTCTTTTTTGCTGTCAAATTATTCCTCTTATCTTCAATAATAAATTCACAATAAATTGCTTGGTTTGTACACAACGTGGTTTTGCAAGAAAGTTAATTAAAGCACAAATAATTATCTATCCGACAATAAAAGAATCAGTGCCAGCTGCAAACTGCAATAAATTATATTGTTAAACTGATTGATACGCAGGATCGTGACTATACAGGAGGTGTTAAAATTAATATGTTAGAATCATAGAATGCAATCATAATTAAAAAAAAAAAGCATTCATATTTGGTTAATGCTCAAGAGGAAACAGGCATAGACGAGATATCGTAAAGCTTAAGGGATGCATTAGTGACTGGGAATGTTTTCAAACAGGATAAAAAGGTTAAAAAATTATAATTTCTAAGAATAATGGAATGAATGATGCAATAATAAAGGACCAAATATGTTTGCAGACTTTGGTTAAACTAAATGGTTCAAAGATGTTAATCATTGTTAACCATTGGGGCAATACTCCCCTACATGATTTTAAGTGAGGACAGTAATTCTCAAAGTAGAGCTAGGGACCCTGTTTGGGACTAGAAATTAACCAGTGTAGGCTCTAAACATCCTCTTCAGACATTAAACGAGGAAACAAACAAGATATTGGCAAAGGATATTCATAATATGAATGTTAAATGAAATAAACAATACTTAGACAACTTAATTTACCTAACTCTGTTTGTCCTGCTCACAGGCAAAGATCTACTTCTCTTTTCCCGGAGAGCTGCTGATGAGGATGTTGAAGATGCTAATTCTGCCACTTATCACCTCCAGGTAAGACTCTGTTGAACTTGTTGGACCAGACCTGCCTGAAAATTATTTAAAGGAGCAATAGGCAAAATATACTAGCTAGAAATAACTAAAAAATTATGTGAACTAAAGGTAATATTTCAGATAAAATATGGTATGACGTCACACCGCAGCTCTCTGCGCTGTTCTCCAGTCCACTGTTTACATAGCCGGGCCGGACCGTGTGCGCCCGTGCGTGTATGTGCATGTGAACAGCTGCCACTCAGGGTTTAGCCCCTCCCTGCCCTGAAATACCACCGTCAGAGCAGCGCAGCGTTAGAGCAACATGGTGGAGAGCACCCCAGCAGATCGAAATGTTCTCTTGCTAACAACTTTATAAAGTTATGAGTTACTTAGTTCTTCACTCCCACTGTGCAACGGCACGTCTACCCAACGTCTTTTCTAGGTCACGAAGGCGCATAACGAAACGCCAGACGTCTTTTTATGACATCTATCGAACGTCTAATTTCGACTTCCACAGGACTGCTACATGTAGTGCAGTTCTAGTGCAATTCTGGTCGCTGTAGACATTTTCTCTACGTCGGATTTTATTTATTTTGGACGGGCCAATGCTGCTTCTAGGCTGTGCATAATTGCTGAAATGTTCCTCTGAAAGGTGATGCTGTTTTGCTGTGTTTTTGTCCTTTACAAATATGCACATAGAAGGCGACACGTGAGAAGGGAAAGGAGGGGCTGGGTTTTGTTTTGGTCTACAGATAGTGCTCAAGCAACACCTAGTGGTGAAACATCGCTTATTGTTCCTTTAAGCGTATACAGATCAGTGGGCAGCCTGAAAAACTACGATTTTGAGGTATTTTGGCGGCCAACTCAGCCAATAATAATGCTGCAGTCAACTGATTTAATTTTACAGTTTAGATGGAAAAGATTGTTTTACTTCCAACATGTGAGAAAATATGCAGACATAAAAGCCCAAATAAAGCTGAAACATTTAGACCTGTTAAGGCAAAAACAAACAATAGTATAGAAAACCTAATCATATTGCTTCTTATTTTCCATCCAGTCTTATGTCTGGCCTGTCGGCCATGGACACGAGGGCAAGCGGCCGTCTGGGTGTCCTGACAATAACTTACTACCTGTGGACCACTTTCATCGCCGTGATTGTGGGCATCGTGCTGGTGCTGATCATTCACCCGGGGACAGGACAGGAGAAAGACGGTCACCATGGAAGCACGGGCCATGTCATGACCTCCGCCGATGCTCTGCTGGACCTCATCAGGTTACCATTCACACCTTAATAGAAGTGCTTAGAGATAAACAGTGGTATTGGTCTGGAGAGCATGACTATGAAGTTCCTGAGTCCTTAAGAATTATGAGAAGGATATGAACACAGATTAATGGGTTATTCCCAGAGTTGTACAGCTTTGCTACAGTAAACAGTAAAGTCATTCTCTTCTGGTTCTATTTCCTTTCTTTAGCTACTTGCTCCTTCAGGAAGGTTTAGTGCTTTGCAAAATTACTCAAGAACCTTGAGCTTTTCTTGGTTTTATGATATTAATAACACAAACTACATTATGTTTAACTAGGATTTAATGAGAGTACTGCACAATTATCAAAATGGAAGCAAAATAATACACTGTCTCATGGAGGCTTTTTACAAACCCAAATGAGCTTTATTCAGCTCCTTTACTCTTACACCCCAGAAGAAGAAAAAAATTCAGTGCAAACAGGCGGCTAATTAATATGTAGAATCCACTTGTTTGTAGTACAGTCGCTATACAAATCCAGCTTCTATGAAGGTCTCAGAAGCTGGAAGGAAGTCAAGGTATAAAACAAGTTCCCATCCTTTAGACATCCCACTGTTCAGTCCATCGTTAAAACCTGACAAGAGAGCGGCACAACTGGCAGCCCAGCATGGCTATTATGGATGAACTTGAAAAATTATATTCTTGTGAAATAAGTTCAGAAACAAAACCATGTAGGATGCACAGCAAATCTCTAGAAGAAGGTGATCTGGTCAGGTGAGACAAAAAAGTAACTTTTTGACCTACAACGTAAACACTATGTGGCAGAAAAACAGCACCATCACCACCGTGAAGCATGGCATTGGCTGCATCATGTTGTGGGAAAACCATTCTTGAACATGGGCAGCCAAGCTGGTCAGAGTTGATGGAAGATCCAGTAGATTGAGCCAGAGTACCCAGAGATAGCCCGTGCATGCACAGGGAGAACATGAAAATCTACGCAGACAGACCTCAGACTGGCAGACGGACCAGGCCTGATGAAGTTCATTGAACCAGTAAAACAGTGAACACGTTTTCCCCATAGATAAAGCGTCATCTTCAGAGATGGCACAACAAAATACCGTTGTAGCACATTCGAAATCCAATAAAATAGCTCAATGACGTGATCGTTTTAGCATCGTGTTAATAAAGTATGAAGACAGAATCCCTGAGGAGTAACTGCAGCGTCACCTTCATGCTCCAGCGGGGTTAAAAACAGAAGGGCAAATTTGCGATCTGCTAAGCCTGAACCTTCCTAGAAGGTCACTGCAGTGTTTCACTGCGGGACACAGAAGACGCAGTGTGCTCCGGCTTACTGCAGGGCCCTTCAAGGCGCAGCTCGACTAATACCCTCGTCTTAAAACTAATTATACTGCAGAGATGGGTGGTTTGTACTTTTCAGTCCTGTTACGTGTCTGATGACGCTGCTGCCGGTGCCTCTGACGCCTGCTGTATAAATAAATGCAGGCCTGGTACAGAATGCCGCCTGTACCTGTAAACCTCTTACCTTTGTTCAGGATATCCAAGTAGATCCTCTGTTTTGATTGTAATCTTTTAAGGTCAGAAGAAAAAACTGAAGAAAATAGTGATAAAGTAATCTTGACAGTAACACGGTCCAATGAAAATGTTAATTTTGAGTACAAAGAAAAACATCTTTAATAAAAAAAAATCCATTGTTTTTAAAGGTTTCAAATGTTATTTCACAACAACCGTTTTTTTTGGGTTCTCCCTTCATTATTTCAGTATTAGTTAAGAAAAATTAAAAACTTATGCCCAGTTCAACCTAAAGTCCCATGCGAAAGTATTCAAACCTCCCCAGACTTTGTCAGATTACAACAATAAACCAAAATTTACATTACTGCACAATGTCGAATTGGAAGGAAAACTATAGATGTATATTTTTACTAGAGTTAGTGGCTTGCATTTTTATTCAGCCACTTTACTCACAAACCCTAAAATAAAACCCGCTGCAACCGATTGCCTTCAGAGGTCCCCTAATTCTTGAACAGAGTCCAACTGGGTCTAATTTAATCCTAGAATGAAAACACTGGGATAGTCAGGACTCATGCTTGCAATTTGCCAAAATGTTGATAGAGGATACAGCAAATGTGGACGAAGAATAAAATCTTTTAGGCCTAGAACCAATGTGCAGTGAAGAACCTACATTGCACATCACCTTGAACATGTGATAAACATGATCGGTTCATGACCTAACCCCAACCCATTCGCCTTCCAGCAAGACAAGAGCTTAAGTTTACAGTAGGAGTTACAGTGGATTGGTTTAGCTCATTCCACATCATGTCAGTACTGGGGACCGGGGGGAAAAAAGGGATTTCAATCCTACAGAAAATGCGTGGGCAAAGCTGAAATATGTCAGCGAAAAGGTGAATACTCTCAAGTTCTTTGCGATGCCAACAGTGAAGCATCCTGATACAAACAGCTTCTCACACTTCAGCGCAAATTTGCTGAAAATTTGTACTGCCAGGAATTGAAAAGTGGAGTCAAAATATCCAGAGAAAATTTGGGGATGATCATCATGGTGGAGTGGCATGTTCTACGGCAAACATGATGGGAAAGTTGCTGAAAGATCATAAAATTTACATTATGGCACCACTGCCTGCCACGATTCTTGTGACACCCCTGCAGTACCTCATTAACCCCTCTAGGGGTCGCGACCCACATGTTGAAGATCTCTGGTTTAGTCAAAGCATAATTATGTGTTAGAAAGGCCCAGTTAGAACCCCAAAGACTTACTGCTTTAAATGCAATTGTAGTATTTAACACCATAATACCCTATATATTTGCAAAAACGTTAAAATCCCCGTATATTTTGCCTTTTTGTATGTGTATGGTAGTGCATTGCATTGTATTGTAATAAATACATATGTTTTTCACATTCATTCAATACTGTAAGTTACATTTGCAAACACAATATAACGATGGCTTTAACACGTACAACCCAAAAAAAAAAGTTTAATATGTTTTGGCAGCAATTCTCACATTGTTTTGCTAGCGTCCTAAACTCATTTGCAATTGATTCTACAATGTTTTAGCCTATGATCTTATTTTGCCTTGTTTGCTATCCTTTCTAGGAACATGATCCCTTCGAATCTAATTGAAGCTACCTTTCAGCAGGTGAGGGAAGAAATACAAGACATCTGATAACAGAATGTCCATTGATGTCCCCCAGTTTAAATGTTAAATCCTTTGATTTGGTTTGTTTCAGTACCGCACAGATTTGGTGCCAATTGTGCAGAGCCCCAACGAGAAGGAGTCTCAAGCCAACTTCGTCTATGTCATGCCTGATTATCACAACCCTCGACTCGGCCATCCTGTTTTCTTGGAGATCACTCCTGCGCCTGATATCAAGTATAAAATTGTTCCCAGCACAAGCAAAGGCATGAACGTGTTGGGGATCGTCATCTTCTCAGCCACCATGGGTAAGGAAATTACCACAAAACTAAAGCTGAACTAAAGAAAAAAGAGATCAGTAAAAAAATTGTGTAATTTGTGGATTCAATTTTATTATTTTAAAAATGTAACAGAACTTAATCTTATTGTCCAACTATTTGCTAAATAGCATCACTTCAGGTTTTTATTTTTAGACTTTTAAGAATATATATATATATATATATATATATATATATATATATATATATATATATATATATATATATATTCAGAATTGCCTCTTAAATTACTCCTAAAAGCTTGTCGCAATAGTTTTCAGAAAATTTGGGCAGCATACTGTTGTTATTCAGCTGCTTTGTAGCTACTCTCATAGTATGATTACTCTCATGGTGCATTTGGAAAACCCATTTGCACCTAAAGGTTTTTTTTCCTGATGTCTTGAGATATTGCTTGGTAATATCGACACATTGCTCTTTCTGCTTTATGCCACATATTATATAAAGTTCTGTCCCTGCAGCAAAAACAAACAAACAAAAGGATGCGGTCTCCCCTGTACTTAACGGTTAGGATAGCGTTCTGAGGCTTACAAGCTTCCTTTTTTTCCCTTTCCAAATGTGTTTGAAGCGTTGTTTGAAGTAGGGCTGTACAATTTAGCCAAAAATCAAAATCACAATATATTTTAACCATAACTGTGATTGCGATTTAATTCTGACTTTTCTCTGCATTGACCACAAGCAACAAAAATGGCCCCGTAGATAAAGATGTTTGTAAACAAGGACTATTTAAAACAAGAAAATTAACAGTTTTTAATCAGAACATTATTATTTATTCAAGAGAACAGCTTTGTGAGTTGGACATCAATCCTTGTTGAACATAAAGTGCAACCAACAAACAAGTCTATGTATTAAACAGTTTGAGCAGTACTTAATGCTATGGTAAGATTCCTGAATGTTTCTAGTAAAAACATTATGATTGTATAAACTGTAAAACAAATAATACAATTAGATTATCTCACTGTTGCAACTCTCTTCCTTTCTATGTGAAGGCAAACCCATTTTAAACATATAAACGACACCTAAAGGACGTGTCTTATCCATCAATAGCTACATAAAGAAAAATTGCAGACCTCTGCGATTTGGAAAGTGTGTTTTTTTTAAAATTGCGATTATATTGCAAATGTGATTAATTGTGCAACCCTAGCTTGAAGACTCACAGGCATTGTTCCATCAAACTAAAATCATGTGAATTAACCTATAAGAAGCTTGCAAAGCCATGACATCATCATTTGGGCGCTCACAAGGCATATCAGTCCTAATCTATGCAAACTTCTGAAAATCAATCAAGTAATAAAGAGTTATGTCTCTCGTCATTCTGACATTTGGCAAATAGAAATTAATTTGGTAACTCTAGCTGATCTAAAAAGTCAAAGATTAAATTTGATTTTATGCCAGACAGAGAGCAAAAGAAAATCAAAATATCGTTTTATAGCGTATAAGTAAATCAATGTCTTCAACTGTTGTTGTACTTGCAGTAGAAACACATTTCTCTGACTAACACAAATGCATCTTTGTTCTTTCTGGTTTTAGGTCTTCTGCTGGGGAAGATGGGGGAACGTGGATTACCGCTGGTCAGTGTGTGCCAGTGCATTAATGAGTGCGTGATGAAGATCATTAATGCTGCCATGTGGTGAGTTTGTTCTCTCACTCATACACGTTCTTCTTTCAAGCGAAGAGACTACTGCCGTCTAATGCATCTTATAAGCGTCCTGCTGCTCATTTGGCAGAGCCAGATTAGATCCAGATATAAATCTTATCACGTAAATCGCTAAAGAGTGACCGGGGATGTCTAGAGAGTCCTCGTGGCTTCACACAAGGGCAGCTGAGCCTTTTGGGATTAAAAAATCATGGAGAATACAGACTTTTACAAACAAGATTAAAACAGAATAGAAATAATCTTTGTCACACGACAGTGGGGAAATTCAAGTTTACCAGCGAAGAAGTGAAATGTAAATGGATACTTGCAGATAACGCAAAGATTAAAATCATAAAAACAAAACAATAAGATTCGGAGACCGTGCAGTAAGGGCAATTTTAAAACATAATGAATAAAATGCAGTAGTTATTAAAATGGCATGGTCAGATGAAAGAAACGTGCAATGGATTAAGGAGATTGGGGTTTCAGATTACTTAAATGGAAATGGCTGGCATTGTGGCCAGCAGGCATCCACAGCACAGGACATCACATACACCTGCGATTACATCCATGTGAGATTTTGAGCATCTAATTCCAAAGCCACGAGCATTAATCTGCTATTACAGCCTCTGCTCCTCTGAAACCTGGCAGCGGCCACAAGAGCATTAGAAAGATCAGCCACCTATACTGGATGAAGAGGTTCAGTTCAGTCTGTGTCTCAGTTAATCCCAGCAGTGTTACATAAGGTTTAGGTGAGGCAGGTCAGGTTGTTCCAAGGCAAACTCAATAATCACCCTCTTCAAGTATCTGCATTTGTGAAGGAGAAAAAAACCTCCTTAGTCATGCTTTTTGCAGATGATGTTGTGGTGTTTTTGCAGCAAAAGGCTAAAAACACTAGTAATAAAGCAGTATATATTTTATTCAGTTTAAAAGACCATTCCTAATTCCACCCAGGCAACGTCCCAGGTGCTGCTCTAAGGACTCTTGTCTTCACAGGCATTTTTAACATTGTCCTCAGATAGGCCAGTGTGTCAAACTTCCTTAAAAGTGCCACTACAATAATGTTTTTAAAATGATTTCATGCATTTTTCTGTTTTTGTCACACCTGAATGATTCAGATCATCAAACCAATTTTAATATCAGAGAAAGATAATCCGAGTAAATACAAAAATGGCCTATGTGTAGTTCTCTGAAAAAAAAAGTTAATAAGAGTTGTCATAGAGTAAATAGGTGGAGGGGTTTATAGTGTGATGCAAAAAGATAACCTCTACCTCAACACCAAAAAGACCAACGATGTGATTGTTGACAAGCACATTTAGAGTCCACTGGACAAATGCACTGACCTTCAGGAATAATTTCCGAGCTATTATTTTATGAAGAGATACGCACATCTGAACTTTCTTTGTAGGCTGGAAACAGCGATCGTCACAGTTTCAGCATTGACCATGTTTTACAAAGGCACCATTAAGAACATTCTCACTTCCTGTGTCTGGCAAGACCGGGAACAGAGGAGCGGAGGATAGACATGAATAGACCAGAACTTTGAGAATTGCAGGGAAAACAAAAGGAGCTTTGCTGCCATCTCAGCACAACAGTAAAATAAGAGTGCTACAATAAAGCGGTCTCAGAAACGACTCTAGTGATCTACAATCCTACCTCTTCATATCAATGCAGTCCAGAAAGAGATGGAGCAATATGATCCATTGATTGAAATTACCTGTACTGATTGATGTGTGTTTCAATTACTATAACACAAACAAATATGAATTTGAGTCCTAGTTAGTGAAATAATGTTACACACAAGTCATCCAACTCTTTCTGGTGAGTTGCATTCCTGTGCTTTGGCTAACTGGTTAGTTGTATGCTGCATTAAATTGTTGATTACTTATTTTTTTAATTGTTCAGCACTATTTTAAATAGAATACAAATAGAAAAGCACCAATGAAGCCAAAGCAAAATGCAATTCAGTAAATGTCAAGCAGGGGGTGACGTTTACTGTTAGTTAAACAAGTAGTGCAACCATAAGAGGGCGACTTTTGACTAAGTGCTTAGACGCTTACACTTAGGGTACTTAAATAACACTGGAAAAGAAATTTAACCTGAACTAGCTTGCATGTTTTTATGACACCACAAGAGATATGTAGTCTGTGGTCTTCAAAAGAGTAGAAGAGTAAACATAAAAATGTATAGTACTTCTGTTGTTCCATACACCTGAATGGAGGTACTGTTTGTGAAAAACTGAAATACACACATAAGCATTTAGCTGCTGAAGAGTCATACCTTCAAAAGGAGTAGGAGGTGTTTGTCTGTGAAACACCTTCGACCTTTGGACTTAATTGTGCATGCCTACAAATAATATAAAATTACTAAAATCTAGCAACAGTGACATACAATGACTATAGATTATTGCCTCCAATTTGATAAGAGGTTGTGCATAAGTCAGAATGTCAGACATGTGGCTCACCCTGGCGGTCTGTGAACATTTGTTTTGATGAATCCATCATAAGGTTGCGGAGGATTGTCTCTGATTGATGGACGACTAAATCGGTCAACAAAATTAAAAAAGGTTAAAAAAATTAATGTCCTCTCTTTGCAGGTATTTCCCCTTTGGGATAGTGTTCCTGGTCGCAGGGAAGATTCTGGACATGCACGATCCAGCCCACCTGGGAGAGAAGCTCGGCATGTACTTTATCACCGTCCTGGCTGGTCTGTTTGTGCACGGCCTCATCCTGCTGCCTCTCTTCTACTACTTCTTTACCCGCAAGAACCCCTTTGCCTACATTAGAGGCCTGTTGCAGGCCCTTGTCATTGCTCTGGCAACTTCGTCCAGGTGAGAATTAAAGCATATGAATTAATTCTTTACATTCAATAATGCAGTTGAGTTTGACAAACTTATCCAACCGTCCGTATGTAATTGGACCTTTTTTTCTTCTCCTCTGCAGCTCAGCCACGCTGCCAATCACAATGAAGTGTCTCCTGGAGAACTGTGGAGTTGACCGGCAGATAGCTCGTTTTGTCCTGCCGGTGGGAGCCACCATCAACATGGACGGCACAGCCTTGTACGAGGCTGTAGCGGCTATATTTATTGCTCAGGTGAATGAGCACGACTTGGACTTTGGCCAGCTGGTAACGATCAGGTGAGGATGGACACTGAGCATGCTGTCCTACCAGCTGTTCTATGGGTTTACAGCCAGGCATGTGTTGACATCTTCCATCGTTTCCACCCCCCCTCAGTATCACAGCCACAGCAGCAAGCATAGGGGCAGCTGGGATACCTCAAGCCGGTTTGGTCACCATGGTGATCGTCCTGACCTCCGTAGGGTTACCGCCTGCTGACATCTCCCTGATCGTGGCAATCGACTGGGTTCTGTAAGTCTCACCGAAGGTTCTAATAAAAGCGAGGTGCATGGCGGGTTGTTGCAGCGGCGAGTGAAGATTTTTCTCTTTTGTGTTCCAGCGATCGGTTTCGGACCATGATCAACGTTCTCGGTGATGCCTTAGCGGCTGGAATCATGGCTCACTTATGCAAAAAGGACTTTGAAAAAGCAGCTGCAGCCACTTCTGCTGCTCCCTCTCCTGTCAATAACGAAAGGGTAAGGGAAGATCCAGTTCTTTTGGTTGATTTAAGGTAATTTAATATTTAGATAACCAGCATGGGCAACCTGACTGATCTACAGCTAAGCACCACTGTACAATGCAAATTACGTCGCACTTTGTCTTTTAATCTATTTCTATCAGAACTGGCATTAACTTCCTCTGTTATATTGGACCTTGCAGGCCAGCCTTCATTCCCCACATGCATTAATGATCGTTGGGCACCCATGACTCTTTTGCCAGTTCACCATGATTCCTTATTTAGACCATTCTTGATATATATTAACCACTGAAAACCAGGAACACATCTCCAGGGCCACACTTTTGGAGATGCCCTGACCCTGTGACCCAAAATAACTGATCCGTTCTTCCTATTTCTAGCATGTCAAGTGTGCGGACAAAACGTCCAGTACTGCCTAATATACCCCATCCACTAACAAGGGTCATAATGAAGATATAAGCATTGTTATTCACTGCTCATAATGTCATGTGTAACCAGTGTAGAAGTACAAAGGACCCAGTAAAACTGACACAGCAGCTGTTTAGATTTTGATTAGTAAAGTTAGCGTCAGTAACTAACTATTGTGCTCTTGTATTGTTCCCCCCAGAGAGACACGGTAATCTCCTTCGGCAATCAGAGCGTGGCCATGTCTGATGCTCCTCTGATCACACACCGCTGCGACTATGTGTACGAGGTGGATGGGGACAGCGTGCTGGAGAGGCCTGTGCCCTGCTATAATCTCTGCCAAGTCTGAGGAAAACCAAAGAGATTCATGAGATCTGTTTATTTCAACGGGACATACTTAAAGCACGGGGTGCTTTTTTTCTTTTGGAGTGAATATGTCTACAAAGACAAGAAGTCAAGCAAACTGAGGTGTCAGGGCTGAGTGGCTTAACAATTTTTTGTGCCAGTGCCATGTTGAAAAAAAAAAGAAACCTCCACCGGGGGAGAAGAGCATCTCAAGAGGAACTTGAATCTTGAGCATGGGTTATTGTCTGGGAGCAAAGGAAGCAAGATGGAAGCAAATGTGAGACATAGGAGACTAACTTGCCTGTGTTTACAGGCAGGGACAGACAGTCCTTATAAAGTTGACTCCAGGTATGAGTTGAAGGTTTTAAGCTGCCTTAATATGAAGCTAAGCAATGGGAAGACTTGAATGTTGAGAGAAACCATTTAGAACAATTACACAACTGGAGCTTTAGACATTGTATGTTTTAAAAAAAAAAAAAACTATCAATGGACACAAAATCAATGCTAAGAAAAGTTGATATTGGTGTACGGAATGATTTCTGTTTTTATACATGTACTTTTGAAGTTTGTGTTTGTTTTATAATAAAATGCTGCAATTCAATGCTTTTTCCCCCTTATTTAATGGTATATATTTTACAATGCCTTCCACCAGAGCTAGTTGTAATACAGTGTACTTGTGTATACAGAAATTCCAACTCCAAGTTAATGTTAGAGGCGTAGAGCAGGAGCAAAGCAGAGACAGAATGGTCACTCGATCTCTAGCCTTGATCATTTAAACACGAGACTGCTGACACATGGTGGAGGAGCTTGAAACGCTGACGCGTCGGTGCTGGGAAGGCAGTATTAAGCTCAAACATGACTGGAAGAGAAACATTTGAAGGGGAGTGACAAAGGTAAAGGTGGTGGTTATAATATACATGTTTCCATTATCTGTTACCGACTCTGCATGCGATGTCATTGGCTCATCTGTTGCTAAGCATCAGGAGCGATATATGGATATTTACTATACCTACCTCTCTACTGTTTCAACATTTGATTAGTTTGTCAACTGCCCTACCAGTGAACTAGAAATGTTGGATTAATTTTATGTCAGGAATGTATATTAGGTCAAGACATATCTTGACTTAATATTTTACTCTGTGCATAAACTTGTTCTGAGGCAACCTCTTGATATCCAGTCTTGTCCCTTTGGCTCGTCTTGTTGTTCAGCATTTTGGTCAGTGCCTTCTGTTTTTAAAGGGTTTCATAAAGTTGGCTTGGCTTGAAAGATTTCTGGACACCTCAACATTTTAGAATGTATCTGAATGTGTATAATGATAGAGTTTTTACTTTCATTTTCAGTAAAAAGAACACCTCAAAAAAAAAAGTTTCTTCCTTTATGCATTGAAATCCTTCAGTTGTGGTCTGTATAAAGTGGAACTGCAACGCCTTTGTCTGAATTGCCGCTTTTTACCATTGGTCTGACTCGTTTTGGTGCCATCACTTTGAATATAGGGGGGGGGGGCACTTCACAGCCCTCCAAGTCACAGAGCATTCCACTTCACCCAGGTTCAGCCATTTTTGTAGTTTGCTCGGAGCCAAGCTAATGAACAACCATCCACTTGTAGCTTTGGCATCCTTCAGCTTGGACTACTAAAATTGCTCTGAGAAATAAAAATGGGAATTGAGAAATTGGTGAGCAGGAAGTTCATGACTTTGTTTAACAGAAAACTGAACGGCTTGAAAACTATCACTCAAAAACAATATAAAGATATCTATGCTGCTCCTGGAGACTACAACTTCTCTGCACTCCTAGAGACTCAAAATACACAAAAAGACTAAAAATTTGGATTTTGCATAAGTCCCCTTTATAATTTTTTATTTTTTTTTTATTGTGGTAACTCCTGTTGAACCGCATTAAGCACAAAATTCTGTAGGTATGCAACAATCACTAAACAAATTCACAGTTAGGCTTCTGAAGACATTTAATTTTACTAACTGTAATTTTACCACATTTTAAGTATTCAATGTTAGCAGATATTTAATGAACTTAAACTTAGTGTTAAACATGTTTATAACAAAAACAAGTCAATCCATTAAAAACACTGGAATATGTATCAAGTATAATGGCGTACACTGAAATAAATAAATGCCACTTCCTGTATTTTACACTATTTTATCATAAATTAAGGCAGACTGCAGTATATTTTGACTGCCTCTAAAACAAACCTCAACATTTCATACATTTCAAACAAGACTGGAGAGAAAAAACAAAAGCAGTAACATGTCAGTCAGTAAAAAAACAAAAATCTATGATAAAAAAGTCCTAGACTATCACTTGCTTTAAGCAAGTTTTACAATATTGCACAAAGGACGGTGATAGAAATGCAAATATTTTAAAGCAAAATGTTTTTTTAAGACTGAATATCAATTTTTAAACTTTTTAAAATGGGCCAGAAATGTAACACTTGCATTTATTGAAGTGTCAGATGAATAACTGTTTAAAAAGTGGGTTTAAATACAAAAGTAATTATCCCCTTGGCCTGTTTCTGTTGAGCATGGATTAAAAACATGAGATAAATTTTACCACCTTTGAACAAATCTTTCACATTAAGATTAGCTGTTCCTAAACTGATGTAAGCAGAAACAACTTGCTCAAAGTGGTTGATTTTGTCTCGCGTATGAGCTCATATACTTTTATGCAAGAAATCTGGCTTCACTTTACCTAAGCACATTGAAAAAGTCTAGAAAATATCCAATAAACATCATTCTAAATGAGCAACCAGATTCATGGAGAAAGTTCTTGCATCTAAACGGGAGTAATCATAATCCTACAGCTTCCATTTCCTAATCCTGTCTTTCAGAGGTTTAATCTTTGTTAGATACTTTATGTGCTTAAAATACAGTGTCTAAATAATCTAAAAATCCCCCCTCCCAATCATCTGAATTAGTTTTGGTCCACTTAATGTTGAACATTTTAATCCGGTCTTGTTTTCTAACAAAGATTAGCTTGTTGTTTAGCGTTATACGGGACTTCAGGACCTTTTGTAAGCGGCGCTGGAAAATTTCTGCTTTGGGAAAAAAGAAAAAGAAAAAAAGGAAAACGTAACGGAACAAAACAAATAAAATGTCAAATAAATAAAAGAAACAAACCAAACAAAACGTTCAGCAAAATGAAATTAAATTTAATGGTTTAATAATTATAATGAAACAACCAAAAATCAAAAGAAAGAAACAAAAGCAAACCTAAACTTAAATCGTTAACAAAGGCCATTAATTTTTCTCCAAACTTAAGATAAGCTCTCCTTCGCACAAGTTTGCAACTTCTACTGAGACAAAAATGTAGCTCCCTACAAAAGAAAAAAAAAAATCAAAACAAAAGAAAATGAACAAAAAATAAGGGGGTTAAACATCAAAATACGTCAGTACTGATTGAGAAAAAAAAAAAAAAAAAAAAAAAAAAAAACGATGTAAATTTTTCTTACAAAGTCACTTGAAAATCCTCATTTCTTAAATCTCTCCCTGGCTTTGGTCCGTCTTTAGTCTTATTCGTCTCTAATTATTTTTTAAACAAGACTTATGTAATACAACATAGAATAAAAGACACCTTTAGGGGTACCGAAACAAAAGGGACTTTGTTCCAAAGCTCCTCCTAATTGAAATGTTGGTTGGCGGGTGAGCTAGTGTTTGTTAGCGTCAAAGAGGTCGATATCCAGAGAAAACTCAAACAATAAACAGGTTAAAAGTGCTTTGCTCTTATACACTAAACACAGCAAGATCATTTTTACTTGACTAGAGTAGATCAAGAATGTAGCTTCTGTGACGTTTTTCCTCATCGTTGCTCTATATCAACCACTAAATTGTCCATGCTTTGAACAACTCACCGGTTTCTATTTAAATCGTCTTTGCCCCCCTGATGAGCCCTGCGCTCTCCTCATGCTTACCCAACCGATAATCATGCAACATGTCCAACAGTGTTTTAGCTTTGGAGAACAATTTCAGAAGTACATTTGTGGGATTACTTCCTTACGCACTCAAAACTAAATTTAAAGTTAGTGACATCAAGCAACCCCTCCCCCCTAAAAAAAAAAAAAAAAAACAAGAGGAAAAAAAAAAGTATAATGATACGGAAAAACAAAGACGAGAAGAAAAAGACACTTTTTAGACAAGTACAAAGGTGCAGAAGACTGAAATTCTCAGTTTACTCTGAATACAATAAAACCAAAAATGTGCCAGACTTTGGCATTTAAATTCACCTTTCTACGAAAAAAAGCCTGACAACTTGTTTACTGCACCCCTCTACACCCAATGTCCAGAATCGCTCTACTTGTGGCCCTTGCTAGTCTTAAAGGACACTTGCAGTATCTTATCTCCGAGCCGGTACCCGTTCAGGCTGGTGATGGCCATGGCCGCCTCCTCGTAGTTTGTCATGGTAACAAAACCGAAGCCCTTGCACTTGTTGGTGTTGAAGTCACGGATCACCTTGACATTTGTGACGGCGCCGAAAGGGCCGAACATCTGCCAGAGGATGCTCTCGTCCGCGTCCTGGCCCAGATTGTAGATGAAGATGCACCAGCCGGAGGAGGAGCTCCCAGGAACGTTCACGCCTCCCATACCCCCCATGTGATCGACACCCATTGGAGAAAACCTGTCGGCAAACAGGAGCAGCAAATACGTTTACTTAGAAATTCAAACCAAGAACTGGTCAGTTTTAACCAATGGCTAACCAACCACAGCTGCTATTAGTTGCACTGGATTTTAAAAAGCAAAGGAGTACACAATTTTATTTTTTAATTTACAGAAAAAGTTTAATTTTAATTTAACTCTACAACTAGGATTGCTTTGCGTCTGTCCAAGAAACAATCCAGTTAAAATATGTAGAACCTTATGGTGTAAACAGCTATAAGGCCTGAACAGTAAATAGTTGCGGATACTAGGGATGCAGGTTATCCAATAATGGGTTAATGTAAAGTTGACTGATCTTATTCATCAACCAACGATTAATTGAAAATCAGCCACTTTCTTAAAAACCTGAGTTTTCTCTTGTATCAAGTTGGTCTTTCCATAACATGAAAGGCTGTTTTTTTTTGTTTTTGTTTTTTTACAATATGCAGAATATAAAAAGAGGCACATCATTGTATTTTAACAATTTATTGTGCCACCTGTATTAAATACAGCAACGAATTGTAGTTTTCTCACATTGAATGGTTATAAACTATTACAAAACAGGAAGCTATTAGGTTACTCAATAAAAACAAATAAGATGGATAGAAACAGTTAAAATCCTCATGAAAGGCCTCATCAGCCGTGCTTTTGGCATCGTGTCTTTTTCTACCATGTTACAGTTTTATCTGCAACGCTCTCCGCTAATGCATCCACTCATGCTGGACGGGAGCAACTTAGGTCGTAACTTAAGGAGCTGCTTGAGTGTTGATATTTAAAAACAGAATCGCATAAATGCATTTTGCATCCTTGTTGTCATTAAACGGTGTAAAATAATCCCACACCAGACTCTCTGTTTGGACTGCTTCATGTTGCCTCCGCCATGATTGTTTTTTTCTCGTACAGCTACTGTGGTCTGACTCGACATTAGAATGATCCTACACTAATGAACGAAGGTCTGTAAACGGACCGTTTCAGTAAATGGGATGGAAAAAAACTTTAATCTAATAAACCACTAATCGACAGTTAACCGTAAATTGATTATTTGTTTCCATCCCTAATCGCATTAAATCTCTATTAAATACTCAGAAGTTTTAGGTTGTACAGTGAGCAAATGTGAAAAAGTTTAAGGAGCATGAAAACCAGCTCGACTATTAGTACGGAGACAAGCTGTTAGACATCTTTAAGGCCGCACAAAATGCTCTAAAAACATTTAGATAAAAGTTTTTGCTAACACACACACACACACACACACACACACACACTAATTAATTTCAGCATTCTAAGTTGTGTTCAAATATTGCCAGCTTTTCTCACCTAAACCGCTGTGCCTGGTGGTGTAAGGGCCCTCCGAAGCGCCGGGACTGGTTGTGGTAGAGCTGAGAGATGAGCTGCGTGTTCTTCACCTGGTTTGGGTTTGCTGCAAATTTCACTGTGATGGGCTCAGAGGCCCCGGGCGGTTTCTGACCGTTCAGGGTCTTGACGGCTTCTTCAGCCTCCGCTCGTTTATCAAATCGGATAAAAGCAACCCCACGGGACGCACCTGGAAACCACAGAGCAAACTGTGACTGCCTTTTCAAACGACAGCATCAGAAGCACATTTCAGCCTCCGCCTGGGGGGCTGATCATATTTATGGTGCACAAATAAGTCTATTAGAGGTTAGAATATTTCAAAAAGCAAGGAAGTCATTCACCTGTCGTACCTGACGACTGATCGACAAGTACTCTGGAATTTATGATATGGCCGAAGCGAGAGAACATTTCTTCCACATCCTTCTGTGTCATGGACCTAGGCAGACCGCTGATATACAAGTTTGCATCCTTTATTGTGTCTGAGCTCGGCCGTGCATATGAAACCTGGCAGGAGGAATAACAACTAAATTAACAAAAACATTTTGTGAACATGAAGGTAAGAAGAAAAAAATGACCAAAAGAGGCAACATTTGGCCAAAGTTCTTTGGCAAGTATCTAGAGTGTTTTAAACTCTTTAACTTTACTTCTGATACTTAAACAAAAAAAACTTTTAGATCTAAAAAAAAATAACTAAAATAACTCGATAAAAAAAGTAATTGTTCATTTCTGCCTTTGATCTCCCTTTTTTTTTATTGGCTCAGACCGAAAATTACAGCAGCAAATCAATGAAATCCAACTTTTAAAGAACTACCCAAAAAAATAAATATACTCAAAGTTTAAAAGATATATAAATAAGGCCAGTCAAAATAAGACATGTCAGAAAGGGAAGAAAGTGAGTGGAGACATCACAATCCCTTCGTCTGGCTGACATGCGCTAGCTAGTTAGCGGACAGCACAGGAACCACAGGAGAGTAAAAAGAAAATAACATCCTTGCTTGAGAATTGTAGAACACCTTATTGCACGTTACCTTGATAGTTTTGGACTGTAGCCTTAGTCCATTCAGAGTACTGATAGCTCTTTCTGCATCACTAGGGTTAAGATAGTTAACAAATCCGTACCCTAAACTGTGGCCTAGAGAAAAAAAAAGGAAAACAATAAAATAAAACAAAAAAAAACGTTGTATAGTTCAAAAATAATCTGCAAACAAATATTAAAAAACCAAAACAAATCTTAACATTGTATGGTGTGCAAAGCAAACAGACGGTCAGGAGTCAAAAGAGATTTGGATTCCTTCCAATAACAAAATCTAAGGTGGGTCAAAAACTGAGCAAATTAAGCAGGTAATTAATCTGGGACAGATTAAAAGAATAGGATAGGAAAGGACAGAACCCAGAATGGAGGCCATAAACTAATAAATAAAAAGAATTTCAAAAGAGAGGCCAAACGATTCCTAAACACTCGAATTAGAAATCTGAAGTTGCATCCAAATGTTTTTATTAAGGGGAGCCTTTGGTTTAATAAAGTAATTTTAAGCCATTGACTGTACAGAAAAAGAGAATTCAGCCCATGTAACATCACAGAGGGGATGTTTAGAGGCCTTTGAGAGTCACGCTGTCTGCTGGGCTTCCCTTCTCAGCTGAAATATTAATTATTGATTTTTTTTTTGTATATTCTAGTTTATGCATTGACGTGTGTGTTGTCTTCGCAGCTCTGCATACCTGCCATTTTGTCTCGCACCAGCTTGGCAGACTCAACCTCTCCAATGCTGTTGAAGAGGCTTCGCAGCTCATCCTGAGTCATACTCTGAGGCAGGTAGTTCACTATCAGGTTAGTCTTTGCATCCTTCGCCTCATCCCCTCCCATGTGGTCTTCGTAACCGTTAGACATCTCATACACGTCCTGCAAGTCAGCCAGTTGGCACGAAGAACAAAGCATGATAAGCACACAGGGCAAACAGACCGGGTGGAACAAGGAACCGCGTTGAATCCTTTTTTTTGGGTTTCTCCATTGTGACAAATCGGAATTTTATGACAATCCTGAAATGCATCTACAAGTTGCACAATAAGGGAAAAAGAAGACGGTTTTTGTTACAATTTACACAAGACAGAATAATTTTTTCCCTGAGAGGATATCTGAAGGTACTGGCTGGAGCGCATTTGAGAGCTTTTCCATCTCTAGTTCAGAAGTCAGTGTGTTTTTCAGATGATGGAGGGTTTTCACTGACACTATGGCCAAACTTCAGGTCCGCCATCTTGGGTGTCACCATCTTGCTTCACGCTTTTCACAACATTGCATACTTTTACACCCATGGATAAGTATCTAGAGTCGCTACAGCCCCCTGATAAAGCCATGGACCTCAGGAAAATTGCAGTCATCAACAACCCGCCTGTTGGTTTGTTTAGCGCAGATCAGGACAATTGGACGACGACATTGTGAAATTCGCTGTGCATGCGGAAATGAGAACCTGCAAAGTCCTGGATGTACATAAAGTGTTCGCCCCTGGTTGGATGTGGAAGAGGTCTACATGAAAGAAATCGCAATCATACGAGGGCGGGTAAGTTTTAAAACACTCGGAAATATCTGACACAAGGGACCGTTATATGTTTATTATTATTGTTATGGGGAGATATTGCTCAAAATAATACCTTTCAAACTTATATTGCTCATTAATTGTGTAAAATATCTTTCAAATATTACTGGTCTGTTTGAACTACGGTGACCCTGATCTCTGGGGAGAGTCGCCGTTTTGGACTACCTGTCCCCGGGTGAAGCTGACTGCTTTACTGAAGTAGGTCACGGCGCTGCGTGCAGCCATCCAGCTCAGAACCAACTGTCCAGCTCACAGTCTTGGCAGACTACTTTCCAGAATATTACTACAATAAATGGAGACCAACATTATTTATTTACCTGTCACAAAATGTGCACTGCACACTCGGGCGTGACCTTCAAGCCTTCCAAATCAGTCCTGGATAACTGATTCAACCACAGCAGTCAACGTTGAGTACTCAGTGTTTTCTAACACTGATTTTCTATCACGTATGTAGACGACAAAATGAACTGTGGTCTCGACCACCAGGCGCAGCACAACCCACAGTAAAGCAAGTTTTAGTTCAATTTGAATGGTCTGGAGTTTTTGCTTCACCGATCATGCTCTTACAATGAAAACAGGCTGTAAAGGACACCCAAGATGGCCGTCTTGAAGCGCGGTCACTTGACGTCTTTTGAAAACCTGACCCATTGGTGCTTTATTTTCCAACACGGCAAGCTAAATACATTGAATGTATGTGCAGGAGTATAACCCAAAATGAATAGCAAATACTGCCTGGACACATTGTTAGCTAGGCTATTGTATTATAAGTGATTAAATATTTTATTTAGGGCAATTTACTCAATGATCCAACTTAACCAAAGGAAAAAAACAGACAACTATCAACAAAACAAAAATCCTTTTTGGGTTCCGACTGTTTTTCAGAGCGCATTAACCAGCCTTTTTCTTACTCAGTCTTTAAAATGAAAATGAAAAAACGTTCCAAAATTTTCGAATTGCACACCTGCTTTAAAATCAATAAAAAAAGCAATTAAAAACAAAGAAAGTTTCAGTCACCTAGTCAAGCAAGCAGCTGAATTTAAATGCTTAGTGCGTTTTTTGTGGACATGTACCAAAGCAGACAATAAAACTGAGCTCACAGGACCAGAAACGTCTAACTGAACCTACTTATATATAGTATATTGTAAAAAGGACAAATGGTGTTGCACAAGCTGTTTAGTAGCTCAAGCACCATTCTTGTATTAACAATAAGAGTTAAAACAACCATCACCGTCCCGGGCACACAGCCAGGCCCCCTTTTCAGTTCCTTTTCTTTTGGCTAGATGAATAAAATCTAGTTTGTAAAGATCTCTGGGATCTGTTCGTACAACTGTTAGGTTTCCACAACACGACTAAAGGGTAATGGCACCAGTTTAAAAAGCTCTATTTTCTAAAGTGGTGCTTTCCAATTGGATACAGTTGCTACCAGTTGAATTAAGAGCAGGTCTGACATGGGAACTAACCCAGGCGTCAACCTGAGGTCCATTTAAATCAGTAAGGGACGGTGATTGAGTATTCCAGTGAGATGCACCGTCGCTCCTGATGAAAGAGAGTCCTGTATCAAACCTGGGAGGAGTTCTGTGTGTCCTTCACATTTACCACGATGCAGACCCACATTCACTAAATTAATTGCTTTTATCCAGCCAATCGCAAAATGTCTCCACTGGGTTCGCAACCTCAAGAAAACTTGAGTGACTGCACTCTGCACCTGACTTATTTTATTTTATTTTGCAAACAGGTTACATACTACTACACTGCTTGCAATGGCAGTAGGGGGGAGGGGGGGGATACTCACTTTAAAGTACTTATTGTGTCCTCGACGAACTGCCATGAAGACACTTCACTGCTCCTGAGGCTGAGCGAAAATGAGACAAAAAGCAGACAGCGTGACTGCCACGAAACATGTAACGCTACACTACAAAGGACAGCACACAGCCTGGGAAACAACTAAAAATCTGTTGCCTTGTTGATTAAAATCAATCGTCTGTTTTAATTCATCTCAACGGATGGGGTTGATATTCAGAAGAGTTCCACTATCCAGACCAGTAAATGTAATAGTTCATTTAAATTAGAATACACAGAATTGATATGGATCTTGAAGATAGAGCTTGTTTGGTTAAAAGATGGCAACAATATGGATGAAAAGTGAAATGATCATAAAAAGATCTGTTGGATGACCATTAAACCAATGACTGGACAGTTCCTGTTCATACAATACTTTCATGCTGGGCCTTGGATATCTTCTTTCTGAATCGGTGTAATCTTAAAACCAAGGATTTATGGGACAATGTTCTCGAGTCCCAGCCGACTGCTCTGACTTTGAACCCTAATGCAAGACAGCCAGAGAGGAGGTGGAAATTGTTCCTTGCTAGTTTCCGCGTGCTGGCTGCGCATGCACACTTTTAGTGTTTATGAATCCGGTTAGCTTAGCGGTTAGCTTCGGTGTTAGCCGCTCATTGTAGCTCCGCTGCCCTCACTGTAGACTTTGAACACGGCTGAGAACTGTGAGAAGCAAACCGCGTACAAGTTTACGAGAAGAAGAGGAAGTAGGAAGAAATAAGACCAGAGTGGATTTGGGAGATGTTTCTCACACGATCCCCCTGATGAGCAGGAGAGCAAGGTAAGATACTGTTGTGGATGCGCAGTTATTCAAAAGGGGACTTGAGGAAAGTTCTAGGAAAGAATAAATAAATAAAATAAATAATCGCACAACCTACCTTTAATCTTTGCTAAAACAAAAGCCAACAGTACTTTGTTCTTATGCATTAGTATACTCTCCTTCGTCCTTTCCTATGATAAAATGAATTACAGCCACTGTGTAGTTTTTTTCCTAGCCACCTAGCAATAGAACACCAACTTTGACACTACTAAGACATTTTAGCACGACCTTTAAGTAAATGAAAACCGGTGGCCGTTCATTTAGATGTCCTGGTTAATCACCTGTGACAACCACTTCCACTTATAGTCATTAAACTATTATATCCAAACAACATTATAGGTAAAAAAATAATAATCTATCAAAGGCTTTTTAGCTGCTCGAACTTAGACACCAGTGTTTACCCCGCTGCATTATAAGCCAGGTTTTACTTGACCCCACACCAGGCTAGGCGTCATTTGTGTGAAACGCCTCTATGTTTGAAAGCGGTATAAAACGTCAGTAAAGTTCTGATCCGGGAGAAAACCTGCCGGTGTAATTAAGCTAACGCGCTAGCTGTTAGCACTACGTTCGCGCTGGGTGTACTGTAGGCAACGGTACGCTAGACTAGGAAGGGTAAAAAGTCTGCGGTGAGTCCGGCAAGCTCACAGTGTGGGAGCCTTTAGGCAGCCCACGCCAGAAGTACGCGCTAGCAACAATAAACCTAGTAAGTTAATACAATGTAAAAGTTATGTTTACTTTGGCCTCATGTCAGAAACAGGGCAGTGTAGTCCAACTACTCTGTCCTCCTGACAGAGAAAGATAGAAAGCTGGGTACGTGAAGGGGTGGAGTGATATCACACACCTGGAAAGAATATTTAGTGTGCCTAATAAGCTGCTGCGCCTTATGGTTAAAAAAATACAGTAATTAATGTATCACTATCTTTCTGCTTTGGGTTTATAGCAAACAGACTCGAGGTAGTGAGTCTATCCAGCAAATGGAAAAGAAAATTCCTTCTTTCCATCACAACAAAAAATATATTAAAAAGTAACTGCTTGCCAAAATCTGTTCTTTTGCTACATTTAAAACAACTTATACTTTCTTAATGACTTGACCATGCTACTCCCTTTTTATCTTCTGAAACATTTTATGCTCTATTAAACAAGTGTCTCCAAATATTTAGCAGGAAAAGAGGGCCTGAGCTAAGGTTGGGCGATATGGCTAAAAAACCCAATCAATCGATTTTCCCCCCCACCTTTTCGTTTCATAAAAAGAATAAAGAAATTATTTTAAAAACTAACTTTAATTTCAAGCATTTCATCTGGTAGTTGACCTGAATTCAAAGAGCAACTAAATACCAGCTGTGAAACGTGTTTGTTAATCAAGATGGCTGCTCTGCCATTGTAAACATAGAAAATATAACAATGTTTTCCGCGAGTGGTTTTACACAATGAGTTAAGAACAGGCTTCACGTCACTTGTGTAACTTCAAACTAACAAAAAACAAAACAAAAAAAAAAAGTAAATGAATGGATAAATTGATTTATCACCCAGCCCTGGCCTGAACATCAAGGTCTCTAAATGATTAGTTAGCATTTATGGCCTAAGCAGTTATGCTTCTTGCATGCAACAATCCATATCCATCACAAGTATCACAGTGCTGGTGCTTTATTTTCAGATGCATTGTTGTTCAAAATATAAGTAGTGAGAATTATACCAGTTTCTAAGAGGAAAGGAGAATAATTTAGGTTTATATGAACTTTACTTCAATGTTAATACAGTACTATCATGTTTTCACTTTTGTAATCTATATGCTTATTTTTAACTGCTCAAAAGTATTGCATGAACTGGTACATAATAGATGTTCATATGGGCAAAATGTAAATAAATGATATACTTCATGTAAAATAATATTGAAACATTTAAATAAATATTGAATTGATATTAATTGAATCATGACCCAAAGAACTGAAATCGAATGGAATGGTGAGGTTCTTAATACCCAGCCCTCTGCAGTGATAATGAGATAATGAATATGACACAAACCGTGCTGTTCTACATGCAATGATTATGACCTCTTCATTTACAACTGGCACTTTCCAACTTCAGTCATCTTTTCATACTAAATTGTTGAGATAGTATACAAGGTATGTTATTATCTCCGGCTGCCTTTTGTGCTCCAGCTACTTGATCAGTGATTACATTACTCACTGTGGCACACCTCAAAAACAGCTTATTTAGTACTGCAGGGTGAAGTTTTGCAAACATGGGCTGATAATGTAAACACACCTAAAATGTTATTCGCTAAGCCCTGTCTATGCATATATGACTTAAGAGATTTAACTGAGCTTATTGTTGAGTTTTGTTTTGACAAAACTATATTTAACTAGATGAAATAAACAAAGTTAATAGGTATTACCTACGAAATACCAAACATAAACCAATTTGATATGTAAGCGCATCCCTAACTAGGCAGCACAAACACCAGTATCCATCTCGACTTGGAAATAGTTTCTATCCCAATTTCAACATTTACCTTAAAGCTTCATAATCAGAAAGGATACAACCCAAAAAGCTTTTTTCATTTACTGCAAAAGGTGTGCTGGTGGAGTTCTGAATGGCAATAATCTATTTTACAGTGATAAACATTACTTTTTATCTATTAAGCCCTAAAAAGAAGAACAGATGTTTTTTTTTATGTTTGATTGCAATATCTAACATGTCTTAATATTGAATATAATTTTGTGATTTAGCCACAATTTATCACATGTTCCAATGTTATTTAACCCAGAATTTCAGCTTTTAAAACGGTGCTTAATTTTTTTACCTCCACACAAGATCTTCGTTCCATTCAAACGATACCTTATTAATAAATTCCTGTTTTCACAAACTAAACAAAAAGCGAGTTGGGGTTGCAATTGTAAATCAAACATTTCCATACTGCTGTTTATAGATATGTATAGCCGTCTGTACATACACACTGTAAGTGCTGTAACCTTAGTCAAAGTCCTTTATTGTGCACAATCGTGGCCGAATCAAAATGACCGAATTTACACCATTAAAAACAAAACAAAACTCTGGAGGAAAAAAATAAAGATTTAATAGAGCGCTGGCCTTTGACAACATCACTATCCGAATGCCACAAAAGCACAAAACTAGCTAATTCTGGTCTTTTAAAGCAAAAAGAAATTGGTTGTCCTAGTAACTAGGCCGTTGCCATGGTATAACGCAACATCCGATAAGACCAGCAGTTTAAATTGGTCGGTTGCTAGATCTCTTCTATTCTCGACGACTTTACAGACGCTCCTACACAACAATGAGAACATTCTATTGCGCTGTTTTCCCATTTATGGCAAATGTCCTTTTCTTCAACCTGCTGACGTGCAGAGGCCTGAGGAGCATTACAATGAGTTGGCGGCATTAGCATGCTAGCAAGCTGCACGCTTTCGTTCGCGCTCGGACAGATTTAAGCTTTGCGATTGGATTAGAGCAAATCTGAAAGCGGTGGAATTTGTCATTTTACCTGGAGTAATGCACGCAAACACCACCCACGAGGGGGGAAAGTGGACTATCAAGCAGGGATATGCTACGTTAACGCAAAGCACCGCGTCCCAATTTTTGAGAGCGTGGTGTTAACGTTCGTCAGTGGCGGCGCCGAAACCCCAGCGGCCTGCTAACAGGCCTTGGATGCTAACGCCGCTAGCTGTCGGCTACACGGGCCCAGAAAACAGCATGGCGTTCAGTCGCATTTCATAACCTTTCCGAAACTCGAAACCTCCAACTACAGAAATAAAGCGTTTGGATACGAATAAAAAAACAGCAAACACCGAATATTTCAAATTCTTACCAGCTATATGGGGTAGTTAGTGTTTCTACTCCCCGGTCCTATTTCTTTTCCCTCTCGAGAACGTTCCCTTCAAGTCGGCCTCACGTCGAGAAGAAACGGGGGAAGGAGCAGGACGTGACGACGTGACGCCTCCACAGGACACACGCGGCCAGTATCCATGGTCACCACCAGTCAGCACTAAACTCCTTTACGATCCACGACAAAAAGCTACCCTTTATAAATATACGTATATAATATAAATACATTCATATAATACAAAATGGATAATGCGTTTACATCAATTGTAGACGGTAATAATACTTGGAGATGTAAAGAAAATGTATAAGAATTATTTTTCTTTTGGAAAAAAGGCAAGGCACGTTTATTTAAAAAGCATTTTTCAGTAACACGACGATTCAAAGTGCTGATAACATATATTATATACATTATAAAGCACATTGGGTATATTTGCTCCTTGTTGTGCAATTTCAGTTTCAGTCACAAAAAAAGCTACAATTTTAAAATAAACAGATAATCAAATCAATAGTGCATTACAATGCGCACTGTGAAAAATAAGAAAAATAAAAAAGGCAATAAAATATCAAAAAAAATATCTTATCTTAATTAGACTACTTTTATAAAGTTTAATGATATTCAGATCATGAAGTTGACAGTGCAACAAAAAATCATTTGGTTTGATTTCATTGGTATTTATTGACATGAACCAAATAATTAGTTAGGTATTTTCTTGCAAATATAAAAACACATTTACCCCCGTTTCAAAAATATAACAAACCCTAAATGGTTCCACAGTGTATTGATAACAAGAAACAGTCATCTTTTTGGGGTAAAATGATCCTGTAATTTCAATGGCAACTATATGTAATTACATAAAATTGCCAGTGGTGGGACCAGTGCTTTCCTTTTTGGCTTTAGCTGTTTTCCAATACTTGATATCTAAAAGGCTGTCGTTCCATCATCATCATCATCACCTGTGCCATCGTAGAAAGCAACACGACCTGCATAACAAAGGATAAGGGTAAACAAAATCTTTGTTACATAACACTCAAAAATAAAGAGTAAAATAAAACAAAGACTATAATGAATGTATTAGGGGTAAATTGGATTGTTATATGGTTCGAACATGCTTCAAGGGTGTTACTGACAGGGAATATCAAAAGTTCTAGGGGTATTTGCAGGAATTATTGGCTGAGTTTCCCGTAGAAATTTTCTTATTTTTTACTTCGAACCAAAATTTGAGAAATGTTTGGCTGTACTTTGAATTTCAACAAAAAGAAAACCAACTAAGACCGTAAAATCTCAAGAGCCAATATTTTATTCATTTTAGACTCCAAAAGTAACAAAAGAGATTATATGCACTTTTTCTTCTGAATGAACTCAGTTCAAATTTGGTACCTGCTACAAAGGCAAAAATAGTTAGGACAAGGGCCATAAAAGGCTGAAAAAGCAAGATCAAAAAGATTCACCTGGCAGAACATCTAGTAGGTAAGTACCTATAGCCCTTGGACTTTGTCGGCTTCTGGGTTCATTACATTAAGTGAACATACACACACACACACACACACACACACACACACACACACACACACACACATACATACATACATACATACATACATACATACATACATACATACATACATACATACATACATACATACATACATACATACATACATATATATATATATATATATATATATATATATATATATATATATATATATATATATATATATATATATATATATATATATATATATGTCACACTTAAATATTGCAGACAAATATGACATCTAAGATAATCAGAGTAAACACAAAAAGCCAATTTGAAATGTTGATTTCATTAATCAAATTCTGCTCTCTACCAAAGAAATCTTGAAGAATCAGTTTGTGACCTTAGGCACAAACACGCTTTGGTTATGCTGCAGGACAATGATCCAAAGAAGCAAATCCACTTCAAAGAATAAAAAGGAAGAAAAAAAATGAAGGTTTTGGAGTGGCCTAGTCAAAGCCTGGACCCAAATCTGATTGAGATGCTATGAGCGGATCATAAATAGGCTGTTTGTGCTAAAAAAAAAACAACAACATTTTGACTGAATTAAAAGCAGTCTGCAAAGAAGACTGGGCGACAACATATCCACAGTGATAAAAGACTCTTTATTTACTGCAAATGCTAGTGTTAGTGTACTATATTTCGCTACACATTGATGTCACATAATTAAATGTCCATGGATTAAATGGTTAAAAGCTGTTATTAAAATATTTTACACACACCTCCGTCAGAAAACCCAGGAGGGAGCCCCACATGATAAATCTCAATATAAACTGAAAAGTCATCTCCAGCTTCCCCTGGCAGCCCTGGGAAGAAAAAAAAAGAGACATTCAAGGTCAAGATGATAGAAATACTAATCAGCAAGTGGCTTTAAAACTGTATGCAGTTTTATCTACCTGATGGTAAAGCTTCCAAGGCTCGTCCACATTGCCATCACATGAGGGGAAGGTAGTGTTACAGCAGCTGCGAGGAACCAAATTTTCACCAGTTTGATTAAGCCAAGAGGCGCCCAGCCAGTCTGTGTAGTTGCTGACGCCGCAGCACTGGAGCTAAGAGAGTACAACGCATCGATTTAAACGACGACGACTACACAAGATACATGAATCTGTTTGAATATGAATGTTTTTTTTTCTGATCTAGTTCAGACAGCTTAAGAGCCACACACCTCCTCTTGGGTAGCATCAACAGCCCGAGAGTTTATGTCCCGACTGCTGCCGGTGTAGTTCTGAAACACCTCGCCGAGAGATGCCGTCTCAGTATCCAACTAAACAAGAAAGGAAGCAGAGAAAAAAATAATAGTTCACATGTTTATTTCAAGCGTTAAAAAAAAAAAAAAAAAAAAAAAAAAAAAAAAGCACAAACATTTTTGCAGGGGGAATACCTTTCTGGATTGGACGTAGGCCAGGGCAGAGGCGGTGCTTCCCAGGCAGAAGATCACAACCAGCAGATAAACAAACTGGAGAAAAAAATGCTTCAGACCATGCAGACACAACTACGGTATGTACGCATGCTGTTACCCACGGTGACGGGGATAACCTCACCAGTCCTTGCAGACAACGGGAGTCCCTGAGGCTCAGCCAGGTGCCGAGGAAGCCGGTGCCGAGAAGTAAGGCAGCGCTGCAGAGAGTGAAGGCCACTGGAAGGAGGATGTAGGTTTGAGTAAAAAACAAGCTGTAGTGTCTGTACTTCATCAGAAGGTAGACTCCCCCCATGGCCAGAACCAGACCCACCACCTTGCAAAGATAAAAGATAAACATTAACATATTGGGGCACATCATTACAAGCTATGAAATCTTAGAAATCGCAGATAATCTTAGAGCCTTCATTCTCTAGTTTAAGGCAGCAAGCTGTTTACAAAGAGTTAAGGAATTACATAAAAGGCAAGATTTCAGCACATCTTCCTGCCTGTGTGTGTTTTTAGGCCATTTGTGAATTGAATTGTCTGCAAGGAATTTTGTTCACAGGAAATGAGGCAGTCAGCAGCAGTAAAAGAAAAAAAGCTTTTTTGGTTGCATCCTTTTTGATTATGAAGCTTTAAGGTAAAGCTTTGGACTTTGGAAACTATTTCCAGGTCGAGATGGATACTGGTGTTTGTGCTGCCTAGGCAATTTATAAATGAATTGTAAATAACGCCGGACCAAGCTTCACTCTCTGCAATGCCTCGCAATAAAGCAGCATCTCGGCATGATTGACGACCAACCGTTATTATTAAATAAACCAATCTACAAAAACTTTAACAGCCTCGTATCAGAACATTTACTCACACCAGTCAACTCTGTGGTCACTTCTGAGCCTCCGCTTCAGCGAACACCAACGTTCATACTCTAATCCCAGCGACATTCCAATCTTTTCTCTCTTGGAATAATTTTTTTGAGCTTTTTGTTCACTGGATCTTGGACCCTTCTTCATTGTTTTGCTGGGAGACGCTAATATCCATTAATCGCTTCCTAGTTGTAAACCCTGTTGCGAATGCGCTGTATGTACTTCCGTTAAAATCGTAAATAAACACAAAAGGCTTTAGTTACTAACAAATTGAGCAAAAACAAAGCATAAAACACCAAAACAACAACTAATACGCCAGCAGGACGCGATAATCTTGGATAAAAACTTTGTATGCAACCAGAGTGAGCTAATGACACATAAATAAATAAAAAAGTCAAATAATGAGGCTATGCACCTTTAATTGTTTGCCCACACAACGCCTTGTGTTTCAATTAAGAATCTTTAAGTCCCGTAATGCATTTTTATTGTCATTATATTTTAATAGGCTGGTTAAAAGAACATTTTAATCTAATAAAACATGCTACATGAATCAAATGCATATGCTTAGTAGGACTTCTGAAGGATGCCTGAAGCTACAAGTCAGAAACGTTCGGTTGTTCATAACACCATCCCCGAAGCACTCTACAAAAATGGCTGAACAGGGTGAAGTGGAATGCTCTGCAAAGTGGAGTAATGCACGACGCGGGGTATGAAGTTCGTTCTTTAGATTTAAAGAGACCACACCAAAACAAGTTGCTCTCAGACACACCTCAGAACAGGGGTTAAAAGGGGGGTGGTGGGGTAAATTAGTGAGGAATTCAGATGAAAGCATTGCACTTGCACTTTATATAGACGACAACTGAATGATTTCAATGTGAAAAGGAAGAAATTAAAAGCATGTTATGTCCCCTTTAAATGAAAGCTTATCGTCAATTTCTATGCCAAGGTACAAACTTGTAACCTGACCCTAGCCAGATGGATTTCGCTCTGCCAAGCTCCACTCATCCATCTGGGACCGATCCATAGGAATGGCGTTTCAGAAGGCTGGGCCTTATCAAAAATCCTTGCATATGATTGGATAAGCCACTTGTCTGTCATCTTTATCGGCATGCTATTTCAACCACTCACACCAAAGCTAACCCGTGACGCTGCGAGAACGACGCAGGAAAAAACAAAACTTTTTTTTTTTATGTGTTTACGGCTCTAGTGGCACGCGTTTTATTGACAGTGAGCTGACAGGAAGAGGGGGGAAGACAGGCGGCAAAGCGCCGCGGGTCAGAGACGATCCCGGGCCGACCGCATCGAGGACTAAAGGCCTCCTAACATGGTTCGCGCTAACCGCTCCGCCACGGACACGCCCCGGAAAACAAAACTTGCCAAATCCGGTCGGGAGAAGGGCGAAAACATGGTTTCCACCAACAAAAGCCTTCAGAGCCGTTCTCTGATGTTCTGTTAATGAAACAATATCAGATAGATTGGACAACACGGAAGAAATAGCAGCATCAAGGTTAACACTTGCTTCCTCGATGCAAGCCGCCATTGTTGTCTTAATCAAAACAGTCTCACGTCACGGTCGCTTCTCCACTACGTCACATCTATGAAACTCCAGCCCTGCGTCCTGATTGGCTGGACAATTAAAATTGGTTGGAGAAATCACTGCCTTTGTCAGTCGAAAATTATGAATGAAGTCTGTATCAGTAAAGCCGCTCACATCACTAAAATGTGGCTCTCTTCCTTTTCGATCTAAAGAACGCAAGATACGCTGCAGCATTATGTATGACGCTTGCTACATATGACGTCATTGCGTCCTCTACTGCGCATGCGGGACACTTAGGCGTATGAATGCAGTTCACGCAGGAGATCACATACCAGTCGCATATATTTTGAAATGTGAACGGACAAGCAAAAAAATCCGATTTCACACAAAAAAAAATGCCGGAAGCTGATTGCTCCACTTGTGAAAGCAAAATCTTTCGGGCTCTATTTGGCATTAAGACATTAATTCTTATGGCCACATTGCTAGACAGGACACTGGGAAGAAGAAAAAAAAAGGCCTGCAGTGTGAACATAGCCTTAGACTAAGGAAATCAGACAGAGGCCACATTCACACTAGCCCGAACAAAGCCGAATTAAGATATCCACACAGGAAAGTTTGAGTGTAATGATGAAAGCGCCTCAAGCTCGCATGCACAAACGTGCCGGTGTGTAGCTATGCCAATGGGGGGGTGTCACAATGGAGGTGCTAAGGGGCGTGGCTTCAAACCTATCCACTCTGGGAGCTGGTTTCAGACGTAGTCAATTTTGTGCCCGCTTTGTTATGACGGGACCCCCTAACCTATAAAAGAAGCTTGTCGTATACACCCAAACCCAGATTTGTTTGGACGGGGGCCTGAATATAGTCAGAAGCAGGCTGCACACACCACAGTAATAACACTTTTTGTATGGCAGTCGAGCCAGATTGTCATCAGCATAACAATGTTACAACAAGCTTAGTAACATTCTCACCGACAGCGTCTATAATACATCCAGAGGTGTGCCTCCAGTCAAATCAGATGTTGTGAATTAACCTATCAGAAGCCTGCAAATCCAAAAGCTTTCCTACATTTTGTAGGAACACTGTGTTCTCTTAGTGGATATAAATTTTGGGAAAGGAAAAAAAATAATTTAGAGAAAGAAAATATTTAAAAAAAAATACTCTCATCATTCTAGCACTCAGCAAATATACATAGTTTGTGTTGTTCCACGTGAAGCTAATATAGAAAAAAGATAAGTCTGTGTGTGAGGCCTAAATGGTCATGTCTTTTTATACCAGTATGTAAATACCTGCTTTCAGCTATATCTGTGTGTCCTCCAGCTTAACAATTACACAGTAGTCTATCCCAGACAACCCAACTAAAAGGTGTTGGGAGTTTGTGGCTGTAACATCATCGTTTTGATGTTGATGTTGAAAATAGAGCAGTTTCCCTTTGCTCACCATTATGGATCCCATCCACATGATCCTGTAGTGCGTAGGGAATATGTTTGCCCCACATTAAAGCTGTCGCTCACATGTTGCGCTCTACGTCACATGACCGACGAGTCAATTATGAAAGCTCTTGTTTCGATTAGAAACAGTGCGTAGCTACAAAGGAAGCAGCGAGCCTCTGTTATTTTTGGAAGTTGGAGTTTTTGTTTTTATTATGAAGGAATAAATAAGAGAAGTGAAAATCGGCGAGAACTCTGAGGGTTGGCCCGTATAGGGACAGGTTAATATTTAATGGGATATCAGCAAAGAAACAGTAAAAGAGAAATCTTACCCACAGAAGCTGAGACATCAGCTGAAGTGTTGTTTTCAGCGGGTTTCCTCTCTGGCCACACATTTTCGCTGCGACCACAGCCGGAGATCGAGGTTACCTGTCGGCGACTGGAGGACGGGAAGATCCCAACAGCATGCCGCCCCCCTCTGCAGAGAAAACACCTGGAGTGGACACTTTGATGGTGCTGCGGATCGGCGCAAACTTCCTCTCCTGCTATTTACTGTAACAAAGCCTTCCCTCTTCCTTGCAAATGCGGAAGCACCGGTTTGGTTTGATTTTAGACTCAGCCTTACCCCCATGGGGTCAGTGTTCCGGGATATCGTGGAGGAGGTGATGCTTCAAACGTGTTACACATTCATATGGGAAAAGAAAAAGGTTTCGTTTGTTTGCATTGTTGTAGTTTCCTCCTCCCGTGCCAACATGGGCTCCATTGCCTGATCAACAGCGCCCTCTAGCGGAATGGGTGAATTATAAGATACACGTGGAATCAATGGGGGGAAAATAATCGCATTTGAAACATAGAGTCTGAGATGTTCTCTGCAAAAAAGGCTAAATGTTAAAGTTATTGATTTGTTGCGCTAACTGATGTGTTTTTTTCTACTGATACCGGTAGCCTGCATACCTTGATCATCATCAGACCAGCGTTTAACAGCAGTATTTGTCGTACAGTTGATGGTGGCAGTGGATCCTGGTGTAAATGACACCAGTGGAGGCTGAGTCACAGTCACCTGAGCGCTGCATCCTGCAGACAAAAACAAATCCTTCATTTATCAGCAGAAAGACATAAGAGAAAACGCAGCACATCATGTTGGAAATGTTGCTGAGCGAAAGAACCTGAAAAATAGCAGAGGTTTTGGAAATAATTCCTTTAATTTCTTTTTCAAACAAAAAGGAGGAAAAAATTTATTAATCAGATTTGGTATAATAAATCCTGAGATTTTATTTCTAAGCCATATCGCCTCATCTCATCCAGTTACTTTTACCTGTGCTTTGCTGCACTCTACTCCTCACTCTTCTCCCCACTTTCTCCGTATTTAATCTCCCTGGTTTCTTTTTTTCATCTTAGAATTTTTTTGCATCCTGCCACCCTGTTCCAGCGTGGCCGGTTCTATTCCTTCATGTTGTTTGATTCCTTAAATCAATATTATTTGTAAATTGTTCCCCTTATTTTTTTTTTTCAAAACTCATTTCTTATTCTACACTCTGCACCCGGGTTATCCTTTACTGACAACATGACAAGTTCAAATGTATGTTCTTCTTTATATAACACTTCTTTATATTTACACATCTCCTCCAAGAAATGTGCTCTAACAAACAAAGTAAAATATTGTAACAACCTAAATATAATAGAATCGTTTAGTTTGCATTACTGAAGGGTATATAAGCAGGTTTATGTACTAGCTTTCTGAAACATAAGAAGTTGATGATTCTTTTTAATAATTCTTTCAAAATTTGAAGTGTGATTTAGAAACTTGAGATAGAGACTTGTTTTAAGAAAGAGCTGCGGTCCAAATCAATACAATGCAAGGATGGAGAATGTTATGGCATGCTGTAGTTTTCCTGTGTGTGTACTGTATTCTCTTGCTGCAGATTATAACAATTAGAAGAACAACCACAACAGAATGATAAAATCACCACTAATCACGTTCAATATAAATGAGCATGATGCTTTGAAGTTTGACCACTCTGGACACTGTTGTAACCCTACCAATATTAATGATAATATAGGGCTGCTAATAGAAATAAAACCCTTTCATACAACTTTAGGGCAGTTCTTCAGAAGTCCTTAAAGAAAACAATTGGAAGTCATGCGATACAGCCTTACTGCCACACTAACTGAACACCCTTATGGCTGAAAACAGAGGCTTTGAGGACTTTGAAGTCCATGCATCCATTTTCTAACACACCTATCCCTTGTGGGGTCACGAGGGTTGCTCGTGCCTATCTCCAGCTGTCAATGGGCGAGAGGCGGGGACACCCTGGACAGGTAGCCAGTCTACTGCAGTGCAACACAGAGACGTTACTTTGAAATAACAAATAGTTTTTCCTGGTAAAGGTTGTCATTTTTTGACAACAGAGCAAATCAATTTCACCAAGCTTCAGCTCCTGTAGCTTCATTCAAACTGGGGAAGTTTTTGTTTGCTTTGTTTTTCTACCAGTCAAGATCACTGTATGAGCTCTCCACCACCATGGAGATCAGACATTTACAATCTCTACAGTCTGGAAAGGGAACATGTAACGTTCTGTTGTGGTTCAGGTTTTTCTTTCAGTTTAGCCACTTTTCTGTCTTTGGTTTTATTTCTGTTTTCTTGTTTTGGATTGGATTTATCCTTGGTCGGTTTTAGTCTTTATTAGTTTTTATTTCAGCTAGTGTCTGTGTCTTGCTTTGTACCTTAGGTTTATTAGTCTGTGTGCTCCTTTTATCATTTCCACCTGTTTGGTTAATTAGTCCCGCCCTGTTCTCCTGTTCTGTTCGCCTATTTAAGCCCGCTTTAGTTTTCTGTTTGTTGCCAGGACGTCTCGTGTTATCCTCATGTGCAAATTCCCCGGTAAGAGTACTTTTCCCTTGACTGTTTTTGTTTAGCCTGCCTGTCCGTTTGCCCGTTTAACTTTCGGCTCGTCTGTTTTTGGAGTTTGCTTTGTTGTGTTGCCTGAAGCCAGTTCTTTTGTCTCCTGGACCTTTTTGTTAATAAACCCCTTTTTTAAGCTTCAGCTCTGTGTCCGGCTAACATTTGGGTTCTCCATATTCAATTCATTACAGAACATTAAAATCAAGAAAATATCTCTCATCAGAGATTTTGAAGAAATGTAAAATGTATTTTTCAAAGAATAAAATTCTATTGATACATGTTTTACCTGATATGATTGTGTTGTTTTCTGCTTGTATTTATATAGCAAAGCCCCAAATTTTTAATCAACCAACACATGTGAACCAAACCCTTCTTATGACTGCCAACCAGCTCTTTCCAGGTTTCCACCAGTATTTAGATGTTTTATCTTTGGTGATGAGCCACAAGTCTTTGAGGTCAGAAAGCCTCTTTCCCATCACCCTGATCAGTAGCTCCACAAATTCTCTCTCAGATTCAAGTCAGGACTCTGGCAGGGCCACTCCAAAATGTTGACATTACTTCTAGTGAGGAGAAACATGCTGGTCAAATTAAAAGATTAATCTAAACCTAAATCTGCCAGGGGTCCAAGAATTTGGGCTCAACCGCCAAATGGGCTAAAAACTGAAGTTTATCATAAATATTTGCTCTCATGTGTGAGATCAGTGCTTGGTGATGTTTCTGTCAGCTCTGTGTTCAGTGGTCTGTATCAGAGTCTCTTCCTCCTCAGCAGCTGCAGTCAGTTTCTGCTCTAACAGCTCAGTGAGTCTGCAGTCTGACTGAGGGAGGTTTTTGTACGGCTACTAATCACTGTGAGAACACATTGCTGCCGTTTATTTTATGTACAGTTAAACAGTAGTAAACTGCTGCATCTTCAGCCTGAACTCCACTGATTGTCATCTCAGCCTTGGCTTGATCTCCGTTGCCAGAGAAACGAGAGGAAAACTCACTTGTGGCATTTCTCCCCAGTTTGATGATCAACTTTGGGCCATTTCCAGATTTTTGTTGGAACCAGTGTACATAAAAATCACCATTTGGAAGTTTATATACTTGTGGGTTTGTGTCACAGGTCATAGTGACAATAGATCCAGGAGAGGATGCCATTACAGCAGGCTGCGTCACAGTTACTTGACTATTTATTCCTGTAAAAGAAAAAAGACATTCCAGTAATTAATGGAAAATGTGCTAATTAAAGTAGGTACTTAAAGACTAAATTCAAAATATATGATTTTTTTTTTTTTGTGGAGAAACTGATCAAACAAGTCCGACCTATGAAGCAACAGCAGGTCAGCGTCCAGATGAGGATGGTGATGAGGGTCATGGTGCTGGTTGTTTCTGCTGGCTCCACTGACAGGTCTGAGTCCTGCAGTGTTGAACTCACAGGACTATAAACCTTCTCAGTTCCCTGGAGGATCAGCTGACCATGCAAAGCCTCCTCTCTATGGAAATGATTGCTCTGCTCTCAGCACGCTGAAGACAAACACAGACACAACATCAGCACAAATAGTTTTGACATTTAAACCATTCACGATCTTATTGGAATACAAGAAGAGAAAATAGAGACAACATGAAGGATTTTCAGTATTTGGATTAAAGCATTTCTCTCTTCAAGGTATATGTATAATTCTCCTGTTTTTCTAAAATTTACAGGTGAAGATATTATAGATTACTAGAAGTTACCCATTTTTAAGAAAATGTATTTAAATTATTTTGAAAAACATTTTTTTAGGTTTGAAACAGAATAAAAGCTGAATCATTAAAGAATTTCTCAATATCTCACAGGAAGAAAAATAACGTCAGTTTCTCTTGGTTGATAAAATAAAAAATCTTAAATTATTAAAACATTTAAAGCTGAATGATGATGGATGGATGATTTATAGATTAAATAAAGTATAAAATGTAATTTATTTATACTGGAAAGCAGCATTTCTGCCAAGAACTGGCTGCTGACAGTGCAGGAGGTTTTTGTACGGCCTCTTAATGACTTTGTATCACTGTGGTACACTTTTGGTGGAGGAACCAAACTCACCGTTGACTGTAAGTACCAGAAAGCTTTACTTTGGGGCTATATTCATTATATTTATATAAATTATGATTTTTTTATTTTTATTTAACTGATTAAATTGATTATTATTTAAATAATGATTAAATCTCCATTCACAATGGTGAATGAGCTTTGCAGAAGTCAGTGTTACATCAGGGCTGAAAATGGTTCTAATGATAGATCCTGTTAAAATTATCTTGTCAATAAAATGTATAGTTCAACAATATATTGTTATTACTTTAAATTTTTTAAGTTTCTTTTTTTCCTGACAACCAATCTTCATTTTTACTCAGTTTTTAATGTTTTCTTTATTAGTTTATTTTCACTTCTTATTTAAATTTTTTTCCTAACTTTTATTTTAAAGCAAGGTTTCCATGTTTAGAAATTAGCTTTGCAAAAGTCAGTGTTTCTTCAGAATTGAAAATGTTTAAAATCATATATCGTATATGTCTAGTAATGCCTAAAATTACATTGCTACTTACTACTTACTTACTAAATATTTGAAGTTTCAATTCTTTCTGACAACCAAGCTGAGGTTTTACTCTATTTTTTGTCTTTTTTTTATTAGGTTATTTTTACTTTATATTTAAACAAATGTTAATTTTATAATTAATAATCTTTGATCTGGATTTTTATCTGAATTTCAGTTAAACAGAGCTAATATTTTCTGAGTAACCTCAGATCTTCTTGGTGTTCGTGGTTCATTTGTTTTCCGTGGCGTTTTAAGGAAGTGAAAGAAACAGATGTCAACGTCTGAACTGTTTCCACCAGTGTTTCAGCTCTCAGTTCAATCATCCCAGGGTTTCATCATTCAGAGTCACATAATATGAGGGACAGATGAAGATGTCATCAGTAATCATGGATAATGAAGCTCTGAAGGTGTTTTTAGCAGCTTTCATTCTCATTGCTGCCTCTTTTCTCCCCCTCTCTCCTCCAGTGGGTGTGGTGCGGCCCACCCTGACCGTCCTCCCCCCCTCCAAAGAGGAGGAGCAGCAGAGTAGCGTCACACTGGTGTGTCTGGCCAGCGGAGGCTTCCCCTCAACCTGGAGGCTGGGCTGGAAGGTGGGGGGCAGCAGCAGGTCCTCAGGGGTGTCTAACAGCCTGGAGGTCCTGGGGAGGGACGGCCTCTACAGCTGGAGCAGCACCCTGAGCCTCCCTGCAGAGCAGTGGAGGAAGGCGGGCTCAGTGAGCTGTGAGGCCAATCAGAGTGGACAGAGTCCTGTCACTCAAAGCCTGGACCCTGCCCGCTGCTCAGAGTAGAGCCTCAGCTTCATGTCTGCAAGTCAGGATGCTCTCAGAGTTTATTCAGCAAGATTACTTTTCATGTTCAGAGTGATTTCTATTTCTATAATCTTTGTTCTGTGTGAAAACTTCAAGTTAATGTCTAAAGATTTCTCCATTGTTGGACAATAAAAGAATTTATCTTATATTCACCTTTAATAAACTACAAGCTAAAACACGTCATTGTCTGTTATTTTTGCATTATGCCATCCATCCATTTTCTTACTCGCTTTATCCCTCATGGGATCATGAGGGGTGCTGGTGCATATCTCAAGCATTTCAATGGGCGAGAGGCAGCGTACACCCTGGACCGGTCGCCAGCCTGTCGCAGTTTAACTTTTTTATCAGATTTGTATTGAATATTGCTTAAATATACAACTTTGTGGTTGTTGTTTTGACAACATAAGTCACAGCTTTATATTCAAAACTTTCACCTTGTTTTCTTTTATTAACACTTGCTATATTTATACAAAATGGGTCTCGTGTCCTCATTTCATATCAAATATTCAAACAAATATTAAACATTATGCTCTGACATTAAAAAATGATATATAAAACCAAGGATGTCCTAACTTTTTTATTACACTGGAAATAGTTGTGACGTCGATAGTAGAGACTGGCCAAGCAATATAATTTTCTTTTAAAAACTAAACTTAAAAAAAGTTTAGTATAAACCAATGAAGTTGGAAGTGCATGCAAATCAAGTCGGGGTACAACAGCTGGAAAGCAGCGATCCACACAGGTTTTAAACCTAGTATGTGGGGCTAACAAAAGATTTTGATCAGCAGAACTCAGAACACTGGCAGAAGTCGGAGGCTTAAGCATGGCAGAAATATAATATGGGGACCATGCAGGGCCCTAAAAGTCAAAAGAAGAAGTTTTAACTGGAACCTAAAATTAACTGGTAGCCAGTGAAGAGCGGCTTGAACAGGAGTTTTATGAGCTCCCCTGCTAGTTCCTGTTAAAAGTCTAGCTGCAGCATTCTGCACAGTTTGAATGTGATGCATTGCAGATTTGTTAAAATGAGTAAAAAGATCATTACAATAGTCCACCCGAGATGATGGAAAAGCATGTAAGATAACTTCAAGATCAAATCTAGACATCATGATTCTGAGTTTAACAATATTCCTAAAATGATAAATACAATTCTGAGATAATTGCTTGGAATGATGATCAAGAGACATGGACCTGTCTAAAATTACACGCAGATTTCTTAGGTCAGACTGAATGGAGGATCCTAGGAAACTTATGTGTTTTCTAATTTCAAGAATCCTTTCATCAGGTGTGATGATCAATGTCTCAGTTTTGTTGGAGTTCAGCTCTAAGCAGTTTATATTTAACCTTTTGTTAATCTCAACCAAGAAATCCCTTAGAAGTGACAAATTAAAAAACTTAGAAGGTTTAAACGAACAATATAACTGTAAGTCATTAGCATAAAAATTATAAGAGATGTGATTAAATCGATGTATAAGCTGACCTAAAGGAGTTATATACAATAGAAACAAAATTGGGCCGAATGTACAAACATAACTTTTCCCCACACAAAGTTTTGATTTGGAACAACAATATATTAAACACACTTGCACCTTCTGGAACAGAAATTAACATTTTAAATCAGAATGTCAAAGAAAAATGGCAAAAATGTAAAACCTTTGAGTTTAAACCAAATCAATGAGACATATTTAAAAGTGAGTCTGACCCTGAGTGAGAAAACCCAACAGAACAACCAGAGTCAGTGGAGACATCATCCTGATGCAGGTTTCAGTGTCAGAGCAGAAACACACTTTGGACCTTCTGGAACAGCGGCAACTTAAACTGTGAGGAGCAGTGATGCATTAAGATCATGCAAATCCACACCTGCTCTGATGAAACAGAAAGAGCAGAGGTGATCCGGACCACCACTTCATCTCCTGAGAATATTTACTTCTCATTTTAAGTTCAGTTCAATGTTATTTCTTATCTTTCATAATCTTCTTGATACAACAGCTCTTTATATTTGCACACTCCTCCATGAGATGTGCTCTAATGAAAAAAGGAAAATATTGTAGCCGAATAAATGTAATAGAATAGTAGAACTTGGAAACAGTCAATAGTGGTTTAATTTCCCAAACTCTCCCACCCCAAAGCTTTTAACAATTTTAAACCTGTGGCCCTGACCTCTTTAGTTATGAAATGTTTTGTGAAAGTGCTGAAAACATTGTTCTTAGCCCAAACACACAATATTATAGATCTCTTGCAGTTTGCCTACAGGGCTAAACAAAGATAAGCGGACCAGAAATAGAACAAAATACAACATATATCTATCCTGTGGAAGTAAAGATTCAGTGGAGTTTCACAGCAGATACGGACCATTGACTAAATGGCAGGTCTCCATTAAAGGCATTGTGTATGTGTTTTTCTGATCTTAACCACTAGGTGTCATTATTACTTATCGTTCCTTTAAGCAACATACTTATTGGTCTCCATCCAAATACCCTTAATAATAGCTTCTAGCTCCTGTTCCTTGACCTTTCATAGGGGCAACAGTAAGAAGTCTGTGTTGAGGAAAATAAATATCTTAGCTGTATTCATATGGGAGTGCTGAGGAATGCATGAGTTTTGACTGTCTCCCCCTTTGAGGGTAAGATAAACATTACATGAGTTTTATGGCGGGAGGGAGGGGGTAGGTCATTTGGCTTGACCCCTTTGCGGAGTGGAGGAGTCTCTTTGTTTGGGGAGTGCATGGGCAGGCAGGGCAGATGGCAGGTGGCCCACAGACCCCCTCCCTCCCTAACTCAAAGAAGGAGGGCAGTCAGTATTAAAAGGATGTCTTTTTTAAACTTTGATCAGACAAAAGCTGTAATACCTGGGAGAAGGACGTAGATAACACTGGTAATGTAAACTTTTGTCTCCATTGGGAATTCCTAATGAATTGAATATGCATATTACAATGTTTACCTCTGATCAATGTTTTTCCTCATTTACTGCCAAATCTTAAACCGGGGTAAAAATAGGCCTTCAGAGCTAAGCAGGAGCAGGCCTGTACTTCTAAATTAATATCTGTCATGGGTAGGAAAGGAGCTTCAGAATGCTGTGCCGATTTCGGACAGCCTTTAACTCCGACGTCGTTACATGAGGGAAATGCACATGAATGATGCAAGTCTAATCCGGGTCTACAGTTAAGCTTGAATGGGGAACCACTCGGAGATTTCCCATCTCTCAGGATATAAAACAAGGAAATCCAATTACTGTTTTTCTGTTGGTGATGCAAATGTTAGTGCTGCAGATACAAAATGATTAATTTGAAGGAATCACCATCTCAGGTCAGGAGATCAAATGCTGTCAACTAGCAGATGATACAGCCAATTTCTTGAAAGATAAATTTCAGGTAAAAAAGATTTTGCACTGTATTGATGCTTTCTCTAAAGTATCTGGGCTCACTTTAAAACTTAAAAATGTGTTCTGTTTCCTCTTTATGAGGGTTGTTTGATTCCTGTCAAACAAGAAGCAACTTAGTTGGGAATAAAGGTGTGCCAGGATTAGTCAGAGAGAGTAATAACCAACCTTCAACATTTATTTGATATATATTTGATTTGTGGCTCATGAGAGACAAATAACTGAAAGACAGAATCCTTTTATCCAAATCATCAAGGTTATGTCGTTTAGTATATCCTGCAAAAGTGATAGATGTTCCTAAACACGTCAAAAGAAAGTAGACTGGGCTCTTTATAACTTCATCAGGAAAAATAAATCTCATTATCTAAATAGATCAGTACTTCATGATCCTCATCAGGGGGGCTTAAATATGCTGAATTTCAACACATTGAATCTGATATTAAAGTTGAACTGGATCAAACATTTTATTACAGACAAGCATAAATTGTGGTTCCTAATACCAAACCTCATCTTTAAGAAAGTTGGAGGTTTGAATTCCTCCTTAAATGTGATTTTGATGTAAACAAACATCCAATTATCTAATTTTCACAGACAGATTTGATCATGTTGGCTTCTTATGTGCAAACACAACTTTTCCGCAAAAAAAGTTTTTATTTGAAACAACAATATATTAAATATGAAAATAAGGCAATATTCTATGAGAATTGGATCCAAAATAATATCATTTCTGTATCCCAATGAGTGAAATGAAAAGGTAATCACCTTGCATACACCGAGTTTTTGAGGACATTTAATTTCCCAGTGTCTTCAAAAGAATATAATACGGTTTTTGATGCAATTCCTACAGGTTTTGTCAGGCTGTTACAAAATGGAAATGGATCAAATACACAGGCACCATCGAAAAAGGATATTATCATAAATAGTATCAATATCCTGGACACAAAATATAACAACAAATTCTTTAGGCCTATGATTCAGTTTCCTACAACTTCTCATTGTAAATTTATCTGGAATAGTATCTTTGAGAACATTAATTGGTCATTCACCTGGACTTATTTGGTTTCCATTAAGATAAAGTACATTTTAAAATAATCCACCAGATATATTCAACAAATCAATTTATTAACAGATATAGAAATGTCTTGGATGAGTCCTGTATCTTCTGTAAAACACTTTGCGAAACAATTTGCCATTTCTTCTTTGACTGTATTTATGTTAATTTTTTTTGGACTGAAATTGATCACTTATTTCAAGTATATTGTGGCATTAAAGTTATGCTACAATATAAGGACATTAAAGCTCTGGACTTATTTGGAAAATTCTATATCCATAAACGTAAGTGGTGTGATGTAAAACCTGATATTTTTCTATTTAAGGTTGAACTGAAAACCTACTGTGACAGGAAACTGGGCAGGCAGGATTCAAATGACAACTTAGACAGGTTCCAAAATACTGTGGTTTAATGACAGTCCAAAGGTCAGTCCATGGAGAATCAGTCGAGAGGGCAGAGGTATCCAAAAAGCACCGGGCTGAGGCAGAGACGAAGCACAAAAAAGGTCCAAAAGTCACCAGAGGCTAGAAAGCTTGGGAAAAGGGCTGGAAAGCTTTCTGGAAGAAACAAATACAAACTGGCATGGAGGGAAGGGAACAGACTGATTAAACACACAGGTGGCCTTCAGATCCTGAAGGACACTTTATTTGTCAGGTTATCAGCTTCAGTAAGATTACATTTATTATTGTTAATGTTTATGGGTACAACTCACATGCAGAACATGTTCAGTTATTTAATGTTATTGGTGACAAAGTTAAGAGCTGGCTAACAAAATCAGCAAAATCAAACGTTCTTACCGGGGAACATTTCAGTGTTGTTATAAACCCTTTAATAGATAACCAATAAGTAAGACATACAATACCAAGGATAGTTGTTTATTTACTCAAAAACTACAAAAATATGTTTATTTTTCCGGTGTAGCTGTGACAACTGTCAGGTTATTGAATGCCAATGCTGTCGAGAAATGCAGGAAGTCCAAGATGAAATACTCAGAAAAGACGAAGAAGAGAGGTGTGTTACCCAGCTCTCTAGCTTTGAGACATGGTGTCTTAATGCTGATGGGTTCTGAATAGCAAACTTTGCCTACATCGATCACAACGGAGGCATGATCAGCATGCTCATCAACATGAGTAAGAACTACTCTACATTCACACAATAAAAAAACTTTCATATACACACGTACGCAACATGCATAGTGTCAAGTTGTGCCTTTAATTTGTGCAGCTTCCTCACTTGAAAGGATCGGAAGAGATCACGCAGATTTAAACAGCTGGGTTCTACTCAAAGACCGACAAGATTCCCTTTTTCTTCTTCTCTTTATTTTTGATTATCTTGAAGACAGGTGATCAAAACAATTGGTCTCGATGCAGGTAAAAAACCTTAAAGAAAACCAACAAATAACAAAATTACAAAATCATGTAAAGAACTTCAGTCAATTTATATTTTACAAGAAAACAACCTGATATTAAACCTTAAAGAAATGTAAATTCCTTTACTTGTATCCCATCAATAAATTCATTCATCTCTGCATTATTTTAGAGGATATTACACATGCTATTTTAAAAACTGTATAAAGCAAACAACAAACAAATGAAGTGCAAACTGCATCAGCTGAGCAATCAGCCCCGTGGCTAAGCTAATGCTAACTGCTAACAGTCTGGGAGCTTTAACAGGTACTGATCCATCACAGAATGTGTGATCTTCCTTACCGGCTGCCACTCTGCTTGGTTGTAATCGTCTCCCAGGTCTCTGCACAGGCTTTTTACAAAGACTGCCTTTAAATGATGCCAGCCAGTCACTTACTTCAGTTTTCTTGTTTAGTTGCCAGTGCAGTGGATGTGCGTCGCCTTTTATGGTCCGTGTGAAACACAAGGTCCCGCCTCATCCAGCAACCAGTTCTGGCTTGCTGAAAATTATTATTATTATTATTTTTTTTTTTTTTTTTTCCTAGTTTTAAACTTCACACCTCCCACTCGATCTTTCCAAGAAGCGCAGGGAAGATCGCTCAGTTCATCTCACTAGGTAGATTCTTGCTTCTCTCCAATCTGATTCTTGAGCTGTTCCTCCACAGGTAATAGGATGACGAGCCGTCTCACATCCCTATGAAGGATGGTGCCTTTGTCTTTTCCTCCAGTCACTCGAGAGACAGACTTCTGCTTGGGAGCCCGTACCACGGGAACGCAGTAGCTGGGGACAATCTTGATGTAGACATCTCTTACAATACCTTTAGTATCAGGATTGGTGCTGACGACTCTGCCAAGTGTGAACTGACCCCTCAGTGCATTCTGGTCACTTAACCAGACAATATCTCCAACAGCTACATTTCTTTGTGCAGTATGCCACTTGCTCCTTACAAACAGGTTTGGCCCAGCGAGTTGTCTCCAGCTCCTCCAGAACTTGGTCACTGCAGATTGCATTGCTCCGAGCCGCTTGAATGAGTAACTAGAAAAATCAAAGGTTTTAACATCTCCACACTGAGATGCTCTGCCAAGTAAGAGACTGTTGGGTGTAATGTACTCGATACTGTCCTCCTGACTCTGCACTCTAGCATCTATTGGTCGTTCATTTGCAAGATTGGCTGCAATGTATAGGGTTGTGTGAAACTCACTATAGCTGAGTCCAGATTCTGGGCCAAGACTTTGGAATGCTCTCTTCACGATGCCGACAGCTGCTTCAGCGGCCCCATTCCTGTGTGGCGAGTCAGCAGGAAGGACATTCCACACCCACTCTGTTCCATTTCTTGTTGCAGCCTCCTCCAGATTTACTTTGTCTTGGTTGTCCAGGTACCTGTACAGTTCTTCTAAAACTGGTTTTGCACCAATAAAATTTGTGCCTGGGTCAGACCAGATCTTCTGTGGGTGCCCCCTGATAGCAGTGAATCTCTGATATGCCAGGAGGAAACTCTCAGTTGATAACGAACTTGCCAATTCAGTGTGGATAGCTCTGCTAGCCATACAGCAAAAGACGACTCCCCAGACCTTTTGTGTCACTCTCTTTTTGATGTCGTCTCTCACACGATAAGGTCCGAAAAGGTCAACTGAAGTGAACTCAAAAGGAGCAGCAGGCTCAGTTCTTTCAGGTGGCAAATCTCCCATGACTTGTTGACATTTCTTTGCTCTTTCTTTCCGACAAACTATGCAGCTGTTGACAACCTTCTGGGCTAGCCTTCTTGCCCTTACGACCCAGGCTTTCTGTCTCATCTTGAGCAAGGTTTCAGCAATTCCACCATGCCCATTTTTGTGGGCTTCCCAGGCCAACAACGTGGACACCCAAGCATCATAAGGCAGGATGGGAACAGCAATTTTATCCTCTTTGAAGATCTGTACTCTTCCTCCACAGACTAATAACCCAGACTCTTGGTCACGATAAACCACCAGTCTGTCTGTGGTAGTGCTTGGAAAAATCACACCCTTTTGAGCGGTAAGAAATACATCCCTTAAAGCGTCTTCTCGTTCTCTTACTGAGATAACTCCTGCTAACTGGACAGCCTCCCACTTTGGATCACCTGCAGCTGGATTTCCACTGATGAACCTCTTCGCTGCTCTCCAGATCCAGGCAACCACCTTGATCAGGCGTGTCAGACTGCTGAAGCGCCTGACATTCACAAGGTTATGTAGCATTGCAGGAGGTCTCCGCTTCTCTGTAGGAACCTGGTTTTGACATTGTGCTAGTTCGCCATTCAGTTTTTTCTCTCTTGCCCTGGCCCTTGTCATTGCAGCAACAAATGCTTTCTTCTGCAACTTGTTGATGTTGTCTCTTGCTACAGCTGCAAGGTTCTTGGCTGATTTAATTGGCCATTCTTCTACAGGAGATCTTAAAAAAGGAGGTCCATCTTGCCATTCAGAACCAATATCAAGATTTTTAGGACTAGCTCCCCTGGTGATTACATCAGCAATGTTCTGGTGACCAGAAATCCACCACCAGTCATGGATCCTTGTATTGCCTTGTATCTCTCCAACTCTATTGGCAACAAAGGTCTGAAAGCCATAACTCTCCCTTTGAATTGCACCAAGGACCGTCTGGCTATCAGTGAAATGATACCACTGCTCTACAGAAATATGGCTGTTTTGTTCAAAATACTTCTTTAGCCGTGATGCAAACACTGCTCCACATATTTCTGCCTTGACAGCATCGCCTTTTTGATCTAAAGGAGTTAGCTTGGCCTTTGACTCTACCAGCCGGATGATTGGGCCTTGGTCTGACTCCCATCTCAGATATAGCACTGCTCCATAAGCTTGTTCGCTGCCATCTGAAAATGTTATAGCAATAGGACCACTATGACTGATGCCGAGTGGAGTCAGTGCTCTGGTGAACTTTACTTTGCCAAGCTGAACATACTCCTCGAAGAGCTTAATGGCATCCTCTCTTAGGCCTTCTGACAGTGCCATATCCCAGGTATCTTTCACTTGGCTACTTGTGTTCTTCATCTCTTGGAAGGCCTTTCTCACCAAGATAGCTCCCTTTTGCTTTAGAGGAGCTGCCAAGCCAACTGGATCATACAGTCCCGACACCTGGCTAAGAAGGTCTCGCCTTGTCAAAGGGGATGGAGTTTGGGCTCTGACCTGCTCCAGCAGGAGGTCTTGTCCAAGCCGCATTTTCTTTTTCCTTTTTGAAAAATTTATCGCAACCATCATGTACAATTGGTCCTCTTCTACAATGTAGCCCAAGCCCAGTGCCTTGTTATCTTCATCCCGCATTTGGTTTGGTAAGATCATGTTTATTGTTTTTCCCTTCTCACTACTGTACTCTTTCCTCCCACTTTGCCCAGAAAAAATCCAAGGTTTGAGTTCAAATCCTCCAGCCTTTAGGATCTCCTCCACATTTGTCGTTATTTCCTTCAGCCGGTCAGGATCATTGTGAGAGGTAAGAATGTCATCGACGTAGCTGTCCTGTTGGAGAACTCGCTGTTCCTCTTTGAGGTGAGTGAAGGGTGGTAAGTTTGCAGTCTCCCTCATAGCCAATTGCGCAATGCACCCTGCTGGCTTGTCCCCAATATTGACTCTTGTGATTGCGTAATCCCCTATTTCCTCATTTTCTGTGTCACGCCAAAGGAATCTGTGCAGATGTACTTCTCTCTCATCCAGCCATACTGAATTGTACATCTTCTTTATGTCTCCCAACGCAGCATGAATTCCTCCTCGAAACCGAAGCAGGACGGCACGGATCTGGTTGAGAACATCTGGCCCTTTCATGAGCAGATCATTCATACTCAAGCCTTTGAACTTTTGACTACTATTCCATACGAGTCTAACGGGGGTTGTTACTGAATGTGGATTGGGAGCAATGAGGTGACTTACATACCATACAGGCCCATTCCACTTAACCATGGAGTCTTCACTTAACTTAACTGCAGCTCCTCTTATTAGCATGTCATGCACTTGTGCGGTGTAGGCCGCTTTCCACTCAGGATCTCTGGCTAGTTGTCTCTCAGTTCTGAGGTATGTGGCTTCAACTGCCCTCCTGTTGTTTGGTAAGGATGTTGGCTCTTCCAACCATGGATACTTGGCATGCCAATGAGGTTCTGCTGTGTGGCTGTCTCCTGTGACATAGGTGAGGCCCCCTCTTACCACCTCCAGCTCTCTTTCCTCTGCAAGAGTCATTTCCTTGCCGCCTGGTTGACAGTTCCCACAGCGACACCCTCCACATTTAGGGTCGCAGGCAGCACCGATGCTGTCCCATCTCCACCAGTCTAGGAAGTCTCTGTTCGAAGCTGCTGTCCTTGATGCCTTGGGATGGGTGGAATTGCAGCTGCCTGATGGAGGCTGAGCTTGGCATGGTACCTCGTGGATTATTTCCTCATATTTTTGCTGCAGCAGCCCTCATGGACCTTGCAAAATGTGTCTTGCTCATATGGGCTGACATTGTAAACTCCTCAAAAAGTTCTGGATGAGTTCCTCCAACTACTTTTCCAAGAGGCCCGTCCCACAACACAAGGTCTCCCACAACTTTGACTCTTTGATGAGCCAGCTGACCTTCACGATGGCTGATGAGAAGGCTTATTTCTCTAGGTCTCATGAGGTCATCTAGTGGTACTTCAGGGAACAATTTCTGGAGCTGATTTGCCGTCACATGCTTGTGAACATCTGCAATTGTGTCGAGGCCGTAACAAACCAACTGGTGGGACTTCAAGGTACCTTTGGCAGTTTTCACTCTAATCTTCAGTAGGTACCGCTTTGTCTCAACATGAACCTTCATCCCTCCGACCCCATGGACGACAAGTGTAATTTCCTCGCTTCTGAGGTTCAGCCTACTTGCAGCTTTATGGGTTATGTAATTTGTGTCCGATGCCAAATCAATCAAAGTCCCAATTTTTTGCCCAGCATTAGCTGTAACTTTAAGAAGCATCATTAGGACTGGAAGTTCTTGCAGCCCACTATCAAACAAGAGGTTCAGTTGGTCTTTTATAGTGTTTAAAGCTCTGGCTGCAGTGTTTGAAAACACATCTCTACACTGCTTTGCTAGTTCAGGTGACAGTTTCTTAAGGAAATCCTCCTGATCTTCGGTTCTGGCACCCTTATTTTCCTCTGGACCAACTTTGCTTCTCCTCTGAGCAGCATTGATTTTCTTTCCTTCAGCATTTGGACACAGATGGTAATGATGCTCAGGATAGCCTCCACCCCTGCAGCTCTGATTCCTGCACAAAAACCCAGATTTACAACAAGAGTCCTCATCATGAACCTCTAGACATTTCCTGCATGCTCCCAGCTTTCTTACAGCCGCATTCCTCTCAGAAATCGTTAACGTCCGGAACTGCTTACAAAAGTAAAGCCTTTTTCTGTGCTTTGTGTCGCCGCAGACAATGCAGCCTGTATACTCACTGCTTCCTTTAACTGTCTTGGTTCTGGCATACCTCGGTTCCATTCTGGTTTCCCTCCTGCTTGGCTCCTCCTCCCTCAAATAAGCAAGCTGCTCATAAATGCTCTCTTGCTCTTTTAGAAACGCCAACAGGTTGTCAAACCTGCTCTCTGGTGTCACAGAATTTCTCTTGTCTGCTGCATACACAAGCCACTCCTTTTTGAGGGTCTCCGGAAGCTTGCTCTCAATTGACCTGGTTACGAGAGGGTTCTTGATGGCGCCAGTGTCTCCTAGATCACTCAGGTCTTTTAGGGCTTTCTCCACAACCTGGATTAATTCTACAATCCTTCTTGGCTGATTACCCCTGACAGCCGGGACACTTTGCAGCTCTTCCACTATTTCAATGGCAATGACAGTCCGGTTCCCATATCGGTTCTCAAGAACACGGAAAATGTCATCCGCGGTGTTGTAGGACGTAAGGCGAAGATCTTTTATCAGTTTTTCCTCAAGACTATCAAGTAGCTGGACTTTCTTGACCCCTGCTGAACCAGTTGGTTCTCCTTGTTTTTGGAGAGCCTCCCAATCACTTTTCCATCTAAAGAAATCCCGTTTATTTCCACTAAACCTTGGGAGAGCTGTTGGTTTTAATTTAATAGCTGGCAGTGGATAATTAGAATAAATCCCTATTTCGGTTTGTCTTTGATCATCCATTTTTATCTTTGTTTGTATAAACTCAGCGGTCCTAGAAACTAACCTGGGAACATAGCAGTCAATCCCCCTCAGCTTGTCCTGAATAACCTTCTGAGCATCTTGAGGAATCCATCTTTTCCACCGGCTATGAACCTCTTTCGCAGTGTTTACAAGCTCTTTAAGATGGTTGAGGATAAAGATGTATGCTTCCTTTTCTACATCTGGTCGGAAAGCAGCAGCACGCTCACATTCAGTCTCTGCTATCTGGATTGCCATTGACACTTCAGCTTCCCCAAAGCTGCTCCACAGAGTGTTTTGGATTAAGCTTTTGACTTCTTTTAATCTCCCTTCACACTCACTTACAGTGTTTTCAAGGTCCGCTTGTTGGTGTTCAGGTACTACAGCCTCATCGTTGCCCAGCTCTGAGCCCTTCTCTGCCTCTAGTTGAGCAATGATGCCAGACTCCAAATCATCATTTGCAGTCATAACTTTTTCAGCATCCAAGCCAAGTTTGTTGAAACTGTCCTTAAGTTCCTCTTCTGACATGTCCATATGATTTCGCTTTATGCTGTTGACAAGACGAGAGAATGACCTCTTTGCTGTGGTTCTCTCCACCTTTAACTGCTCAATAGATTTCCCAGCAGTTTGATCTGCCATCTTTGGGACACAGGGTTTTAAGGTGTGAGCAATCCACAGCCGGTTTTTTACTGTCAAGTTGTGCCTTTAATTTGTGCAGCTTCCTCACTTGAAAGGATCGGAAGAGATCACGCAGATTTAAACAGCTGGGTTCTACTCAAAGACCGACAAGATTCCCTTTTTCTTCTTCTCTTTATTTTTGATTATCTTGAAGACAGGTGATCAAAACAATTGGTCTCGATGCAGGTAAAAAACCTTAAAGAAAACCAACAAATAACAAAATTACAAAATCATGTAAAGAACTTCAGTCAATTTATATTTTACAAGAAAACAACCTGATATTAAACCTTAAAGAAATGTAAATTCCTTTACTTGTATCCCATCAATAAATTCATTCATCTCTGCATTATTTTAGAGGATATTACACATGCTATTTTAAAAACTGTATAAAGCAAACAACAAACAAATGAAGTGCAAACTGCATCAGCTGAGCAATCAGCCCCGTGGCTAAGCTAATGCTAACTGCTAACAGTCTGGGAGCTTTAACAGGTACTGATCCATCACAGAATGTGTGATCTTCCTTACCGGCTGCCACTCTGCTTGGTTGTAATCGTCTCCCAGGTCTCTGCACAGGCTTTTTACAAAGACTGCCTTTAAATGATGCCAGCCAGTCACTTACTTCAGTTTTCTTGTTTAGTTGCCAGTGCAGTGGATGTGCGTCGCCTTTTATGGTCCGTGTGAAACACAAGGTCCCGCCTCATCCAGCAACCAGTTCTGGCTTGCTGAAAATTATTATTATTATTTTTTTTTTTTTTTTTTTTTCCTAGTTTTAAACTTCACACATAGAATTTCTTCAATAAACATATATAACTGTAATATTTTTTTCAGAAAGTATTGGTACATGGCATACAGACAGTTTGTAAGCATGAGTTGGGGACATCTAGGAAGACAGAGTTCCACTACCATCATGTGTGGTTAACAAGATCCACAACACTTTTCCTGCAGAGGATTACACTGGGTTCAAGTTCTCTCATCTGGAGTTAGACTGGTACCTTGACATACGTTCTCAATGTGTCTTTGTCAGGGTGGTGGAATCCACTGCTCAGAGGAGGAGGTTCTTCTATGGGATCATCAGGCTGGTCCCCACATATGTCATTGAGTTGACTAGTCCTTAATTAATAGGGCATTGATGGATGGATGGATGGAGGGATGGATGGATGGATGGATGGATGGATGGATGGATGGATGGATGGATGGATGGATGGATGGATGGATGGATGGATGGATGAATGGATGTAACTACAAAATATTTGAGTTAACTTTTTTTTGTAAACGAAAAAACGTGTGAAAGAAAATGTTGTACAATAATTGTTTCTTATGCTCACTTCACATTCACCAAAGGTAGGATCATCTAGAAGTTTCCTGACCACATAGGCACCTTTTTTTTTTCCACTTGGGAAAGTATTAGCTCGATTACGCTTTCCCTTTCATTGTAGTCTTTATTGCTCTTTCTGCATTTTCATTGAAAAGCAAAACAGCCAGCAATGTTCTGCAAAAGTAGGGATTCATTACCACATGTCTTTTATTGTAAGGATTATTTAGCATCAATAAGGAGCACAATTATTTTCAATTAAGTGTATGACCTGCATAGTTGACCAAGATAAGGGAATGGGTATGGTAGATCTTAGAGGCAAAGTGATTGAGCAGACTGAAAGGCTTCAAGTGAATATGTGTGTTCTCTGACAGAAGTTTACCTGATGTCTTTCAGGAGTCTGGTTGAAGAAATAACCTTTTTAAGTCTCACATCATTTTGAACATGTGAATATTGATTTTAAACAAAGGTAAAACTGGGAAACTTTATCAGTGTGCTTGTACATACATAGATTTACATAGAAATAATATTTTTTGGTTTTAGACATTTTATTCTTCCTCTTGTCCAGTCAGCCTTCTATGCAAACAGCGAGGAACGAGGTCATTGTTGTGTTGGTGGATGTTCACACTGTGATTGAGCAGAGACAATCATGTTTCAGGTTGCCTTCTGTTCAGAGCAAAAGGGATAAACATTCATTTATTTCTTGTATCTCCCACTTTAATTCAGGTAGTGTGAGGGGTTGTTGGTCTCATGGTTTAGGTATTTATTTTTTATAGTTGATGGAAACAGTTTTAACGTAGTTTTACTGTGATTTTCAGTGGTGCGTTGTTGTTTCCCAAAGTGATGGATTTCACAAATTAAGTATTATGTATTGATTTACGTTTTCTTTCAGTCCTATCAGCACCTTTATATGTTTTAGTTTTTAACGTCCTTCAGCTGAAGCAGAGGAATCTAGTGCCATGTCCTCTAGTTAAATGTTGTTTGTCTGTTTTCTTTTTTTATTGTGACTTGCTGTAAAACTAATTTGCCATTGTGAAATTAATAAAGAGGAATATAGTATCCTGTACTCGTGTTTACTAGCTTTAATAAAAAGCTTGTTTTAAATTTCTGTAGAAAAAGGAGCTGTAAATCATTTTAGATCTGAAACATAACATATTTATTAACTTCACCCAATTTCTTATTTATTCTCAGTTTAAAGAACAGGAAATGGGTCGGTCTTTCTTCAGAACTCCTGCTTTACTCAGTGGGATTTACTAAATAGTCCACCAAGGTCTGTTCTTGAGTGAAAGTCAATGGAGGTTTTGTGTTCATCTTTACTATGAAATTGAATTAAAACCAAAAAACCTGGCTGATAAAAAACGAGCGCTTTGTGTTGTATCTTCCATTTTTAAAGGATTTTAATTTGTCTGTATCGTCTTTCAGAAGAATCACATCAGGGAAACTTTGTCTGCCAGATCTTTTTTAAACTGCATCAACCTCCAACCTTGTGCTAGAAAAACAAATTTGTGTCAATTTTTTTATTGTGGTCAAAGACCACATTCCCATCACCCTGATCAGTAGCTCCACAAATTCTCTCACAGAATCAAGTCAGGACTCCAAAATGTAGACATTGCTTCTAGTGAGGAGAAACATGCTGGTCAAATTAAAAGATTAATCTAAACCTAAATCTGCCAGAGTCAAGTCAGAACTTCTTAACGTTGATATTTGTTCAAGCGAGAAGCAACATCTTGGTCAAAACAAAAGATTAGGTTAAACCTAAATCTGCCAGGGTACGAAGAAGTTGGGCTCGGTGGAGAAGGAGAAGATGTCAATGTTGATTATATGAATGTTGCTCCATTTACTGCCAAATGTGAAAGATCTAAAAGTAATAAAAACCAAAGTTAATCATAAATATTTGCTCTCATATGTGAGATCAGTGCTTGGTGATGTTTCTGTCAGCTCTGTGTTCAGTGGTCTGTATCAGAGTCTCTTCCTCCTCAGCAGCTGCAGTCAGTTTCTGCTCTAACAGCTCAGTGAGTCTGCAGTCTGACTGAGGGAGGTTTTTGTACGGCTACTAATCACTGTGTGAACACATCTTCACCGTTTACTTCATGGTAACTCTGACAGTAATAAACTGCTGCATCTTCAGCCTGAACTCCACTGATGGTCAAAGTGAAGTCAGTCCCACTTCCACTGCCACTAAACCGAGCTGGTGTTCCTGATTGAAGTTTATGTACGTATTGTATCAGGAGCTTTGGAGGCTGTCCTGGTTTCTGCTGATACCAGTACATACCCTGGTCATCATCAGACCAGCGGTAAACAGCAGGATTTGTGGTACACTTGATGGTGGCAGTGGATCCTGGTGTAAATGTCACCAGTGGAGGCTGAGTCACAGTCACCTGAGCGCTTCATCCTGCAGACAAAAACAAATCCTTCATTTATCAGCAGAAAGAAATGAGAGAAAATGCAGCACATCATGCTGGAAATGTTGCTGAGGGAATGAACCTGTAAAACAGCAGCAGGTCAGCGTCCAGATGAGGATGGTGATGAGGGTCATGGTGCTGGTTGTTTCTGCTGGCTCCACTGACAGGTCTGAGTCCTGCAGTGTTGAACTCACAGGACTATAAACCTTCTCAGTTCCCTGGAGGATCAGCTGACCATGCAAAGCCTCCTCTCTATGGAAAGGATTGCTCTGCTCTCAGCACGCTGAAGATAAACACAGACACAACATCAGCACAAATAGTTTAGCCATTTAAACCATTCAGGATCTTATTGGAATACAAGAAGAGAAAATAGAGACAACATGAAGGATTTTCAGTATTTGGATTAAATAATTTCTCTCTTCCAGGTATATGTATAATTCTCCTGTTTTACTAAAACTCACAGGTGAAGATATTATTGATTACTAGACGTTACCCTTAGTTAAGGATTTATTATTTAAATTATGAAAAAAATTTTTTTTAGGTTTTAAACAGAATAAAAGCTGAATTATTAAAGAATGTCTCAATATCTCACAGGAAGAAAAATAACTTCTGTTTCTCTTGGGTGATAAAATAAAAAAATCTTAAATTATTAAAACATTTAAAGCTGAATGATGATGGATGGATGATTTATAGATTAAATAAAGTATAAATGTAATTTATTTATACTGAAAAGCAGCATTTCTGCCAAGAACTGGCTGCTGACAGTGCAGGAGGTTTTTGTACGGCCTCTTAATGACTTTGTATCACTGTGGTACACTTTTGGTGGAGGAACCAAACTCACCGTTGACTGTAAGTACCAGAAAGCTTCACTTTGTGGCCATATTCATATTATGATATTGTTTTGACTTAACTGATTAAATTGACATCAAGGTTTGTACACTTTACATTATTTAAATAATGATTAAATCTCCATTCACAATGAATGAATGAGCTTTGCAGAAGTCAGTGTTTCATCAGGGCTGAAAATGGTTCTAATGATAGATCCTGTTAAAATAATCTTGTCTATAAAATGCATAGTTCAATAATAATATATTGTTAATACTTTAAATTATTTAAGCTTCTTTTTTTCCTGACAACCAATCTTCATTTTTCCTTGGTTTTTAATGTTTTTATTAGTTTATTTTCACTTCTTATTTAAAAAAATTTCCCTAACTTTTATTTTAAAGAAAGGTTTGGACAGTATATCTCCATGTTTAGAAATTAGCTTTGCAAAAGTCAGTGTTTCTTCAGAATTGGAAATGTTTAAAATCATACATTGTATATGTCTAGTAATGCCTAATGTATAGGTCAAAATTACATTGCTACTTACTACATACTTACTAAATATTTGAAGTTTCAATTCTTTCTGACAACCAAGCTTAGGTTTTACTCTATTGTTTTTTCATTTTTTATTAGGTTATTTTCACTTCTTATTTAAGCAAACATTAATTTTATAATTAATAATCTTAGATCGGGATTTTGATCTGGATTTTAGTTAAATAGAGCTAATATTTTCTGAGTAAACTCAGATCTTCTTGGTGTTCGTGGTTCATTTGTTTTCCGTGGCGTTTTAAGGAAGTGAAAGAAACAGATGTCAACGTCTGAACTGTTTCCACCAGTGTTTCAGCTCTCAGTTCAATCATCCCAGGGTTTCATCGTTAAGAGTCACATAATATGAGGGACAGATGAAGATGTCATCAGTAATTATGGATAATGAAGCTCTGAAGGTGTTTTTAGCAGCTTTCATTCTCATTGCTGCCTCTTTTCTCCCCCTCTCTACTCCAGTGGGTGTGGTGCGGCCCACCCTGACTGTCCTCCCCCCCTCCAAAGAGGAGGAGGAGCAGCAGAGCAGCGTCACACTGGTGTGTCTGGCCAGCGGAGGCTTCCCCTCAACCTGGAGGCTGGGCTGGAAGGTGGGGGGCAGCAGCAGGTCCTCAGGGGTGTCTAACAGCCTGGAGGTCCTGGGGAGGGACGGCCTCTACAGCTGGAGCAGCACCCTGAGCCTCCCTGCAGACCAGTGGAGGAAGGCGGGCTCAGTGAGCTGTGAGGCCAATCAGAGTGGACAGAGTCCTGTCACTCAAAGCCTGGACCCTGCCCGCTGCTCAGAGTAGAGCCTCAGCTTCATGTCTGCAAGTCAGGATGCTCTCAGAGTTTATTCAGCAAGATTACTTTTCATGTTCACACTGATTTCTAAAACTCATCTTACTAATGTTCTCTGATAAAAGTAGAAGTGAAGGATTGTTTCAATAAAAGTACAGATATATGATAATCACTGTCTTTGTTTTTATTTCTCTGTTACAAAATTAATGTTCTTGATCAAATCTCATTTCATGATGTTTTTCCACCTGCTCTAAAGTTTCTAGAAGATTTTAGATGCTTGCACTATTAAAAGCCTGCAGGTATAAATATGGTACAAACACCGCAGTATCAGAAAACTTATTGAAATACATATTTATAAAACCACATTTTAACAGATTGTTTTTAAATTGATCTATAGTTACATTTGTCTTTTTTAGCTGTTCTGTGTTTTTCCTGCTAACTTCTGTGATGTGTTCACTGAACCATTTCACCTCACAGACTCTCTGCACCTGCAGCCTTCAGTCAGACTGAAGGAGGTTTTTGTACGGCTCTAAATCACTGTGTGAACGCACCACCACCATGGTAACCCAGACAGTAATAATCTCCAGCATCTTCAGCCTGAAAACCATTGATGGTTTAAGTGTAATCAGAACCAGATCTGCCTCTGAATCTAGATGGCGTTCCTGAGAACAAAGTTGAAACTCTGTATATAAGAAGTTTGGGAGGCTGTCCAGGTTTCTGAAGGTACCAACTGAGATCAGCACCAATATTAGAACTTCCTGTGGCGCTGATGGTCACAGTCGATCCAACACTAACTAACTTTGATCCTTCAGACTGAGTCAGAAAATGAGAAATGAACATTTTAAATCAGAATGTCAAAGAAAAATGGCAAAAATGTAAAACCTTTGAGTTTAAACCAAATCAATGAGACAGATTTAAAAGTGAGTCTGACCCTGAGTGAGAAAACCCAACAGAACAACCAGAGTCAGTGGAGACATCATCCTGATGCAGGTTTCAGTGTCAGAGCAGAAACACACTTTGGACCTTCTGGAACAGCGGCAACTTAAACTGGGAGGAGCAAATCCACAAACTTGTGGATGCATACATCCACAAATTCTCCCTCAGATTCAAGTCAGGACTCTGGCAGGGCCACTCCAAAGTGTTGACATTACTTCCAGTGAGGAGAAACATGCTGGTCAAATTAAAACAATAATCTAAACATAAATCTGCCAGCGGACCAATAATTTGGTCTCAACTGTAATAATAAGAGAACTTTATTGATCTCACAAAGGAGAAATTCACTTCTGCATCTTGACCCATCCACTTGGGGAGCAGTGGGCTGCCACTGTGCGCCAGCTGGGGGCCCAAAACGGCAGCTTGTGGGAGTTGAACTCAGAACCTCTGGGACTGAAGCTCTGTGCTCTAACCACTAGGCCACCACTCCCCCACAGTGGTGGGAGAATCTATAGAAGAAGATGCTAATATTTATTATATGAATGTTGATCCATTGACATCTTGATGTGAAAGATCCAAAAAGACTAAAAGTTGAATAAATATAATAAATGTTTGCTCTCATGTGTGAGATCAGTGCTTGGTGATGTTTCTGTCAGCTCTGTGTTCAGTGGTCTGTATCAGAGTCTCTTCCTCCTCAGCAGCTGCAATCAGTTTCTGCTCTAACAGCTCAGTGAGTCTGCAGTCTGACTGAGGGAGGTTTTTGTACGGCTACTAATCACTGTGTGAACACGCCGCCGCTATGGTAACTCTTACAGTAGTAAACTGCTGCATCTTCAGCCTGAACTCCACTGATGGTCAAAGTGAAGTCAGTCCCACTTCCACTGCCACTAAACCGAGCTGGTGTTCCTGACTGAAGTTTATGTACATAATATATAAGGCTCTTTGGAGGCTGTCCTGGTTTCTGCTGATACCAGAACATACCCTCCTCACCACCAGACCAGCGGTAAACAGCAGGATTTGTGGTACACTTGATGGTGGCAGTGGATCCTGGTGTAAATGTCACCAGTGGAGGCTGAGTCACAGTCACCTGAGCGCTGCATCCTGCAGACAAAAACAAATCCTTAATTTATCAGCAGAAAGAAACGAGAGAAAAGGCAGCACATCATGCTGGAAATGTTGCTGAGGAAATGAACCTGTAAAACAGCAGCAGGTCAGCGTCCAGATGAGGATGGTGATGAGGGTCATGGTGCTGGTTGTTTCTGCTGGCTCCACTGACAGGTCTGAGTCCTGCAGTGTTGAACTCACAGGACTATAAACCTTCTCAGTTCCCTGGAGGATCAGCTGACCATGCAAAGCCTCCTCTCTATGGAAATGATTGCTCTGCTCTCAGCACGCTGAAGACAAACACAGACACAACATCAGCACAAATAGTTTAGCCATTTAAACCATTCAGGATCTTATTGGAATACAAGAAGAGAAAATAGAGACATTTACAACTTTACTAGATGGAATACATTTTTTCAATTATGAAGGTATGTGTTTTTTTAGCCTAACTTCAACTTGTATTGACATTATTCCTCAATTAAATATTCTACAAATTTCTATATAAACTGAATAACTTACTTTTTGCTGTGTTTATGTTATTTAAATTGAGCTTCTAATTCTAATCATCTCAACAAAGAAGACAATAGAGAGAGAGGAGAACTCTTTCTTTCATTGATAAAAAGTAACAACAAACTCCTGAAAAGAAATATGATTTTTGATCGTAAATGGAAGAAATGTAATCTGTGTTACATGACTGCTTTTGAACAAAAGCATTAGCTTCAAGTTTTAGGGTAAAAACTTTATTTCTTCAGTGGAAAGATGTTTGCTGACAGTGCAGGAGGTTTTTGTACGGCCTCTTAATGACTTTGTATCACTGTGGTACACGTTTGGTGGAGGAACCAAACTCATCCATCACTGTAAGTACCAGCATTTCATCTTATCTGATACAAAACTTAGTTTTTAAATACATTTAGCTTAAACATTACTATTTTTGTTATACTGAACCTTTTATTTAATTTTTTTGAAACTTTTGTATTGTTGACATCTTGGACAATTTTTCACAATAAGTTCAGACAAACTATTTTCTTATGTTGTTTATTTGATGATGAAATAACGTTTTTAAAACATTGTAATATTTCTTTATTTAAATAGTGATAGTGAATAGTGATATATTTTCTTTAGAACTTAGTGAAGGATCAAAATTTTTAAAGCACAAATACTTCTTTGCATTTTAAATGTAAATTACAAAAAATTGTTGTTGGCAAAGATAAGAAAATTAAAATATATATCTTTACTCGGAGTAGTTTGAGTTTACAGTTCGTTAGTTTGATGCAGTGAAGAGGAAGTGAAAAAGAGAGACGGAAAAGTCTCTAACTGTCTTCTGCCATTTTGTTTTTCATTAACCGGATCTTTAAAGAACCAACATATTTACAGTAAAATGTTATTTCTTTCATATTTATGTGACGCTGACATTATGTTGCTTATTCTATTGTTTCTAGCCAATTCTAACATTAAATTAAAACTTTACACTGAAGTAAATGAGTTTGATGGATTTATAAACCCCAACATCTCAAAGATCTGTCTCCTCTGTTCTAATAATATCATTTACTATAATAACTGTGTCTTGTCCAGCTGTGTGTCCTCCAGCAGAAGCTGATCTGCTCATTGTGTGTCTCTGCTCTCCTCTCCAGCTGGCCCCAAGGTCAGACCCTCAGTCTCTCTGCTGACTCCCTCCTCTGAGCAGCTCTCCAGGGGCTCGGCCACGCTGGTCTGCCTGCTGAGCGGCTACTCCCCTCAGGGAGCCGTTGTGAGCTGGGAGGTGGACGGTACCGAGGTGAGAGAGGGGGTCCTGACCAGCCCAGAGGAGGAGAAGAGCGGACGTTACAGCAGCAGCAGCACCTTAAGCCTGAGCCAGGAGACCTGGATGAAAGGAGAGATGTACTCGTGCAGGGTCCTCCATCACGACCACACCACGGCCCAGACCATCCAAAGGAGCCGCTGTGAGGGCTAGAGAGGCTGATGAAGCCCAGGACAGGAGTTCTGGGAGGGAGAGCAGGAGGAAATCACCTGCTGCTCTCATCAGTATGAGTCTGGATGGCTGGAAGAGAAGCTAAAGCTTTGTGTGACGCTGAACAACATTGCTGTGAATCAATAACTTAGATTAATGTGTGGAGCTCAGTAGCTGGATGGGAGTGGGATTCATTTGCTGTGGCTCTAATAAAGCTTGCTCTGATACATTACAATGGAGAGTGGTTCTTTTTAATGAAAAAATAAAAAAGATAAAAGTGGATTTATCAAGTAAAGAATGACACTTTAAATAACGGTCATTAAGGTAATTTAACAACAGCTCATGAAGAGAAGAAAGATTTGTTTTTCACATCCCTCCTTGCAATTCTTAATATATGAATATATTCTAAAATGTATGGATCAAGAGTGTCATCAAAAAACATGATTATTTTTTAATACAATTATTTTTTAACAGAAACTAAAAACCTCAAAACATTTAATTTAAATGTACTTTTAAAAATGTCGGTTCAGATTTGTGCTGGTGAGAAGAACAAACAACTTTCTGACATTATTAGTCATGACAATATTTCACATAAATATCAAAGATTTCTATGAAACGCCCTATGAAACAAAACGTACAACTACTAACAAATGCTCATACATACACTCACACAAGCACAACTATGCACTTGCATAAAGACCCCCAAACCGTCTCAATAACATAACTTTAGGCAAAGTGAGTTTATTTGTAGAGCACATTTCAGAAACAAGACAATTCAAAGTGCTCTATGTGACCAGAACAGAAAACATTATAGAGGAAAGCAGATTGCATTGGAACTCAATGTCCTTTTATCTCAATGTGACATATAAAAAACATCAAACTGTCTTACAATGAGAAGAATATCCTGTTTTATCAAAGGAAGTTATTCTAATGAAACAGGAAAATTATTTAAATGTTCATCCCCTCATTGGTCTGAAACTCTCACAATCAATCACATGTCCATCCACACTGCTGCTCGCTAAATTTATGCTCTGGAGGGTAAGACAGCATCACTTTTGTAGGCTTTGTTTTCTGTTCTGGTTTTGTTTTGTATTATCTGACCCTTTTGTTTTTAGTCTAAAAAATATTGTAAAATAATTTTAAGTGTCAAAGTTCAACAGGTTTGGGCATGCTGGTGGTGCAGCGAGTAGCGCGACCCATGTACAGAGGCCTTAGTCCTTTGCTGCATGTCTCTCCCCCTCTTCCACCCCCTTCCTCTCAGCCAGTGTTAAAAAAGCGAGCCACTGGAGCTGTGAAAAATCTCAAAAAAAAAAAAAAAAGTTCAACTGGTTTATTTAGAAATGTGTGATGGGGCAGATGGTCCAGGCTGAGACTCTGGGTACGGCAACTGGTCTGGCTTCTGTAAGACAAGTGGTGGGTGGATGTTCCAGGAAATAACTTCACTGTAGCAGCGGTGTTTTACTCAGTGTGAGGATCCAGTAACCCAAGGAAGGGATAAGTGTGTCCAGAAGCAGAGGTTGTTGGTAGCGGTGTAATTGGTAATGCTCTTTCTTATGGAGCAGCTGGAGGGTGGAGGTGGACAGGCTGGTGAATGTGATGCTTACTCTGGGGTTGCAACAGCAGGAAATCATGGAGGATGACAAAAACCTGGAAGCAGGGATAAGAACCAGTGGACAACAGCAGGGGATTCCAGGAACCCGGAGAAGACCAGGCTTGGAGACTTTGAGGAGAAAACAAGGAGTGTTAAAGCAAGAGAGAGATTAAAATGCATTAAGTGGAGAACAAGGAGGCCTGTTTTCCGCTCTATGAGAGATAACCAACTGGCTTGCTGTCAGGAAACGTTTCCTCTTTATCCAGCTCTTGATTGCCTCTTAACAAGCTGCACCTGTAGGCCTGCAGCACCTGTCACACACACACACACACACACACACACACACACACACACACACACACACACACACACACTGCTTCACAACACTAGAATTGGGGATTTATTTTATTCAGATATCTGATTAAAACTGTAAATAAACCATTACTGTTTAACTTTAGACTTGATTTTTGGTTTGTCATCTATGCTGCGTTTCTATAAGCCAGGATTTGACGGTCAGCTAAAGACAACAAGATTGCCCCTTTAAAAGGCGATCTTCAATAGAATTGGGTATAGAAAATGTTAAAGTCTGATGTGCGGCTAAAAATGCTGTTTAACTTGGCTTTTTTTATTTTATGCTTTACCCTCATGTTTCTGCAATTTGTATTGTGTTGACCAAAACAACTTCAATAAGGGCTGACAAAGGGTGATTTTGCCAAAAAGTTTTTAGAAATAATCGGAGGTGAAACTGCACAGTTCTCACATTCTATGAAAGATCCTTTAGTCCCTGATGGGAAATTCATAATTTCAAATCTGTGTTAATCAAGTGCTCTCTTCAAACTAAGCTCCTTACCGTAAAAATAAAAACTACAAGAATTGTAAAGATTTACGCAAAAAAAAGTTTATCAAAAGTCAGGACTCTGGCAGGGCCTCTCCAAAATGTTGACATTACTTCCAGTGAGGAGAAACATGCGGGTCGAATTAAAAGATTCATCTAAACCTGAATAAGCCAGGGTACAAAGAATTTGGGCTCAACTGCCAAATGGACTAAAAACTGAAGTTTATCATAAATATTTGCTCTCATATGTGAGATCAGTGCTTGGTGATGTTTCTGTCAGCTCTGTGTTCAGTGGTCTGTATCAGAGTCTCTTCCTCCTCAGCAGCTGCAGTCAGTTTCTGCTCTAACAGCTCAGTGAGTCTGCAGTCTGACTGAGGGAGGTTTTTGTACGGCTACTAATCACTGTGTGAAAACATAGCCGCTATGGTGACTCTGACAGTAGTAAACTGCTGCATCTTCAGCCTGAACTCCACTGATGGTCAAAGTGAAGTCAGTCCCGCTTCCACTGCCACTAAACCGAGCTGGTGTTCCTGACTGAAGTTTATCCACCAAATATATCAGGAGCTTTGGAGGCTGTCCTGGTTTCTGCTGATACCAGAACATATCCTGGTTACCATCATCCCAGCGGTAAACAGCAGGATTTGTTGTACACTTGATGGTGGCAGTGGATCCTGGTGTAAATGTCACCAGTGGAGGCTGAGTCACAGTCACCTGAGCGCTGCATCCTGCAGACAAAAACAAATCCTTCATTTATCAGCAGAAAGAAATGAGAGAAAAGGCAGCACATCATGCTGGAAATGTTGCTGAGGGAATGAACCTGTAAAACAGCAGCAGGTCAGCGTCCAGATGAGGATGGTGATGAGGGTCATGGTGCTGGTTGTTTCTGCTGGCTCCACTGACAGGTCTGAGTCCTGCAGTGTTGAACTCACAGGACTATAAACCTTCTCAGTTCCCTGGAGGATCAGCTGACCATGCAAAGCCTCCTCTCTATGGAAATGATTGCTCTGCTCTCAGCACGCTGAAGACAAACACAGACACAACATCAGCACAAATAGTTTAGCCATTTAAACCATTCAGGATCTTATTGGAATACAAGATAAGAAAATAGAGACATTTACAACTTTACTAGATGGAAAACATTTTTTCAATTATGAAGGTATGTGTTTTTCATGTAAAACTTCCACTTGTATTGACATTATTCCTCTATTAAATATTCTACAAATTTCTACAAAAACTAATTAACTTACATTTTGCTGTGTTTATGTTATTTAAATTGAGCTTCTAATTCGAATCATCTCAACAAAGAAGACAATAGAGAGAGAGAGGAAAACTCTTTCTTTCATTGATAAAAAGTAACAACAAACTCCTGAAAAAATATGATTTTTGATTGTAAATGGAGGAAATGTAATCTGTGTTACATGACTGTTTTTGAACAAAAGCTTTAGCTTCAAGTTTTAGGGTAAAAACCTTTTTTCTTAAGTGGAAAGATGCTTGCAGAGAGTGCAGGAGGTTTTTGTACGGCCTCTTAATGACTTTGTATCACTGTGGTACACGTTTGGTGGAGGAACCAAACTCATCCATCACTGTAAGTACCAGCATTTCATTTTATCTGATACAAAACTTAGTTTTTAAGTACATTTAGCTTAAACATGACTATTTTTGTTATATTGCAACTTTTTATTTTTTTTAAACATTGTAATATTTCTTTATTTAAATAGTGATAGTAAATAGTGATAGTAAATAGTGATATATTTTCTTTAGAACTTAGTGGAGGATCAAAATTTTAAAAGCACAAATACTTATTTGCATTTAAATGTAAATTACAAAAAAATTGTTGTTGGCGCAGATAATAAAATAAAATATATATCTTTACTCGGAGTAGTTTGAGTTTACAGTTCGTTAGTTTGATGCAGTGAAGAGGAAGTGAAAAAGAGAGACGGAAAATTCTCTAACTGTCTTCTGCCATTTTGTTTTTCATTAACCGGATCTTTAAAGAACCAGTAAAATGTTGTTTCATTCATATTTATGTGACGCTGACATTATGTTGCTTATTCTATTGTTTCTAACCAATTTTAACATTAAATTAAAACTTTACACTGAAGTAAATGAGTTGATAAACCCCAACATCTCAAAAATCTGTCTCCTCTGTTATAATATTATAATTTACTATAATAACTGTGTAGTGTCCAGCTGTGTGTCCTCCAGCAGAAGCTGATCTGCTCATTGTGTGTCTCTGCTCTCCTCTCCAGCTGGCCCCAAGGTCAGACCCTCAGTCTCTCTGCTGACTCCCTCCTCTGAGCAGCTCTCCAGGGGCTCGGCCACGCTGGTCTGCCTGCTGAGCGGCTACTCCCCTCAGGGAGCCGTTGTGAGCTGGGAGGTGGACGGTACCGAGGTGAGAGAGGGGGTCCTGACCAGCCCAGAGGAGGAGAAGAGCGGACGTTACAGCAGCAGCAGCACCTTAAGCCTGAGCCAGGAGACCTGGATGAAAGGAGAGATGTACTCGTGCAGGGTCCTCCATCACGACCACACCACGGCCCAGACCATCCAAAGGAGCCGCTGTGAGGGCTAGAGAGGCTGATGAAGCCCAGGACAGGAGTTCTGGGAGGGAGAGCAGGAGGAAATCACCTGCTGCTCTCATCAGTATGAGTCTGAATGGCTGGAAGAGAAGCTAAAGCTTTGTGTGACGCTGAACAACATTGCTGTGAATCAATAACTTAGATTAATGTGTGGAGCTCAGTAGCTGGATGGGAGTGGGATTCATTTGCTGTGGCTCTAATAAAGCTTGCTCTGATACATTACAATGGAGAGTGGTTCTTTTTAATGGAAAAATAAAAAAGATAAAAGTTGGATTCATCAAAAAAGGAATGACACTTTAAATAACGGTCGTTAAGGTAATTTAACAACAGCTCATGAAGAGAAGAAAGATTTGTTTTCAGATCCCTCCCTGCAATTCTTCATATATGAATATATTCTAAAATTTATGGATCAAGAGTGTCATCAGAAAACATGATTATTTTTTAATAAAATTATTTTTTAACAGAAACTAAAAACCTCAAAACATTTAATTTAAATGTACTTTTAAAAATGCCGGTTCAGATTTGAGCTGGTGAGAAGAACAAACAACTTTCTGACATTATTAGTCATGACAATAATTCACATAAAAAATCAAAGATTTCTATGAAACACCCCATGAAACAAAATGTACAACTACTATTAAATGCTCATACATACACTCACACAAGCACGACTATTAATTTGCATAAAGACCCCCAAACCGTCTCAATAACATAACTTTAGGCAAAGTGAGTTTATTTGTAGAGCACATTTCAGAAACAAGACAATTCAAAGTGCTCTATGTGACCAGAACAGAAAAAATTATACAAGAAAGCAGATTGCAGTGGAACTCAATGTCCTTCTATCTCAATGTCACATATAAAAACCATCAAACTGTCTTACAATGAGAAGAATATCCTGTTTTATCAAAGGAAGTTATTCTAATGAAACAGGAAGATTATTTAAATGTTCATCCCCTCATTGGTCTGAAACTCTCACAATCAATCACAGGTCCATCCACACTGCTGCTCGCTAAATTTATGCTCTGGAGGGTAAGACAGCATCACTTTTTTAGGCTTTGTTTTCTGTTCTGGTTTCGTTTTGTATTATCTGACCCTTTTGTTTTTAGTTTACAAAATATTGTAAAATAATTTTAAATGTCAAAGTTCAACAGGTTTGGGTGTGCTGGTGGATCAGCGAGTAGCGCGACCCATGTACAGAGGCCTTAGTCCTTTGCTGCATGTCTCTCCCCCTCTTCCACCCCCTTCCTCTCAGCCAGTGTTAAAAAAGTGAGCCACTAGAGCTGTGAAAAATCTCGAAAAAAAAAAAAAAGTTCAACAGGTTTATTTAGAAATGTGTGATGGGGCAGATGGTCCAGGCTGAGACTCTGGGTACGGCAACTGGTCTGGCTTCTGTAAGACAAGTGGTGGGTGGATGTTCCAGGAAATAACTTCAGTGTAGCAGCAGTGTTTTTACTCAGTGTGAGGATCCAGTAATCCAAGGAAGGGATAAGTGTGTCCAGAAGCAGAGGTTGTTGGTAGCGGTGTAATTGGTAATGCTCTTTCTTATGGAGCAGCTGAAGGGTGGAGGTGGACAGGCTGGTGAAGGTGAGGCTTACTCTGGGGTTGCAACAGCAGGAAATCATGGAGGATGACAAAAACCTGGAAGTAGGGATAAGAACCAGTAGACAACAGCACGAGGTTCCAGGAACCTGGAGAAGACCAGGCTTGGAGACTTTGAGGAGAAAACAAGGAGTGTTAAAGCAAGAGAGGGATTAAAATGCATTAAGTGGAGAACAAGGAGGCCTGTTTTCCGCTCTATGAGAGATAACCAACTGGCTTGCTGTCAGGAAACGTTTCCTCTTTATCCAGCTCTTGATTGCCTCTTAACAAGCTGCCCCTGTAGGCCTGCAGCACCTGTCACACACACACACACACACACACACACACACACACACACACACACACACACACACACACACACACACACACACACACACACACACACTGCTTCACAACAGTAGAACTGGGGATTTATTTTATTCAGATATCTGATTAAAACTGTAAATAAACCATTACTGTTTAACTTTAGACTTGATTTTTGGTTTGTCATCTATGCTGCGTTTCTATAAGCCAGGATTTAACGGTCAGCTAAAGATGAATTAAGATCATGCAAATCCACACCTGCTCTGATGAAACAGAAAGAGCAGAGGTGATCCGGACCACCGCTTCATCTCCTGAGAATATTTACTTCTCATTTTAAATTCAGTTCAAATATTTCTTGTCAATCTTTCATGTTCTTCTATATACAACTCTTCTTTATATATACACATTTGTTCCATGAGATGTGCTCCAATGAACAAAGAAAACTATTGTAACAACATAAATGTAATAGAATCATGTAGTTTCTGTTAAAAAGTGGATGTGAGCAGGTTTATATACTAACTTTCAGAAACATTCAAAGCTTTCCTAAACCATCAGAGGTTTAAGATAGCTTTGAACACATTGTTCTTTCCCCAAAATTTCTAAGAAAACCCTGCAAATCACATTTTAAAACTATTTTTTTAATATCTTTGTTTGAATCTTTTGGGATTATTCTCGGCTTACATAACTCTTTCTTCAGAAACTCTTGTTTTAGCCAACCGGGTGCTAAATGGACCCACCAAGGTCTGCTCTTGAGTTGAACTCACTGGAGGTTTTGTGCTCCTATTTACTATGAAATCCAGTTAAAAGCCAAAAACCAGATTGATAAAAGATGAGTACTGTGTGTTGTATCTTCCATTTTTAGAAGACTTCAATTGTTCTGCATCGTCTTTGAAAGACATCACATCAATGAAAGTTTCACTACCAGTTCTTGTTTTACTTGCATCAACCTCCAACCTTGAGCTGGAAAACTAAATTAGTGCCATTTTTGTACTGCGGTTGAGGGCCACACAAAATCACACTGAGGGCCTAGAAGAGCAGCACGGTTGGAGCTGAATGACAAGTTTCAGTTTCTGCAACAGACAGATGCTGCCCTCTTTTGTCCAATAAAAGTAGATGCAAATAAAAACATATGTTGCACATCTAATGAACCTAAAGTGGAACAATGGAGTAAGACTTTGTCATGATTTATCTTCGATGAACTCAGAACTATACCACACACACGGAGCTGAAAACAGAGTTTATTCAAAGGAAGATGGGTAATGACAGATGAAACCAGAGAGGCAGGACTGGACTGGAACAGGGGTGTAGATGTGAGCAGGAGCTGACGGCCCAGAGAGAGTCCTTGAAGGCAGAACCGCTGGAGCACTGAGGAGGCAGAAAACCCAGCGGCTAGCAGAACAGATGAGGCAGGTCATTTCCACAGCTAGCGGGGGCTAGACGCAGAGAGATGGCAGATTAGTCCAGTGACGAGCAGAGACTTAACTTGAGACTCAGAGGTAGCAGGATTTCAGCAGCAAGCAGGAGCAAACCAGGGAGACAGGCGAGGAGTGAGTGGAGTCTGATAATGGACCGGCAGGGAAGTGAAGACTGAGGAAAGCTTAAGTAGGGAGGCTGGCAGGTGGAGTGAGTCTGACTAATTAGTGACCAACAGGTGTGACTGATAGCTGGGGGAGTAGATGGTGAGCTGAGTGAGAGGAGAGGAGGAACTGAAAACTAACAGGACAAAAGCCAGACTAAAACTAAACCCTGACACACTTATAAATGAGATGAAGAAGACTAAGTTGAAAATGAAATAAATTACAACAATAAAACAGTACAACTGTACAAAACTAAAACACATTTCTCACACCTGTGTACAATACCTACACACTGAAGCAGACTTGTGGATTTATTCATTCATTGTTAAGCATTTGTATGAGTACGTATTAATGTATGAGTACATGAATGCATTCATACGTTTATATAAATGTGGCTGATGGCCTCATTTTTCTTAATCTTTTTCCTTTCCTCCGTTTTGTCTGTTCTGTCTCTTTGAATGTGTCACACCATGACCACTTCCTTCGTTGACTCAATTAGTTCAAGATTTGGTCAAATCTAAGGGGCAGCCGTATTCTTGCCTGTAAAGAACCTCTTCATGCAGTGGGATGACGGCAGAAACGTGTTTCATTAAATGGAACCATAGCTGACAAATGAAAAATGTTTTTAAGCATCTTTCTCTTTTAATGAGACCATTCTGCTCCAGTTGATATCAGCCGGTCTGTTCTCATTAACACATTAAGATATTTGAAGCATTTTTCTAATTATCTCCAACGTTAATTTATCTCTATCATCTTTGCATTTCTTCTGATCACTATTTGTAGCAACCAAGCCTGAATGCAAATTACCACTATCAAAACTAAAGTTTGTGAAAAACAGTCTCCAAAATGTTACAACTGTGTAATAAGTCTAACATTACTGTCCATCATTGTCATAGTTTTGGACATTCTCTCACCTCTCAGTCACCGTCCAATCATCATCATCTCTCTGCCACCACTCACCTCCAGATCAGCTCCTGCAACTACCAATCAGAGTCAGCTCTGCTCACCTGGTTCCCTGCCTTCAAATACCTGCCTCACTCATCTACTCATTGCCAGAACGTCTGGTCTATTCTCATGTGCTCTGCCGCCATGACGCTCCCAGTTCCTGTGTGTTCAGCGAGCTGGATTTGGAAGCTCTGCTTGTGTTCAGCCCTCACTGAAGAAGGTTTCCAGTGTCTGCGTGCTGCTAGTCTGCTCTGCTTCCTGTGAGGTCCTGCTGCTCTCTCTGCCCGCTCTGGTGAGCCTTCAGCTTCTATTATCTGTTCAAGTCTTCTCCTGCCTTCATCACTGGCTCAAGTTCATCACTGCCTGCCTGCCTTAATTTGCCAGAGTTCACCTTCTGAATAAACCTTTTAAAATGTTGGCTGGATTTTTGAATCACATCTACAAACGTGACAATCATCTCTTTCTGATCATTTGACTTTACTGAGTGAAGGATTCAGTGAGAGATGACTCTAATACAGGGATTACCAAAGTGTGATGGTAAAAAATTTAAATTAAAAACTATAAATTTAATAAATAAATTGTATTCACATGAAAAATTTATGTATTTAGAAGAATTCTTCTTTTACGCTTCATTTTAAGATGAATTATAGAGGAAGTTATCTTCATTGTGCTGTAAATGCACATCTAGCTTGTGGCCTCTACTTCATTCATTGTCACAAATATGCTCAGTTGGCTGAAATCAGGGAAACTGTCAGGAGAGACATCTAAGGTCAAAGTTAGTGATGAAGGAGGAGAGGAACCAAGAGAGAGAGAGAGATAGAGAGAGAGGAATCTGAGGCAACAGAGGAGAGAATTGCAACGGATCCAGGAGAAGAAACCGAGCGGCAATCAGAAAATGTCTCTTTCTCTTTCATCACTTCACGTCATTTACGTCAGTAGTGGGAAAATTTCATCTGGGTTTAAAGTTTTATTAACAAGATTAAACTGAGTGACATGGTCTCTGATAGGGTTACGATAAATAAAACCCTTATTATACGGGCGCGCTTGTGGCGCAGCAGGTAGCGTGGCCCATATACGGAGGCCTTATTTCGACCCGGGTTCGAATCTGACCCGTGGTCCTTTGCTGCATGTCTCTCCCCCTCTTCCACCCCCTTCCTGTCAGCCTACTTTCAGAAAAAGCGAGCTACTAGAGCTGCAAAAAAAAACGTATTATCCTGGAAAGAAAACCAACACAAAGACAAGTTTAGACTCTTCCAGCAGAAAGAGGGCAGAGGAGCCAGAAACGACCTGTTCCACAGTCTTGGCTCATCTGCACTCGATCTACCTTTGTGTTTCTCCTTTATTGTCGGACATCAAGGGGGGTAGGAGGATTCAGGAGTTCACAATATGGGGGTTAAAACACAAAAGAAGGGACAAGGGGGGTTTACAAAATGGGGTTTGGCATACAGAGACGTACAGGATTAACATATAAAGCAAGACATTCCTCGTCTGAGAGGAGCATCTGTTCTCCCTGTGTGAATTTAAAACAATAGAACATTTCTGTAAGCCAGTTCTTTAAAACCGACTAAATGCCTGTAACTAAATAAAAAGAAAATTATTACTTTCACATATTTCTAACAGTCTCTGTATCTGTATCTATCATTCAGCACCTATAAATAGAGCTGCTCATGGTGCTGTGACTCTGAACCGGAGACAAGCACTGATGCGCATGTCACCCCCACACTGCTGCTGCTGCAGGGGAAATTGGTGGTAGATGTGATTTCTTGACTAAGCTCATGCACAGAGCTGCAGTTTTAGCACATTTTCAGACAGGAACAGGGAAACCAGTGGTGGGGGAGTGCGGCGGTGGAGGCTGCGGGGAGCTGAGGTGTGTTACCATGGGCGTGTTTACCTGCTGAATGTAACCGCTGTGGAACAATCAGAAAATAAATAAATACCTGTGACTGAATGAATCAGCACCACTGGCATCATCCCCAGCTCTTGCAACAGCAGACATGATGCAATGTCACGTCTAATTTTTATCAATCAATCAATCACTTTATTTATTTTGGTAAATTGTCCACATTAAACACAAGTAACAGCAAAAGAAAAAAAGAAAAAAAAACAATAGACAAACCCACAGTTTACCAAAAAAGGAATAGGCCGAAGCAAAGCTTATTCTTGCCTACCCTATTTTTTTTACCTTACAACCTACCAGGATTTCTTCAAATTCAAATTCAAGTACATAATACATATATAGATCTACATAACAGCGTAAGATTTTATCATTTTACATTTTAAAGCTCTTTTAAAGTTCACCAAGAAAGGACATAACTTAAATTCATCATTCAATTCATTCCACAGTTTCACACAAATAACTGAAACACATCTAGACTTTATCTGACTTTTCTCTTTTGCACATTCAAATATAAACAAACCTCGCAAATTATATTTATTTTCTCTTAACTTAAATAATTTCTGAATACCAGAAGGAAGACTTTTATTCAATGCTTTATACATTATTTCCAGAATTTTTGTATTTACAATATCTTTAAATTTTAATATTTTACTTTGAATAAAGAGTTTATCAGTTGGTTCACGGTATCCCACCTTATTTATAACCCTTATAGCTTTTTTTTGCAACTTAACTAATATATCAATAGTTGTTTTACTTGCATTTCCCCAGATTTCTGAGCAATAAGATAAATAAGGCATAACCAAAGAGGAATATATAACATGCAAGCCTTTAACATTTATTAAGTCTTTTATTTTAAACAGTATTCCAATAGTTTTTGCAACTTTATTTCTAATATATCCTATGTGAGGCTTCCAACTAAGTTTATTATCTATGATAATCCCTAAAAATTTTGTCTCATAAACTCTTTCGATTTCTACTCCATTTATGCATAACTTTACATTATTATAATTCCGATTACCAGAGAAAACCATGAATTTAGTTACTAATATCAAGCATAGTGAACACAGGCAAATGATCAGTTATGTCAGTGACTAACAATCCACTTTTTGTTTTCACATTGAACTTATTTATAAAAATGTTATCAATCAATGACGAACTATCTTTAGTTATTCGTGTAGGTCTTAGGATCAACGGATAGAAACCTAAACCAAACATTGTATTTATAAATTCTGTCATATTAGTATGCTCATTATATTTCAACAAATCAATGTTAAAATCTCCACAAATAAAAGTAAATTTTTCATTGAGCCTTTCATACGTCTCTAATATTATCTTACTAAACTCATCTATAGATGAGCCAGGAGTTCGATAAACACAACTAATTAACATATGGCCAGGTCTATTACCCTCAATTTTGACAGTTAAACATTCCATCAAGTTATCAACTGAAAATGTCATTTTAGCAATAACCGTACATGTCAATCCAGACCTTACAAACAGTGCAACACCACCTCCCCTCTTGTTTAACCTATTCTGACTAAACATTTGATATCCATCTAAATCATCCAGCAAACTTTTTTCCTCAGTAATCCAGGTTTCTGAGATTGCTACCACACTAAATTTCTCATCAAATTTTTCAAGGTAGCTTTTTATCTGAGAGAAATTACTATACATACTCCTACTATTAAAATGAATTATTGAAAAGCCCCCTAGCCCCACATTTATACTGTCTTCAGAGTAATATTCACAATGCTGTTTAGTATTATAACTGAAGTTGGATAATCAGTTGGATAAAGTAATTCAGTCCACACTTTAGTCCAAAATGAAACTTAGGTTCAGTCTAGCTAGAACAAGGATACTGTGGAAATGTCTGTGGTTTGAGGAACCAGTAAATCTTGTTGGAGTTAAATGGATCGATCTGGATGAGTTTTGTTCCAGACCAGCACCAACAAATCTGCATGATCACCACCTCCACATTTCCTCTCACGTTGATGGATGGTCCCAGTAGTCTTCACCTCTGCTGTATTTCTTAGTTCAGAGTTCAAATCCACACCGGCTCTGATAAAAAGAACAGAGGTGATCCCAACTACCACTTCATCTCCTGAAAATGCTTACCTGTCATTTTAAGTTCAGTTCAAATGTTGTTTGTCAATCTTTCAACAACACTTCCTTATATTTGCACATCTCCTCCATGAGATGTGATTTAATAAACAAAGAAAATTATCTTAGCAACATAAATATAATAGAATTATCTAGTTTAATTTACTGAAGTGGATGTAAGCAGGTTTAAATACTAGTTTTCTGAAACAAGATGCTTATGATTCTTTTTAATTGGAAGTTCTGGTACATTTCTAGCGTGACTTGTGGTTAAAACCTGGTAACAAGACTTGTTAAAAGACAACTTCCAGTCAAATACATTAAAGATGAAGGAAGCTGTGACTCCTGGATGTTGTAACATGCTGTCTTTTCCTGTTTTCAGAATAAACGAGCATGATGCTTTGAAGAGTGACCACCCTGGACACTGTTGTAACTCTATGTCAATACACTTGATAATAAGAAGCTGTTAATAGTAATAAAACCTGTTTATAAAACTTTAGAGCAATTCTTCAGAAATCCTGTTAGAAAACAAATGGATGTTTTTTTATGTGTCTCTATCAGCAGACTAACTAAACAAGCTTACAGCTAAAAACAGAGACTTTAATACAACACTTTCAATTTAAAGCATCTTTTAAGAAGCTTCAGGATTGTGTTTTTCTTGATTAAAGTTGTCATTTATTAACTTCCCAGCAGATCTGTTTCACCAAGCCTCAGCTCCTGCAGCTTCATTCAAACTGGAGAAGTTTTTGTTTGCTTTGTTTTTCTACCAGTCAAGATCACTGTATGAGCTCTCCACCACCATGGAGCTCAGACATTTACAATCTCTACAGTCTGGAGAGGGAACATAACCAGCTTTTTTCAGGTTACCACCAGTATTTAGATGTTTTATCTTTGGTGATGAGCTACAGGTCTTTGAGGTCAGAAGGCCTCTTTCCAATCACCCTGATCAGTAGCTCCACAAATTCTCTTTCAGATTCAAGTCAGGACTCTGGCAGGGCCACTCCAAAATGTTGACATTACTTCCAGTGAGGAGAAACATGATGGTCAAATTAAAAGATTCATCTAAACAAAATCTGCCAGGGTATGAAGAATTGGGCTCCACTGTAGAGGAGAAGATGCTAATATTTATTATATGAATGTTGTTCTACTGACAGCTTTCTGTAAAAGATCCAAAAGGACTAAAAACTGAAGTTTATCATAAATATTTGCTCTCATATGTGAGATCAGTGCTTGGTGATGTTTCTGTCAGCTCTGTGTTCAGTGGTCTGTATCAGAGTCTCTTCCTCCTCAGCAGCTGCAGTCAGTTTCTGCTCTAACAGCTCAGTGAGTCTGCAGTCTGACTGAGGGAGGTTTTTGTACGGCTACTAATCACTGTGTGAAAACATAGCCGCTATGGTGACTCTGACAGTAGTAAACTGCTGCATCTTCAGCCTGAACTCCACTGATGGTCAAAGTGAAGTCAGTCCCGCTTCCACTGCCACTAAACCGAGCTGGTGTTCCTGAATAAACTCTGTTCCCCTCATATATTAGGAGCTTTGGAGGCTGTCCTGGTTTCTGCTGATACCAGAACATACATTGATTGCCAGAGCATCTTCCAACAGCTGGGTTGGTCTCACACTTGATGGTGGCAGTGGATCCTGGTGTAAATGTCACCAGTGGAGGCTGAGTCACAGTCACCTGAGCGCTGCATCCTGCAGACAAAAACAAATCCTTCATTTATCAGCAGAAAGAAATGAGAGAAAAGGCAGCACATCATGCTGGAAATGTTGCTGAGGGAATGAACCTGTAAAACAGCAGCAGGTCAGCGTCCAGATGAGGATGGTGATGAGGGTCATGGTGCTGGTTGTTTCTGTTGGCTCCACTGACAGGTCTGAGTCCTGCAGTGTTGAACTCACAGGACTATAAACCTTCTCAGTTCCCTGGAGGATCAGCTGACCATGCAAAGCCTCCTCTCTATGGAAATGATTGCTCTGCTCTCAGCACGCTGAAGACAAACACAGACACAACATCAGCACAAATAGTTTAGCCATTTAAACCATTCAGGATCTTATTGGAATACAAGAAGAGAAAATAGAGACATTTACAACTTTACTAGATGGAAAACATTTCTTCAATTATGAAGGTATGTGTTTTTTATGTAAAACTTCCACTTGTATTGACATTATTCCTCTATTAAATATTCTACAAAAACTAATTAACTTACATTTTGCTGTGTTTATGTTATTTAAATTGAGCTTCTAATTCGAATCATCTCAACAAAGAAGACAATAGAGAGAGAGAGGAAAACTCTTTCTTTCATTGATAAAAAGTAACAACAAACTCCTGAAAAAGATATGATTTTTGATTGTAAATGGAGGAAATGTAATCTGTGTTACATGACTGTTTTTGAACAAAAGCTTTAGCTTCAAGTTTTAGGGTAAAAACCTTTTTTCTTAAGTGGAAAGATGCTTGCAGAGAGTGCAGGAGGTTTTTGTACGGCCTCTTAATGACTTTGTATCACTGTGGTACACGTTTGGTGGAGGAACCAAACTCATCCATCACTGTAAGTACCAGCATTTCATTTTATCTGATACAAAACTTAGTTTTTAAGTACATTTAGCTTAAACATGACTATTTTTGTTATATTGCAACTTTTTATTTTTTTTAAACTTTGTCCTGTTGACATCTTGAACAGTTTTTCACAATAAGTTCGGACAAACTATTTTCTTATGTTGTTTATTCGACGATGAAATAACGTTTTTAAAACATTGTAATATTTCTTTATTTAAATAGTGATAGTAAATAGTGATAGTAAATAGTGATATATTTTCTTTAGAACTTAGTGGAGGATCAAAATTTTAAAAGCACAAATACTTATTTGCATTTAAATGTAAATTACAAAAAAATTGTTGTTGGCGCAGATAATAAAATAAAATATATATCTTTACTCGGAGTAGTTTGAGTTTACAGTTCATTAGTTTGATGCAGTGAAGAGGAAGTGAAAAAGAGAGACGGAAAATTCTCTAACTGTCTTCTGCCATTTTGTTTTTCATTAACCGGATCTTTAAAGAACCAGTAAAATGTTGTTTCATTCATATTTATGTGACGCTGACATTATGTTGCTTATTCTATTGTTTCTAACCAATTTTAACATTAAATTAAAACTTTACACTGAAGTAAATGAGTTGATAAACCCCAACATCTCAAAAATCTGTCTCCTCTGTGTTCTAATAATATAATTTACTATAATAACTGTGTGGTGTCCAGCTGTGTGTCCTCCAGCAGAAGCTGATCTGCTCATTGTGTGTCTCTCCAGCTGGCCCCAAGGTCAGACCCTCAGTCTCTCTGCTGACTCCCTCCTCTGAGCAGCTCTCCAGGGGCTCGGCCACGCTGGTCTGCCTGCTGAGCGGCTACTCCCCTCAGGGAGCCGTTGTGAGCTGGGAGGTGGACGGTACCGAGGTGAGAGAGGGGGTCCTGACCAGCCCAGAGGAGGAGAAGAGCGGACGTTACAGCAGCAGCAGCACCTTAAGCCTGAGCCAGGAGACCTGGATGAAAGGAGAGATGTACTCGTGCAGGGTCCTCCATCACGACCACACCACGGCCCAGACCATCCAAAGGAGCCGCTGTGAGGGCTAGAGAGGCTGATGAAGCCCAGGACAGGAGTTCTGGGAGGGAGAGCAGGAGGAAAACACCTGCTGCTCTCATCAGTATGAGTCTGGATGGCTGGAAGAGAAGCTAAAGCTTTGTGTGACGCTGAACAACATTGCTGTGAATCAATAACTTAGATTAATGTGTGGAGCTCAGTAGCTGGATGGGAGTGGGATTCATTAGCTGTGGCTCTAATAAAGCTTGCTCTGATACATTACAATGTAGAGTGGTTCTTTTTAATGAAAAAATAAAAAAGATAAAAGTTGGATTATCAAGTAAAGAATGACACTTTAAATAACGGTCATTAAGGTAATTTAACAACAGCTCATGAAGAGAAGAAAGATTTGTTTTTCAGATCCCTCCCTGCAATTCGTCATATATGAATATATTCTAAAATTTATGGATCAAGAGTGTCATCAGAAAACATGATTATTTTTTAATACAATTATTTTTTAACAGAAACTAAAAACCTCAAAACATTTAATTTAAATGTACTTTTAAAAATGTCGGTTCAGATTTGTGCTGGTGAGAAGAACAAACAACTTTCTGACATTATTAGTCATGACAATAATTCACATAAATATCAAAGATTTCTATGAAACGCCCTATGAAACAAAACGTACAACTACTTTTAAATGCTTAAACATACACTCACACAAGCACAACTATTCACTTGCATAAAGACTCCCAAACCGTCTCAATAACATAACTTTAGGCAAAGTGAGTTTATTTGTAGAGCACATTTCAGAAACAAGACAATTCAAAGTGCTCTATGTGACCAGAACAGAAAACATTATAGAGGAAAGAAGATTGCAGTGGAACTCAATGTCCTTTTATCTCAATGTGACATATAAAAACCATCAAACTGTCTTACAATGAGAAGAATATCCTGTTTTATCAAAGGAAGTTATTCTAATGAAACAGGAAGATTATTTAAATGTCCATCCCCTCATTGGTCTGAAACTCTCACAATCAATCACATGTTCATCCACACTGCTCCTCGCTAAATTTATGCTCTGGAGGGTAAGACAGCATCAATTTTTTAGGCTTGGTTTTCTGTTCTGGTTTCGTTTTGTATTATCTGACCCTTTTGTTTTTGTTTACAAAATATTGCAAAATAATTTTAAGTGTCAAAGTTCAACAGGTTTGGGTGTGCTGGTGGATCAGCGAGTAGCGCGACCCATGTACAGAGGCCTTAGTCTTCGACGCGGTCGACCCGGATTCAACTCCGACCCGCGGTCCTTTGCTGCATGTCTCTCCCCCTCTTCCACCCCCTTCCTGTCAGCCTACTATGTTAAATATAAGCGAGCCACTGGAGCTGTGAATCATTAAAAAAAAATTTAAAAAAAATTACAGGTTTATTTAGAAATGTGTGATGGGGCAGATGGTCCAGGCTGAGACTCTGGGTACGACAACTGGTCTGGCTTCTGTAAGACAAGTGGTGGGTGGATGTTCCAGGAAATAACTTCACTGTAGCAGCGGTGTTTTACTCAGTGTGAGGATGCAGTAACCCAAGGAAGGGATAAGTGTGTCCAGAAGCAGAGGTTGTTGGTAGCGGTGTAATTGGTAATGCTCTTTCTTATGGAGCAGCTGGAGGGTGGAGGTGGACAGGCTGGTGAAGGTGAGGCTTACTCTGGGGTTGCAACAGCAGGAAATCATGGAGGATGACAAAAACCTGGAAGTAGGGATAAGAACCAGTGGACAACAGCAGGGGGTTCCAGGAACCTGGAAAAGACCAGGCTTGGAGACTTTGAGGAGAAAACAAGGAGTGTTAAAGCAAGAGAGAGATTAAAATGCATCAAGTGGAGAACAAGGAGGCCTGTTTTCCGCTCTATGAGAAATAACCAACTGGCTTGCTGTCAGGAACCGCTCCTCCTTTATCCAGCTCTTGATTGCCTCTTAACAAGCTGCACCTGTAGGCTTGCAGCACCTGTCACACACACACACACACACACACACACACACACACACACACACACACACACACGGCTAAAAATGCTGCTCAACTTGGCTTTTTTTATTTTATGATTTACCCACATGTTTCTGCAATTTGTATTGTGTTGACAAAAACAACTTCAATAAGGGCTGACAAAGGGTGATTTTGTGACCAATCACCAAAATATATTAAGCCAAAAGTTTTTAGAAATAATCGAAATAATCGGAGGTGAAACTGCACAGTTCTCACATTTTAGGGAAGATCCTTTAGTCCCCGATGGGAAATTCATAATTTCAGATCTGTGTTAATTAAGCGCTCTCTTCTCAAACTACGCTCTTTACTGAAAAATAAAACTACAACAAATGTAAAGATTTATGTGAAGAAAATGTTTACCAAAATCTGATTATCTTAAAAATCAATACAAACAAAAAAGCTTATTTAGGAAATAATCATAATAATATTTTGTAATTATATATCATCTATTTGTTAACAGTATTTTCTTTCTTTAAAAAGTTAATCAAAAATTGTCCTTTGTGAAAAAAAATGTTATATGTAAGATAGTTTGATGGCATTTGTGTGAGACACTAGAGATTATAGCAATGTTATTGAAAGGGTTTAATGATCTTTATGCAAGTGAATAGTTGTGTCTGTGTGAGAGTATATGGAAGCATTTAAGAGTAATTGTAAATTTTGTATCGAGGTATACAATGTCTTAGTTAAAAAAGTAGTCGGGTTTTTTTTAAGGGGGATGATGTGGAAATCATCATAGAAGCAAAATGTAAAAGGGTTTTACACATTTGCCTTATTAAAAGAAAGGTGTACACTGTAAAAAATATTTAGGACTCAAAAGAAAGGAAACTATTTCATCTTTTCCCAGAAACAAGAACTGGTTTTGGGTCACTCTTTCTTAAAAAACTGTGGTATTTAGCCATGGTTTATAAGCTAATTAAGAACAGATTTGATCACACCAAAGTCACTTGATAGATGTGGTCCTTTTGATTGTGAAATTGAAAAGATTTTTTAGCTGTTCTGTATTTTTCCTGCTAACTTCTGTGATGTGTTCACTGAACCATTTCACCTCATAGACTCTCTGCACCTGCAGCCCTCACTCAGTCAGACTGAAGGAGGTTTTTGTACGACTCTAAATCACTGTGTGAACGCACCACCATGGTTACCCAGACAGTAATAATCTCCAGCATCCTCAGCCTGAACACCATCAATGGTTAAAGTGTAATCAGAACCAGATCTACTGCCTCTGAATCTAGATGGAGTTCCTGAGAACAAAGTTGAAGCTTTGTATATAAGAAGTTTGGGAGGCTTTCCAGGTTTCTGAAGGTACCAACTGAGATCAGGACCAATATTAGAACTTCCTGTGGCGCTGATGGTCACAGTCGATCCAACACTAACTAACTTTGATCCTTCAGACTGAGTCAGAAAATTGTTGGCAGATGACCCTGAAATGAGAAATGAACATTTTAAATCAGAATGTCAAAGAAAAATGGCAAAAATGTAAAACCTTTGAGTTTAAACAAAATCAATGAGACAGATTTAAAAGTGAGTCTGACCCTGAGTGAGAAAACCCAACAGAACAACCAGAGTCAGTGGAGACATCATCCTGATGCAGGTTTCAGTGTCAGAGCAGAAACACACTTTGGACCTTCTGGAACAGCGGCAACTTAAACTGTGAGGAGCAGTGATGCATTAAGATCATGCAAATCCACACCTGCTCTGATGAAACAGAAAGAGCAGAGGTGATCCGGACCACTACTTCATCTCCTGAGAATATTTACTTCTCATTTTAAGTTCAGTTCAAATGTTGATTCTTCTACATACAACACTTATTTATATTTGCATGTCTCCTCCATGAGATGTTCTCTAATAAACAAAGTGAATTATCATAACATAAATATAATAGAATCATCTAGTTTCCTTTACTGAAGTGGATGGAAGCAGGTTTATATGCTAGCTTTCAGAAACATGAATAAAATGTTTATGATGACTTTTAATAAGCAGCTTTTCCAAGATTTCTGTAGAAAAGGGAACTGTAAACCACTGTAGATCTGAAACAGAACATATCAGTTTTCCCTTATTTACAGGAAAAAAACTTGCAAATATTTAAAAAATCTAATTTATTCTCTTTGTCTGAAAGTTTTGGTTATTCTGGGCTTCAAGAACAAGAAATGAGTCTCTCTTTATTCAGAAACTCCTGCTAAATTGGTGATTAGCGGAACTTGTTGTGGGGAATAATGATTACTGATTCCTGAGTTTCTTATTAAATGAAAGAAATGGTGATTTGATCAAGTTCCAGCTCAGCGGTTTATTGAGAAGCAGAACAAAAGTAAACACACCCCCAAAGGCGTGCAGCTGCTCACCATCACTCTCCTCTCTATCAAGGGCTGCACAAAAATCACTTCGAGGACAGCAAATGGCCCCCAGGCCACACTTTGGACACCCCTGATGTTGAGCCTCTTGTCTTTGTTGTTTCACAACTTAACTAAAAGTAGACAGACTTTTTTCAGAGTAAGATGTGAGCATGACTGAACATCCAATCTCTGACATTCACAGCTTTCATGTCATCTGCCGGTGTCTGAGAGCCACATATCTTTTCTGATGTATGTCAATAAATCTCTCTAATTGTCTCTTCAGGTTGAAATCTCATTTCAAGAGATAAAACTGCTTTTTCAAAAATTGTGAACATCAGCAGAAAAATCAATGGTTCTCAGCAAAGCAGACTAAATGATCTCTAGAACCACTAACTCGAATATGTCTGTCAGTGATCAGCCTCTTCACTCTGAGTTTCACCTCTGGATCATATTTCAGGTTCCCTTCTGTTCAGAGTAAAAGGGATAAACATTAATTAAAAGTTGAGGGACCTGCTCAGGTTAGCCTTGTTTAAATGAAAAAAATGTTTTATCATAAATTTTTTGTATCATCATTGATTTGGGTTTTTAAGTGAGATGTGCGGATGACTGAAAATCTGTTCAGTACATGCAAGTCAGAGTTTGTGTGTGTGTTTGTACTTGTAGCTGAATGACAGCATTTTTTGATCATTTTACTAGAAAAGTGAGGACTTTGGTGTAAAGTGACGACATTTGTTCAGCCCTCACTTTTATTCTTAGGTTTAGCTCTATGGTGTCAGTTAGGTTTAGGTTAGGGTTAGACCGCAGAAAGGCTTGAAGATGATTAGAAGTCTATGGAAGATGAGGCATGGCCCTCACTATGTACATTAAACAAGGATGGGCGTATGTGTTCATGTGAGCAGTGGTGCATATCAGTTTCCTTCAGCCCAGCTGTCTGATCTGAGGGAGGTTTTTGTACAACTGAGATCATCATCAACTCCTTTACTGGCTGTACAGCTCAGAGAGACCGTGTCCCCCAAAGCAGCCGCCTTTACAGCAGGAGACTGAGTCACAGATGGATCTGCTGTCAACCCTGTAAAAAACACATCAGAAATGTGTTAAATCTTGTTGAATGAAAAGCTTAAATCCAGAACATCCTGCATTAAAGTATATTTCCCCATTTACTAACTCACCATGAAACTGGACTGCCAGTATTGTCAATAAGATCAGACACATCTTCATTGTGGATGTATGTAGTAGAATAAAATCCTGTAGAATAAAGCTGAGCACACAGTTTAGCGCTTTAATAAAGCCTGATGTTCAGGGAACTGCAGCAGATATTCAAATCACAACCAAGAGCAGCACAGTTGGAGCTGAATGAGAAGTTTCAGGTCCTGCAACAAACAGACAGCTGCTGCCCTCTTGTGTCAAAATAAAAGAAATATAGATTAATTAAAACGTGGAGCATATTTAATGAGCCTAACGTGGAACAATAGAGTAAGACTGTTTAAATGAAATAAGGAAGACTAAGTTGAATACAAACTAAAATACAGCAGTAAAACTAAATAAATCTGTAAAAACTAAAACAAATCTCTCACACCTATGTGTCATGATTTGTCTTTGGATGAACCCGGACACAGCACGCACACACAGAGCTTGTTCTTGAAGTGAGTTTTATTGTACAGAATGATGGGTGAATGACGAGAGGAACCAGAGTCTTTATGGACGGAGGTGAAGGGTGCGGAAGCTGGCTAGCAGGAGGAGCACGGGGAGACTGACCCGGAGGAGACTCGGGAGCGGAGGACTTGAAAGCGTTGAGCTGAGTTGCATGACTGGAGAATGTTGAGCTGAGTTGCGGGACCGAAGAACGTTGAGCTGAGTTGCAGGACTGAAGAACGTTGAGCTGAGTTGCGGGACCGAAGAACGTTGAGCTGAGTTGCAGGACTGGAGAACGTTGAGCTGAGTTGCGGGACCGAAGAACGTTGAGCTGAGTTGCAGGACTGGAGAACGTTGAACTGAGTTGCAGGACTGGAGAACGTTGAGCTGAGTTGCTGGACTGGAGAACGTTGAGCTGAGTTGAAGGACTGGAGAACGTTGAGCTGAGTTGAAGGACTGGAGAACGTTGAGCTGAGTAGAAGGACTGGAGAACGTTGAGCTGAGTTGAAGGACTGAAGAACGTTGGGGCTGCTGTAGATTTCACCGTGCAGCCGAGAGGATTCTTGGAGGTGCAGATAGGCGCGGGCGCAGGAACTCTGGCAACCAGACGTGGGAAAATCTCTGGCTGAGGCGCAACAGAGGATGAAGGCAGACTGAGACTGAACGGGAGTGAACACTACGGGCCGGCAACGAGAGCAGAAAGAGGTATGTTTAAATAAGGGTGGAACCAGGTGGAAGCAGTTGCGAGTTAATTGCAGCCTGCCAGGTGAAACCCATCAGGCTGCGCAGTAACGAGAGAGAGGGAGAGAGGCTCAGCATGCAGCCCTCACGCTGCATCCTGACAGTACCCCCCCCCCCCCAAGGCCGGACACCGGACGGCCCAGAATCTCCACGCTGGGTGGGTGGAGGGGGCCTAGGAAGGCGGGCAAGAGTCAAAACTGAGTCTTGAGAGACCAAAGAGCCAGCAAACACCAAAGGGGCTAGAGAACACAGGTAACCAAGGGACCAGAGAACACGGAGAACCAAAGGGGCCAGGGAACACGGGGAACCAAGTAGCTAGAGAACACTAGGGAACCAAGGAGCTAGAGAACACTAGGAAACCAAGGAGCTAGAGAATACTGGGAACCAAGGAGCTAGAGAATACTGGAGAACCAAGGAGCTAGAGAATACTGGGGAACCAAGGAGCTAGAGAACACTAGGGGACCAAGGAGCTAGAGAACAGTAGGGGACCAAGGAGCTAGAGAACACGGGGGGAACCAAGGAGCTAGAGAACACGGGGGGAACCAAGGAGCTAGAGAACACGGGGGGAACCAAGGAGCTAAAGAACACTGATGTGCCGGTGCACAACTAGGGCGCGGCACATCAGGGAAAGGTACGAGCGCTTGACAGCGTCGGGGGAAAGGGCGAGCGCTTGACAGCGCCGGGGGAAAGAGCGAGCGCTTGACAGCGCCGGGGGAAAGAGCGAGCGCTTGACAGCGCCAAAGGGAAGGAACGGGCGCAACACAGCGCCAAAGGGAAAGAACGGGCGTACACAACGCCAAAAGGGAAGGATCGGGCCTACACAACGCCAAAAGGGAAGGATCGGGCGTACGGAAACGCCAAGGAACGGGCGTACGGAAACGCCAAGGAACGGGCGTACAGAAACGCCAAGGAACGGGCGTACAGAAACGCCAAGGGGGAGGAACGGGCGTAAGGAAACGCCAAAGGGAAGGAACGGGCGTATGGAAACGCCAAGGAACGGGCGTACACAACGCCAAAGGGGAAGGAGCGGGCCAACAGCAGCGCTAAGGAAGGTAACGGGCGTATGAAACGCCAAGGGGGAAAGGACAGGCGGACTGACACGTCAGAGCTCAACAGCGCAAGAAAACACTGGAGCACAACTAACGTACAGAGACACCGGGGGAAAGGAAAGGGCGTGCGAAAACGCCAAGAGCAAGGAACGGGCGTATGGGAACGCCAAGGGCAAGGAACGGGCGTATGGGAACGCCAAGGGCAAGGAACGGGCGTATGGGAACGCCAAGGGCAAGGAACGGGCGTATGGGAACGCCAAGGAACGGGCGTACACAACGCCAAAGGGGAAGGAACGGGCGTACACAACACCAAAGGGGAAGGAACGGGCGTACACAACGCCAAAGGGGAAGGAACGGGCCAACAGCAGCGCTAAGGAAGGTAACGGGCGTATGAAACGCCAAGGGGGAAAGGACAGGCGGACTGACACGTTAGAGCTCAACAGCGCAAGAAAACACTGGAGCACAACTAACGTACAGAGACACCGGGGGAAAGGAAAGGGCGTGCGAAAACGCCAAGAGCAAGGAACGGGCGTATGGGAACGCCAAGGGCAAGGAACGGGCGTATGGGAACGCCAAGGGCAAGGAACGGGCGTATGGGAACGCCAAGGGCAAGGAACGGGCGTATGGGAACGCCAAGGGGAAGGAACGGGCGTATGGAAACGCCAAAGGAAAGGAACGGGCGTATGGAAACGCCAAAGGGAAGACAACGCCGGAGCGTGAGGGAAGCGCTGGGGCCCAAGGGACGAGATCGCCGGGGCGTGAGGGAACCGCCGGGGCACAAGGGAGAAGTTTGCCAGGGCGTGAGGGAACCGCCGGGGCACAAGGGAAAGACTCGCCGGGGCGTGAGGGAAACGCTGGGGCGCTAGGGAAGAGATCGCCGGGGCGTGAGGGAAACGCCGGGGCACAAGGGAAAGATCGCCAGGGCGTGAGGGAAACGCCGGGGGGCAAGGGAAGTAACTCGCCGGGGCGTGAGGGAAACGCCGGGGCACAAGGGAAAGATCGCCAGGGCGTGAGGGAAACGCCGGGGCGCAAGGGAAGTAACTCGCCAGGGCGTGAGGGAAACGCCGGGGCGCAAAGGAGATACTCGCCGGGGCGTGAGGGAAACGCCGAGGCGCAAGGAGAGATCGCCGGGGCGTGAGGGAAACGCTGGGGCGCAAGGTAAGCAACTCGCCGGGGCGTGAGGGAAACGCCGGGGCGCAAGGTAAGCAACTCGCCGGGGCGTGAGGGAAACGCCGGGGCGCAAAGGAGAGACTCGCCGGGGCGTGAGGGAAACGCCGGGGCGCAAAGGAGAGATTGCCGGGGCGTGAGGAAAACGCCGAGGCAGAACGGGCGCACGGCAGCGCCAAGGGGTAAGTGCAGGCGTACTGATATGCTAGGGCCCAACAGTGTACGGAAACGGTGGAGCACAACTAGCATATAGATAAGCCAGGGAGGAGGACGGGCGTATGAAAACGCCAGGGAAAGAACTGGCGTATGGAAACGCCAGAGAAAGGTACAGGTGGACCATAACACTAGGGCTCAACAGCGTATAGGAACGCTAGAGCACAATTAGTGTATGGCAATACCTGGGGAAAAGAACTGGCGTATGGGAACGCCAGGGGAAGCAAAAACGGAGGGCGTCCTAACACGCCAGGAAACACGAGCGGAGGGCGTCCTAACACGCCGGAAAACACGAAGGGATGGCGTCCTAACACGCCAGAATCAGGGAATGCGCCAAGCAGCAACAGGCGGGTGCGCCAGAGGGCTCAGCCGGTGACTAGAAGCGCCGGAGGGCTCTGGCAGCGCCTAAACACAGGAAGACATGACAGGAGGACTAGGCCAGGGAAAACAATGGACTACTAGACTAGACGGAGGTACGAGGCTAAGACGGGGGTTACTAGACTAAGACTACAAGACTAAGACAGGACTCGAGAGGAACTACAGGGGCTAGACGGGAAAACCAAAACAAACCAGAAAACTAGGAGGGGGACCGAAACCTGGGGCTAAGCTATAAAACCAAGCAAAACAAGGAGACGAGGGCAGGTTCAATTAAACTGATGAAAAACTAGATAACTACAGCTAGAAATAAGAACACGAGAAAAACAGGAAACCTAGGGTGAAAACTAAAATTCAGGACCAGAATTCGAAAGCCTAAAGGGAAACCTAGAACACTTGAACCAAACTGAAAATAAACCCAAAGCAAAACAGAAACTCAAATACTTTTAAAGAAAACGGAAAAAACCTCCTAAATATTTCCGAAACACAAAATTCCTAGATAAACCAGACTAAGGTTAAACCTATATAAATTATCAGAAAGCTGAACAACTAACCAACTTAAGAACTCTAAAGGAACACTAGAAAACTGTAAAACCAAAGAATGCTAAGTAACTCAAAACCTCGGGACCAAAATAACTCAAAAACAACAACTAGAGAACTGGATGTCTAACTAAAAAAAACGAGAATCTGAAAAAATAAAGCTGAACTAGGTAACTAAGATCTAAGGTGGGAACTTGAGACACGCAGACAGGAACTTGAGCACGCAGACGGGAAGTTGGGCACGCAGACAGGAACTGAGGCGGGGCGGATCCTACCAGCTTCCGCACCTAGGCTCTGTGCGTGCTCGGGTTCATCCTTTGGCCGGCCCGTAATTGTCATGATTTGTCTTTGGATGAACCCGGACACAGCACGCACACACAGAGCTTGTTCTTGAAGTGAGTTTTATTGTACAGAATGATGGGTGAATGACGAGAGGAACCAAAGTCTTTATGGACGGAGGTGAAGGGTGCGGAAGCTGGCTAGCAGGAGGAGCACGGGGAGACTGACCCGGAGGAGACTCGGGAGCGGAGGACTTGAAAGCGTTGAGCTGAGTTGCATGACTGGAGAATGTTGAGCTGAGTTGCGGGACCGAAGAACGTTGAGCTGAGTTGCAGGACTGAAGAACGTTGAGCTGAGTTGCGGGACCGAAGAACGTTGAGCTGAGTTGCGGGACCAAAGAACGTTGAGCTGAGTTGCGGGACCGAAGAACGTTGAGCTGAGTTGCAGGACTGGAGAACGTTGAACTGAGTTGCAGGACCGGAGAACGTTGAGCTGAGTTGCTGGACTGGAGAACGTTGAGCTGAGTTGAAGGACTGGAGAACGTTGAGCTGAGTTGAAGGACTGAAGAACGTTGGGGCTGCTGTAGATTTCACCGTGCAGCCGAGAGGATTCTTGGAGGTGCAGATAGGCGCGGGCGCAGGAACTCTGGCAACCAGACGTGGGAAAATCTCTGGTAGGTGCAGATAGGCGCGGGCGCAGGAACTCTGGCAACCAGACGTGGGAAAATCTCTGGCTGAGGCGCAACAGAGGATGAAGGCAGACTGAGACTGAACGGGAGTGAACACTACGGGCCGGCAACGAGAGCAGAAAGAGGTATGTTTAAATAAGGGTGGAACCAGGTGGAAGCAGTTGCGAGTTAATTGCAGCCTGCCAGGTGAAACCCATCAGGCTGCGCAGTAACGAGAGAGAGGGAGAGAGGCTCAGCATGCAGCCCTCACGCTGCATCCTGACACTATGCATAATTAACACATTAAGATAATTAAAATCTGTTTCTTGTTTATTGTTTTTAAAGCTGTTATGGTTTACGTTCCTTTTTTTTCTTTGTTTATCTTTATCATCTTTGCAGTGGATTCATTTCTACCGAAAAATATTTGTAGCAACCAAAACTCAATGCAAACGACCAACATCAAAACTAACGCTTGTGAAAAACAGTAAACCCTTCTTTCCACAAATATTTACCATAACTGTTTGCTTAATAAGCTCAACATCACTGTCCATCACCTCTTTCAATTCAAATCAATTTTATTTATATAGTGCCAATTCATGAAACATGTCATCTCAAGGCACTTTACAACGTTATGTTCAATCATATTACACAGATTGGGTCAGATTATACAGATTGGTCAAAATAAATTTCCTATATAAGGGAACCAGTTGATTGCATCAAAGTCCCAACAAGCAGCGTTCACTTCATCACCTGTTTCTGATCACTTGACTCCATATTGAGAGCAAGATTCAGTAGGAGATGATTCTAGGACTGTGATAAACCAGCGACCTGCCCAGGTGAACCCTTCCTCTCTCCCAATGATCGTTGGACGATGCACATTCCTCAGCAGTATCTCAGCACTCAATTAAAAGTCTGCCTCCAGTTAGAGTCAAGCTTTATTATTCATTGTGGTTATAAACTCACCATATATTAGGTCCTGGCTTTGTTTCATCACATTTATTCCAAAGAGACAAGGCACCGGTGAAGAGCGTGCTGAATCTCTGACTTTAAACTTCTTTCTGGATCAGTCAAACCCACAGCCTCCACTTCAAGCTCAGCATGACCCCTATAAGGTATCTCTGGCCCCCAGGACCAGTTTCTCATCAGATATTGCATTTGTGGACTGTTTTACTAAAGAAGTCAGTATCTGAAACCGTGCACCTCCACATTTTCTTTCACGTTGATGGATGGTCCCAGTAGTCTTCCCCTTTGCTGTATTTCTAAGTTCAGAGTTCAAATCCACACCTGCAATGATAAAATGAACAGAGGTGATTCAAACCTTAGACATAATATAAAGAGTAGACCCCGCATCGACCCTTTTGCCTATGGGCACTGACGAGATTTGGGTGCGCCATCTTGGGGCGGTCGACAGCTTTGCTCAGTGTAATGTGTTGACCAGGAGCAGAATCAATTTTAATCAACTATAACTCACTGAATATTGAACTAATTTCCATGTTTGTTTGTTTTTTTGCTGAAAACCTTAAAACTATAGCTATTATAACAAATGGTTCAGTGCATTTAAATATTCTTAGTGGGGTTAAAAGTAATAGAATATTCTGATAGGATGTATGTTCCAAAACACTGCCACTCACACATTTTTATATATTTTTTTTTATTACTATATACACAAACACATTTAGACACAAATGTATACATATATACACACACGTGTCTTAAATAATTGTTTTTATTATATTATTATTATTTAAATTTTGTCGGGAATAACTCGTTTGGCACGACACCAGCACCGAACATTAGCAAGTGTAGTGACTACTTGTCCATGACAACCTAAAAACTCAAGACTTAAAGTTGAACAAACTAAAAGTGAATGTAACTTAAATAGTCACTTGATGAAGCGTGGGCTTCTGGTTTAAGCAGTACAAAAATTGCAAAAACACATCAAAATGCTGTTCCGTGTTGGTTTATTCCAGGTCTCTGCAGGCAAACATGGTACAAACTTGAAACCATCCCTTGCTGCCTCTCCTGCTCTGGTTCCTGCATTGGTGATTGCTTCACCTGCTCACTCATTGATTGACTAATGGTGACTGACTGTTGGTTCCTGAGGACTGAAGGACTGGTAAAAAACCATATGACCACCCACGTTCATCCTGAGCTACCTAAAGTCTATGTATATATGTGACACATCCAAGACTCAAACAAAATCAGTTAACTAATTAAACAAATTACTAACAAATAATTGTATTCTAAACAACTAAATTTAAACAAAAATATTTATACAACAAATAGGCAAATAAATCAAAATGAACTAAGTAATCTAAATTCTAAAACGTAACAAACATAGAGAGATTGCTCCTACAGCAAGCTTGAATTTTGTTGGTGGACAAAATACAGGAATATAACATTCTAATAAAAATCAACATTGATGGACAGTCAATAATCCATCAATTCAAACAAAAATACACCGCACAGTGCTGAGGCATCCTTCGTCTGTTCACCTTAAACCAGCAGGTTTAAGGTTTAAGGTTGGGGTAGCAGGACGACCGCCCCAAGATGGCGGCCGTAATTTCTGCTCCGCGACAGTCAATGTGGTGTCTACTATTATATAATGTCTATGATCAAAACTACCACTGCATCTCCAGGCAATAATTACCTGTCATTTTAAGTTCAGTTCAAATGTTGTTTGTCGATCTTTCATGCATTTTTTTCTACAACGCTTCTTTATATTTGTCTCCTCCATGAGATGTGCTCTAATAAACAAAGAAAAATATCTTAGCCATATAAATATAATAGAATCGTAGATTGATTCACTGAAGTAGATGTAAGCAGGTTTATATATTACCTTCCTGAAACAAGATGCTTATGATGTTTTTTAATAAGAAGTCATGGTACATTTAAACTTGTGGTTTAAAACTTGGGAATAAGACTTGTTAAAAGACAACTTCCGGTCAAATACATCAAAGATGGAGGAAGCTGTGACTCATGGATGTTGTAGCATGCTGTCTTTTCCTGTGTGTGTACTGTATTTTCTTGGTGCTGATAATAATAAAGATTAGAAGAACAACAAGGATAGTATTATTACCAAAATCACCACTAATCACCTTCAATATAAACGAGCATGATGCTTTGAAGTGTGACCACCCTGGACACTGTTGGAACTCTATGTCAATATAGGACAAGAGTCTAACAGGACAAAGTCAGTTTACTGATGTGTCTCAATAATCACAGTAACTAAGCGCCCTTAAAGCTGAACACTGTAAAAGCTTTAATGGAGAACATTGAAGTTAAAGCTGCTTTTAATAACTGTGAGTTTGCTTCAGGATTGTGTTTTTCTTGATTAAAGTTGTCATTTATTAACTTCCCAGCAGATCTGTCTCACCAAGCCTCAGCTCCTGCAGCTTCATTCAAACTGGAGAAGTTTTTGTTTGCTTTGTTTTTCCACCAGTCAAGATCACTGTATGAGCTCTCCACCACCATGGAGCTCAGACATTTACAATCTCTACAGTCTGGAGAGGGAACATTAAATGTAAGAAAATTTCTCTCATCTGAATCAGAGTTTTTAAATAAAAAATAACAGTTCTTTTTCAAAGAAGTCAACATATGTATTTATCTATACATTATGACTCGATAAGATTAATTTGCTTTCTGCTTGTATTAATTGTAGATTTTGAATCATTTTTATCCAACCAAGACCTGTGGTTCTGATAAAAGCTCATAGTCCATAATCAAACTCTTCTTATGATTTATAACCAGCCTTTTCAGGTTTCTACCAGTATTTAGATGATTTATCTTTGGTGATGAGCCACAAGTCTTTGAGGTCAGAAGGCTTCTTTCCCATCACCCTGATCAGTAGCTCCACAAATTCTCTCTCAGATTCAAGTCAGGAATCTCGCAGGGCCACTCCAAAATGTAGACATTACTTCCAGTGAGGAGAAACATGATGGTCAAATTAAAAGATTAATCTTAACCTGAATCTGCCAGGGTATGGACTCAACTGCCAAATGGACTAAAAACTAAAGTTTATCATAAATATTTGCTCTCATATGTGAGATCAGTGCTTGGTGATGTTTCTGTCAGCTCTGTGTTCAGTGGTCTGTATCAGAGTCTCTTCCTCCTCAGCAGCTGCAGTCAGTTTCTGCTCTAACAGCTCAGTGAGTCTGCAGTCTGACTGAGGGAGGTTTTTGTACGGCTACTAATCACTGTGTGAACACATAGCTATTTGTGACATGGAAACTCTGACAGTAATAATCTGCTGCATCTTCAGCCTGAACTCCACTGATGGTCAAAGTGAAGTCAGTCCTGCTTCCACTGCCACTAAACCGAGCTGGTGTTCCTGATTCAAGATCATCCACCAAATATATCAGGAGCTTTGGAGGCTGTCCTGGTTTCTGCTGATACCAGGACATAGCCTGGTCACTACTAGACCAGCGGTAAACAGCAGTATTTGTGGTACACTTGATGGTGGCAGTGGATCCTGGTGTAAATGTCACCAGTGGAGGCTGAGTCACAGTCACCTGAGCGCTGCATCCTGCAGACAAAAACAAATCCTTCATATATCAGCAGAAAGAAATGAGAGAAAAGGCAGCACATCATGCTGGAAATGTTGCTGAGGGAATGAACCTGTAAAACAGCAGCAGGTCAGCGTCCAGATGAGGATGGTGATGAGGGTCATGGTGCTGGTTGTTTCTGCTGGCTCCACTGACAGGTCTGAGTCCTGCAGTGTTGAACTCACAGGACTATAAACCTTCTCAGTTCCCTGGAGGATCAGCTGACCATGCAAAGCCTCCTCTCTATGGAAATGATTGCTCTGCTCTCAGCACGCTGAAGACAAACACAGACACAACATCAGCACAAATAGTTTTGACATTTAAACCATTCAGGATCTTATCGGAATACAAAAAGAGAAAATAGAGACAACATGAAGGATTTTCAGTATTTGGATTAAATCATTTCTCTCTTCAAGGTATATGTATAATTCTCCTGTTTTACTAAAACTCACAGGTAAAGATATTATAGATTACTAGAAGTTACCCTTATTTAAGCATTTATTATTAAAATTATTTTGAAAAACATTTTTTTTTTGTTTTTAAAGTGAATGAAAGCTGAATTCTTGAAGAACATTTATATATTTCACAGGAAGAAAAATAATGTCTGTTTCTCTTGTGTGATAAAATTAAAAAAATCTTAAATTATTAAAACATTTAAAGCTGAATGGTGATGAATGAATGATTTATAGATTAAATAAAGTATAAACTGTAATTTATTTATACTGAAAAGCAGCATTTAAGCCAAAAACTGGTTGCTGACAGTGCAGGAGGTTTTTGTACGGCCTCTTAATGACTTTGTATCACTGTGGTGGACTTTTGGTGGAGGAACCAAACTCAACGTTGACTGTAAGTACCAGAAAGCTTTACTTTGTGGCTATATTCATTATATTTATATAAATTATGATATTGTTTTGACTTAACTAATTAAATTGAAATCAAGGTTTGTACACTTTACATTTTTTAATTAATGATTAAATCTCCATTCACAATGATGAATGAGCTTCGCAGAAGTCAGTTTTCCATCAGGGCTGAAAATGGTTCTAATGATAGATCCTGTTAAAATTCTCTTGTCAATAAAATGTATAGTTCAATAATATATTGTTAATACTTTACATTTTTGAAGTTTCTTTTTTTTTCTGACAACCAGTCTTCATTTTACTCGGTTTTTAATGTTTTATTTATTAGTTTATTTTAACTTCTTATTTAAATTTTTTTTCCCTAACTTTTATTTTAAAGCAAGGTTTGGACAGTACATTTTTTAAATAAGTATATCGCCATGTTTAGAAATTAGCTTTGCAAAAGTCAGTGTTTCTTCAAAATTGGAAATGTTTGAAATCATACATCGTATATGTCTAGTAATGCCTAATGTATAGGTCAAAATTACATTGCTACTTACTACTTACTTACTGAATATTTTAAGTTTCAATTCTTTCTGACCACCAAGCTTAGTTTTTACTCTATTGTTTTTCATTTTTTATTAGGTTTTTTTCACTTCTTATTTAAACAAACATTAATTTTATAATTAATAATCTTAGATCGGGATTTTGATCTGGATGTCAGTTAAATAGAGCTAATATTTTCTGAGTAAACTCAGATCTTCTTGGTGTTCGTGGTTCATTTGTTTTCCGTGGCGTTTTAAGGAAGTGAAAGAAACAGATGTCAACGTCTGAACTGTTTCCACCAGTGTTTCAGCTCTCAGTTCAATCATCCCAGGGTTTCATCATTCAGAGTCACATAATATGAGGGACAGATGAAGATGTCATCAGTAATCATGGATAATGAAGCTCTGAAGGTGTTTTTAGCAGCTTTCATTCTCATTGCTGCCTCTTTTCTCCCCCTCTCTCCTCCAGTGGGTGTGGTGCGGCCCACCCTGACCGTCCTCCCCCCCTCCAAAGAGGAGGAGCAGCAGAGCAGCGTCACACTGGTGTGTCTGGCCAGCGGAGGCTTCCCCTCAACCTGGAGGCTGGGCTGGAAGGTGGGGGGCAGCAGCAGGTCCTCAGGGGTGTCTAACAGCCTGGAGGTCCTGGGGAGGGACGGCCTCTACAGCTGGAGCAGCACCCTGAGCCTCCCTGCAGACCAGTGGAGGAAGGCGGGCTCAGTGAGCTGTGAGGCCAATCAGAGTGGACAGAGTCCTGTCACTCAAAGCCTGGACCCTGCCCGCTGCTCAGAGTAGAGCCTCAGCTTCATGTCTGCAAGTCAGGATGCTCTCAGAGTTTATTCAGCAAGATTACTTTTCATATTTAGAGTGATTTCTAAAACTCATCTTACTCATGTTCTCTGATAAAAGTAGAAGTGAAGGGATTGTTTCAATAAAAGTACAGATTTATGATAATCACTGTCTTTGTTATTGTGTTTCAAGATTCATGTTCGTGATCAGATTTCATCTCATGTTGGTTTTCTGCTTGCTTTAAAATTTCTCAAATGGTTTAGAAACCTAAACTATTAAAATCTAATCTTTCTCATGCTCTCTAATAAAACTATAGTTTAATAAAATTGCAGCTTGATGATGAGCATTGTCCTTGTCATGATTTAGGGTTCTTTGAGGTTTGGGGCTTTAATCGGTGCTAATTTTTTTTACTGGTATTTAACTGTGTGAATTGCTTCATATAGTTTAGTTTTAGAGTTCATCACTGCTTGGTGTTTTCCTTATTAGATTTTAGGAAGTAAAAGTAAATAAAAAAATGTATTTGTAAAGCACCTTTCACAGATAAAATTACAAAGTGCTTCACGACACACAAAGCAAAAGCCATAAAGACATGACAACAAACTACATTAAAAGCCAGTCTATACAGATATGTTTTAGCTGCATTTTAAAATGGTAAAGATAATCCACATGATATAAAAACAATGGGAGAGAATCTCTCAGTCAGGGTGCAACAGCTGGAAAGCAGCGATCCAAACAGGTTTTAAACCTAGTGTGTGAGGCTAACAAAAGATTTTGATCAGCAGACCTCAGAGCTCTGGCAGAAGTCTGAGGCTTAAGCATGGCAGAAATATCCTGGGTGGTCTGACCATGCAGGACCCTAAAAGTTAAAACAAGAAGTTTAAACTGGAACCTAAAATTAACTGGTAGCCAGTGAAGAGCGGCTAGAACAGGAGTTTTATGTGCTCCCCTGCTAGTTCCTGTTAAAAGTCTAGCTGCAGCATTCTGCACAGTTTGAATGTGATGCATTGCAGATTTGTTAAAATGAGTAAAAATACCATTACAATAGTCCACCCGAGATGATGGAAAAGCATGTAAGATAACTTCAAGATCAAATCTAGACATGGTCCCAAGTTTAACAATATTCCCAAGATGATAAAAACAATTCTGAGATAATTTCATGGAATGATGATCAAGATACACAGAACTGTCAGAAATAACACCCAGATTTCTTAGGTCAGACTGAATGGAGGATCCTAGGAAACTTATGTTTTCTAATTTCAGGATTCCTTTCATCAGGTGTGATGTTGTTTGGTTCAGCTCCAAGCAGTTTATATTTAACCAATTTTTAATCTCAACTAAGAAATCACTTAGAATTGTCAAATTAAAAAACTCAGACGGTTTAAACAAAAAGTATAAGAGTAAGGCATCGGCATAAAAATAATAAGAGATGTGATTAAATCGACGTATAAGCTGACCTAAAGGAGTTTTAAACAATAGAAACAAAATTGGGCCGGATGTACAAACATAACTTTTCCCCACACAAAGTTTTAATTTGGAACAACAATATATTAAACACACTTTGACCTTCTGGAACAGCAGCAACTTAAACTGTGAGGAGCAGTGATGCATTAAGATCATGCAAATCCACACCTGCTCTGATGAAACAGAAAGAGCAGAGGTGATCCGGACCACCACTTCTTCTCCTGAGAATATTTACTTCACATTTTAAGTTCAGTTCAACGTTATTTCTTATCTTTCATGATCTTCTTGATACAACAGCTCTTTATATTTGCACACTCCTCCATGAGATGTGCTCTAATGAAAAAAGGAAAATATTGTAGCCGAATAAATGTAATAGAATAGTAGAACTTGGAAACAGTCAATAGTGGTTTAATTTCCCAAACACTCCCACCCCAAAGCTTTTAACAATTTTAAACCTGTGGCCCTGACCTCTTTAGTTATAAAATGTTTTGTGAAAGTGCTGAAAACATTGTTCTTAGCCCAAACAGACAATATTATAGATCTCTTGCAGTTTGCCTACAGGGCTAAACAAAGCCAGTAAGATAAGCGGACCAGAAATAGAACAAAATACAACATATATCTATCCTGTGGAAGTAAAGATTCAGTGGAGTTTCACAGCAGATACAGACCATTGACTAAATGGCAGGTCTCCATTAAAGGCATTGTGTATGTGTTTTTCTGATCTTAACCACTAGGTGTCATTATTACTTATTGTTCCTTTAAGCAACATACTGTATTATTGGTCTCCATCCAAATACCCTTAATAATAGCTTCTAGCTCCTGTTCCTTGACCTTTCATAGGGGCAACAATAAGAAGTCTGTGTTGAGGAAAATAAATATCTTAGCTGTATTCATATTGGAGTGCTGAGGAATGCATGAGTTTTGACTGTCTCCCCCTTTGAGGGTAAGATAAACATTACATGAGTTTTATGGCGGGGGGGGGGGGGGGGGGGGGGGGGGGGGGGGGGGGGGTAAGTCATTTGGCTTGACCCCTTTGCGGAGTGGAGGACTCTCTTTGTTTGGGGAGTGCATGGGCAAGCAGGGCAGATGGCAGGTGGCCCACAGACCCCCTACCTCCCTAACTCAAAGAAGGAGGGCAGTCAGTATTAAAAGGATGTCTTTTTTAAACTTTGATCAGACAAAAGCTGCAATACCTGGGAGAAGGACGTAGATAACACTGGTAATGTAAACTTTTGTCTCCATTGGGAATTCCTAATGAATTGAATATGCATATTACAATGTTTACCTCTGATCAATGTTTTTTCTCATTTACTGCCAAATCTTAAACCGGGGTAAAAATGGGCCTTCAGAGCTAAGCAGGAGCAGGCCTGTACTTCTAAATTAATATCTGTCATGGGTAGGAAAGGAGCTTCAGAATGCTGTGCTGATTTCGGACAGCCTTTAACTCCGACGTCGTTACATGAGGGAAATGCACATGGATGATGCGAGTCAGATCCGGGTCTTCAGTTAAGCTTGAATGGGGAACCACTCGAAGATTTCCCATCTCTCAGGATATAAAACAAGGAAATCCAATTACTGTTTTTCTGTTGGTGATGCAAATGTTAGTGCTGCAGATACAAAATGATTAATTTGAAGGGATCACCATCTCAGGTCAGGAGATCAAATGCTGTCAACTAGCAGATAATACAGCCAATTTCTTGAAAGATAAATTTCAGGTAAAAAAGATTTTGCACTGTATTGATGCTTTCTCTAAAGTATCTGGGCTCACTTTAAAACTTAAAAATGTGTTCTGTTTCCTCTTTATGAGGGTTGTTTGATTCCTGTCAAACAAGAAGCAAATTATTTGTCTAGTCAGAGAGAGTAATAACCAACCTTCAACATTTATTTGATATATATTTGTTTTATCGCTCATGAGAGACAAATCACTGAAAGGCAGAATCCTTTTATCCAAAACATCAAGGTTATGTCGTTTAGTATATCCTGCAAAAGTGATAGATGTTCCTAAACACGTCAAAAGAAAGTAGACTGGGCTCTTTATAACTTCATCTGGAAAAATAAATCTCATTACCTAAATAGATCAGTACTTCATGATCCTCATCAGGGGGGCTTAAATATGCTAAATTTCAACACATCGAATCTGATATTAAAGTTGAACTGGATCAAACATTTTATTACAGACAAACATAAGTTTTGGTTCCTAATGTCAAACCTCATCTTTAAGAAAGTTGGAGGTTTGAATTCCTCCTTAAATGTGATTTTGATGTAAACAAACATCCAATTATCTAATTTTCACAGACAGATTTTATCATGCTGGCTTCTTATGTACAAACACAACTTTTCCGCACACAAAGTTTTTATTTGAAACAATATATTAAATTTGAAAATAAGTCAATATTCTATGAGAATTGGATCCAAAATAATATAATTTATGTATCCCAATGAGTGAATGGAAAAGGTAATCTCCTTGCATACACCGAGTTTTTGAGGACATTTAATTTCCCAGTGTCTTCAAAAGAATATAATACGGTTTTTGATGCAATTCCTACAGGTTTTGTCAGGCTGTTACAAAATGGAAATGGATCAAATACACAGGCACCATCGAAAAAGGATATTATCATAAATGGTATCAATATCCTGGACAAAAAATATAACGACAAATTGCTTCAGCTGAAGAAGAGGAATCTAGTGCCATGTCCTCTAATTAAATGTTGTTTGTCTGTTTTCTTTTTTTTATTGTGACTTGCTGTAAAACTAATTTGCAATTGGAAAATTAATAAAGAGGAATATAGTATCCTTTACTCAAGTTTTACAAGCTTAAATAAAAAGCTTGTTTTAAATTTCTGTAGAAAAAAGGAGCTGTAAATCTTTTTAGATCTGAAACATAAAATATTTATTAACTTCACCCAATTTCTTATTTATTCTCAGTTTAAAGAACAGGAAATGGGTCGGTCTTTCTTCAGAACTCCTGCTTTACTCAGTGGGATTTACTAAATAGTCCACCAAGGTCTGTTCTTGAGTGAAAGTCAATGGAGGTTTTGTGTTCATATTTACTATGAAATTGAATTAAAACCAAAAAACCTGGCTGATAAAAAAATTAGCGCTTTTGTGTTGTATCTTCCATTTTTAAAGGATTTGAATTTGTCTGTGTCGTCTTTCAGAAGAATCACATCAGGGAAACTTTGTCTGCCAGATCTTTTTTAAACTCCATCAACCTCCAACCTTGTGCTAGAAAAACACATTTGTGTCAATTTTTTTATTGTGGTCAAAGACCACATGAAATCACTTTGAGTGATACGTACCCATTCCTACTGATTCTGCAGCTCAGCACAAAATTATGCATACCCTCAGAAGATTTATATTTTGAATATGTTTTATGCAACCAAGAACTTTGGTTCTGATAGGAGATCTTACTCCACAATCAAACTCTTCTAATGATTAATAACCAGCCTTTTTCAGGTCTCCACCAGTATTTAGATGATTTATCTTTGGTGATGAGCCACAAGTCTTTGAGGTCAGAAGGCCTCTTTCCCATCACCCTGATCAGTAGCTCCACAAATTCTCTCACAGAATCAAGTCAGGACTCTGGCAGGGCCACTCCAAAATGTTGACATTACTTTCAGTGAGGAGAAACATGATGGTCAAATTAAAAGATTAATCTAAACCTAAATCTGCCAGAGTCAAGTCAGAACTTCATAACGTTGAAATTTCTTCAAGCAGGAAGCAACATCTTGATCAAACCAAAAGATTAGGTTAAACCTAAATCTGCCAGGGTACGAAGAAGTTGGGCTCGGTGGAAAAGGAGAAGATGCCAATGTTGATTATATGAATGTTGCTCCATTTACCGCCAAATGAGAAAGATCTAAAAGAATTAAAAAACAAAGTTAATCATGAATATTTGCTCTCATGTGTGAGATTAGTGCTTGGTGATGTTTCTGTCAGCTCTGTGTTCAGTGGTCTGTATCAGAGTCTCTTCCTCCTCAGCAGCTGCAGTCAGTTTCTGCTCTAACAGCTCAGTGAGTCTGCAGTCTGACTGAGGGAGGTTTTTGTACGGCGACTAATCACTGTGTGAACACCCAGTTACTGTTTACTAGATGGTGACTCTGACAGTAATAAACTGCTGCATCTTCAGCCTGAACTCCACTGATGGTCAAAGTGAAGTCAGTCCCGCTTCCACTGCCACTAAACCGATCTGGTGTTCCTGATTGAAGTTTATGTACATCATATATAAGGCTCTTTGGAGGCTGTCCTGGTTTCTGCTGATACCAGAACATACCCTGGTTACCATTAGTATAGCGGGCAACAGCAGGATTTGTGGTACACTTGATGGTGGCAGTGGATCCTGGTGTAAATGTCACCAGTGGAGGCTGAGTCACAGTCACCTGAGCGCTGCATCCTGCAGACAAAAACAAATCCTTCATTTATCAGCAGAAAGAAATGAGAGAAAAGGCAGCACATCATGCTGGAAATGTTGCTGAGGGAATGAACCTGTAAAACAGCAGCAGGTCAGCGTCCAGATGAGGATGGTGATGAGGGTCATGGTGCTGGTTGTTTCTGCTGGCTCCACTGACAGGTCTGAGTCCTGCAGTGTTGAACTCACAGGACTATAAACCTTCTCAGTTCCCTGGAGGATCAGCTGACCATGCAAAGCCTCCTCTCTATGGAAATGATTGCTCTGCTCTCAGCACGCTGAAGACAAACACAGACACAACATCAGCACAAATAGTTTAGCCATTTAAACCATTCAGGATCTTATTGGAATACAAGAAGAGAAAATAGAGACAACATGAAGGATTTTCAGTATTTGGATTAAATTATTTCTCTGTTCAAGGTATATTTATAATTCTCCTGTTTTTTTCTAAAATTTACAGGTGAAGATATTATAGATTACTAGAAGTTACCCATTTTTAAGAAAATGTATTTAAATTATTTTGAAAAACATTTTTTTAGGTTTGAAACAGAATAAAAGCTGAATTATTAAAGAATGTCTCAATATCTCACAGGAAGAAAAATAACTTTTATTTCTTTTGGGTGATAAAATAAAAAATCTTAAATTATTAAAACATTTAAAGCTGAATTGTGATGGATGGATGATTTATAGATTAAATAAAGTATAAATGTAATTTATTTATACTGAAAAGCAGCATTTCAGCCAAAAACTGGTTGCTGACAGTGCAGGAGGTTTTTGTACGGCCTCTTAATGACTTTGTATCACTGTGGTGGACTTTTGGTGGAGGAACCAAACTCACCGTTGACTGTAAGTACCAGAAAACTTTACTTTGTGGCTAAAGTCATTATATTTATATAAATTATATGTTTTGGGCTTAACTAATTACATTGACATCAAGGTTTGTACACTTTCCATTATTTAAATAATGATTAAATCTCCACTTTGCAGAAGTCAGTGTTTCATCAGGGCTGAAAATGGTTTTAATCATAAATCCTATTGAACTTATCTTGTCAATAAAATGTATAGTTCAACAATATATTGGTATTACTTTAGATGTTTGAAGTTTACATTTTTTTCTGACAACTAACCTTCATTTTAACTAAGATTTTTACGTTTTCTTTATTAGGTTATTTTCACTTATTTAAACAAATGTTTGTGATCATTTTATAATTAATAGCCTTTAATCTGGATTCCTGCTGAACAGGGCTAATATTTTCTGAGTAAACTCAGATCTGCTTGGTGTTCGTGGTTCATTTGTTTTCCGTGGCGTTTTAAGGAAGTGAAAGAAACAGATGTCAACGTCTGAACTGTTTCCACCAGTGTTTCAGCTCTCAGTTCAATCATCCCAGGGTTTCATCATTAAGAGTCACATAATATGAGGGACAGATGAAGATGTCATCAGTAATCATGGATAATGAAGCTCTGAAGGTGTTTTTAGCAGCTTTCATTCTCATTGCTGCCTCTTTTCTCCCCCTCTCTCCTCCAGTGGGTGTGGTGCGGCCCACCCTGACCGTCCTCCCCCCCTCCAAAGAGGAGGAGCAGCAGAGCAGCGTCACACTGGTGTGTCTGGCCAGCGGAGGCTTCCCCTCAACCTGGAGGCTGGGCTGGAAGGTGGGGGGCAGCAGCAGGTCCTCAGGGGTGTCTAACAGCCTGGAGGTCCTGGGGAGGGACGGCCTCTACAGCTGGAGCAGCACCCTGAGCCTCCCTGCAGACCAGTGGAGGAAGGCGGGCTCAGTGAGCTGTGAGGCCAATCAGAGTGGACAGAGTCCTGTCACTCAAAGCCTGGACCCTGCCCGCTGCTCAGAGTAGAGCCTCAGCTTCATGTCTGCAAGTCAGGATGCTCTCAGAGTTTATTCAGCAAGATTACTTTTCATGTTCACACTGATTTCTAAAACTCATCTTACTCATGTTCTGTGATAAAAGTAGAAGTGAAGGATTGTTTCAATAAAAGTACAGATATATGATAATCACTGTCTTTGTTTTTATTTCTGTGTTACAAAATTAATATTCTTGATCAAATCTCTTTCCATGATGTTTTTCCACCTGCTCTAAAGTTTCTAGAAGATTCTAGATACTTATTGAAATCCATATTTATAAAACCACAATTTAACCGTTTGTTTTTAAATTGATCTATAGTTATTTAATTTGAACATTTGTCTTTTTTAGCTGTTCTGTGTTTTTCCTGCTAACTTCTGTGATGTGTTCACTGAACCATTTCACCTCACAGACTCTCTGCACCTGCAGCCTTCAGTCAGACTGAAGGAGGTTTTTGTACGGCTCTAAATCACTGTGTGAACAACACACCACTGCCATGGTAACCCAGACAGTAATAATCTCCAGCATCTTCAGCCTGAACTCCATCAATGGTTAAAGTGTAATCAGAACCAGATCTACTGCCTCTGAATATAGATGGAGTTCCTGAGAACCGAGTTGAAGTACTATATATAAGAAGTTTGGGAGGCTGTCCAGGTTTCTGAAGGTACCAACTGAGATCAGCAGCAATATTAGAACTTCCTGTGGCTCTGATGGTCACAGTCGATCCAACACTAACTAACTTTGATCCTTCAGACTGAGTCAGAAAATTGTTGGCAGACGACCCTGAAATGAGAAATGAACATTTTAAATCAGAATGTCAAAGAAAAATGGCAAAAATGTAAAACCTTTGAGTTTAAACCAAATCAATGAGACAGATTTATAAGTGAGCCTGACCCTGAGTGAGAAAACCCAACAGAACAACCAGAGTCAGTGGAGACATCATCCTGATGCAGGTTTCAGTGTCAGAGCAGAAACACACTTTGGACCTTCTGGAACAGCGGCAACTTAAACTGTGAGGAGCAGTGATGCATTAAGATCATGCAAATCCACACCTGCTCTGATGAAACAGAAAGAGCAGAGGTGATCCGGACCACCACTTCATCTCCTGAGAATATTTACTTCTCATTTTAAGTTCAGGTCAAATGTTGATTCTTCTACATACAACACTTATTTATATTTGCACATCTCCTCCATGAGATTTTCTCTAATAAACAAAATGAATTATCATACATAAATATGATAGAATCATCTAGTTTCCTTTACTGAAGTGGATGGAAGCAGGTTTATATGCTAGCTTTCAGATTAATGAATAAAATGTTTATGATGACTTTTATTAAACAGCTTTTCCAAGATTTCTGTAGAAAATGAAACTGTAAACCACTGTAGATCTGAAAAAGAACATATCAGTTTTCCCTTGTTTACAGGAAAAGACAATTGCAAATATTTAAAAAATCTAATTTCTTCTCTTTGTCTGAACGTTTTGTTTATTCTGGGCTTCAAGAACAAAAAACGAGTCTGTCTTTATTCAGAAATTACTGCTTTATCCAGCCGGGTTTACTAAATTGGTGATTAGCTAAACTTGTTGTGGGGAATAATGATTACTGATTCCTGAGTTTCTTATTAAATGAAAGAAATGGTGATTTGATCAAGTTCCAGCACAGCAGTTTATTGAGAAGCAAAACAAAAGTAAACACACCACCAAAGGTGTGCAGCTGCACACCATCACTCTCCCACCTCTGTTCTGCTCTGATCTGCTCCTCGCACCATCTTACACCTAAACCAGGTTTAGGTGTAAGATGATCTTAAACCATCAGACTGAAGCTTTGCACATGAAAGCCAAACATTGATTCTCACACTCAGCATACACAGGCATTGACCTTGAAGGGTAAGGGAAGAGTGGAGTCCTGGCAGCAGGGCACCTTACCCGACACTGCTCAGGCCTCCTCTCCTCTGCAGCTGCTGAGAGAGCTGTCTCTTCTGGGCTTCAAGACCACGAATTGAGTCTCACTTTATTCAGAAATTCCTGCTTTATGCAGCTGGATTTACTAAATTGTTGATTAGCTAAACTTGTTGTGGGGAATAATGATTACTGATTCCTGAGTTTCTTATTAAATGAAAGAAATGGTGATTTGATCAAGTTCCAGCACAGCAGTTTACACAGGCGATAGGCCTTTCTAGAACCAAACACCCTAATAAAACAATTTTCCATAAACTTTCCATCTCATTGCCACATCTCTTTTTTAATCAACATCAGCCTCTAACCTTACGCTTCAAAACCAAATTTGTGCTATTTTTGTATCTCTGTCAAGGGCTGCACAAAAATCACTTCAAGGACAGCAAATGGCCCCCAGGCCACACTTTGGACACCCCTGATGTTGAGCCTCTTGTCTTTGTTGTTTCACAACTTAACTAAAAATAGACAGACTTTTTTCAAAGTAAGATTTGAGCATGCCTGAACATCTGGACAAAAATGCGAATGTTCAGTCCATGCATGCCAGTGTGTGGGTGTGTGCATGCAGTGATGCATATCGGTTTTCTTTAACCCAGCTGTACGACTCTGTATCACTGTGTGCGCAGGCCGACATAAGCTCCCATACAGTAATAATGTCCTGCATCTTCAGCCTGAACTCCACTGATTGTCAGGGTGAACTGAGGCTCTGATCCACTGCTGCTGAAATGACTCGGAGCAGACTGACGGCTACTTATTTTATAAAACAGCAGCTTGGGAGGCTGTCCAGGTTTCTGCAGGTACCAGCTGAGATCATCATCAACTCCTTCACTGGCTGTACAGCTCAGAGAGACCGTCTCCCCCAAAGCAGCCGCCTTTACAGCAGGAGACTGAGTCACAGATGGATCTGCTGTCAACCCTGTAAAAAACACAACAGAAATGTGTTAAATCTTGTTGAATGAAAAGCTTAAATCCAGAACATCCTGCATTAAGCTTTGTTAATCTTAATAATATACTGACTTTTACTATTGTAACAACTGTTTACATGCATCTTGCACTACTCACCTTGACTAAATATTGATTTGCACTGCTGACTGTTTATTCACAATTGTTTACATATACATTTGCAATACCGTACTTTAACTGTAATATGCAATTACCTTCCACTTCACTTTAATTTAAATAGCTTCTGTCCAAACTTTATTTATACATTTTATAGTAATAGCTACCTGTATATCATGCTAACAATTCTGCCTATAGTAATAGCCACCTGTACATATATTCATAGTACATGCAAACTCTGTTATAATAACAATCATCTGTATATTATCCTATTGTAAATATCTGTAAAACTCTATAGTAATATCCACCTGTATATTATATTCGGTACATATCCAGCTGTAAATTTAGTTCACAATACTAGTTATATATATATATATATTATACTCATAGGAAAAATCTATTAGTCAAATTCTGTTTATAATAGTATAAATCTCTATATTTATTCAGTAATAACCCATGTCCTGTACTTATGGAACCACTGCTTATCCTGCAATTGCTGCTATTGCACTTCTGGTTAGACCTAAACTGCATTTCGTTGCCTTGTACCTGTACCTGTGTAATGACAATAAAGTTGAATCAAATCAAATCTAATCTAATCTAATCTAACCTAATCTAATCTAATCTATTTAAAGTATATTTCCCCATTTACTAACTCACCATGAAACTGGACTGCCAGTATTGTCAATAAGATCAGACACATCTTCATTGTGGATGTATGCAGTAGAATAAAATTTTATAGAATAAAGCTGAGCACACAGTTTAGCGCTTTAATAAAGCCTGATGTTCAGGGAAGTGCAGCAGATATTCAAATCACAACCAAGAGCAGCACAGTTGGAGCTGAATGAGAAGTTTCAGGTCCTGCAACAAACAGACAGCTGCTGCCCTCTTGTGTCAAAATAAAAGAAATATAGATGAATTAAAACGTGGAGCACATTTAATGAGCCTAACGTGGAACAATGGAGTAAGACTGTTTAAATTAAATAAGGAAGACTAAGTTGAAAACAAAGTAAATTACAGCAATAAAACTAAATAAATCTGTACAAAACTCTCTAACACTTGTGCATAATAACACATTTAGATAATTAAAATCTGTTTCTTTTTTATTGTTTCTAAGGTTTTTGTGTGGTTTACGTTCCTTTTTTGGTTATCTTCATCTTTGCAGTTGATTGCCTTTCTTCTGACGACCATTTGTAGCATTAAAGGCCATTTCTCACTGGCCGTTTGAGGCCCTCTGGCTATGATGGTCGCAGCAGATGAGGCTGGTACATAGACTGCATCTTTCCCAGCAAGCCTCACAGCTGGAAGACTGTCTGCTATTTCACTAAACAGTGTTTGTTAAAAAAAAAAATCCACAGAAATTGTATTCACCTGACAGCCATTGTGAAGGAGACATAATACTTTCATACCTTGTAGTTTTATTTCAACAGTCTTCCTCCACATCACTCTTGAAAACCATGCCTCAGTTCAGTGTTTCAGTCACTGAACCGGTCTCTCGCTGTTTGGCTCATGACAACGTACGGAGGGTCGCAGTTGAAATATACTGCTCAAAAAATAAAAGGGAAACACTTAAACAACACAATGTAACTCCAAGTCAATCACACGGCTGCGAAATCAAACTGCCGACTTAAGAACCAACACCGACTGACAATCAGTTTCACCTGCTGTTGTGTAAATGGAATAAACACCAGGTAGAAAACTAGAGGCAATTAGCAAGACACCCACCATTAAGGGAGAGGTTCTGCAGGTGGTGACCACAGACCATTTATCTGTTGCTCTGCTTTCTGGCTGATGTTTTGGTCACTTTTGAATGCTGCCGGTGCTTTCACTCTAGTGGTAGCATGAGACGGAGTCTACAACCCACACAAGTGGCTCAGGTAGTGCAACTTATCCAGGATGGTTCATCAATCAGGAAGGTTTGCTGTGTCTGTCAGCGTAGTGTCCGGAGCATGGAGGCGCTACCAGGAGACAGGCCGGTACATCAGGAGACGTGTAGGAGGCCGTAGGAGGGCAACAACCCTGCAGCAGAAATGCTACCTCTGCCTTTGTGCAAGGAGGAACAGGAGGAGCACTGCCAGAGGCCTGCAAAATAACCTCCAGCAGGCCACAGATGTGAATGTGTCTGCTCAAACGATCAGAAACAGATTCCATGAGGGGAGTATGAGGGTCTGACGTTCACAGGTGGGTGTTATGCTTATAGCCCGACACCATGCAGGACGTTTGGCATTAGCCAGAGAACACAAAGATTGGTGAATTTACCACTGGCACCCTGAGCTCTTCACAGATGAAAGCAGTTTCACATTGAGCACATGTGGCAGATGTGACAGAGTCTGGAGACACCGTGGAGAACGTTCTGCTGCCTGCAACATCCTCCAGCATGACCGGTTTGGCAGCGGGTCAGTAATGGTGTGGAGTGGCATTTCTTAGGGATGGGGGAGGCTGCACAGCCCTCCATGTGATCGCCAGAGGTAGTCTGACTGCCATTAGGTACAGCAGAGATCAGCAGATCCATTGTGAGACCATATGCTGGTGCGGTTGGCCCTGGCTTCCTCCTAATGCAAGACAATGCTAGACCTCATGTGGCTGGAGTGTGTCAGCAGTTCCTGCAAGACGAAGGCATTGATGCTGTGGACTGGGATGCCCGTTCCCCAGACCTGAGTCCAACTGAGCACATCTGGAACATCATGTCTCGCTCCATCCACCAACGCCACGGTGAAATATGTATATTATTATTAATGAGAATATTTCATTCATTCAGATCTAGGATGTATTATTTTAGTGTTCCCTTTATTTTTTGAGCAGTGTGTGTGTGTGTGTGTGTGTGTGTGTGTATATATATATATATATATATATATAAACAAAGAATGCACGGGAGGAATAGAAATGAAAGAAATACAGCTGTGACCTCTAGCTGTACACAGCAAGAAAGACTGAGAGCTAAATGACCCTAGACTCCTTTAAAGCATTTGGAAATGTTACATGCATTATTTTTGAACTACTTACATTCAACAGCAGTACACAGATGATCTCACAATCCATCCATGCAAGCAGGAAATGGCCGCTCTGTGCTGCACATGCAGATCTTCTTCACAATCCGTTTCAGAAATAAACCATCTTGTTAAAATACTGACTGCTTAACACTTGAATGGGAATGCACCAACGTAATTAACAAGTTATGCGCATATTTACCAATTTCATGCAAAAACATGACCTACTCCTGAAAATTAGGGTTCACAACCAAGCATAGAAAAAGAGGCCTGTTAGCCAAGTCGTGGAGAAACCGCAGTCAGCCTTTAAGGATTGTCCTGAACATACTGTTAAAGTACAGAAACCAAAATGCACAAGACATCCAGATAACAAACAAAACTAGAAAAAATTTGCATTTCCTGCGAAAATGCACTGTGAATGCAGTAAGCTGAATGATTGAGCAAAAGATGCAGAAGATCTTTGAAGAAGAGAAAAAATAGCTGTAAAGCTTTGAAGAAGTTAAAAAAGTTGAAGAAGTTGAAAAAGTTGAAGATTTTGAAAGAGTTAAAGAATTTGAACATGAAAGAACAATAGCTGAATGATTAGAAGAAGAAAAAACTGAGGGAATGGCACAAAACATTTCCTAACTCATTCTAAACACTGAATCGTTTAACAAAGCAAAAGTAGAATTTCAAACTTGAATATACTGTAGCCATATGTGGGCCTGCATTTCTAGGAGTATAAGGGGTTTCGCCCCCATTGAAAAGCATTGGATGTTTGACACCTCCTAACTTGGAGATGCTTTACGTGACAAGGCCCAAATTTATTATGGAGCATTCTGTATAAAGGATGTAACAGACTCTGTAAAGCAGAAGTTTGTAGGACCTTCCTAGAGCTACTTTCGGTTAGCAACATGCTAACCGTTAGCCACTAACAGGGTTGTGTTCAGTATCACCGTGTGATGTTACTCTGTTAGTTTGGTCCAAATCCTGTACTGGGAAGTGCCTCAAAAAGGGGTGCCAATACTTAATGTCACCAAAGGTCACCAAAGGTCATGGGTCAGATTGGCCTCCTTTAGCAACTCAGCCTCACCACATCTGGGCCCAGAACTCAACATTTGACCAAAATGGTGTGTAGCGCCATTTCCCACAGGTGGGTGGTGCTGTATTGGCCAATTGGGTCATCTCTGGGCATCATGCCAGGTCCTGTTGGAAGCAAAGGCCCAATAGGAAAGCATGTAAAATCCAAAAAGTGACAGAAAAGTCACACCTGCCTCATAATCACTTGAAAATTTTAAAATGTTAAGAGGAAGTGACTGTGCGAATTTCAGATTCCTACATTAATCACAGCCACTGCAGTGGGCGTGAAAAGTTGCCATTCTATCCGAATGGAGCCTGTCCCTGACCTGTAGTTACCTCTGGTCAGCAGAGTTCCGTCGTCACTCACTCACACCTGCAGCGGCCCATTCTACTGAAGTGCAGACACTTTGTTCAGACTATGTCCAATAGGATCATAATGGAGAACATTGCCTCGCACAACACTTTATATCTCCTGATTCGTAAATGGTAGAGATGTAATTTTTTTCTGCGTTTATTTCTTAACGGATATGGGAAGAAGACTTGCTATTGGATTTTGCTGGAAATATTTTAATAAGGGCGTAAAAAATTAGGATATAAGGGGGATTTTTAAGGAATTTAAAAAATCCTCTAAAAACGGTCCTGAACATACCTCTCAACTTTCGACGACAGTTGAGAGTGAGATTGTGGTCCGGGGGGGGGGGGGGGGGGGGGTTGCTGTTGGTCGATTCAAGACGATCCGACGGGGTGGGGGGGGGTGCTGTTGGTCGATTCAAGACGGTCACTATTTTAAACGGACTTTGCTTTCATGTTACAGTTTGTAATACAACATGACGACTTACCATTTAATTCGCACGCAACACGGACCGTAGAAGTGTTTCACTTTGGATGAGGGAAACTTGTTTGCGCGGCGGCGGTCCTTGCAGCTGTGTTCCCTCTACTACTGGACGTGCGGAAACCATTGTACCGCAAATTGGTTCCGCCATGACGCGAAGCGTCCGGACGCGTGCGTTTCAAGAGTGAGATTTTGATTGTAAGATTGAGATTTTCAAAGTAATGCTTGTGAGCGTGTGCAATTGATGAAATGCGTGTGTCACACGGTCAATGAGTGAGAGTTGAGAGCTATGGTCCTGAACAAATCGCTCTCGCTGAAAAAGTATAAGAGATATAAAAATAATTATTTCACTGTGAGTATCATCAGGCTTTTGAGGACTATGTTGCTCATTTTTCTGTTTGTACAAAAATCGGTGTAGGCACAGCGACGATGCAAAAAAGTGGATCATGTGGAAAAATGCAGCTCTAAAGGATTTTCAGGATTTTGCACATTCGCTACTCCCGAACAAATTGTTCCTGCGGCAAAACCGTAACAGGTATCCAAAAAATTCCTTTTTTGTGAGTGCCAGAAGGGTTTGGACATTCATGTGTGAAAGTCTCATGCCTGTACATCAAACGGTTTAGGAGTAGCGACGATGCGAAAACGTGTGATGTTTTGGATTTTCAGACGTCATTTTTCAAAACCGCTCCATAGGAAATGAATGGGGGAGGTTTCGGGTTTGTGTCGCTCTGAGGTGATTTGCGAAAAATCTATAAATGCTACACCAATGAGGGTTACATTTCCTGAATCCAGACAAAAATTCCTACGTTTTGATGTACAATTTATGTGGATAGGTTGAAAATTGAGCGAGTGAGAAGAAGTTGTTCGGAGAAGAAGAATTTGTTGAATTTCTAGAGTGTGCACTCTATAACTGCCTCCTTGATGACCATAGCAACGCATGTTATTTGCTGAATTTCTTGAAAAGCCAAAATTATTTTAAGGATGTACTATATGAAAATGGTAAGATATATGAAAAAGCTGAAATACACCATAATAGCTGAAAGATATCACTACATTTTAAAAGTTGAATGGCGTTTCTAGCTAAAAGTAGGCTGAAGCAGTAAGCTGTCAAAAAGCAGCTGAAATGAGTAGAATTTTAGTGAATTACATTAATTTCCTATGGGAGAAAAAAAAGCTGAAAATTTGCAGGAAAAGCTGAATATTTTAAAAAGTTGAAAAGATATAAGTACAAAAAGATATAGCCATCAATTCCAGAAGAAGCTGAATAGTTTAAAGGTTGAATGGTTGAAATCGGAGAAAAACTGTAGGAGGAGAAGTGAATCAAACTTTAAACAGTAAAAAGGCGAAAGAGGATCTCAATAACTGTGAATGCCGCACTGTTGAAGAACACACCAACCTTCAGCTCAAACGATGGCTTGAGTGTCGAGGGCTAAAAAGATCGGAAAACGGGCCGAGTTGATCGAACGGTAAGCTTTGTTTTTATTTTTCCTGCGCGGCGGTCATGTCGTCGTCGGCCGTTTTTTTGTTTGTAATCACCGTCCAGGGATCGGTATATGTTTAATGTTTGTCTTATTTGAAATGTTTTTGAGTAAGCTATCCTGGTAGCAGGGTATCATGTTAGCCCCTGCTACCATGATAGCCTATATGCTATCATGGTAGCAGGCGCTTCAATATTAACATGTCGGTCACCAAAATACTCTTACCTGTTCACTACTTGATGTCGCTGGAATTGGGTCAGGATGTTCTTCGGTTGGGCCCTTTCCTCCGACAAAATGCTTGCTACATATGTACTTGAATTTGGTAACTTTTTCCGGGTTGAACTGTTGTGTAGGCCGACCGCACCGGTGTACCCAGCGCACACATTTCTCCTTGGCAGTCTTGAAGAAAACATCCTTTATATGCGGCCGATCAGCGTACCTCCAGTCGCTGTTGCACGTTCCATAGCAACAATGTTTAAAAACCATGGTCTTAGATTTGGAAAAAGCAGTCGTTTACCGAGTAAAACCAAGGGTAACGCACGTCTCTTTTACAGCGACACAGCGGCGGACTATGCAAGCTTGCCCTACTGCGTACCACGTGATGTGACGTCATCGTGACGTTACGTTTCTAAAAATAGCTCGCTCGCGGTACGCCATTGCTGAATTTAAAATGCACTTCATACTCCAACCAGTAGGTGGCAGCAATGCCACCACAAGCCCGGTGGCTACCGGCAACACCAGAAGAAGAAGAAAACGAAAACAAATGAAATACGTTCGTCTGAATAGAGGACGAACATGGGTGAATACATATTACCTGAGCTGGCTCCGAACGCATTAGCGAGTGAATGAGAGAGTAGATCCGGCTGAAAAGTTGCGGCCGGGACGAGCGGCAAGGTGGTGCAGCAAAGCCGATGAAAACCAGAGGAGATCCCGGATGAGACGGCGGATCCGCGAACCAAGAACCAGCCCCACTGGACTGCGGGATCAGTTTGAGAAAGACCCCGGCGTGCTATGAAGCAAAGCTGACCGGAACTTAGGCAGAGTTGGGACGCGTCTGCGTCGCTTGCGAGTTCATTGCGCCAGGAATCGGAGCTGACGAAAACAGAGGTCGGAAAGGAAGATGTGCGGCTAGACGGTATTCCTATGGCAGGAGGATTTCAGGATAAGTTATTATCTCTTGAATCCGGTCGAGCACAGCTGGAAAGCGACAGGCGGCGTGGGTATGGAGCCTTTTAAACGGAAGCTTGATTGAAGATTGGAGAAAGCGGGTTGAGGTCCGGAAATGAAGATGACGCAGTAACAGGTAGGCGGAAGTCTTCCAGCTTGAATTTGCGCCTAGGCTTCATTTTAAGTCTCACATCGTTTTGAACATGTGAATATTGATTTTAAACAAAGGTAAAACTGGGAAACTTTATCAGTGTGCTTGTACATACATAGATTCACATAGAAATAATATAGAAACCATAGCTGCTGGTTTTAGACATTTTATTGTTCCTCTTGTCCAGTCAGCCTTCTATGCAAACAGCGAGGGACGAGGTCATTGTTGTGTTGGTGGATGTTCACACTGTGATTGAGCAGAGACAATTATTTTTTTCACAATAACATCTGGTTGATCAGGAGGGGTTCACATAACTAACCAGTATAGGTGGTGTACAATGCTATTGATCCAACGGAAAGGGCGTTACAATCCTTTTCTTTTGATAATCTCCCCAGTTTTTTTTTTCTTCAAGCCTAAAACTAAGAAGCATGATTGATTTACATCAGTGACCTTGAAGGAAATTAAAAGTCAATGAATGATAAATAAAACATTAAAACAAGATAACTTAGCTATCCTTGGGTATGTGCCAAATATCAAACAAGTGAGTTATGTCTGGTCTACTCTCCCTCAGCCATTTTCTGATCTGAACAAGGCGGTCTGTCACCATCCTTTCTGTCACCAAGTTTTGATCCTCCAGAAAGGTAACAGAACATATTAGTCCTTCTTTCTCCATGCGAGAAACACCACCATCCTCATTACTCTGATAAAAGACATACCAGTATAAAGAACAAATAAGATTGAGAGAGTCCTACATAAATTGAATAAAATTTCTTTAGAACAAAAGCTGAATGCTCTTTTGCAGTCTCCTTTTATAGGAGACTCCGTCCGTTTTCTTCCGCTTATCCGTGGTCGGGTCGCGGGGGTAGCAGCTTCAGTAGGGAGGCCCAGACGTCCCTATCCCCGGCCACTTGGGCCAGCTTCTCTGGGGGAATCCCAAAGCGTTCCCAGGCCAGCTGGGAGACATAGTCCCTCCAGCGTGTCCTGGGTCTTCCCCTGGGCCTCCTCCTGGTGGGACGTGCCCAGAACACTTCACCAGGGAGGCGTCCAGGAGGCATCCTGACTAGATGCCCGAGCCACCTCAACTGGCTCCTCTCGACGTGGAGGAGCAACGGCTCTACTCTGAGTCCTCCCCGGATGACTGAGCTCCTCACCCTATCTCTAAGGGAGAGCCCAGACACACTACGGAGAAAACTCATTTTAGCCGCTTGTATCCGGGATCTCGTTCTTTCGGTCACGACCAAAAGCTCGTGACCATAGATGAGGGTAGGAACGTAGATCGACCGGTAAATCGAGAGCTTCGCCTTTTGGCTCAGCTCTCTCTTCACCACAACGGATCGGTACAGCGCCTGCTTCACAGCAGACGCCGCACCAATCCGCCTGTCGATCTTCTGCTCCATCTTCCCCTCATTCGTGAACAAGACACCAAGATACTTGAACTCCTCCACTAGGGGCAGCACATCCTCCCAACCCGGAGAAGGCACTCTACCCTTTTCCGGTTCAAGACCATGGTCTCGGATTTGGAGGCACTGATCCTCATCCCACTTCGTACTCTGCTGCGAACTGCTCCAGTGAGAGCTGTAGATCACGCCCTGATGAAGCCAATAGGACCACGCAATCCTAAGGCCACCAAAACGGATCCCTTCAACACCTTGGCTGCGCCTAGAAATTCTGTCCATAAAAGTTATGAACAGAATTGGTGACAAAGGGCAACCTTGGCGGAATCCGACTCTCACCGGAAACGAGTCCGACTTACTGCCGGCAATGCGGACCAGACTCTGACACCGGTCGTACAGAGACCTGACAGCCCTTATTAAAGGGTCCGGTACTTCATACTCCTGGAGTACCCCCCACAGGATCCCTCGAGGGACACGGTCGAATGCCTTCTCCATATCCACAAAACACATGTAGACTGGTTGGGCAAACTCCCATGCCCCCTCCAGAATCCTGCTATTCCTGAATCCGAGATTCGACCATCCGACGGACCCTCCTTTCCAGAACCCCCGAATAGACCTTACCAGGGAGGCTTAGGAGTGTGATTCCTCTATAGTTTGAACTCACCCTCCGCTCCCCCTTTTTAAGGGGGATACCACCCAAGTCTGCCAATCCAGGGGAACTGCCCCCGATGTCCACGCAATGCTGCAGAGCCGCGTCAACCAACGCAGCCCTACAACATCCAGAGCATTAAGGTACTCAGGGCAAATCTCATCCACCCCCGGAGCCTTGCCACCGAGGAGCTTTTTAACAACCTCGGGAACCTCAGCACCAGAGATGGGAGAACCCGACCCAGTGTCCTCAGGCTCTGCTTCTGCAATGGAAGACGTGTTGGTGGGATTAAGGAGGTCTTCGAAGTATTCCGCCCACCGAAACACAACGTCCCGAGTCGAGGTCAGCAGCACACCACCCCCACTGTAAACAGTGTTGGTACTGCACTGCTTCCCCCTCCTGAGACGCCAGATAGTGGACCAGAATCGCTTCGAAGCAAGTTAAGCATTATGTATTGATTTATGTTTTCTTGATCTTTCAGTCCTATGAGCACCTTTATATGTTTTGGTTTTTAACGTCCTTCAGCTAAAGCAGAGGAATGTAGTGCCATGTCCTGTAGTTAAATGTTGTTTGTCTGTTTTCTGTTTTTATTGTGACTTGCTGTAAAACTAATTTGCCATTGGGAAATTAATAAAGAGGAATATAGTATCCTGTACTCAAGTATTTACTAGCTTTAATAAAAAGCTTGTTTTAAATTTCTGTAGAAAAAGGAGCTGTAAATCATTTTAGATCTGAAACATAACATATTTATTAACTTCGCCCAATTTTTTATTTATTTATTCTCAGTTTAATGAACAGGAAATGGGTCGCTCTTTCTTCAGCACTCCTGCTTTATTCAATGGGATTTACTAAATAGTCCACCAAGGTCTGTTCTTGAGTGAAAGTCAATGGAGGTTTTGTGTTCATATTTACTTTGAAATTGAATTAAAACCAAAAAACCTGGTTGATAAAAAATTAGCACTTTTTGTTGTATCTTCCATTTTTAAAGGATTTAAATTTGTCTGTATCGTCTTTCAGAAGAATCACATCAGGGAAACTTTGTCTGCCAGATCTTTTTTAAACTCCATCAACCTCCAACCTTGTGCTAGAAAAACAAATTTGTGTCAATTTTTTTATTGTGGTCAAAGACCACATGAAATCCCTTTGAGTGATACGTACCCATTCCTACTGATTCTGCAGCTAAGCACAAAATCATGCATACCCTCAGAAGATTTATATTTTGAATATGTTTTATGCAACCAAGAACCTTGGTTCTGATAGGAGATCTTACTCCACAATCAAACTCTTCTTATGATTTATAACCAGCCTTTTCCAGGTTTCCACCAGTATTTAGATGATTTATCTTTGGTGATGAGACACAAGTCTTTGAGGTCAGAAGGCCTCTTTACCATCACCCTGATCAGTAGCTCCACAAATTCTCTCTCAGATTCAAGTCAGGACTCTGGCAGGGCCACTCCAAAATGTAGACATTACTTCTAGTGAGGAGAAACATGCTGGTCAAATTAAAAGATTAATCTAAACCTAAATCTGCCAGAGTCAAGTCAGTACTTCATAACGTTGAAATTTCTTCAAGCAGGAAGCAACATCTTGATCAAAACAAAAGATTAAGTTAAACCTAAATCTGCCAGGTTACGAAGAAGTTGGGCTCGGTGGAAAAGGAGAAGATGCCAATGTTGATTATATGAATGTTGCTCCATTTACCGGCAAATGTAAAAGATCTAAAAGGAATAAAAACCAAAGTTAATTATATATATTTGCTCTTATATGTGAAATTAGTGCTTGGTGAGGTTCATGTCAGCTCTGTGTTCAGTGGTCTGTATCAGAGTCTCTTCCTCCTCAGCAGCTGCAGTCAGTTTCTGCTCTAACAGCTCAGTGAGTCTGCAGTCTGACTGAGGGAGGTTTTTGTACGGCTACTAATCATTGTGTGAACACCAAGTTACTGTTTACTAGATGGACACTCTGACAGTAGTAAACTGCTGCATCTTCAGCCTGAACTCCACTGACTGTCAGGGTGAACTGAGGCTCTGATCCACTGCTGCTGAAATGACTCGGAGCAGATTGACGGCTACTTATTTTATAAAACAGCAGCTTGGGAGGCTGTCCAGGTTTCTGCAGGTACCAGCTGAGATCATCATCAACTCCTTTACTGGCTGTACAGCTCAGAGAGACCGTGTCCCCCAAAGCAGCCGCCTTTACAGCAGGAGACTGAGTCACAGATGGATCTGCTGTCAACCCTGTAAAAAACACATCAGAAATGTGTTAAATCTTGTTGAATGAAAAGCTTAAATCCAGAACATCCTGCATTAAAGTATATTTCCCCATTTACTAACTCACCATGAAACTGGACTGCCAGTATTGTCAATAAGATCAGACACATCTTCATTGTGGATGTATGCAGTAGAATAAAATCCTGTAGAATAAAGCTGAGCACACAGCTTAGCGCTTTAATAAAGCCTGATGTTCAGGGAAGTGCAGCAGATATTCAAATCACAACCAAGAGCAGCACAGTTGGAGCTGAATGAGAAGTTTCAGGTCCTGCAACAAGCAGACAGCTGCTGCCCTCTTGTGTCAAAATAAAAGAAATATAGATTAATTAAATTATGGAGCACATTTAATGAGCCTAACATGGAACAATGGAGTAAGACAGTATAAATTAATAAGGAAGACTAAGTTGAAAACAAAGTAAATTACAGCAATAAAACTAAATAAATCTGTACAAAACTAAAACACATCTCTCACACCTGTGCATAATTAACACATTAAGATAATTAAAATCTGTTTCTTTTTTAATCTTTCTAAAGCTGTTATGGTTTACGTTCCTTTTTCTGTTTATCTTCATCATCTTTGCATCAAATTAATTTCTTCTGATAAATATTTGTAGCAACCAAGACTCAATGCAAACGACCAACATCAAAACTAACGCTTTTTTTGTGTGCATGTTCTCCCTGTGCATGCGTGGGTTCTCTCCGGGTACTCCGGCTTCCTCCCACAGTCCAAAAACATGACTGTTAGGTTAATTGGCTTCTCCAAATTGTCCTTAGGTGTGAGTGTGTGCGTGAATGGTTGTTTGTCCTGTTTGTCTCTCTGTGTTGCCCTGCGACAGACTGGCGACCTGTCCAGGGTGTACCCCGCCTCTCGTCCAGTGAACGTTGGAGATAGGCACCAGCAACCCCCCGCAACCCCATGAGGGATTAAGCGGTTTGGAAAATGGATGGATGGATGGATATAAACGAGCATGATGCTTTGAAGTGTGACCACCCTGGACACTGTTGTAACTCTATGTCAATACAATTTATAATAAGAAGCTGGTAATAGTTATAATACCTGTTTACACAACTTTAGAGCAATTCTTCAGAAATCCTGTTAGAAAACAAATGGAAGTTATTTTATGTGTCTCTATCAGCAGACTAACTAAACAAGCTTACAGCTAAAAACAGAGGCTTTAATAAAACACTTTGAATTTGAAGCTGCTTTTAAGAACTGTGAGTTTGCTTCAAGATTGTGTTTTTCTTGATTAAAGTTGTCATTTATTAACTTCCCAGCTGATCTGTTTCACCAAGCCTCAGCTCCTGCAGCTTCATTAAACTGGAGAAGTTTTTGTTTGCTTTGTTTTTCTACCAGTCAAGATCACTGTATGACCTCTCCACCACCATGGAGCTCAGACATTTACAATCTCTACAGTCTGGAGAGGGAACATTAAATGTAAGAAAATATCTCTCATCTGAATCAGAGACTTCAAATAAAAATGACAGTTCTTTCTCAAAGAAGTTAACTGATTCATAAAGGTATTACTTGATAAGATAATGTTGGTTTCTGCTGATGTTAAAACAGTTTAGCCCAGAATTATGCAAATAACTGGCAGATGTATCCATCCATCCATTTTCTGACCTGCTTAATCCTTCATGGGGTCGCGGGGGTTGCTGGTGCCTATCTCCAGCATTCTGGCAGATGTATATTTTACATTAATTTTTTATCAGCCAAGAACTTTGGTTCTGATAGGAGCTCTTACTGCACATCCAAACCCTTCTTATGATTAATAACCAGCTTTTTCCAGGTTTCCACCAGTATTTAGATGATTTATCTTTGGTGATGAGCCACAAGTCTTTGAGGTCAGAAGGCCTCTTTCCCATCACCCTGATCAGTAGCTCCACAAATTCTCTCTCAGATTCAAGTCAGGACTCTGGCAGTGTCACTCCAAAATGTAGACATTGCTTCTAGTGAGGAGAAACATGCTGGTCAAATTAAAACAATAATCTAAACATAAATCTTCCAGCGGACCAATAATTTTGTCTCAACAGTAGAGGAGAAGATGCCAATATTTATTATATGAATGTTGATCCATTGACAGCTTGATGTGAAAGATCCAAAAAGACTAAAACCTGAAGTTTATAATAAATATTTGCTCTCATGTGTGAGATCAATGCTTGGTGATGTTTCTGTCAGCTCTGTGTTCAGTGGTCTGTATCAGAGTCTCTTCCTCCTCAGCAGCTGCAGTCAGTTTCTGCTCTAACAGCTCAGTGAGTCTGCAGTCTGACTGAGGGAGGTTTTTGTACGGCTACTAATCACTGTGTGAACACGCCGCCGCTATGGTAACTCTGACAGTAATAATCTGCTGCATCTTCAGCCTGAACTCCACTGATGGTCAAAGTGAAGTCAGTCCCACTTCCACTGCCACTAAACCGAGCTGGTGTTCCTGACTGAAGTTTGTGTACATAATATATCAGGAGCTTTGGAGGCTGTCCTGGTTTCTGCTGATACCAGTACATACCCTGGTTACCACTAGACCAGCGGACAACAGCAGGATTTGTGGTACACTTGATGGTGGCAGTGGATCCTGGTGTAAATGTCACCAGTGGAGGCTGAGTCACAGTCACCTGAGCGCTGCATCCTGCAGACAAAAACAAATCCTTCATTTATCAGCAGAAAGAAATGAGAGAAAAGGCAGCACATCATGCTGGAAATGTTGCTGAGGGAATGAACCTGTAAAACAGCAGCAGGTCAGCGTCCAGATGAGGATGGTGATGAGGGTCATGGTGCTGGTTGTTTCTGCTGGCTCCACTGACAGGTCTGAGTCCTGCAGTGTTGAACTCACAGGACTATAAACCTTCTCAGTTCCCTGGAGGATCAGCTGACCATGCAAAGCCTCCTCTCTATGGAAATGATTGCTCTGCTCTCAGCACGCTGAAGACAAACACAGACACAACATCAGCACAAATAGTTTTAACATTTAAACCATTCAGGATCTTATTGGAATACAAGAAGAGAAAATAGAGACAACATGAAGAATTTTCATTATTTGGATTAAATCATTTCTCTCTTCAAGGTATATGTATAATTCTCCTGTTTTACTAAAACTCACAGGTAAAGATATTATAGATTACTAGAAGTTACCCTTATTTAAGCATTTATTATTAAAATTATTTTGAAAAACATTTTTTTTTGTTTTTAAACTGAATGAAAGCTGAATTATTGAAGAACATTTATATATTTCACAGGAAGAAAAATAACGTCTGTTTCTCTTGTGTGATAAAATTAAAAAAATCTTAAATTATTAAAACATTTAAAGCTGAATGGTGATGAATGAATGATTTATAGATTAAATAAAGTATAAACTGTAATTTATTTATACTGAAAAGCAGCATTTAAGCCAAAAACTGGTTGCTGACAGTGCAGGAGGTTTTTGTACGGCCTCTTAATGACTTTGTATCACTGTGGTGGACTTTTGGTGGAGGAACCAAACTCACCGTTGACTGTAAGTACCAGAAAGCTTTACTTTGTGGCTATATATATTATATTTATATAAATTATGATATTGTTTTGACTTAACTAATTAAATTGACATCAAGGTTTGTACACTTTACATTTTTTAAATAATGATTAAATCTCCATTCACAATGATGAATGAGCTTCGCAGAAGTCAGTTTTCCATCAGGGCTGAAAATGGTTCTAATGATAGATCCTGTTAAAATTCTCTTGTCAATAAAATTTATATTTCAATAATATATTGTTAATACTTTACATTTTTGAACTTTCTTTTTTTTTCTGACAACCAGTCTTCATTTTACTCGGTTTTTAATGTTTTATTTATTAGTTTATTTTAACTTCTTATTTAAAAAAAATTTCCCTAACTTTTATTTTAAAGCAAGGTTTGGACAGTACATTTTTTAAATAAGTATATCGCCATGTTTAGAAATTAGCTTTGCAAAAGTCAGTGTTTCTTCAAAATTGGAAATGTTTAAAATCATACATTGTATATGTCTAGTAATGCCTAATGTATAGGTCAAAATTACATTGCTACTTACTACTTACTTACTGAATATTTTTAGTTTCAATTCTTTCTGACCACCAAGCTTAGTTTTTACTCTATTGTTTTTCATCTTTTTATTAGTTTTTTTTCACTTCTTATTTAAACAAACATTCATTTTATAATTAATAATCTTAGATCGGGATTTTGATCTGGATTCCTGTTGAACAGAGTTATTATTTTCTGAATAAACTCAGATCTTCTTGGTGTTCGTGGTTCATTTGTTTTCCGTGGCGTTTTAAGGAAGTGAAAGAAACAGATGTCAACGTCTGAACTGTTTCCACCAGTGTTTCAGCTCTCAGTTCAATCATACCAGGGTTTCATCATTCAGAGTCACATAATATGAGGGACAGATGAAGATGTCATCAGTAATCATGGATAATGAAGCTCTGAAGGTGTTTTTAGCAGCTTTCATTCTCATTGCTGCCTCTTTTCTCCCCCTCTCTCCTCCAGTGGGTGTGGTGCGGCCCACCCTGACCGTCCTCCCCCCCTCCAAAGAGGAGGAGCAGCAGAGCAGCGTCACACTGGTGTGTCTGGCCAGCGGAGGCTTCCCCTCAACCTGGAGGCTGGGCTGGAAGGTGGGGGGCAGCAGCAGGTCCTCAGGGGTGTCTAACAGCCTGGAGGTCCTGGGGAGGGACGGCCTCTACAGCTGGAGCAGCACCCTGAGCCTCCCTGCAGACCAGTGGAGGAAGGCGGGCTCAGTGAGCTGTGAGGCCAATCAGAGTGGACAGAGTCCTGTCACTCAAAGCCTGGACCCTGCCCGCTGCTCAGAGTAGAGCCTCAGCTTCATGTCTGCAAGTCAGGATGCTCTCAGAGTTTATTCAGCAAGATTACTTTTCATGTTCAGAGTGATTTCTATTTCTATCATCTTTGTTCTGTGTGAAAACTTCAAGTTAATATCTAAAGATTTCCCCATTGTTGGACAATAAAATAATTTATCTTATATTCACCTTTAATAAACTACAAGCTAAAACACGTCATTGTCTGTTATTTTTGCATTATGCCATCCATCCATTTTCTTACTCGCTTTATCCCTCATGGGGTCATGAGGGGTGCTGGTGCATATCTCAAGCATTTCAATGGGCGAGAGGCGGCGTACACCCTGGACCGGTCGCCAGCCTGTCGCAGTTTTACATTTTTATCAGATTTGTATTGAATATTGCTTGAATATACAACTTTGTGGTTGTTGTTTTGACAACATAAGGCACAGCTTTATATTCAAAACTTTCACCTTGTTTTCTTTTATCAACACTTGCTACATTTATACAAAATGGGTCTCGTGTCCTCATTTCATATCAAATATTCAAACAAATAATAAACATTGTGCTCTGACATTAAATAATGATATATAAAACCAAGGATGTCCTAACTTTTTTATTACATTGGAAATAGTTGTGATGTTGATAGTAGAGACCGGCTAAACAATATAATTTTCTTTTAAATACTAAACTGAAAAAAAAGTTACATTGGCAAATGTTTCACCTGCTCAACAATAAACCAGAAACACAATATATTAGTTAAACAAAGTAGTAATTTTCTTTTCAAGAAAGAGACCTGTAAATTATAGATCCAAATCCTAACAGGGGTTATATATTTTGATCAGGAAGATTACTTTTCATGCTCACAATGATTTCTAAAACTCATCTTACTCATGTTCTCTAATAAATCTTGAAGTGAAGGGATTGTTTTAAATAAAAATAAAGATTTTGATATTGACCGTCTTTGTTATTGTGTTTCAAGATTCATGTTCTTTATCAAATTTCATCTCATGTTGGTTTTCTGCCTGCTTTAAAATTTCTGAAATGGTTTATAATCCTAAACTATTAAAATCTCATCTTACTCCTGCTCTCTAAGAAAACTATGATTTTAATAAAAGTGCAGCTTGATGATGAGCATTGCCTTTGCAATGATTTAGGGCTCTGAGTTTTTGGGCTTTTTTTTGCTAGTTTACAATTTTTTTCACTGGTATTTAACTGTTTTTTTACTACTGCTGTTGTGGCCATTTATGATAAATTTTGTGGATTGTAGTTTCTACTAATTTAGTTGTCTTCTTTGGGTGGTCAGAATATATTTGTTAGTTTAGAACCAAAATATGTAATTAATTTTTATATTTGGAATTGTTTAGATTACGTTGTTAATTTGTAGACCCTCCCATTAATTTGAGTAATGCAGCTTTAGCGAAAATTCAGACTGAAGAAACTCTATTGCCTACCTCCATCAATCAGGGACTCATCCGCCTCCAACGCAAGCCAATCAGCTTTGAACTGCTCCTCCTCAAAGCCAATCAGCATCCTGGGTTCATCTTAAAAAGAACTCCACATCCTCATCTCGGCCTTGTCCTCAGCGAGCAAGCAGTGGCTGCGCGTGTCCGGTTTGGACTCTGTCGACCGGTTTCAAGAGACAATAACTTATCCTGAAATCCTCCTGCCATAGGAATACCGTCTAGCTGCACATCTTCCTTTCCAACCTCTGTTTTCGTCAGCTCCGGTTCCTGGCGCAAAGAACTCGCAAGCAACGCAGACGCGTCGCAACTCTGCCTAAGTTCCGGTCAGCTTCGCTTCATAGCGCGCCGGGGTCTTTCTCAAACTGATCCCGTGGGGCAGGCTCTTGGTTCGCGGATCCGCCGACTCATCCGGGACCTTCTCTGGTTCTCATCGGCTTTGCGGCGCCACCTTGCCGCTCGTCCCGGCCGCATCTTTTCAGCCGGATCTACTCTCTCATTCACTCGCTAATGCGTTCGGAGCCAGCTCAGGTAATATGTATTCACCCATGTTTGTTTTCGTTTTCTTCTTCTTCTGGTGTTGCCGGTAGCCACCGGGCTTGTGGTGGCATTGCTGCCACCTACTGGTTGGAGTATGAAGTGCATTTTAAAATTCAGCAATTGATACCAATCGTTATTAAACCGCTGCAACTCTGGTGCAATTTGGCATCCGCTTGGACTGGTCTGTATTGGGTTCAGACTTCTCATTTATGCTGACCAGGCCACTTCTGTCACTCTTGTCATTTCAATGTTTTGCCAATCAATTATTCAGGTGTTGTGAAATGATACATGTTAAAGTTATTTAAGGTTTAGTTAGTAGGTATTATCTGAATGTCAGCTGGGACCCTACGTACGGATGGCTGTGGGGGATGGTTTGAGTATTGGGCGATCTTTAACAGCAACTTGCTCATGTATTTAGGGATTGTCTATTTCTTCTTTTAGGTTCAAGGATTCATTCAAGATGAATAACCGGAGAGCATCACTGAAGGTGCTGTTGTCTGGTTGATAGTATTTTCAATTACGGATCCTCTCTGCAGTTGTGAGGCTAACTAAAGCTACTAAGCAACGAGATCATCAGTCAGCAGGATGCAGTGCAGAATCTGAATTAAATTATTAAATTCATCCAAATGACATGGAGTAAGCTAAATAGCTAATCGATTCATAACAGCATTTGGTATGCGTTTAGCACTCTACGTATTTATGAGCTAAGCAAACATTATCGATTATGTCTTAAGAAGTGTTAACCGTGTTTAATGGTCCTTCATTTTCTGGATGTTTTCTTCTTATAGATATTCTTTTCACTATTCCCAGTTATTTTCTCAAACTAAACCTGTCAGCCTGCATTGAGTTCTACGTATTGATCTTAACCTAGTTCCATGATGGCTTTTGCCTGCAGACAAGCTCTCGAATTCTGGATATCAGTTTCAATCTCATATCAGTTATTTCTGAGCGTCAGCTGCTCTCCTCGCTCGGTCACCTCAATCTCGCAGGTGCATCATTTCAAGAGTCACGTTTTTATTTCCAGGCAGCTTGAGCTCACTAATTCCGTTTCCTTCCCTCCTAGAACAGGATACTCTGGTTAAGAGTTGCTGTTCTGAACTTTCCTTCTGGTCTGGCATGCTTCCCGTCCGGATTTGGAACACACTTTCTATAATGTATTTTGTCTGTAGATGCGTTAAATTTTACGGATGTGCATCCGTAAGTTTTGGAGGATTCTAAAAACAGTTGGTTTGCAGATTCGTGAAATTGTCAAAGAAATCGTTAATCTTGTGACCTTTCATCTAGAGTTATTTCAGCATTCAGGATGTGAGCTGCGCAACAGCAGACGCTTGTGGAGCCCAATCGTAGGTGATGGCTATCATCAGCATGCCTCACATATCTGCTCTTACTTTTCATCTTAGCCGCCTAATGCTCATCTTAAAGGTAATCTAACTACGAATACTGGTGGTGGATTCAATCTCATTCAAGTCTCATTAAGCCCGCGTCCTGTCCTGTTCATTCCCTCTTGGTCACTCATTCATTTATGTGCATCATCCCTAAGCATCCTCTGTTATTTATTCTGTCATCCAGGCGTCCCGCCATGCAGGCATCCTGTTGTCCTGTTCATTCTTTCATGGTCATTCATTTATTCATGTTCCCTGCCATGTTCCCCACTACGTTCCTTGCATACTCCTTGCATGCTTCCTGCATGCTCCCAGTGTGCTCCCTGTGTGTTCCCTGCCATGCTCCCTGCCATGCGGCCTTCCCTGCCATACTCTGCCATGTTTCCTTCTACGCTCCCTGCCGTGTTTCCTTCTACGCTCCCTGCCGTGTTTCCTTCTATACTCCCTGCCGTGTTTCCTTCTATACTCCCTGCCGTGTTTCCTTCTACGCTCCTTGCCGTGTTTCCTTCTACGCTCCTTGCCGTGTTTCCTTCTACGCTCCTTGCCGTGTTTCCTTCTATGCTCCTTGCCGTGTTTCCTTCTACGCTCCCTGCAACGCGGCCTGCCCTGCCATGTGTTTCCTTCAATGCTCCTTGCCATGTGTTTCCTTCAATGCTCCTTGCCATGTGTTTCCTTCAATGCTCCTTGCCATGTGTTTCCTTCAATGCTCCTTGCCATGTGTTTCCTTCAATGCTCCTTGCCATGTGTTTCCTTCAATGCTCCTTGCCATGTGTTTCCTTCAATGCTCCTTGCCATGTGTTTCCTTCAATGCTCCTTGCCATGTGTTTCCTTCTATGCTCCTTGCCGTGTTTCCTTCTACGCTCCCTGCAACGCGGCCTGCCCTGCCATGTGTTTCCTTCTATGCTCCTTGCCGTGTTTCCTTCTACGCTCCCTGCAACGCGGCCTGCCCTGCCATGTGTTTCCTTCAATGCTCCTTGCCATGTGTTTCCTTCAATGCTCCTTGCCATGTGTTTCCTTCAATGCTCCTTGCCATGTGTTTCCTTCAATGCTCCTTGCCATGTGTTTCCTTCTATGCTCCTTGCCGTGTTTCCTTCTATGCTCCTTGCCGTGTTTCCTTCTATGCTCCTTGCCATGTTTCCTTCTACGCTCCCTGCAACGCCCTCCTCCCTGCCATGCGGCCTGCCCTGCCATGTGTTTCGTTCCATGCTCCTTGCCGTGTTTCCTTCTATGCTCCTTGCCGTGTTTCCTTCTATGCTCCTTGCCGTGTTTCCTTCTATGCTCCTTGCCGTGTTTCCTTCTATGCTCCCTGCCATGTTTCCTTCTATGCTCCCTGCCATGTTTCCTTCTATGCTCCCTGCCATGTTTCCTTCTATGCTCCCTGCCATGTTTCCTTCTATGCTCCCTGCGTTCTCTGCCATGCTCCTTGCGTGTTCCCTGCGTTCTCAGCCATGCGTTCTCAGCCATGCGTTCTCAGCCATGCGTTCTCAGCCATGCGTTCTCAGCCATGCGTTCTCTGCCATGCGTTCTCTGCCATACTCCCTGCGTTCTCTGCCATACTCCCTGCGTTCTCTGCCATACCACCTGCGTTCTCTGCCATACCACCTGCGTTCTCTGCCATGCGTTCTCTGCCATGCGTTCTCTGCCATGCGTTCTCTGCCATGCGTTCTCTGCCATGCGTTCTCTGCCATGCGTTCTCTGCCATGCGTTCTCTGCCATACTCCCTGCGTTCTCTGCCATACCACCTGCGTTCTCTGCCATGCTCCTGTGTGTTCCCTGCCATATTTCCGGCCATGCTCCTGTGTGTTCCCTGCCATGTCCCCTGCATGCTGCCCGCCTTGCTCCCTGCCATGATTATTCATTCATCACGTGCATCAGCCCAAAACTGACCATTAAAATCACTTTCCACCTCTCCATCAACCTCACCTCATCTTTCCATTCATCTTGTTTAATCCTGGTAAGCCTTTGCAGCAATGGCCCTCTTTGCTAAGCTTTCACATATTTTCTCCTTCTTTACTCATCCTTCTCTCTGCCTTCTGAACTTGCTGACGCTCTGGCCTGGACCTCGGCATTTTTGGGGGGTAATTTCCCTATTCTCATACATCTGCTTATCTACGTTAAAGTATAAATCACCGTTTATGTTCCTGCCGAGGTCCGAGCGCCAAAGTTTAAACTATTGTATCAATAAATTCCTATCGCTTTTCTCTCTTTGTGAGTCTTTAGTTTGAAATGATGCTAAAGCGGAAATACAACCGAAGAACTCTTGCTTACTTCCATTCAATCAGAGGCTTGTCCGCCTCCGATGGAGCATTTGCTTCAAGCCACACCTCCTCGAAGCCCAATCATCCAGTGTTCACCTTAAACAGCAACTCCAAATCATCTCTCAGCCTGCTTTTGGCAAGCGCAAGAACCATTGCACTAATATCGTATTTCGCTTCAGACATTCCCCTTTGCAAGCCTTTCAGTTCCAAGTATCATCCCGTGACCGACCATCTCTATTCATGCACTTTACCATACACCTCACCTCATCTCCCCATTCATCTCACTCAACTTTGGTAGGCCTTCGCGGCAACCGGCCCTGTTTGGTAAGCCTTCGCAGCACTTTTCCTCTATAGCTCATCCCACTTGTCTCTGTTTTTAGTTTAATCCAAGTCTCATTGTCTTTCAACCATGCAGACGCATCGGCCTCGACCTCGGCAATTTTTGGGGGGAAATATCCCTATTCTCATACGCCTGCTAATGCATATTCAAGTATAATTCAGCGTGAATTTTTCCTGCCGAGGTCTGAGCGCCAAACTCTTAAAATATTGTATCAATAAAATTCTTCTAATTGCCTTTTCTTTCTGTGTGAGTTTTTCAGATTGAAATGCAGCTTTAGCGAAAATTCAGACTGAAGAAACTCTATTGCCTACCTCCATCAATCAGGGACTCATCCGCCTCCAACGCAAGCCAATCAGCTTTGAACTGCTCCTCCTCAAAGCCAATCAGCATCCTGGGTTCATCTTAAAAAGAACTCCACATCCTCATCTCGGCCTTGTCCTCAGCGAGCAAGCAGTGGCTGCGCGTGTCCGGTTTGGACTCGACCGGTTTCCACCCACCTCCATCCCCTTCTCCACCATCGTACCAAGCTTCGCCTGGCTTTCCTACGGTGCTCCTTCAACCTCGTTCCTATCAGAGTGTAATTCCTGCTGGACTCTCATGGAATTCCCAGCCACTCATTAAAACGGTCCGGCAGAAGACCGCCATGCTGAGCCTGGTTCTGCCAGAGGTTTCTTCCCAAGGGGGAGTTTTTCTCTCCACAGTCGCTTCATGCTTGCTCATCATGGACAGTTCATGCAAACCTGTGTTTATCAAGTTGGACATCAAGCTCAAACAGATCATATGGACTGAACAAACTTTGCTTATCTCCACTCCACCACCAGTTTCAGACCCGGGGGGAAATATCCCTATTCTCATACGCCTGCTAATGCATATTCAAGTATAATTCAGCGTGAATTTTTCCTGCCGAGGTCTGAGCGCCAAACTCTTAAAATATTGTATCAATAAAATTCTTCTAATTGCCTTTTCTTTCTGTGTGAGTTTTTCAGATTGAAATTAAGAACACACTGGGTGCTTGGTGCAGGGCTATTGTTTGGTAAATGTCTGGTGTGTTGACGGGAGATTTTGTAAATTATTTTTTGACCACTTTGACCACAAATTGAGATTATTTTTCATTTTCAACTAAGTTGCCAGTCATTTTTTAGTAATTATTTTGTCTTTACCTTTTCAGGAAATAAATCACATACTTTTACAAATCAATGAAGTCGGAAGTGCGTGCAAATCAAACCACCTGTTACCACCCACGGCCTATGTTGGAAATTTTTGGTTTTTGGAATATGGAAGGCCGCGACAACTGCTTTATTTAGTTTAGTTTCAGAGTTCATCACTCTGCTTGGAGTTTTCCTTATTAGACTTTAGTAAGTAAAAAGCAACTAAGCCTTTAGTTGTATAGCACTTTTCACACATAAAATCACAAAGTTCTTCACACACAAAGGAAAAGCACATAAGAACATGACATCAAACTACATTAAAAGTCAGTTTATACAGATACTTTTAGCTGTAAAATGGTCAACAAAATCTATATGATGTAAAAACAATGGGAGAGATTTTCTCAGTTGGGGTACAACAGCTGGAAAGCAGCGATCCACACAGGTTTTAAACCTAGTATCTGGGGCTAAAAAAATATTTTGATCAGCAGACACTGGCAAAAGACTGAGGCTTAAGCATGGCAGGAATATATTAGAAATATAATATGGGGACCATGCAGGGCCCTAAAAGTCAAAACAAGAAGTTTAAACTGGAACCTAAAATTAACTGGTAGCCAGTGAAGAGCGGCTAGAACAGGAGTTTTATGAGCTCCCCTGCTAGTTCCTGTTAAAAGTTTAGCTGCAGCATTCTGCACAGTTTGAATGTGATGCATTGCAGATTTGTTAAAACAAGTAAAAAGACCATTACAATAGTCCACCCGAGATGATGGAAAAGCATGTAAGATAACTTCAAGATCAAATCTAGACACCCTGGTTCTGAGTTTACCAATATTCCTAAAATGATAAAAACAATTCTGAGAAAATTTCCTAAGAATTTCTTAGGTCAGACTGAATGGAGGATCCTAGGAAACTTAGGTGTTTTCTAATTTCAAGAATCCTTTCATCAGGTGTGATGATCAATGTCTCAGTTTTGTTGGAGTTCAGCTCTAAGCAGTTTATATTTAACCTTTTTTTAATCTCAACCAAGAAATCCCTTAGAAGTGACAAATTAAAAAACTTAGAAGGTTTAAACGAACAATATAACTGTAAGTCATTAGCATAAAAATTATAAGAGATGTGATTAAATCGATGTATAAGCTGACCTAAAGGAGTTATATAAAATAGAAACAAAACCGGGGCGAGGACAGATCCTTGGTGCACACCATAAAGCAGATCTGATGAGTCAGACATGATTTGATAAATTTTGACCATAAAGGATCCATTTGAAAGGTAGGATGTAACCCATTTCTAGACAGCATCAGTAAATTTAAAATATTTAAGACTGTTTATCTGGATGACATGATCAACTGTATCAAAAGCAGAGGTAAGGTCCAGCACAACTACAACTGTGTAATGTCCTGAGTCCACTGCCATCTGATGCATGAGAATCTATCCCGAAACACAGTTCTTTGATTGAGCGGTTTCTGTTTTGATCTTTAATATTTTTGCCTTTTGGGTTTTGCCAAAAAGGTTCACTTCTCCACGCTCATATTTGTCAGATGTTTTTCTTGGTTACAAAATGTTCATGTTGTTTTTCCACCTTTTTTTAAATTCCTAAAAGGTTTTAGAAAACTAAACTAGTTATAAAGTCAGCATGTACAAATATAAAGCAAAACACTTTCAGTGTTTGTGAGGTAAAAATTTCACAAAACCTATTGATATCCACATTTTTAAACCACACTTTACCAACTTTGTTTTTAAAATGATCTATAGTTAGTGAATTTGATCATTTGTCTATTTTAGCTGTTCTGTGTTTTTCCTGCTAACTTCTGTGATGTGTTCACTGAACCATTTCACCTCACAGACTCTCTGCACCTGCAGCCCTCACTCAGTCAGACTGAAGGAGGTTTTTGTACGACTCTAAATCACTGTGTGAACGCATCACCATGGTCACCCAGACAGTAATAATCTCCAGCATCCTCAGCCTGAAAACCATCGATGGTTAAAGTGTAATCAGAACCAGATCTACTGCCTCTGAATCTAGATGGAGTTCCTGAGAACAAAGTTGAAACTCTGTATATAAGAAGTTTGGGAGGCTGTCCAGGTTTCTGAAGGTACCAACTGAGATCAGCACCAATATTAGAACTTCCTGTGGCGCTGATGGTCACAGTCGATCCAACACTAACTGACTTTGATCCTTCAGACTGAGTCAGAAAATTGTTGGCAGACGACCCTGAAATGAGAAATGAACATTTTAAATCAGAATGTCAAAGAAAAATGGCAAAAATGTAAAACCTTTGAGTTTAAACCAAATCAATGAGACAGATTTAAAAGTGAGTCTGACCCTGAGTGAGAAAACCCAACAGAACAACCAGAGTCAGTGGAGACATCATCCTGATGCAGGTTTCAGTGTCAGAGCAGAAACACACTTTGGACCTTCTGGAACAGCGGCAACTTAAACTGTGAGGAGCAGTGATGCATTAAGATCATGCAAATCCACACCTGCTCTGATGAAACAGAAAGAGCAGAGGTGATCCGGACCACCACTTCATCTCCTGAGAATATTTACTTCTCATTTTAAGTTCAGTTCAAATGTTGATTCTTCTACATACAACACTTATTTATATTTGCATGTGTCCTCCATTAGATGTGCTGTAATAAACAAAGTGAATTATCATAACATAAATATAATAGAATCATCTAGTTTCCTTTACTGAAGTGGATGGAAGCAGGTTTATATGCTAGCTTTCAGAAACATGAATAAAATGTTTATGGTGACTTTTAATAAACAGTTTTTCCAAGATTTCTGTAGAAAATGAAACTGTAAACCACTGTATATTTGAAAAAGAACATATCAGTTTTCCCTTATTTACAGGAAAAAAACTTGCAAATATTTTAAAAATCTAATTTCTTCTCTTCGTCTGAAAGTTTTGTTTATTCTGGGCTTCAAGAACAAGAAATGAGTGTCTCTTTATTCAGAACTTCCTGCTAAATCGGTGATTAGCGAAACTTGTTGTGGGGAATGATGATTACTGATTCCGAAGTTACTTATTAAATCAAAGAAATGGTGATTTGATCAAGTTCCAGCACAGCAGTTTATTGTAAACACACGACCCATAGGCGTGCAGCTGCACACCATCACTCTCCCACCTCTGTTATGCTCCGATCTGCTCCTCGCACCATCTTACACCTAAACCAGGTTTAGGTGTAAGATGATCTTAAACCATCAGACTGAAGCTTTGCACATGAAAGCCAAACATTGATTCTCACACACAGCATACACAGGCATTGACCTTGAAGGGTAAGGGAAGAGTGGAGTCCTGGTAGCAGGGCACCTTACCTGACACTGCTCAGGCCTCCTCTCCTCTGCAGCTGCTGAGAGAGCTGTTAACGAGGAGCGGGTCACAGGCGACAGGCCTTTCTAGAGCCAAACGCCCTAATAAAAGAATTTTCCATAAACTTTCCATCTCACTGCCACATCTCTTTTTTTAATCAACATCAGCCTCTAACCTTACGCTTCAAAACCAAATTTGTACTATTTTTGTATCTCTGTCAAGGGCTGCACAAAATCACTTCGAGGACAGCAAATGGCCCCCAGGCCACACTTTGGACACCTCTGATGTTGAGCCTCTTGTTTTTCTTGTTTCACAAGGCCACTAAAAGTAGACAGACTTCTCTCAAAGTGAGATTTGAGCATGACTGAACATCTGGAGATGCAAAGGGGACTAAAATGCGAATGTTCAGTCCATACATGCCAGTGTGTGGGTGTGTACATGCAGTGATGCATATCGGTTTTCTTCAACCAAGCTGTACAACTCTGTATCACTGTGTGAACACATCATCAGAAAGGTAACCCATACAGTAATAATGTCCTGCATCTTCAGCCTGAACTCCACTGATTGTCAGGGTGAACTGAGGCTCTGATCCACTGCTGCTGAAATGACTCGGAGCAGACTGACGGCTACTTATTTGATAAAACAGCAGCTTGGGAGGCTGTCCAGGTTTCTGCAGGTACCAGCTGAGATCATCATCAACTCCTTCACTGGCTGTACAGCTCAGAGAGACCGTGTCCCCCAAAGCAGCCACCTTTACAGCAGGAGACTGAGTCACAGATGGATCTGCTGTCAACCCTGTAAAAAACACAACAGAAATGTGTTAAATCTTGTTGAATGAAAAGCTTAAATCCAGAACATCCTGCATTAAACTTTGTTAATCTTAATAATATACTGACTGTTACTATTGTAACAACTGTTTACATGCATCTTGCACTACTCACCTTGACTAAATATTGATTTGCACTGCTGACTGTTTATTCACAATTGTTTACATATACATTTGCAATACCGTACTTTAACTTTAACATGCAATTATCTTCCACTGCACTTTAATTTAAATAGCTTCTGTCCAAACTTTTTTTATACATTTTATAGTAATAGCTACCTGTATATCCTTCTCACAATTCTGCCTATAGTAATAGCCACCTGTACATATATTCATGCAAACTCTGTTATAATAACAATCATCTGTATATTATCCTATTGTAAATATCTGTAAAACTCTATAGTAATATCCACCTGTATATTATATTCGGTACACATCCAGCTGTAAATTTAGTTCACAATACTAGTTATCTATATATTATACTCATAGGACAAATCCATTAGTAAAATTCTGATTATAATAGTATCTCTATATTTATTCAGTAATAACTCATGTCCTGTACTTATGGAACCATTGTTTATCCTGCAATTGCTGCTATTGCACTTCTGGTTAGACCTAAACTGCATTTCGTTGCCTTGTACCTGTACCTGTGTAATGACAATAAAGTTGAATCTAATCTAATCTAATCTAATCTAATTAAAGTATATTTTCTCATTTACTAACTCACCATGAAACTGGACTGCCAGTATTGTCAATAAGATCAGACACATCTTCATTGTGGATGTATGCAGTAGAATAAAATCCTGTAGAATAAAGCTGAGCACACAGCTTAGCGCTTTAATAAAGCCTGATGTTCAGGGAATTTGCAGCAGATATTCAAATCACAACCAAGAGCAGCACAGTTGGAGCTGAATGAGAAGTTTCAGGTCCTGCAACAAACAGACAGCTGCTGCCCTCTTGTGTCAAAATAAAAGAAATATAGATGAATTAAAACGTGGAGCACATTTAATGAGCCTAGCGTGGAACAATGGAGTAAGACTGTTTAAATAAAATAAGGAAGTCTAAGTTGAAAACAAAGTAAATTACAGCAATAAAACTAAATAAATCTGTACAAAACTCTCTAACACTTGTGCATAATAACACATTTAGATAATTAAAATCTGTTTCTTTTTTATTGTTTCTAAGGTTTTTGTGTGGTTTACGTTCCTTTTTTGGTTATCTTCATCTTTGCAGTTGATTGCCTTTCTTCTGACGACCATTTGTAGCATTAAAGGCCATTTCTCACTGGCCGTTTGAGGCCTTCTGGCTATGATGGTCGCATCAGATGAGGCTGGTACATAGACTGCATCTTTCCCAGCAAGCCTCACAGCTGGAAGACTGTCTGCTATTTCACTAAACAGTGTTTGTTAAAAAAAAAAAAATCCACTGAAATTGTATTTACCTGACAGCCATTGTGAAGGAGACATAATACTTTCATACCCTCTAGTTTTATTCCACAGTCTTAAGAAGAAGAAGAGGCAATTAGCAAGACACCCACCAATAAGGGAGAGGTTCTGCAGGTGGTGACCACAGACCATTTATCTGTTCCTCTGCTTTCTGGTTGATGTTTTGGTCACTTTTGAATGCTGCCGGTGCTTTCACTCTAGTGGTAGCATGAGACGGAGTCTACAACCCACACAAGTGGCTCAGGTAGTGCAACTTATCCAGGATGGTTCATCAATCAAGAAGGTTTGCTGTGTCTGTCAGTGTAGTGTCCGGAGCATGGAGGCACTACCAGGAGACAGGCCTGTACATCAGGAGATGGGTAGGAGGCCGTAGGAGGGCAACAACCCTGCAGCAGAAATGCTACCTCTGCCTCTGTGCAAGGAGGAACAGGAGGAGCACTGCCAGAGGCCTGCAAAATAACCTCCAGCAGGCCACAGATGTGAATGTGTCTGCTCAAACGATCAGAAACAGACTCCATGAGGGGAGTATGAGGGTCTGACGTCCACAGGTGGGGTTTATGCTTATAGCCCGACACCATGCAGGACGTTTGGCATTAGCCAGAGAACACAAAGATTGGTGAATTTACCACTGGCACCCTGAGCTCTTCACAGATGAAAGCAGTTTCACACTGAGCACATGTGGCAGATGTGACAGAGTCTGGAGACACCGTGGAGAACGTTCTGCTGCCTGCAACATCCTCCAGCATGACCGGTTTGGCAGCGGGTCAGTAATGGTGTGGAGTGGCATTTCTTAGGGATGGGGGAGGCTGCACAGCCCTCCATGTGATCGCCAGAGGTAGTCTGACTGCCATTAGGTACAGCAGAGATCAGCAGATCCATTGTAAGACCATATGCTGGTGCGGTTGGCCCTGGCTTCCTCCTAATGCAAGACAATGCTAGACCTCATGTGGCTGGAGTGTGTCAGCAGTTCCTGCAAGACGAAGGCATTGATGCTGTGGACTGGGATGCCCGTTCCCCAGACCTGAGTCCAACTGAGCACATCTGGAACATCATGTCTCGCTCCATCCACCAACGCCACGGTGAAATATGTATATTATTATTAATGAGAATATTTCATTCATTCAGATCTAGGATGTATTATTTTAGTGTTCCCTTTATTTTTTGAGCAGTGTGTGTGTGTGTGTGTGTGTGTGTGTGTGTGTGTGTGTATATATATATATATATATATATATAAACAAAGAATGCACGGGAGGAATAGAAATGAAAGAAATACAGCTGTGACCTCTAGCTGTACACAGCAAGAAAGACTGAGAGCTAAATGACCCTAGACTCCTTTAAAGCATTTGGAAATGTTACATGCATTATTTTTGAACTACTTACATTCAACAGCAGTACACAGATGATCTCACAATCCATCCATGCAAGCAGGAAATGGCCGCTCTGTGCTGCACAGGCAGATCTTCTTCACAATCCGTTTCAGAAATAAACCATCTTGTTAAAATACTGACTGCTTAACACTTGAATGGGAATGCACCAACGTAATTAACAAGTTATGCGCATATTTACCAATTTCATGCAAAAACATGACCTACTCCTGAAAATTAGGGTTCACAACCAAGCATAGAAAAAGAGGCCTGTTAGCCAAGTCGTGGAGAAACCGCAGTCAGCCTTTAAGGATTGTCCTGAACATACTGTTAAAGTACAGAAACCAAAATGCACAAGACATCCAGATAACAAACAAAACTAGAAAAAATTTGCATTTCCTGCGAAAATGCACTGTGAATGCAGTAAGCTGAATGATTGAGCAAAAGATGCAAAAGATCTTTGAAGAAGAGAAAAAATAGCTGTAAAGCTTTGAAGAAGTTAAAAAAGTTGAAGAAGTTGAAAAAGTTGAAGATTTTGAAAGAGTTAAAGAATTTGAACATGAAAGAACAATAGCTGAATGATTAGAAGAAGAAAAAACTGAGGGAATGGCACAAAACATTTCCTAACTCATTCTAAACATTGAATCGTTTAACAAAGCAAAAGTAGAATTTCAAACTTGAATATACTGTAGCCATATGTGGGCCTGCATTTCTAGGAGTATAAGGGGTTTCGCCCCCATTGAAAAGCATTGGATGTTTGACACCTCCTAACTTGGAGATGCTTTACGTGACAAGGCCCAAATTTATTATGGAGCATTCTGTATAAAGGATGTAACAGACTCTGTAAAGCAGAAGTTTGTAGGACCTTCCTAGAGCTACTTTCGGTTAGCAACATGCTAACCGTTAGCCGCTAACAGGGTTGTGTTCAGTATCACAGTGTGATGTTACTCTGTTAGTTTGGTCCAAATCCTGTACTGGGAAGTGCCTCAAAAAGGGGTGCCAATACTTAATGTCACCAAAGGTCACCAAAGGTCACCAAAGGTCATGGGTCAGATTGGCCTCCTTTAGCAACTCAGCCTCACCACATCTGGGCCCAGAACTCAACATTTGACCAAAATGGTGTGTAGCGCCATTTCCCACAGGTGGGTGGTGCTGTATTGGCCAATTGGGTCATCTCTGGGCATCATGCCAGGTCCTGTTGGAAGCAAAGGCCCAATAGGAAAGCATGTGAAATCCAAAAAGTGACAGAAAAGTCACACCTGCCTCATAATCACTTGAAAATTTTAAAATGTTAAGAGGAAGTGACTGTGCGAATTTCAGATTCCTACATTAATCACAGCCACTGCAGTGGGCGTGAAAAGTTGCCATTCTATCCGAATGGAGCCTGTCCCTGACCTGTAGTTACCTCTGGTCAGCAGAGTTCCGTCGTCACTCACTCACACCTGCAGCGGGCCATTCTACTGAAGTGCAGACACTTTGTTCAGACTATGTCCAATAGGATCATAATGGAGAACATTGCCTCGCACAACACTTTATATCTCCTGATTCGTAAATGGTAGAGATGTAATTTTTTCTGCGTTTATTTCTTAACGGATATGGGAAGAAGACTTGCTATTGGATTTTGCTGGAAATATTTTAATAAGGGCGTAAAAAATTAGGATATAAAGGGGATTTTTAAGGAATTTAAAAAATCCTCTAAAAACGGTCCTGAACATACCTCTGAACTTTTGACGACAGTTGAGAGTGAGATTGTGGTCCGGGGGGGGGGGGTTGCTGTTGGTCGATTCAAGACGATCCCACTGGGTGGGGGGGGCTGGGGGGTGCTGTTGGTCGATTCTAGACGGTCACTATTTTAAACGGACTTTGCTTTCATGTTACAGTTTGTAATACAACATGACGACTTACCATTTAATTCGCACGCAACACGGACCGTAGAAGTGTTTCACTTTGGATGAGGGAAACTTGTTTGCGCGGCGGCGGTCCTTGCAGCTGTGTTCCCTCTACTACTGGACGTGCGGAAACCATTGGACCGCAAATTGGTTCCGCCATGACGCGAAGCGTCCGGACGCGTGCGTTTCAAGAGTGAGATTTTGATTGTAAGATTGAGATTTTCAAAGTAATGCTTGTGAGCGTGTGCAATTGATGAAATGCGTGTGTCACACTGTCAACGAGTGAGAGTTGAGAGCTATGGTCCTGAACAAATCGCTCTCGCTGAAAAAGTATAAGAGATATCAAAATAATTCTTTCACTGTGAGTATGATCAGGCTTTTGAGGACTATGTTGCTCATTTTTCTGTTTGTACAAAAATCGATGTAGGCACAGCGACGATGTAAAAAAGTGGATCATGTGGAAAAATGCAGCTCTAAAGGATTTTCAGGATTTTGCACATTCGCTACTCCCGAACAAATTGTTCCTGCGGCAAAACCATAACAGGTATCCAAAAAATTCCTTTTTTGTGAGTGCCAGAAGGGTTTGGACATTCATGTGTGAAAGTCTCATGCCTGTACATCAAACGGTTTAGGAGTAGCGACGATGCGAAAATGTGTGATGTTTTGGATTTTCAGACGTCATTTTTCAAAACCGCTCCATAGGAAATGAATGGGGGAGGTTTCGGGTTTGTGTCGCTCTGAGGTGATTTGCGAAAAATCTATAAATGCTACACCAATGAGGGTTACATTTCCTGAATCCAGACAAAAATTCCTACGTTTTGATGTATAATTTATGTGAATAGGTTGAAAATTGAGCGAGTGAGAAGAAGTTGTTCGGAGAAGAAGAATTTGTTGAATTTCTAGAGTGTGCACTCTATAACTGCCTCCTTGATGACCATAGCAACGCATGTTATTTGCTGAATTTCTTGAAAAGCCAAAATTATTTTAAGGATGTACTATATGAAAATGGTAAAATATATGAAAAAGCTGAAATACACCATAATAGCTGAAAGATATCACTACATTTTAAAAGTTGAATGGCGTTTCTAGCTAAAAGTAGGCTGAAGCAGTAAGCTGTCAAAAAGCAGCTGAAATGAGTAGAATTTTAGTGAATTACATTAATTTCCTATGGGAGAAAAAAAAGCTGAAAATTTGCAGGAAAAGCTGAATATTTTAAAAAGTTGAAAAGATATAAGTACAAAAAGATATAGCCATCAATTCCAGAAGAAGCTGAATAGTTTAAAGGTTGAATGGTTGAAATCGGAGAAAAACTGTAGGAGGAGAAGTGAATCAAACTTTAAACAGTAAAAAGGCGAAAGAGGATCTCAATAACTGTGAATGCCGCACTGTTGAAGAACACACCAACCTTCAGCTCAAACGATGGCTTGAGTGTCGAGGGCTAAAAAGATCTGAAAACGGGCCGAGTTGATCGAACGGTAAGCTTTGTTTTTATTTTTCCTGCGCGGCGATCGTGTCGTCGTCGGCCGTTTTTTTGTTTGTAATCACCGTCCAGGGATCGGTATATGTTTAATGTTTGTCTTATTTGAAATGTTTTTGAGTAAGCTATCCTGGTAGCAGGGTATCATGTTAGCCCCTGTTACCGTCCGTCCGTCCGTCCGTCCGTTGTCTTCCGCTTATCCGGGGTCGGGTCGCGGGGGTAGCAGCTTCAGTAGGGAGGCCCAGACGTCCCTCTCCCCAGCCACTTGGGCCAGCTCCTCAGGAGGAATCCCAAGGCGTTCCCAGGCCAGCCGGGAGACATAGTCCCTCCAGCGTGTCCTGGGTCTTCCCCTGGGTCTCCTCCCGGTGGGACGTGCCCGGAACACCTCTCCAGGGAGGCGTCCAGGAGGCATCCTGACCAGATGCCCGAGCCACCTCAACTGGCTCCTCTCGACGTGGAGGAGCAGCGGCTCTACTCTGAGTCCTCCCCGGATGACTGAGCTCCTCACCCTATCTCTAAGGGAGAGCCCAGACACACTACGGAGAAAACTCATTTCAGCCGCTTGTATCCGGGATCTCGTTCTTTCGGTCACGACCCAAAGCTCGTGACCATAGATGAGGGTAGGAACGTAGATCGACCGGTAAATCGAGAGCTTCGCCTTTTGGCTCAGCTCTCTCTTCACCACAACGGATCGGTACAGCGCCCGCTTCACAGCAGACGCTGCACCAATCCGCCTGTCGATCTCCCGCTCCATCTTCCCCTCATTCGTGAACAAGACCCCAAGATACTTGAACTCCTCCACTAGGGGCAGGACATCCTCCCCAACCCGGAGAAGGCACTCTACCCTTTTCCGGTTCAAGACCATGGTCTCGGATTTGGAGGCACTGATTTTCATCCCGGCCGCTTCGCACTCGGCTGCGAACCGCTCCAGTGAGAGCTGTAGATCACGCCCTGATGAAGCCAATAGGACCACGTCATCCGCGAATAGCAGAGACGCAATCCTAAGGCCACCAAAGCGGATCCCCTCAACACCTTGGCTGCGCCTAGAAATTCTGTCCATAAAAGTTATGAACAGAATTGGTGACAAAGGGCAGCCTTGGCGGAGTCCAACTCTCACCGGAAACGAGTCCGACTTACTGCCGGCTATGCGGACCAGACTCTGACACCGGTCGTACAGAGACCTGACAGCCCTTATTAAAGGGTCCGGTACTTCATACTCCTGGAGTACCCCCCACAGGATCCCTCGAGGGACACGGTCGAATGCCTTCTCCATATCCACAAAACACATGTAGACTGGTTGGGCAAACTCCCATGCCCCCTCCAGAATCCTGCTATTCCTGAATCCGAGATTCGACCATCCGACGGACCCTCCTTTCCAGAACCCCCGAATAGACCTTACCAGGGAGGCTTAGGAGTGTGATTCCTCTATAGTTTGAACTCACCCTCCGCTCCCCCTTTTTAAGGGGGATACCACCCCAGTCTGCCAATCCAGGGGAACTGCCCCCGATGTCCACGCAATGCTGCAGAGCCGCGTCAACCAACGCAGCCCTACAACATCCAGAGCATTAAGGTACTCAGGGCGAATCTCATCCACCCCCGGAGCCTTGCCACCGAGGAGCTTTTTAACAACCTCGGGAACCTCAGCACCAGAGATGGGAGAACCCGACCCAGTGTCCTCAGGCTCTGCTTCTGCAATGGAAGACGTGTTGGTGGGATCAAGGAGGTCTTCGAAGTATTCCGCCCACCGAAACACAACGTCCCGAGTCGAGGTCAGCAGCACACCACCCCCACTGTAAACAGTGTTGGTACTGCACTGCTTCCCCCTCCTGAGACGCCAGATAGTGGACCAGAATCGCTTCGAAGCAAGTTAAGTATTATGTATTGATTTATGTTTTCTTGATCTTTCAGTCCTATGAGCACCTTTATATGTTTTGGTTTTTAACGTCCTTCAGCTAAAGCAGAGGAATCTAGTGCCATGTCCTGTAGTTAAATGTTGTTTGTCTGTTTTCTGTTTTTATTGTGACTTGCTGTAAAACTAATTTGCCATTGGGAAATTAATCAAGAGGAATATAGTATCCTGTACTCAAGTATTTACTAGCTTTAATAAAAAGCTTGTTTTAAATTTCTGTAGAAAAAGGAGCTGTAAATCATTTTAGATCTGAAACATAACATATTTATTAACTTCGCCCAATTTTTTATTTATTTATTCTCAGTTTAATGAACAGGAAATGGGTCGCTCTTTCTTCAGCACTCCTGCTTTATTCAATGGGATTTACTAAATAGTCCACCAAGGTCTGTTCTTGAGTGAAAGTCAATGGAGGTTTTGTGTTCATATTTACTTTGAAATTGAATTAAAACCAAAAAACCTGGCTGATAAAAAATTAGCACTTTTTGTTGTATCTTCCATTTTTAAAGGATTTAAATTTGTCTGTATCGTCTTTCAGAAGAATCACATCAGGGAAACTTTGTCTGCCAGATCTTTTTTAAACTCCATCAACCTCCAACCTTGTGCTAGAAAAACAAATTTGTGTCAATTTTTTTATTGTGGTCAAAGACCACATGAAATCACTTTGAGTGATACGTACCCATTCCTACTGATTCTGCAGCTAAGCACAAAATCATGCATACCCTCAGAAGATTTATATTTTGAATATGTTTTATGCAACCAAGAACCTTGGTTCTGATAGGAGATCTTACTCCACAATCAAACTCTTCTTATGATTTATAACCAGCCTTTTCCAGGTTTCTACCAATATTTAGATGATTTATCTTTGGTGATGAGACACAAGTCTTTGAGGTCAGAAGGCCTCTTTCCCATCACCCTGATCAGTAGCTCCACAAATTCTCTCTCAGATTCAAGTCAGGACTCTGGCAGGGCCACTCCAAAATGTAGACATTACTTCTAGTGAGGAGAAACATGCTGGTCAAATTAAAAGATTAATCTAAACCTAAATCTGCCAGAGTCAAGTCAGTACTTCATAACGTTGAAATTTCTTCAAGCAGGAAGCAACATCTTGATCAAAACAAAAGATTAAGTTAAACCTAAATCTGCCAGGGTACGAAGAAGTTGGGCTCAGTGGAAAAGGAGAAGATGCCAATGTTGATTATATGAATGTTGCTCCATTTACCGGCAAATGTAAAAGATCTAAAAGGAATAAAAACCAAAGTTAATTATATATATTTGCTCTTATATGTGAAATTAGTGCTTGGTGAGGTTCATGTCAGCTCTGTGTTCAGTGGTCTGTATCAGAGTCTCTTCCTCCTCAGCAGCTGCAGTCAGTTTCTGCTCTAACAGCTCAGTGAGTCTGCAGTCTGACTGAGGGAGGTTTTTGTACGGCTACTAATCATTGTGTGAACACCAAGTTACTGTTAACTAGATGGACACTCTGACAGTAGTAAACTGCTGCATCTTCAGCCTGAACTCCACTGATTGTCAGGGTGAACTGAGGCTCTGATCCACTGCTGCTGAAATGACTCGGAGCAGACTGACGGCGACTTATTTTATAAAACAGCAGCTTGGGAGGCTGTCCAGGTTTCTGCAGGTACCAGCTGAGATCATCATGAACTCCTTCACTGACTGTACAGCTCAGAGAGACCGTGTCCCCCAAAGCAGCTGCCTTTACAGCAGGAGACTGAGTCACAGATGGATCTGCTGTCAACCCTGTAAAAAACACAACAGAAATGTGTTAAATCTTGTTGAATGAAAAGCTTAAATCCAGAGCATCCTGCATTAAAGTATATTTCCCTATTTACTAACTCACCATGAAACTGGACTGCCAGTATTGTCAATAAGATCAGACACATCTTCATTGTGGATGTATGTAATAGAATAAAATCTTATAGAATAAAGCTGAGCACACAGCTTAGCGCTTTAATAAAGCCTGATGTTCAGGGAAGTGCAGCAGATATTCAAATCACAACCAAGAGCAGCACAGTTGGAGCTGAATGAGAAGTTTCAGGTCCTGCAACAAACAGACAGCTGCTGCCCTCTTGTGTCAAAATAAAAGAACTATAGATGAATTAAAACGTGGAGCACATTTAATGAGCCTAACATGGAACAATGGAGTAAAACAGTATAAATTAATAAGGAAGACTAAGTTGAAAACAAAGTAAATTACAGCAATAAAACTAAATAAATCTGTACAAAACTAAAACACATCTGTCACACCTGTGCATAATTAACACATTAAGATAATTAAAATCTGTTTCTTTTTTAGTTTTTCTAAAGCTGTTATGGTTTACGTTCCTTTTTCTGTTTATCTTCATCATCTTTGCATCAAATTAATTTCTTCTGATAAATATTTGTAGCAACCAAGACTCAATGCAAACGACCAACATCAAAACTAACGCTTTTTTTGTGTGCATGTTCTCCCTGTGCATGCGTGGGTTCTCTCCGGGTACTCCAGCTTCCTCCCACAGTCCAAAAACATGACTGTTAGGTTAATTGGCTTCTCCAAATTGTCCTTAGGTGTGAGTGTGTGCGTGAATGGTTGTTTGTCCTGTTTGTCTCTCTGTGTTGCCCTGCGACAGACTGGCGACCTGTCCAGGGTGTACCCCGCCTCTCGTCCAGTGAACGCTGGAGATAGGCACCAGCAACCCCCCGCAACCCCATGAGGGATTAAGCGGTTTGGAAAATGGATGGATGGATGGATATAAACGAGCATGATGCTTTGAAGTGTGACCACCCTGGACACTGTTGTAACTCTATGTCAATACAATTTATAATAAGAAGCTGGTAATAGTTATAATACCTGTTTACACAACTTTAGAGCAATTCTTCAGAAATCCTGTTAGAAAACAAATGGAAGTTATTTTATGTGTCTCTATCAGCAGACTAACTAAACAAGCTTACAGCTAAAAACAGAGGCTTTAATAAAACACTTTGAATTTGAAGCTGCTTTTAAGAACTGTGAGTTTGCTTCAGGATTGTGTTTTTCTTGATTAAAGTTGTCATTTATTAACTTCCCAGCTGATCTGTTTCACCAAGCCTCAGCTCCTGCAGCTTCATTCAAACTGGAGAAGTTTTTGTTTGCTTTGTTTTTCTACCAGTCAAGATCACTGTATGAGCTCTCCACCACCATGGAGATCAGACATTTACTATCGCTACAGTCTGCAGAGGGAACAATAAATGTAAGAAAATATCTCTCATCTGAATCAGAGACTTCAAATAAAAATAACAGTTCTTTTTCAAAGAAGTTAACTGATTCATAAAGGTATTACTTGATAAGATAATGTTGGTTTCTGCTGATGTTAAAACAGTTTAGCCCAGAATTATGCAAATAACTGGCAGATGTATCCATCCATCCATTTTCTGACCTGCTTAATCCTTCATGGGGTCGCGGGGGTTGCTGGTGCCTATCTCCAGCATTCTGGCAGATGTATATTTTACATTAATTTTTTATCAGCCAAGAACTTTGGTTCTGATAGGAGCTCTTACTGCACATCCAAACCCTTCTTATGATTAATAACCAGCTTTTTCCAGGTTTCCACCAGTATTTAGATGATTTATCTTTGGTGATGAGCCACAAGTCTTTGAGGTCAGAAGGCCTCTTTCCCATCACCCTGATCAGTAGCTCCACAAATTCTCTCTCAGATTCAAGTCAGGACTCTGGCAGGGCCACTCCAAAATGTAGACATTGCTTCTAGTGAGGAGAAACATGCTGGTCAAATTAAAACAATAATCTAAACATAAATCTTCCAGCGGACCAATAATTTTGTCTCAACAGTAGAGGAGAAGATGCCAATATTTATTATATGAATGTTGATCCATTGACAGCTTGATGTGAAAGATCCAAAAAGACTAAAACCTGAAGATTATATTAAATATTTGCTCTCATGTGTGAGGTCAGTGCTTGGTGATGTTTCTGTCAGCTCTGTGTTCAGTGGTCTGTATCAGAGTCTCTTCCTCCTCAGCAGCTGCAGTCAGTTTCTGCTCTAACAGCTCAGTGAGTCTGCAGTCTGACTGAGGGAGGTTTTTGTACGGCTACTAATCACTGTGTGAACACTGGGCCGCTATGGTAACTCTGACAGTAATAATCTGCTGCATCTTCAGCCTGAACTCCACTGATGGTCAAAGTGAAGTCAGTCCCGCTTCCACTGCCACTAAACCGAGCTGGTGTTCCTGATTCAAGATTATGTACATAATATATCAGGAGCTTTGGAGGCTGTCCTGGTTTCTGCTGATACCAGAACATACCCTCCTCACCACTAGACCAGCGGAGCACAGCAGGATTTGTGGTACACTTCATAGTGACAGTGGATCCTGGTGTAAATGTCACCAGTGGAGGCTGAGTCACAGTCACCTGAGCGCTGCATCCTGCAGACAAAAACAAATCCTTCATTTATCAGCAGAAAGAAACGAGAGAAAAGGCAGCACATCATGCTGGAAATGTTGCTGAGGGAATGAACCTGTAAAACAGCAGCAGGTCAGCGTCCAGATGAGGATGGTGATGAGGGTCATGGTGCTGGTTGTTTCTGCTGGCTCCACTGACAGGTCTGAGTCCTGCAGTGTTGAACTCACAGGACTATAAACCTTCTCAGTTCCCTGGAGGATCAGCTGACCATGCAAAGCCTCCTCTCTATGGAAATGATTGCTCTGCTCTCAGCACGCTGAAGACAAACACAGACACAACATCAGCACAAATAGTTTTAACATTTAAACCATTCAGGATCTTATTGGAATACAAGAAGAGAAAATAGAGACAACATGAAGGATTTTCAGTATTTGGATTAAATCATTTCTCTCTTCAAGGTATATGTATAATTCTCCTGTTTTACTAAAACTCACAGGTGAAGATATTATTGATTACTAGAAGTTACCCTTAGTTAAGGATTTATTATTTAAATTATGAAAAAAAAACTGAATGAAAGCTGAATTATTAAAGAACATTTATATATTTCACAGGAAGAAAAATAACTTCTGTTTCTCTTGGGTGATAAAATAAAAAAATCTTAAATAATTAAAACATTTAAAGCTGAATGATGATGGATGAAAGATTTATAGATCAAATAAAGTATAAACTGTAATATATTTATACTGGAAAGCAGCATTTCAGCCAAAAACTGGTTGCTGAGAGTGCAGGAGGTTTTTGTACGGCCTCTTAATGACTTTGTATCACTGTGGTACACTTTTGGTGGAGGAACCAAACTCACCGTTGACTGTAAGTACCAGAAAGCTTTACTTTGTGGCTATATTCATTATATTTATATAAATTATGATATTGTTTTGACTTAACTAATTAAATTGACATCAAGGTTTGTACACTTTACATTTTTTAAATAATGATTAAATCTCCATTCACAATGATGAATGAGCTTCGCAGAAGTCAGTTTTCCATCAGGGCTGAAAATGGTTCTAATGATAGATCCTGTTAAAATTCTCTTGTCAATAAAATGTATAGTTCAATAATATATTGTTAATACTTTACATTTTTGAAGTTTCTTTTTTTTCTGACAACCAGTCTTCATTTTACTCGGTTTTTAATGTTTTATTTATTAGTTTATTTTAACTTCTTTTTCCCTAACTTTTATTTTAAAGCAAGGTTTGGACAGTACATTTTTTAAATAAGTATATCGCCATGTTTAGAAATTAGCTTTGCAAAAGTCAGTGTTTCTTCAAAATTGGAAATGTTTGAAATCATACATCGTATATGTCTAGTAATGCCTAATGTATAGGTCAAAATTACATTGCTACTTACTACTTACTTACTGAATATTTTAAGTTTCAATTCTTTCTGACCACCAAGCTTAGTTTTTACTCTATTGTTTTTCATTTTTTATTAGGTTTTTTTCACTTCTTATTTAAACAAACATTAATTTTATAATTAATAATCTTAGATCGGGATTTTGATCTGGATTTCAGTTAAATAGAGCTAATATTTTCTGAGTAAACTCAGATCTTCTTGGTGTTCGTGGTCCATTTGTTTTCCGTGGCGTTTTAAGGAAGTGAAAGAAACAGATGTCAACGTCTGAACTGTTTCCACCAGTGTTTCAGCTCTCAGTTCAATCATCCCAGGGTTTCATCATTAAGAGTCACATAATATGAGGGACAGATGAAGATGTCATCAGTAATCATGGATAATGAAGCTCTGAAGGTGTTTTTAGCAGCTTTCATTCTCATTGCTGCCTCTTTTCTCCCCCTCTCTCCTCCAGTGGGTGTGGTGCGGCCCACCCTGACCGTCCTCCCCCCCTCCAAAGAGGAGGAGGAGCAGCAGAGCAGCGTCACACTGGTGTGTCTGGCCAGCGGAGGCTTCCCCTCAACCTGGAGGCTGGGCTGGAAGGTGGGGGGCAGCAGCAGGTCCTCAGGGGTGTCTAACAGCCTGGAGGTCCTGGGGAGGGACGGCCTCTACAGCTGGAGCAGCACCCTGAGCCTCCCTGCAGACCAGTGGAGGAAGGCGGGCTCAGTGAGCTGTGAGGCCAATCAGAGTGGACAGAGTCCTGTCACTCAAAGCCTGGACCCTGCCCGCTGCTCAGAGTAGAGCCTCAGCTTCATGTCTGCAAGTCAGGATGCTCTCAGAGTTTATTCAGCAAGATTACTTTTCATGTTCAGAGTGATTTCTATTTCTATCATCTTTGTTCTGTGTGAAAACTTCAAGTTAATATCTAAAGATTTCTCCATTGTTGGACAATAAAAGAATTTATCTTATATTCACCTTTAATAAACTACAAGCTAAAACACGTCATTGTCTGTTATTTTTGCATTATGCCATCCATCCATTTTCTTACTCGCTTTATCCCTCATGGGGTCATGAGGGGTGCTGGTGCATATCTCAAGCATTTCAATGGGCGAGAGGCGGCGTACACCCTGGACCGGTCGCCAGCCTGTCGCAGTTTTACATTTTTATCAGATTTGTATTGAATATTGCTTGAATATACAACTTTGTGGTTGTTGTTTTGACAACATAAGGCACAGCTTTATATTCAAAACTTTCACCTTGTTTCTTTTATCAACACTTGCTACATTTATACAAAATGGGTCTTGTGTCCTTATTTCATATCAAATATTCAAACAAATAATAAACATTGTGCTCTGACATTAAATAATTATATATAAAACCAAGGATGTCCTAAATTTTTTATTACATTGGAAATAGTTGTGATGTCGATAGTAGAGACCAGCTAAACAATATAATTTTCTTTTAAATACTAAACTGAAAAAAAGTTACATCGGCAAATGTTTCACCTGCTCAACAATAAACCAGAAACACAATATATTAGTTAAACAAATTAGTAATTTTCTTTTCAAGAAAGAGACCTGTAAATTATACATCCAAATCCTAACTGGGGTTATACATTTTGATCAGGAAGATTACTTTTCATGTTCACAATGATTTCTAAAACTCATCTTACTCATGTTCTCTAATAAATCTTGAAGTGAAAGGATTGTTTTAAATAAAAATAAAGATTTTGATATTGACTGTCTTTGTTATTGTGTTTCAAGATTCATGTTATTGATCAAATTTCATCTCATGTTGGTTTTCTGCCTGCTTTAAAATTTCTGAAAAATTTATAATCCTTATCTATTAAAATCTCATGCTCTCTAAGAAAACTATGATTTTAATAAAAGTGCAGCTTGATGATGAGCATTGCCTTTGCAATGATTTAGGGCTCTGAGTTTTTGGGCTTTTTTTTGCTAGTTTACAATTTTTTTCACTGGTATTTAACTGTTTTTTTACTACTGCTGTTGTGGCCATTTATGATAAATTTTGTGGATTGTAGTTTCTACTAATTTAGTTGTCTTCTTTGGGTGGTTAGAATATATTTGTTAGTTTAGAACCAAAATATGTAATTAATTTTTATATTTGGAATTGTTTAGATTATGTTGTTAATTTGTAGACCCTCCCATTAATTTGAGTAATTAAGAACACACTGGGTGCTTGGTGCAGGGCTATTGTTTGGTAAATGTCTGGTGTGTTGACGGGAGATTTTGTAAATTATTTTTTGACCACTTTGACCACAAATTAAGTTTATTTTTCATTTTCAACTAAGTTGCCAGTCATTTTTTAGTAATTATTTTGTCTTTACCTTTTCAGGAAATAAATCACATACTTTTACAAATCAATGAAGTCGGAAGTGCGTGCAAATCAAACCACCTGTTACCACCCACGGCCTATGTTGGAAATTTTTGGTTTTTGGAATATGGAAGGCCGCGACAACTGCTTTATTTAGTTTAGTTTCAGAGTTCATCACTCTGCTTGGAGTTTTCCTTATTAGACTTTAGTAAGTAAAAAGCAACTAAGCCTTTAGTTGTATAGCACTTTTCACACATAAAATCACAAAGTTCTTCACACACAAAGGAAAAGCACATAAGAACATGACATCAAACTACATTAAAAGTCAGTTTATACAGATACTTTTAGCTGTAAAATGGTCAACAAAATCTATATGATGTAAAAACAATGGGAGAGATTTTCTCAGTCGGGGTACAACAGCTGGAAAGCAGCGATCCAAACAGGTTTTAAACCTAGTATGTGGGGCTAAAAAATGTTTTTGATCAGCAGACACTGGCAGAAGTCTGAGGCTTAAGCATGGCAGAAATATATTAGAAATATAATATGGGGACCATGCAGGGCCCTAAACGTCAAAACAAGAAGTTTAAACTGGAACCTAAAATTAAGTGGTAGCCAGTGAAGAGCGGCTTGAACAGGAGTTTTATGAGCTCCCCTGCTAGTTCCTGTTAAAAGTCTAGCTGCAGCATTCTGCACAGTTTGAATGTGATGCATTGCAGATTTGTTAAAATGAGTAAAAAGACCATTACAATAGTCCACCCGAGACGATGGAAAAGCATGTAAGATAACTTCAAGATCAAATCTAGACACCATGGTTCTGAGTTTACCAATATTCCTAAAATGATAAAAACAATTCTGAGAAAATTTCCTAAGAATTTCTTAGGTCAGACTGAATGGAGGATCCTAGGAAACTTATGTGTTTTCTAATTTCAAGAATCCTTTCATCATGTGTGATGATCAATGTCTCAGTTTTGTTGGAGTTCAGCTCTAAGCAGTTTATATTTAACCTTTTTTTAATCTCAACCAAGAAATCCCTTAGAAGTGACAAATTAAAAAACTTAGAAGGTTTAAACGAACAATATAACTGTAAGTCATTAGCATAAAAATTATAGGAGATGTGATTAAATCGATGTATAAGCTGACCTAAAGGAGTTATATAAAATAGAAACAAAACCGGGGCGAGGACAGATCCTTGGTGCACACCATAAAGCAGATCTGATGAGTCAGACATGATTTGATAAATTTTGACCATAAAGGATCCATTTGAAAGGTAGGATGTAACCCATTTCAAGACAGCATCAGTAAATTTAAAATATTTAAGACTGTTTATCAGGATGACATGATCAACTGTATCAAAAGCAGAGGTAAGGTCCAGCACAACTACGACTGTGTAATGTCCTAAGTCCGCTGCCATCTGATGCATGAGAATCTATCCCGAAACACAGTTCTTTGATTGAGCGGTTTCTGTTTTGATCTTTAATATTTTTGCCTTTTGGGTTTTGCCAAAGAGGTTCACTTCTCCACGCTCATATTTTTAAACCACACTTTACCAACTTTGTTTTTAAAATGATCTATAGTTAGTGAATTTGATCATTTGTCTTTTTTAGCTGTTCTGTGTTTTTCCTGCTAACTTCTGTGATGTGTTCACTGAACCATTTCACCTCACAGACTCTCTGCACCTGCAGCCTCCGGTCAGACTGAAGGAGGTTTTTGTACAACACTAAATCACTGTGTGAACGCACCACTGCCATGGAAACCCAAACAGTAATAATCTCCAGCATCTTCAGCCTGAAAACCATTGATGGTTAAAGTGTAATCAGAACCAGATCTACTGCCTCTGAATCTAGATGGAGTTCCTGAGAACAGAGTTGAAACTCTGTATATAAGAAGTTTGGGAGGCTGTCCAGGTTTCTGAAGGTACCAACTGAGATCAGCACCAATATTAGAACTTCCTGTGGCGCTGATGGTCACAGTCGATCCAACACTAACTAACTTTGATCCGTCAGACTGAGTCAGAAAATTGTTGGCAGATGACCCTGAAATGAGAAATGAACAACTTTAAATCAGAATGTTAAAGAAAACAACAGAAAATATAAAATCTTTGAGTTTAAACTAAATAAATGAGACAGATTTAAAAGTGAGTCTGACCCTGAGTGAGAAAACCCAACAGAACAACCAGAGTCAGTGGAGACATCATCCTGATGCAGGTTTCAGTGTCAGAGCAGAAACACACTTTGGACCTTCTGGAACAGTGGCAACTTAAACTGTGAGGAGCAGTGATGCATTAAGATCATGCAAATCCACACCTGCTCTGATGAAACAGAAAGAGCAGAGGTGATCCGGACCACCACTTCATCTCCTGAGAATATTTACTTCTCATTTTAAGTTCAGTTCAAATGTTTCTTGTCAATCTTTCATGATCTTCTATATAATACTCTTCTTTATATGTATATGTTTGTTCCATGAGATGTGCTCCAATGAACAAAGAAAACTATTGTAACAACATAAATGTAATAGAATCATCTAGTTTCTTTTAAAAAAGTGGATGTGAGCAGGTTTATATACTAACTTTCAGAAACATTCAAAGCTTTCCTAAACCATGAGAGGTTTAAGATAGCTTTGAACACATTGTTCTTTCCCCAAAATTTCTAAGAAAACCCTGCAAATCACATTTTAAAACTATTTTAATATCTTTGTTTGAATTTTTTTTGGTTATTCTCGGCTTACATAACTCTTTCTTCAGAAACTCTTGTTTTAGCCAACCAGGTGCTAAATGGACCCACCAAGGTCTGCTCTTGAGTTGAACTCACTGGAGGTTTTGTGCTCCTATTTACTATGAAATCCAGTTAAAAGCTAAAAACCAGATTGATAAAAGATGAGTACTTTGTGTTGTATCTTCCATTTTTAGAAGACTTTAATTGTTCTGCAATGAATCGATGAAAGTTTCACTACCAGTTCTTGTTTTACCTGCATCAACCTCCAACCTTGAGCTGGAAAACTAAATTAGTGCCATTTTTGTACTGCGGTTGAGGGCCACACAAAATCACACTGAGGGCCTAGAAGAGCAGCACGGTTGGAGCTGAATGAAAAGTTTCAGTTTCTGCAACAGACAGATGCTGCCCTCCTTTGTCCAATTAAAGTAGATGCAAATAAAAACATATGTTGCACATCCAATGCACCTAAAGTGGAACAATGGAGTAAGACTGTATAAATGAGACAAAGAAGACTAAGTTAAAAATAAGGTAAATTACAACAATAAAACAGTACAACTGTACAAAACTAAAACACATTTCTCACACCTGTGCACAATACCTACACACTGAAGCAGACTTGTGGGTTTATTAATTCATTGATAAGCATTTGTATGAGTACGTATCAATGTATGAGTACATGAATGCATTCATACGTTTATATAAATGTGGCTGATGGCCTCATTTTTCTTAATCTTTTTCCTTTCCTCCGTTTTGTCTGTTCTGTCTCTTTGAATGTGTCACACCATGACCACTTCCTTCGTTGATTCAATGAGTTCAAGATTTGGTCAAATCTAAGGGGCAGCCGTATTCTTGCCTGTGAAGAACCTCTTCATGCAGTGGGATGACGGCAGAAACGTGTTTCATTGAATGGAACCATAGCGGACAAATGAAAAATGTTTTTAAGCATCTTTCTCTTTTAATGAGACCATTCTGCTCCAATTGATATCAGCTGTCCTGTTCTCATTAACACATTAAGATATTTAAAGCATGTTTCTAATTATCTCCAATGTTAATTAATGTCAATCATCTTTGCATTTCTTCTGATCACTATTTGTAGCAACCAAGACTGAATGCAAATTACCACCATCAAAACTAAAGCTAAAACTAACGTTTGTGAAAAACAGTCTCCAAAATGTTACAACTGTGTAATAAGTCTAACAATACTATCCATCATTGTCATAGTTTTGGACATTCTCTCACCTCTCAGTCACCATCCAATCATCATCATCTCTCTGCCACCACTCACCTGCAGAGCAGCTCCTGCCACTACCAATCAGAGTCAGCTCTGCTCACCTGGTTCCCTGCCTTCAAATACCTGCCTCACTCATCTACTCATTGCCAGAACGTCTGGTCTATTCTCATGTGCTCTGCCGCCATGACGCTCCCAATTCCTGTGTGCTCAGCCAGCTGGATTTGGAAACTCTGCTTGTGTTCAGCCCTCACTGTTATGAACTAGAATCAGGCAAACCCAGTATTCAAACCAAACAAGTGAGGTGAAGGCAAAAAACAGTATTTAATAATAAAACAGGGACAGGCAAGGCTCAATGGTCAAAATGGCAGTCCAAAATCCGGTACACAAAAGGCAGTCCAAAATAGGCAGAGGTACAAACAGGGCAAAGCAAGCTCGGATAACCATGGGACAGAATCAGGTCGGTAAACCGGTAAATCAGTCAGACAGGGCAGGAAAAACAGATCAGGGAACAGGCTGGCTCAGAATCAAAAAGGCTCTCAGGTTAGCATCAACAGGTCAATCAAGAAAGGAACGCTGGAAACAAAACTCACCGTGGGCTCGTTAATGATCTGGCAGTTTGCAGATGTTTGTAGCAGGACTATATAGGGGAGTGAGCAGGTGAACGGGAGTGAAGACTAATTACAAGTGACAGGTGGAAACTGAACTGAACTGATTGGCTAGTGACTGGAGGTTGACAGGTGAGCAGATCTGATTGGCTGGTAACTGGTGTTTGGGGAGTGACAGATAAACAGATTGAGTGAGCTGGCAGATTGCTGGGAAGAGACAGAACTGAACTGGAAACATAAATAAAATCAAACTACAATAAAATCTAACCTATTCCATAAACCAAAACTAATACAGAACCTAAACCTAAGACTAAACACAACACACACAAGCTATAATAGAAACCAAACAAGAAAGAGCCCAAAACCAAAACTGATTTTAAAGACCGGAGAGTTAACTAATAAATCAAAATTAACAAACAGCTGAAACAAAACCCAAATCCTGACAGAGCCCCTCCCTTAAGGACGGATACCAGACGTCCTTAAACAAGACAAATGATAAACAAAAACAGACTAGACCGGGCGGGTGGAGGGAGGTGCAGGACGGAGGGCTAGAATCAAATAAATGTCCAAATACAAACTAAAACAAAGCAAGATGAGTCAAGTTCTCAGGCGGGCGTCCAGGAGGACGGCCCCGACGAGTCAGGTTCTCAGGCGGGCGTCCAGGAGGACGACCCCGGCGAGTCAGGTTCTCAGGCGGGCGTCCAGGAGGACGACCCAGCCGTGTCAGGTTCTCCGGCGGACGGCCTCGGCGTGTCAGGTTCTCCGGCGGACGGCCTCGGCGTGTCAGGTTCTCCGGCGGACGGCCTCGGCGTGTCAGGTTCTCCGGCGGACGGCCTCGGCGTGTCAGGTTCTCCGGCGGACGGCCTCGGCGTGTCAGGTTCTCCGGCGGACGGCCTCGGCGTGTCAGGTTTCTCCGGCGGACGGCCTCGGCGTGTCAGGTTCTCCGGCGGACGGCCTCGGCGTGTCAGGTTCTCCGGCGGACGGCCTCGGCGTGTCAGGTTCTCCGGCGGACGGCCTCGGCGTGTCAGGTTCTCCGGCGGACGGCCTCGGCGTGTCAGGTTCTCCGGCGGACGGCCTCGGCGTGTCAGGTTCTCCGGCGGACGTCCTAGGCGTGTCAGGTTCTCCGGCGGACGTCCTAGGCGTGTCAGGTTCTCCGGCGGACGTCCTAGGCGTGTCAGGTTCTCCGGCGGTCGTCCCGGCGGATGACCCCTGTGAGACAGGTAATCCGGCGGGTGTCCTGTAGGACGGCCCCGGTTAGCAAAGTTGTCCGGCGGCCGGTGGCGGAGCAGGTCTCTCATAGGCCGGCGGCGGAGCATGTCTCTTGGAGACCGGCAGCGGAGCAGCAACCTCGGGGGCCGTCGGCGGAGCAGCAACCTCGGAGGCCGTCGGCAGAACAGCAACCTCGGAGGCCGTCGGAAGAACAGGACCCTCAGGAACCGACGCCTGGAGAGAGAGAGAACAGAACCTGGCGCCGGACTAAAGGCTGGAGACAGCGCCGGACTAAGAGCTAGAAGAGACGCCTGGCTAAAGAGTTCAGGAGGCGCCTGGCTACAGAGTTCAGGAGGCGCCTGGCTACAGAGTTCAGGAGGCGCCTGGCTACAGGGTTCAGGAGGCGCCTGGCCACAGGGTTCAGGAGGCGCCTGGCTACAGAGTTCAGGAGGCGCCTGGCCACAGGGTTCAGGTTCAGACGGCCCCTGGCTACAGGCTTCAGGTTCAGACGGCCCCTGGCTACAGGCTTCAGGTTCAGACGGCCCCTGGCTACAGGCTTCAGGTTCAGACGGGGCCTGGCTACAGGCTTCAGGTTCAGACGGGGCCTGGCTACAGGCTTCAGGTTCAGACGGCCCCTGGCTACAGGCTACAGGTTCAGACGGGGCCTGGCTACAGGCTTCAGCTTCAGGTTCAGACGGGACCTGGCTACAGGCTTCAGATGCTCCCAGACCCTTTAACACCCAGAACCTCATCAGTAACCCTTCCAGAACCTCCGACAGAGAGAGCTTGGTCAGCCACTTGGGAAGTTGGCTGTCAAGCCAAAGGTGAGGGGGTAAGAGCTTCAGAAGAGGTCCAGGGACCTCTAAGTCTCCATGGGGCTCTGGGTGCTTGTCTTCTCGGCGAGACCCCCGACGGAGCTTGTCGTTTGGATGAGGGCCGCGACGCCGCTTGTCGTCTGGGCGAGGGCCACGACGCCGCTTGTCGTCTGGGCGAGGGCCATGACGCCGCTTGTCGTCTGGGCGAGGGCCACGACGCCCAGTGTCCCGATGAGCCCCCGAGTTGCGGCCTGAAAGAGGGCTCGTCTGAACCCCCTCATCATGGACCAGTGGTAGACCCACCTGGGTTCCCACGTCGCAGACTGGCGGCGGACCCTCCTGGGTTCCCACGTCGCAGACTGGCGGCTGCGGACCCTCCTGGGTTGCAGCGTCTCGGGCCGGCTGCGGACCCTCCTGGGTTGCAGCGTCTCGGGCCGGCTGCGGACCCTCCTGGGTTGCAGCGTCTCGGGCCGGCTGCGGACCCTCCTGGGTTGCAGCGTCTCGGGCCGGCTGCGGACCCTCCTGGGTTGCAGCGTCTCGGGCCGGCTGTGGACCCTCCTGGGTTGCAGCGTCTCGGGCCGGCTGCGGACCCTCCTGGGTTGCAGCGTCTCGGGCCGGCTGCGGAGCCTCCTGGGTTGCAGCGTCTTGGGCCGGCTGCGGAGCCTCCGGGGTTGCAGCGTCTTGGGCCGGCTGCGGAGCCTCCGGGGTTGCAGCGTCTTGGGCCGGCTGCGGAGCCTCCTGGGTTGCAGCGTCTTGGGCCGGCTGCGGACCCTCCAGGGTTGCAGCGTCTTGGACCGGCTGCGCAGACAGTGCTGCTTTATAGCTGCCGGAAGCCGGCACTGGAGCTGAGGTAGGGGGCGGGTCCTCTGGGACAGGTGCAGGTGCCGAGGCGTCGGCTGGACCCTTGGGGACAGGATTGAGTCCACTATAGAAACCCTGGAGAGCCGCTCTATAGTGCCCCTCGACCTCCTTTAATTTAGCCTCCAGCTCCTCTGAATACTGGCTGAAAAGAGCCTCCCTAAGGCCTTTAATAATAGGGGCAAAAGCTCTTATCTGGTCCTCCAGAGCCAGATCCTCAGCATCACGGGCGCCACCAGGAGGCGCTGTGGGCTGCTCAGCTCTGGGGAGCACCGGACTCCGATCCACTGGGCAGGAAGTGGCAACGGACGGGCGCGGTACTGGCTCGCCTGTCGGCCGAACAGAACGGGTGAGGGAGCGACCCACAGGTTTCCGTCCCCTCCTCCGACGGCGGGACGGCAGGACTTGCTGGAGGTTTAACTCCTTCGGTAGAGCCGGGCTCGGCGGAGCCCACAGCGTCCCCTGCATCTCCTCTTCTGGAGGGAGAGAGAGAAAAAGATCCTGGCGAAGATCCCGCACCACCTCCGCTTCGACCTCCATAAACAAAGTTGGGTCAGGATAAAACCCATGGGCAGAGCCGACAGCGGTGTCGCTGGGTGAGTGATCCCTTATATTTTGAGCAGAACCTGAATCTGTTAAAAACAGCCCTCCCAATCGTAAGCTCCGAGCAGGCAGCGAGTTACTGCTGCTGCGGCTACTGGAGAGATGGCGTCTGGGACCGACACCAGGGGGACAGAACGCCAATCTGGAACCCTCCAAAGCCATAATTTGTGGAGGGGGGAAAAAAAAACCTCTACAAACTTGTTTGGCGATAGGTTTTAGATGGGCCAGATCATTCTGTTACGAACTAGAATCAGGCAAACCCAGTATTCAAACCAAACAAGTGAGGTGAAGGCAAAAAACAGTATTTAATAATAAAACAGGGACAGGCAAGGCTCAATGGTCAAAATGGCAGTCCAAAATCCGGTACACAAAAGGCAGTCCAAAATAGGCAGAGGTACAAACAAGGCAAAGCAAGCTCGGATAACCATGGGACAGAATCAGGTCGGTAAACCGGTAAATCAGTCAGACAGGGCAGGAAAAACAGATCAGGGAACAGGCTGGCTCAGAATCAAAAAGGCTCTCAGGTTAGCATCAACAGGTCAATCAAGAAAGGAACGCTGGAAACAAAACTCACCGTGGGCTCGTTAATGATCTGGCAGTTTGCAGATGTTTGTAGCAGGACTATATAGGGGAGTGAGCAGGTGAACGGGAGTGAAGACTAATTACAAGTGACAGGTGGAAACTGAACTGAACTGATTGGCTAGTGACTGGAGGTTGACAGGTGAGCAGATCTGATTGGCTGGTAACTGGTGTTTGGGGAGTGACAGATAAACAGATTGAGTGAGCTGGCAGATTGCTGGGAAGAGACAGAACTGAACTGGAAACATAAATAAAATCAAACTACAATAAAATCTAACCTATTCCATAAACCAAAACTAATCCAGAACCTAAACCTAAGACTAAACACAACACACACAGGCTATAATAGAAACCAAACAAGAAAGAGCCCAAAACCAAAACTGATTTTAAAGACCGGAGAGTTAACTAATAAATCAAAATTAACAAACAGCTGAAACAAAACCCAAATCCTGACACTCACTGAAGAAGGTTTCCAGTGTCTGCGTGCTGCTAGTCTGCTCTGCTTCCTGTGAGGTCCTGCTGCTCTCTCTGCCCGCTCTGGTGAGCCTTCAGCTTCTATTATCTGTTCAAGTCTTCTCCTGCCTTCATCACTGGCTCAAGTTCATCACTGCCTGCCTGGCTTAAATGGCCAGAGTTCACCTTCTGAATAAACCTTTTAAAATGTTGGCTGAATTTTTGGTTCACATCTACAAACGTGACAATCATGTCTTTTTGATCATTTGACTTTATCTGTTGAGTGAAGGATTCAGTGAGAGATGACTCTAATACAGGGATTACCAAAGTGTGATGGTAAAAAATTAAAATTAAAAACTATAAATTTAATAAATAAATTGTATTCACATGAAAAATGTATGTATTTAGAAGAATTCTTCTTTTACGCTTCATTTTAAGATGAAATATAGAGGAAGGTATCTTCACTGTGCTGTAAATGCACATCTAGCTTGTGGCCTCTACTTCATTCATTGTCACAAATATGCTCAGTTGGCTGAAATCAGGGATACTGTCAGGTGAGACATCTAAGGTCAAAGTTAGTGATGAAGGAGGAGAGGAACCAAGAGAGAGAGAGAGAGAGAGAGAGAGAGGAATCTGAGGCAACAGAGCAGAGAATTGCAACGGATCCAGGAGAAGAAACCGAGCGGCAATCAGAAAATGTCTCTTTCTCTCTCATCACTTCACGTCATTTACGTCAGTAGTGGGAAAATTTCATCTGGGTTTAAAGTTTTATTAACAAGATTAAACTGAGTGACATGGTCTCTGATAGGGTTACGATAAATAAAACCCTTATTATACGGGCGCGCTTGTGGTGCAGCAGGTAGCGTGGCCCATATACGGAGGCCTTATTTCGACCCGGGTTCGAATCTGACCCGTGGACCTTTGCTGCATGTCTCTCCCCCTCTTCCACCCCCTTCCTGTCAGCCTACTTTCAGAAAAAGCGAGCTACTAGAGCTGCAAAAAAAACAAAAAAAAAAACTTATTATCCTGGAAAGAAAACCAACACAAAGACAAGTTTAGACTCTCCCAGCAGAAAGAGGGCAGAGGAGCCAGAAACGACCTGTTCCACAGTCTTGGCTCATCTGCACTCGATCTAGCTTTGTCTTTGTCTTTCTCCTTTATTGTCGGACATCAAGGGGGGTAGGAGGATTCAGGAGTTCACAATATGGGGGTTAAAACACAAAAGAAAGGACAAGGGGGGTTTACAAAATGGGGTTTGGCATACATAGACGTATAGGATTAACATATAAAGCAAGACATTCCTCGTCTGAGAGGAGCATCTGTTCTCCCTGTGTGAAGTTAAAACAATAGAACATTTCTGTAAGCCAGCTCTTTAAAACCGACTAAATGCCTCTAACTAAATAAAAAGAAAATGATTACTTTCACATATTTCTAACAGTCTCTGTATCTGTATCGATCACGCAGCACCTATAAATAGCGCTGCTCATGGTGCTGTGACTCTGGACCGGAGACAAGCACTGATGCACATGTCACCCCCACACCGCTGCTGCTGCTGCAGGGGAAATTGGTGGTAGATGTGATTTCTTGACTAAGCTCATGCACAGAGCTGCAGTTTTAGCACATTTTCAGACAGGAACAGGGAAACCAGTGGTGGGGGAGTGCGGCGGTGGAGGCTGTGGGGAGCTGAGGTGTGTTACCATGGGCGTGTTTACCTGCTGAATGTAACCGCTGTGGAACAATCAGAAAATAAATAAATACCTGTGACTGAATGAATCAGCACCACTGGCATCATCCCCAGCTCTTACAACAGCAGACATGATGCAATGTCACATCTAATTCAGTCCACACTTTAGTCCAAAATGAAACTTAGGTTCAGTTTAGCTAGAACAAGGATACTGTGGAAATATCTGTGGTTTGAGGAACCAGTAAATCTTGTTGGAGTTAAATGGATCGATCTGGATGAGTTTTGTTCCAGACCAGCACCAACAAATCTGCATGATCACCACCTCCACATTTCCTCTCACGTTGATGGATGGTCCCAGTAGTCTTCACCTCTGCTGTATTTCTTAGTTCAGAGTTCAAATCCACACCGGCTCTGATAAAAAAGAACAGAGGTGATCCCAACTACCACTTCATCTCCGGAAAATATTTACCTGTCATTTTAAGTTGAGTTCAAATGTTGTGTGTCAGTCTTTCAACAACACTTCCTTATATTTGCACATCCCCTCCATGAAATGTGATTTAATAAACAAAGAAAATTATCTTAGCAACATAAATATAATAGAATTATCTAGTTTAATTTACTGAAGTGGATGTAAGCAGGTTTAAATACTAGTTTTCTGAAACAAGATGCTAATTATCCTTTTTAATTAGAAGTTATGGTATATTTCTAGCGTGACTTGTGGTTAAAACTTGGTAACAAGACTTGTTAAAAGACAACTTCCAGTCAAATACATTAAAGATGAAGGAAGCTGTGACTCCTGGATGTTGTAGCATGCTGTCTTCTCCTGTTTTCAATATAAACGAGCGTGATGCTTTGAAGTGTGACCACTCTGGACACTGTTGTAACTCTATGTCAATACACTTGATAATAAGAAGCTGTTAATAGTAATAAAACCTGTTTATACAACTTTAGAGCAATTCTTCAGAAGTCCTGTTAGATAACAGCAGACTAACTAAACAAGCTTACAGCTAAAAACAGAGGCTTTAATACAACACTTTGAATTTAAAGCAGCTTTTAGGAAGCTTCAGGATTGTGTTTTTCTTGATTAAAGTTGTCATTTATTAACTTCCCAGCAGATCTGTTTCACCAAGCCTCAGCTCCTGCAGCTTCATTCAAACTGGAGAAGCTTTTGTTTGCTTTGTTTTTCTACCAGTCAAGATCACTGTATGAGCTCTCCACCACCATGGAGCTCAGACATTTACAATCTCTACAGTCTGGAGAGGGAACATTAACCAGCTTTTTTCAGGTTACCACCAGTATTTAGATATTTTATCTTTGGTGATGAGCTACAGGTCTTTGAGGTCAGAAGGCCTCTTTACCATCACCCTGATCAGTAACTCCACAAATTCTCTTTCAGATTCAAGTCAGGACTCTGGCAGGGCCACTCCAAAATGTTGACATTACTTCCAGTGAGGAGAAACATGCTGGTCAAATTAAAAGATTCATCTAAACCTAAATCTGCCAGGGTATGAAGAATTGGGCTCCACTGTAGAGGAGAAGATGCTAATATTTATTATATGAATGTTGTTCTACTGACAGCTTTCTGTAAAAGATCCAAAAGGACTAAAAACTGAAGTTTATCATAAAGATTAGTGTGAGATCAGTGCTTGGTGATGTTTCTGTCAGCTCTGTGTTCAGTGGTCTGTATCAGAGTTATTCCTCCTCAGCAGCTGCAGTCAGTTTCTGCTCTAACAGCTCAGTGAGTCTGCAGTCTGACTGAGGGAGGTTTTTGTACGGCTACTAATCACTGTGTGAACACATGGCCGCTATGGTAACTCTGACAGTAGTAATCTGCTGCATCTTCAGCCTGAACTCCACTGATGGTCAAAGTGAAGTCAGTCCCATTTCCACTGCCACTAAACCGAGCTGGTGTTCCTGACTGAAGTTTATGTACGTAATGTATCAGAAGCTTTGGAGGCTGTCCTGGTTTCTGCTGATACCAGAACATATCCTGGTCACCGTCAGTATAGCGGTAAACAGCAGGATTTGTTGTACACTTGATGGTGGCAGTGGATCCTGGTGTAAATGTCACCAGTGGAGGCTGAGTCACAGTCACCTGAGCGCTGCATCCTGCAGACAAAAACAAATCCTTCATTTATCAGCAGAAAGAAACGAGAGAAAAGGCAGCACATCATGCTGGAAATGTTGCTGAGGGAATGAACCTGTAAAACAGCAGCAGGTCAGCGTCCAGATGAGGATGGTGATGAGGGTCATGGTGCTGGTTGTTTCTGCTGGCTCCACTGACAGGTCTGAGTCCTGCAGTGTTGAACTCACAGGACTATAAACCTTCTCAGTTCCCTGGAGGATCAGCTGACCATGCAAAGCCTCCTCTCTATGGAAATGATTGCTCTGCTCTCAGCACGCTGAAGACAAACACAGACACAACATCAGCACAAATAGTTTAGCCATTTAAACCATTCAGGATCTTATTGGAATACAAGAAGAGAAAATAGAGACATTTACAACTTTACTAGATGGAAAACATTTTTTCAATTATGAAGGTATGTGTTTTTTATGTAAAACTTCCACTTGTATTGACATTATTCCTCTATTAAATATTCTACAAAAACTAATTAACTTACATTTTGCTGTGTTTATGTTATTTAAATTAAGCTTCTAATTCGAATCATCTCAACAAAGAAGACAATAGAGACAGAGAGGAAAACTCTTTCTTTCATTGATAAACAGTAACAACAAAATCCTGAAAGAAATATGATTTTTGATTGTAAATGGAGGAAATGTAATCTGTGTTACATGACTGTTTTTGAACAAAAGCTTTAGCTTCAAGTTTTAGGGTAAAAACCTTTTTTCTTAAGTGGAAAGATGCTTGCAGAGAGTGCAGGAGGTTTTTGTACGGCCTCTTAATGACTTTGTATCACTGTGGTACACTTTTGGTGGAGGAACCAAACTCATCCATCACTGTAAGTACCAGCATTTCATTTTATCTGATACAAAACTTAGTTTTTAAATACATTTAGCTTAAACATTACTATTTTTGTTATACTGAACCTTTTATTGAATTTTTTTGAAACTTTTGTATTGTTGACATCTTGGACAATTTTTCACAATAAGTTCAGACAAACTATTTTCTTATGTTGTTTATTTGATGATGAAATAACGTTTTTAAAACATTGTATTTCTTTATTTAAATAGTGATAGTGAATAATGATATATTTTCTTTAGAACTTAGTGGAAGATCAAAATTTTGAAAGCACAAATAGTTCTTTTGCATTTTAAATGTAAGTTACAAAAAATGTGTTGTTGGCGCAGATAAGAAAATTAAAATATATAAATCTTTACTCGGAGTAGTTTAAGTTTACAGTTCGTTAGTTTGATGCAGTGAAGAGGAAGTGAAAAAGACAGACGGAAAAGTCTCTAACTGTCTTCTGCCATTTTGTTTTTCATTAACCGGATCTTTAAAGAACCAACATATTTACAGTAAAATGTTGTTTCATTTATATTTATGTGACGCTGACATTATGTTGCTTCTTCTATTGTTTCTAGCCAATTCTAACATTAAATTAAAACTTTACACTGAAGTAAATGAGTTTGATGGATTTATAAACCCCAACATCTAAAAACCCTGTCTCATTTGTGTTATTATAATATCATTTACTATAATAACTGTGTGGTGTCCAGCTGTGTGTCCTCCAGCAGAAGCTGATCTGCTCATTGTGTGTCTCTGCTCTCCTCTCCAGCTGGCCCCAAGGTCAGACCCTCAGTCTCTCTGCTGACTCCCTCCTCTGAGCAGCTCTCCAGGGGCTCGGCCACGCTGGTCTGCCTGCTGAGCGGCTACTCCCCTCAGGGAGCCGTTGTGAGCTGGGAGGTGGACGGTACCGAGGTGAGAGAGGGGGTCCTGACCAGCCCAGAGGAGGAGAAGAGCGGACGTTACAGCAGCAGCAGCACCTTAAGCCTGAGCCAGGAGACCTGGATGAATGGAGAGATGTACTCGTGCAGGGTCCTCCATCACGACCACACCACGGCCCAGACCATCCAAAGGAGCCGCTGTGAGGGCTAGAGAGGCTGATGAAGCCCAGGACAGGAGTTCTGGGAGGGAGAGCAGGAGGAAAACACCTGCTGCTCTCATCAGTATGAGTCTGGATGGTTGGAAGAGAAGCTAAAGCTTTGTGTGACGCTGAACAACATTGCTGTGAATCAATAACTTAGATTAATGTGTGGAGCTCAGTAGCTGGATGGGAGTGGGATTCATTTGCTGTGGCTCTAATAAAGCTTGCTCTGATACATTACAATGGAGAGTGGTTCTTTTTAATGAAAAAATAAAAAAGATAAAAGTTGGATTCATCAAAAAAGGAATGACACTTTAAATAACGGTCATTAAGGTAATTTAACAACAGCTCATGAAGAGAAGAAATATTTTTTTTCAGATCCCTCCATGCTACTCTTCATATATGAATATATTCTAAAATTTATGGATCAAGAGTGTCATCAGAAAACATGATTATTTTTTAATACAATTATTTTTTAACAGAAACAAAAAACCTCAAAACATTTAATTTAAATGTTTTAAAAATGTCAGTTCAGATTTGTGCTGGTGAGAAGAACAAACAACTTTCTGACATTATTAGTCATGACAATAATTCACATAAATATCAAAGATTTCTATGAAATGCCCTATGAAACAAAACGTACAACTACTTTTAAATGCTTAAACATACACTCACACAAGCACAACTATTCACTTGCATAAAGACCCCCAAACCGTCTCAATAACATAACTTTAGGCAAAGTGAGTTTATTTGTAGAGCACATTTCAGAAACAAGACAATTCAAAGTGCTCTATGTGACCAGAACAGAAAAAAATATACAAGAAAGCAGATTGCAGTGGAACTCAATGTCCTTCTATCTCAATGTCACATATAAAAACCATCAAACTGTCTTACAATGAGAAGAATATCCTGTTTTATCAAAGGAAGTTATTCTAATGAAACAGGAAGATTATTTAAATGTCCATCCCCTCATTGGTCTGAAACTCTCACAATCAATCACATGTCCATCCACACTGCTCCTCGCTAAATTTATGCTCTGGAGGGTAAGACAGCATCACTTTTGTAGGCTTTGTTTTCTGTTCTGGTTTTTGTATTGGGTGTGCTGGTGGATCAGCGAGTAGCGCGACCCATGTACAGAGGCCTTAGTCCTCGACGCGGTCGACCCAGATTCATCTCCGACCCGCGGTCCTTTGCTGCATGTCTCTCCCCCTCTTCCACCTCCTTCCTGTCAGCCTACTATGTTAAAAAAGCGAGCCACTAGAGCTGTGAAAAATCTCCAAAAAATAAAAAAACAGGTTTATTTAGAAATGTGTGATGGGGCAGATGGTTCAGGCTTAGACTCTGGGTACGGCAACTGGTCTGCCTTCTGTAAGACAAGTGGGTGGATGTTCCAGGAAATAACTTCTTTTTAGACTGACTTTAGACTGTAAATAAACTATTACTGTTTAACTTTAGACTTCTTTTTTGGTTCATCATCTATGCTGCGTTTCTATAAGCCAGGATTTAACGGCCAGCTAAAGACAACAAGATTGCCCCTTTAAAAGGCGATCTTCAATAAAATTGGGTAATGAAAATGTTAAAGTCTGATTTGCGGCTAAAAACGCTGCTCAACTTGGCTTTTTTTATTTCATACTTTACCCATGTTTCTGCAATTCGTATTGTGTTGACAAAAACAACTTCAATAAGGGCTGACAAAGGGGGATTTTGTGAACAATCACCAAAATGTATCAAGCAAAAAGTTTTTAGAAATAATCGGAGGTGAAACTGCAGTTCTCACATTTTAGGAAAGATCCTTTAGTCCCCCGATGGGAAATTCATAATTTCAAATCTGTGTTAATCAAGTGCTCTCTTCAAACTAAGCTCCTTACCGTAAAAATAAAAACTACAAGTGTCATGGTTGAGTTCTGGTTTGACTTCATTTTTCTGTTATTTTAATTTTTTCATCTCATGTGGGTTTGGTTTGACTTTATTTATTGTTAGTTTTCATTGTCATCAGTTATTTTCTGTCATCTTCACTTCACCTCCTCTGCAGTTAGTCACACCTGCCAGCCACTAATTAGCCAGACTCACTTCACCTGCCAGCCTCCCTACTTAAACCTCACTCTGCTGTCACTCCTTGCCGGTCAGTCATCATTCCACACCTCTCCATGCCAGTCCCCGTTTTTGCCTTGGAAGATTTTTTTTTCTTGTTTAAGGTTAGTCCTGCCAGTTTCTCTAGACTCATACTCTGCTGTTTGTCCCTGGAGAAGTTCTGCTCTGTGTCCTGGTGTCTCCCAAGTTCTGCTAACCTGTTGTGGCTACGGGGCCTGCTAGCCAAGCAGTACTGAGCATTCCCGGCTGCCTGGATAGTTGTGACTAGTGATGGCGAGATGAAGCCTCTTGAGGCATTGAACCACTCAGCCAACTGGTTCGAGAAAAGGTTCATTTCTTGACGGTTCATGTGCACACAGCACCACCTACTGGCAAGTTGTATAATCACAGCCAGCTGTATCTTAACACGTGTGATGCATATCATTTTTGTCTATTATGGCTCTTGGGAATGACTTCACAGAAGGTGTAGGACGAAATCATTTGTCTACATAAATTTTGTAAACACATGTGTACAATAAAATATTGTTTGAATGTATTCTCTGTGTGTAATTATTCCCAAAATAGTAGTGACATGATATGGCATGTTGTGTAATAATGTTTTTCTGTGACTCTAGAAAAATGGCATGGGCTTAATCAGGCAGAGGACAATGAAAGTGCTTGTGGAACTAGGCAGGGGGTAGTGAATAGGCTAATGCTTGTGTAACTTGGATGATTTCATGCATTTTTATTAAGAAACAACAATTTCTCCACAGTTTTTTGGTTTCAAATGATTTCTCTTTTTTGATACTACTTCTCCAACCTTTGAAAAGACACGCTCACATGGCACAGATGATGCCGGGGTGCATAAATAAATAAGTGCAAGTATGTACAGATTGGGGTACTGTGACCAATGATTAGCCCAGCACTATACGGTCCCACAGTTTCCCCTCAGCAGCAACACTGAAGCACACAGAGGTTCCCGCTGCGTCTTTACGCACGATCCAGCTGCTGATGTCTCCTCTCTTTTCAGCTCAATGCAATTCTAGACAGTAACAGTTTATAACCTATATCACCTTTCATAGCAAGAGGTTTCTCATCTCAGTCGACCAGACAAATCTCTATTGCTCTCCTCAGTGCGCTCTGGGCGGTGAGGTGGGAGGATTTTACCCGATGGTGCGCTGCGTGCGAGGGATAAACAGGGTGGAAATGCATAAATAAAAACTGTAAAGGGCTCCTATACAGTGATCATAGGAGCTGACCGGTCTGAGATTAGCCTCCTGATGTTACAAGTTCTTTAAAATGAAAGCGCGCACCCAAATTACAGTAACGTAATTTTGCGCACCTGAAAAAAGCGCACGGCAGAAGCGCATCGAAGCGCTGAGGCACAGAAATACGGTGCATGTAGTTAAAAAATGCAGAATTAATAAAAACAACTTATAACCAGACGTAGCGTTTTAAACTGCATCTGGTGAGCAGAACTGTTTTATGATCCAGAGTGCAGCCATCACTGGTTCTGAATGAAGGCAATATCTGGCAGCAGCTCTCTTCCCCCGCCCCCTCCCCTCCTGCGTACGTAGTACAGGACCTTACCGGCACACTTTCAACCGCTGGTTAAGACTAAAATTATTCATAACTCTGATCGCTCTTCCTGCTGCTCTGTTAACATGAACTGCAGCAGGAATTACTGATGGCCACAAGCTGTGAAAGAAGCTGAAACATCTCAGCAGAAGGCGGAGTTTTTATCGTCCGCTGCCCAGATGGGCGTTGGGATTTTTATGCGTGAAAAATGCCATGTTTGCATGTGACCGTGTGAAGTCAGTGACGGTCAATGCGTGATAGTTGAGAGCACTGATCTCCTATCTATCTATCTATCTATCTATCTATCTATCTATCTATCTATCTATCTATCTATCTCCTAAACTCTCCAAACACCAAACTAACTGTCTAAAACTAAATAACCACTATCCAAACTCTGCTATCCAAACTATCAAAACTCTATCCACTCTCTCAACTGACCGCAACTCGCCTACAACAACCCACATTTTGAATGGAGCCTGTGGGGTTTCTAAAAGCTGTCGAAGCCGCGCCAACATCTGACCCACTTCCCGAAGCAGTCACGTGGTACAGCCGGCCAGCGAGGCTTCGGACGTCATCGTTTTCGGCTCCTCCCCTAAATGAAGCAAGCCTCGATACGCGCTTCACGGAAACGCCCCCTCCATTACTCGACACACGCCTCGAAGCCTCGGCACATAACGTAACATCACTAGTTGTGACTCTCTTTCACTCCGGGCCGTCAGCTCCTGCCATCACCTTCACTCCGGTTCTGTGCTACCTGCTCATCTGGCCTCATCAAACCTCCATCCATCAACCTTGCAATAAAGACTCTCAATTTTAGTCCCGTGTGTGTGGTTCTGAGTTCATCTGTAGACAAATCGTGACAAGAATTGTAAAGATTTACGCAAAAAAAAAGTTTATCAAAATCTGACTATCTTAATCAATACAAACAAAAAAGCTGATTTAAGAAATATTCATAATATTTTTAATTATATATCATTTATTTGTTAACAGTATTTTGTTTTTTAAAAAGTTAATAAAAAATTGTCCTTTGTGGAAAAAAAGTGTCATATGTAACATAGTTTGATGGCATTTGTGTGAGACTACAGATTATAGTGTTATTGAGAGGGTTTAATAGTCTTTATGCAAGTGAATAGTTGTGTCTGTGTGAGAGTATATGGAAGCATGTAAGAATAATTGTACATTTTGTATCGAGGTGTACAGTTTCTTAGTTAAAAAAGCAGTCAGTGTTTTTTGGATGGGGATGATGTGGAAATCCTCATAGAACCCAAATGTAAAATAGTTTTACACATTTGCCTTATTAAAAGAAAGGTGTACACTGTACAAAATATTTAGGACTCAACAAAAGAAAGGAAACTATTTAGTTTTTCTCATCAACTGGTTTTGGGTCACTCTTTCTTAAAAAACTGTGGTATTTAGCCAAGGTTTATAAGCTAATTAAGAACAGATTTGATTACACCAAAGTCCCTTGATAGATGTGGTCCTTTTGATTGTGAAATTGAAAAGATTTTTTAGCTGTTCTGTGTTTTTCCTGCTAACTTCTGTGATGTGTTCACTGAACCATTTCACCTCACAGACTCTCTGCACCTGCAGCCCTCACTCAGTCAGACTGAAGGAGCTTTTCGTACGACTCTAAATCACTGTGTGGACGCACCACCACCATGGTAACTGTTGTGATATTACCGCCATGATCATAAAAATGGTTTGACTGAATCAGATTGAATTCTGATGACACAGCCACAGAGGAGAGAGAGCCAGCAGGGACGGCCTCTCTCTCTCTCAGCAGGATGCCTGCTATAACACCTTATTCATTCATTGTTGTCAGCTGTTGCAGGAAAGCAGACACGAGACGGTGGACACATGGTGCTTTAGAACAAAGGGCTAACACAGGTAGCTCACGTTAGCCTTAATGCTATTAGCCTCGCTAACATCCGGTCCTGGACCTTTCAAAAGGAGTTCGTTGAAAGCACAAAGCTTAATCGTTCGGCTCTGCCATCCTTCGATGGTGCTATGAGCCTAATCTCCACATTATTATTGAATATTAATGTTGGTGTAAAGGCAATTTTGATAACTTTATGCTGTAACCTTTTAGCCACCGATTTGCTACAGCAACGCCAGACGCCCGGAGGGAGAGTAGCATTAACAAACTCGGTCATAAGGGTTTAAATGATTCTACTGGGAAAATCAGGTGAGGGACCAGACAAAGCGCAGCCCAAAATGCCCCTTATGATGAATAAGATTATTGGACCTCGTGTTCCCTCGCCCGGTCGCGGGTCACCGGGGCCCCACTCTGGAGCCAGGCTTGGAGGTGGGGCACGTTGGCGAGCGTCTGGTGGCCGGGCTTATGCCCATGGAGCCCGGCCGGGCTCAGCCCGAAGAGGCAACATGGGTCCCCCTTCCAATGGGCTCACCACCTGTCGGAGGGGCCAAAGGGGTCGGGTGCATTGTGCAACGGGTGGCAGTAGAGGGCGGGGACCTTGGCGTTCCGATCCTCGGCTGCAGAAGCTGGCTCTTGGGACGTGGAATGTCACCTCTCTGGTGGGGAAGGAGCCTGAGCTTGTGCGTCAAGGTGAGTCCGACTAGAGATAGTCGGACTCACCTTGACGCACCGCTCTGGCTCCGGAACCAGTCTCCTTGAGAGGGGCTGGACATTCTTCCACTCTGGAGTTGCCCATGGTGAGAGGCGCCGAGCTGGGGTTGGCATACTGGTTGCCCCCCATCTCGGTGCCTGCACGTTGGGGTTTTCCCCGGTGAACGAGAGGGTGGCCTCCCTCCGCATTCGTGTGGGGGGACGGGTTCTGACTGTTGTTTGCGCTTATGCGCCAAACAGCAGTTCAGATTACCCACCCTTTTTGGAGTCCTTGGAGGGGGTACTGGAGAGTGCCCCTCCTGGGGACTCCCTCGTTTTGCTGGGGGACTTCAACTCTCACGTGGGCAATGACAGTGGGACCTGGAGGGGCGTGGTTGGGAGGAATGGCCCACCTGATCTGAACTCAAGTGGTGTTTTGTTGTTGGACTTCTATGCTCGTCATGGATTGTCCATCACAAACACCATGTTCAAGCATAAGGGTGTCCATATGTGCTCTTGGCACCAGGACACCCTAGGTCGCAGTTCAATGATCGACTTTGTTGTCGTTTCATCTGACCTGCGGCCGTATGTCTTGGACACTCGGGTGAAGAGAGGGGCGGAGCTCTCCACCGACCACTACCTGGTGGTGAGTTGGCTCCGATGGCGGGGGAGGAAGCCGGTCCGACCGGGCAGGCCCAAACGTACTGTGAGGGTTTGCTGGGAACGTCTGGCAGAGTCCCCTGTGAGGCGGAGCTTTAACTCCCACCTCCGGGAGAACTTTAAACACGTCCCGAGGGAGGCGGGGGACATTGAGTCTGAATGGACCATGTTCCACGCCTCTATTGTTGAGGCGGCTAGTTGGAGCTGTGGCCGCAAGGTTGTCGGTGCACGTCGCGGCGGCAACCCTCGAACCCGCTGTTGGACACCAGCGGTGAGGGAAGCCGTCAAGCTGAAGAAGGAGTCCTACCGGGCTTTTTTGGCCTGTGGGACTCCGGAAGCAGCTGATGTGTACCGGCAGTCGAAGCGGCAAGCGGCTCGGCTGGTCGCCGAGGCAAAAACTCGGGCGTGGGAAGAGTTCGGAGAGGCCATGGAGAAAGACTTCCGTACGGCTTCGAAGCGATTCTGGTCCACTATCCGGCGTCTCAGGAGGGGGAAGCAGTGCAGTACCAACACTGTTTACAGTGGGGGTGGTGTGCTGCTGACCTCGACTCGGGACGTCGTGCGTCAGTGGGCAGAATACTTCGAAGACCTCCTTAATCCCACCAACACGTCTTCCATTGAGGAAGCAGAGCCTGAGGACTCTGGGTCGGGTTCTCCCATCTCTGGTGCTGAGGTTGCCGAGATTGTTAAAAAGCTCCTCGGTGGCAAGGCCCCGGGGGTGGATGAGATTCGCCCTGAGTACCTTAAGGCTCTGGATGTTGTGGGGCTGTGTTGGTTAACGCAGCTCTGCAACATTGCGTGGACATCGGGGGCAGTTCCTCTGGATTGGCAGACTGGGGTGGTGGTCCCCCTATTTAAAAAGGGGGACCGGAGGGTGTGTTCCAACTACAGAGGAATCACACTCTTAAGCCTCCCCGGTAAGGTCTATTCAGGGGTTCTGGAAAGGAGGGTCCGTCGGATAGTCGAATCTCGGATTCAGGAAGAGCAGTGTGGTTTTCGTCCTGGCCGTGGAACACTGGACCAGCTCTATACCCTCAGCAGGATTCTTGAGGGGGCATGGGAGTTTGCCCAACCAGTCTACATGTGCTTTGTGGATTTGGAGAAGGCATTCGACCGTGTCCCCCGGGGGATCCTGTGGGGGGTACTCCGGGAGTATGGAATACCGGACCCTTTAATAAGGGCTGTCAGGTCTCTGTACGACCGGTGTCAGAGTCTGGTCCGCATTGCCGGCAGTAAGTCGGACTCGTTTCCGGTGAGAGTTGGACTCCGCCAAGGTTGCCCTTTGTCACCGATTCTGTTCATAACTTTTATGGACAGAATTTCTAGGCGCAGCCAAGGTGTTGAGGGGATCCGTTTTGGTGGCCTTAGGATTGCGTCTCTGCTATTCGCGGATGACGTGGTCCTATTGGCTTCATCAGGGCGTGATCTACAGCTCTCATTGGAGCGGTTCGCAGTCGAGTGCGAAGCGGCCGGGATGAAAATCAGTGCCTCCAAATCCGAGACCATGGTCTTGAACCGGAAAAGGGTAGAGTGCCTTCTCCGGGTTGGGGAGGATGTCCTGCCCCTAGTGGAGGAGTTCAAGTATCTTGGGGTCTTGTTCACGAATGAGGGGAAGATGGAGCGGGAGATCGACAGGCGGATTGGTGCAGCGTCTGCTGTGAAGCAGGCGCTGTACCGATCCGTTGTGGTGAAGAGAGAGCTGAGCCAAAAGGCAAAGCTCTCGATTTACCGGTCGATCTACGTTCCTACCCTCATCTATGATCACGAGCTTTGGGTCGGGACCGAAAGAACGAGATCCCGGATACAAGCGGCTGAAATGAGTTTTCTCCGTAGTGTGTCTGGGCTCTCCCTTAGAGATAGGGTGAGGAACTCAGTCATCCGGGGAGGACTCAGAGTAGAGCCACTGCTCCTCCACGTCGAGAGGAGCCAGTTGAGGTGGCTCGGGCATCTGGTCAGGATGCCTCCTGGACGCCTCCCTGGTGAGGTGTTCCGGGCACGTCCCACCGGGAGGAGGCCCAGGGGAAGACCCAGGACACGCTGGAGGGACTATGTCTCTCTGCTGGCCTGGGAACGCCTTGGGATTCCTCCTGAGGAGCTGGCCCAAGTGGCTGGGGAGAGGGACGTCTGGGCCTCCCTACTGAAGCTGCTACCCCCGCGACCCGACCCCGGATAAGCGGAAGAAGACGGACGGACGGACGGGAAAATCAGTCTTCAGACTGTTATTTACTCAAAATAATGTTCTGTTTAACTTAGGCTTTGCATTGTGAATGGATTGAAACACATGTCAAATGTTTTTAACTCCATTCCATGTTTTTAATCAGATTTGCAGTGAACAAGGATTCACTGAATTATTCTGATGATGACCAACCACTTTTGTTTGTCTTTTGTTTTTGCATGTAAATAGTTCCTTAGCTTAGCTTCTTTTTATCTTCATTTTGCTTAGTAGTTTAGTTATGTTTCACTAGCCTAGTAGAGAGGATTTGTTAATCGAAATATTGTGTTAATTCAGATAAACAGCATTACATAGTGATGTTCTCTGGATGTTCATTTTATTTCTGTTATTAAATTCTTGGACTTGGAAAGAAGTTGTCACTGCTTTATTCTATGTGTTTGGAGAGTTTTGCTGTTAAAAGATTGCTAGTGCTCGAATTCATCCCTTTCAGGCATTGTCTTCATATCAGCTTAAGAGCTGATTATCACCAGACAATACTTAACAGAGGATTATTTAATAAACATTAAATAACTTTAAACAGTGTATAATTGCACAACATAACCCAGACAGTAATAATCTCCAGCATCTTCAGCCTGAAAACCATCAATGGTTAAAGTGTAATCAGAACCAGATCTACTGCCTCTGAATCTAGATGGAGTTCCTGAGAACAGAGTTGAAGCTTTGTATATAAGAAGTTTGGGAGGCTGTCCAGGTTTCTGAAGGTACCAACTGAGATCAGCACCAATATTAGAACTTCCTGTGGCGCTGATGGTCACAGTCGATCCAACACTAACTAACTTTGATCCTTCAGACTGAGTCAGAAAATTATTGGCAGACGACCCTGAAATGAGAAATGAACATTTTAAATCAGCATGTTAGAGAAAAACAGCAAACATGTAACAATTTAAGTTAAACCAAATCAATGAGACAGATTTAATAGTCAGTCTGACCCTGAGTGAGAAAACCCAACAGAACAACCAGAGTCAGTGGAGACATCATCCTGATGCAGGTTTCAGTGTCAGAGCAGAAACACACTTTGGACCTTCTGGAACAGTGGCAACTTAAACTGTGAGGAGCAGTGATGCATTAAGATCATGCAAATCCACACCTGCTCTGATGAAACAGAAAGAGCAGAGGTGATCCGGACCACCACTTCATCTCCTGACAATATTTACTGCTCATTTTAAGTTCAGGTCAAATGTTTCTTGTCAATCTTTCATGTTCTTCTATATACAACTCTTCTTTATATATACACATTTGTTCCATGAGATGTGCTCCAAGGAACAAAGAAAACTATTGTAACAACATAAATATAATAGAATCATGAAGTTTCTGTTAAAAAGTGGATGTGAGCAGGTTTATATACTAACTTTCAGAAACATTCAAAGCTTTCCTAAACCATGAGAGGTTTAAGATAGCTTTGAACACATTGTTCTTTCCCCAAAATTTCTAAGAAAACCCTGCAAATCACATTTTAAAACTATTTTTTTAATATCTTTGTTTGAATTTTTTGGGATTATTCTCGGCTTACATAACTCTTTCTTCAGAAACTCTTGTTTTAGCCAACCGGGTGCTAAATGGACCCACCAAGGTCTGCTCTTGAGTTGAACTCACTGGAGGTTTTGTGCTCCTATTTACTATGAAATCCAGTTAAAAGCTAAAAACCAGATTGATAAAAGATGAGTACTGTGTGTTGTATCTTCCATTTTTAGAAGACTTCAATTGTTCTGCATCGTCTTTGAAAGACATCACATCGATGAAAGTTTCACTACCAGTTCTTGTTTTACCTGCATCAACCTCCAACCTTGAGCTGGAAAACTAAATTAGTGCCATAATTGTACTGCGGTTGAGGGCCACACAAAATCACACTGAGAGCCTAGAAGAGCAGCACGGTTGGAGCTGAATGAAAAATTTCAGTTTCTGCAACAGACAGATGCTGCCCTCTTTTGTCCAATTAAAGTAGATGCAAATAAAAACATATGTTGCACATCTAATGAACCTAAAGTGGAACAATGGAGTAAGACTTTGTCATGATTTGTCTTCGATGAACTCAGAACTATACCACACACACGGAGCTAAAAACAGAGTTTATTCAAAGGAAGATGGGTAATGACAGATGAAACCAGAGAAGCAGGACTGGACTGGAACAGGGGTGTAGATGTGAGCAGGAGCTGACGGCCCAGAGAGAGTCCTTGAAGGCAGAACCGCTGGAGCACTGAGGAGGCAGAAAACCCAGCGGCTAGCAGAACAGATGAGGCAGGTCATTTCCACAGCTAGCAGGGGCTAGACGCAGAGAGATGGCAGATTAGTCCAGTGACGAGCAGAGACTTTACTTGAGACTCAGAGGTAGCAGGATTCCAGCAGCAAGCAGGAGCAAACCAGGTAGACAGGCGAGGAGTGAGTGGAGTCTGATGATGGACCAGCAGGGAAGTGAAGACTGAGGAAAGCTTAAGTAGTGAGGCTGGCAGGTGGAGTGAGTCTGACTAATTAGTGACCAACAGGTGTGACTGATAGCTGGGGGAGTAGATGGTGAGCTGAGTGAGAGGAGAGGAGGAACTGAAAACTAGCAGGAAAAAAATCCAGACTAAAACTAAACCCTGACACACTTATAAATGAGATGAAGAAGACTAAGTTGAAAATGAAATAAATTACAACAATAAAACAGTACAACTGTACAAAACTAAAACACATTTCTCACACCTGTGTACAATACCTAGACACTGAAGCAGACTTGTGGGTTTATTCATTCATTGTTAAGCATTTGTATGAGTACGTATTAATGTATGAGTACATGAATGCATTCATACGTTTATATAAATGTGGCTGATGGCCTCATTTTTCTTAATATTTTTCCTTTCCTCTGTTTTGTCTGTTCTGTCTCTTTGAATGTGTCACACCATGACCACTTCCTTTGTTGATTCAATTAGTTCAAGATTTGGTCAAATCTAAGGGGCAGCCGTATTCTTGCCTGTGAAGGACCTCTTCATGCAGTGGGATGACGGCAGAAACGTGTTTCATTGAATGGAACCATAGCGGACAAATGAAAAATGTTTTTAAGCATCTTTCTCTTTTAATGAGACCATTCTGCTCCAATAGATATCAGCTGTACTGTTCTCATTAACACATTAAGATATTTAAAGCATGTTTCTAATTATCTCCAATGTTAATTAATGTCAATCATCTTTGCATTTCTTCTGATCACTATTTGTAGCAACCAAGACTGAATGCAAATTACCACCATCAAAACTAAAGCTAAAACTGAAGTTTGTGAAAAACAGTCTCCAAAATGTTACAACTGTGTAATAAGTCTAACATTACTGTCCATCACCGTCATAGTTTTGGACATTCTCTCACCTCTCAGTCACCATCCAATCAGCATCATCTCTCTGCCACCACTCACCTCCAGATCAGCTCCTGCCACTACCAATCAGAGTCAGCTCTGCTCACCTGGTTCCCTGCCTTCAAATACCTGCCTCACTCATCTACTCATTGCCAGAACGTCTGGTCTATTCTCATGTGCTCTGCCGCCATGATGCTCCCACTTCCTGTGTGTTCAGCCAGCACAAATCATGACACTCTCCTCACTTCACGCCGTTTACGTCAGTAGTGGGAAAATTTAATCTGGGCTTAAATTTTTATTTACAAGATTAAACTGAGTGACACGGTCTCTGTATCTGTATCGATCACGCAGCACTTATAAATAGCGCTGCTCATGGTGCTGTGACTCTGAACTGGAGACAAGCACTGATGCGCATGTCACCCCCACAACACTGCTGCTGGTGGGGAAATATAATATAATATATAATATATAATAGAATAGAATTATCTAGTTTGATTCACTGAAGTGGATGTAAGCAGGTTTATATACTAGCTTTCTGAAGCAAGATGCTTATGATCCTTTTTAATTAGAAGTTATGGTACATTTAAACCGTGACTTGTGGTTTAAAACTTGGCGATAAAACTTGTTAAAAGACAACTTCCATTCAAATACATGAAAGATGGAGGAAGCTGTGACTCATGGATGTTGTAGCATGCTGTCTTTTCCTGTGTGTGTTCTGTATTCTCTTGGTGCTGATAATAATAATGATTAGAAGAACATCAAGAACAGTAATAATAATAAAATCACCACTAATCACCTTCAATATAAACGAGCATGATGCTTTGAAGTGTGACCACCCTTGACACTGTTGTAACTCTATGTCAATACACTCGATAATAAGAAGCTGAGAATAGTAATAAAACCTCTTTATATAACTTTAGAGCAATTCTTCAGAAGTCCTGTTAGAAAACAAATGCATGTTTTATTATGTGTCTCTATCAGCACAGTCACTAAACACCCTTAAATTAAAGCTGCTTTCAAGAACTGTGAGTTTGCTTCAGGGTTGTGTTTTTCTTGATTAAAGTTGTCATTTATTAACTTCCCAGCAAATCTGTCTCACCAAGCCTCAGCTCCTGCAGCTTCATTCAAACTGGAGAAGTTTTTGTTTGCTTTGTTTTTCTACCAGTCAAGATCACTGTATGAGCTCTCCACCACCATGGAGCTCAGACATTTACAATCTCTACAGTCTGGAGAGGGAACATTAAATGTAAGAAAATATCTCTAATCGGAATCAGAGACTTCAAATAAAAATAACAGTTCTTTCTCAAAGAAGTTAACTGATTCGTAAAAGTATTACTTGATAAGATAATGTTGCTTTCTGCTTATGTTAAAATAGTTTAGCCCAGAATTATGCATATAACTGGCAGATGTATCCATCCATCCATTTTTTGACTTGTTTATTCCCTCATGGGGTCGCGGGGGTTGCTGGTTCCTATTTTCAGCGTTCCGGCAGATGTATATTTTAGATACATTTTTTATCAGCCAAGAACTTTGGTTCTGATAGGAGCTCTTATTCCACATCCAAACCCTTCTTATGATTGCTGACCAGCTTTTTCCAGGTTTCCACCAGTATTTAGATGTTTTATCTTTGGTGATGAGCCACAAGTCTTTGAGGTCAGAAGGCCTCTTTCCCATCACCCTGATCAGTAGCTCCACAAATTCTCTTTCAGATTCAAGTCAGGACTCTGGCAGGGCCACTCCAAAATGTTAACATTACTTCCAGTGAGGAGAAACATGCTGGTCAAATTAAAAGATTCATCTAAACCTGAATCAGCCAGGGTATGAAGAATTTGGGCTCCACTGTAGAGGAGAAGATGCTAATATTTATTATATGAATGTTGTTCTACTGACAGCTTTCTGTAAAAGATCCAAAAGGACTAAAACCTGAAGTTTATCATAAATGTTTGCTCTCATGTGTGAGATCAGTGCTTGGTAATGTTTCTGTCAGCTCTGTGTTCAGTGGTCTGTATCAGAGTCTCTTCCTCCTCAGCAGCTGCAGTCAGTTTCTGCTCTAACAGCTCAGTGAGTCTGCAGTCTGACTGAGGGAGGTTTTTGTACGGCTACTAATCACTGTGTGAAAACATAGCCGCTATGGTGACTCTGACAGTAGTAAACTGCTGCATCTTCAGCCTGAACTCCACTGATGGTCAAAGTGAAGTCAGTCCCGCTTCCACTGCCACTAAACCGAGCTGGTGTTCCTGACTGAAGTTTATGTACATAATATATCAGACTCTTTGGAGGCTGTCCTGGTTTCTGCTGATACCAGAACATACCCTGGTCACCATCAGACCAGCGGTACACAGCAGGATTTGTGGTACACTTGATGGTGGCAGTGGATCCTGGTGTAAATGTCACCAGTGGAGGCTGAGTCACAGTCACCTGAGCGCTGCATCCTGCAGACAAAAACAAATCCTTCATTTATCAGCAGAAAGAAATGAGAGAAAAGGCAGCACATCATGCTGGAAATGTTGCTGAGGGAATGAACCTGTAAAACAGCAGCAGGTCAGCGTCCAGATGAGGATGGTGATGAGGGTCATGGTGCTGGTTGTTTCTGCTGGCTCCACTGACAGGTCTGAGTCCTGCAGTGTTGAACTCACAGGACTATAAACCTTCTCAGTTCCCTGGAGGATCAGCTGACCATGCAAAGCCTCCTCTCTATGGAAATGATTGCTCTGCTCTCAGCACGCTGAAGACAAACACAGACACAACATCAGCACAAATAGTTTTAACATTTAAACCATTCAGGATCTTATTGGAATACAAGAAGAGAAAATAGAGACAACATGAAGAATTTTCAGTATTTGGATTAAATTATTTCTCTCTTCAAGGTATATGTATAATTCTCCTGTTTTTCTAAGATTTACAGGTGAAGATATTATAGATTACTAGAAGTTACCCATTTTTAAGAAAATGTATTTAAATTATTTTGAAAAACATTTTTTTAGGTTTGAAACAGAATAAAAGCTGAATTATTGAAGAACATTTATATATTTCACAGGAAGAAAAATAACGTCTGTTTCTCTTGGGTGATAAAATAAAAAAATCTTAAATTATCAAAACATTTGGAGCTGAATTGAGATGGATCGATGATTTATAGATTAAATAAAGTATAAAATGTAATTTATTTATACTGAAAAGTAGCATTTTAGCCAAAAACTGGCTGCTGACAGTGCAGGAGGTTTTTGTACGGCCTCTTAATGACTTTGTATCACTGTGGTGGACTTTTGGTGGAGGAACCAAACTCACCGTTGACTGTAAGTACCAGAAAGCTTCACTTTGTTGCTACAATAATTATAATAATATAAATCATGACTAACTAATTAAATTGACATCAAGGTTTGTACACTTTACATTATTTGAATAATGATTAAATCTCCATTCACAACGGTGAACGATCTTCGCAGAAGTCAGTGTTTCATCAGGGCTGAAAATGGTTCTAATGATAGATCCTGTTAAAATGATCTTGTCAATAAAATGCATAGTTCAATAATATATTGTTAATACTTTACATTTTAAAGTTTCTTCTTTTTCTGACACCCAAGCTTAATTTTTACTCAGTTTTTATTGTTTTTTTTATTAGTTTATTTTCACTTCTTATTTAAAAAAAATTCCTAACTTTTATTTTAAAGCAAGGTTTGGACAGTACATTTTTTAAATAAGTATATCTCCATGTTTAGAAATTAGCTTAGCAAAAGTCAGTGTTTCTTCAGAATTGGAAATGTTTAAAATCATATATCGTATCTGTCTATTAATGCCTAATGTATAGGTCAAAATTACATTGCTACTTACTACTTACTTACTAAATATTTGAAGCTTCAATTCTTTCTGAAAACCAAGCTTAGTTTTTACTCTATTGTTTTTCTTTTTTTTTAGGTTATTTTCACTTCTTATTTAAACAAACGTTAATTTTATAATTAATAATCTTAGATCTTCTTGGTGTTCGTGGTTCATTTGTTTTCCGTGGCGTTTTAAGGAAGTGAAAGAAACAGATGTCAACGTCTGAACTGTTTCCACCAGTGTTTCAGCTCTCAGTTCAATCATCCCAGGGTTTCATCATTAAGAGTCACATAATATGAGGGACAGATGAAGATGTCATCAGTAATCATGGATAATGAAGCTCTGAAGGTGTTTTTAGCAGCTTTCATTCTCATTGCTGCCTCTTTTCTCCCCCTCTCTCCTCCAGTGGGTGTGGTGCGGCCCACCCTGACCGTCCTCCCCCCCTCCAAAGAGGAGGAGGAGCAGCAGAGCAGCGTCACACTGGTGTGTCTGGCCAGCGAAGGCTCCCCCTCAACCTGGAGGCTGGGCTGGAAGGTGGGGGGCAGCAGCAGGTCCTCAGGGGTGTCTAACAGCCTGGAGGTCCTGGGGAGGGACGGCCTCTACAGCTGGAGCAGCACCCTGAGCCTCCCTGCAGACCAGTGGAGGAAGGCGGGCTCAGTGAGCTGTGAGGCCAATCAGAGTGGACAGAGTCCTGTCACTCAAAGCCTGGACCCTGCCCGCTGCTCAGAGTAGAGCCTCAGCTTCATGTCTGCAAGTCAGGATGCTCTCAGAGTTTATTCAGCAAGATTACTTTTCATGTTCACACTGATTTCTAAAACTCATCTTACTCATGTTCTGTGATAAAAGTAGAAGTGAAGGATTGTTTCAATAAAAGTACAGATATATGATAATCACTGTCTTTGTTTTTATTTCTGTGTTACAAAATTAATATTCTTGATCAAATCTCATTTCATGATGTTTTTCCACCTGCTCTAAAGTTTCTAGAAGATTCTAGATGCTTGCACTATTAAAAGCCTGCAGGTATAAATATGGTGCAAACACCGCAGTATCAGAAAACTTATTGAAATCCATATTTATAAAACCACAATTTAACCGTTTGTTTTTAAATTGATCTATAGTTATTTAATTTGAACATTTGTCTTTTTTAGCTGTTCTGTGTTTTTCCTGCTAACTTCTGTGATGTGTTCACTGAACCATTTCACCTCACAGACTCTCTGCACCTGCAGCCTTCAGTCAGACTGAAGGAGGTTTTTGTACGGCTCTAAATCACTGTGTGAACACACCACGGCCATGGTCACCCAGACAGTAATAATCTCCAGCATCTTCAGCCTGAACTCCATCAATGGTTAAAGTGTAATCAGAATCAGAACTACTGCCTCTGAATCTAGATGGAGTTCCTGAGAACCGAGTTGAAGTACTATATATAAGAAGTTTGGGAGGCTGTCCAGGTTTCTGAAGGTACCAACTGAGATCATCACCAATATTAGAACTTCCTGTGGCTCTGATGGTCACAGTCGATCCAACACTAACTAACTTTGATCCTTCAGACTGAGTCAGAAAATTGTTGGCAGATGACCCTGAAATGAGAAATGAACATTTTAAATCAGAATGTCAAAGAAAAATGGCAAAAATGTAAAACCTTTGAGTCTAAACAAAATCAATGAGACAGATTTAAAAGTCAGTCTGACCCTGAGTGAGAAAACCCAACAGAACAACCAGAGTCAGTGGAGACATCATCCTGATGCAGGTTTCAGTGTCAGAGCAGAAACACACTTTGGACCTTCTGGAACAGCGGCAACTTAAACTGTGAGGAGCAGTGATGCATTAAGATCATGCAAATCCACACCTGCTCTGATGAAACAGAAAGAGCAGAGGTGATCCAGATCACCACTTCATCTCCTGAGAATATTTACTTCTCATTTTAAGTTCAGTTCAAATGTTGATTCTTCTACATACAACACTTATTTATATTTGCATGTGTCCTCCATTAGATGTGCTGTAATAAACAAAGTGAATTATCATAACATAAATATAATAGAATCATCTAGTTTCCTTTACTGAAGTGGATGGAAGCAGGTTTATATGGTAGCTTTCAGAAACATGAATAAAATGTTTATGGTGACTTTTAATAAACAGTTTTTCCAAGATTTCTGTAGAAAATGAAACTGTAAACCACTGTAGATCTGAAAAAGAACATATCTCAGTTTTCCCTTATTTACAGGAAAAAAACTTGCAAATATTTTAAAAATCTAATTTCTTCTCTTCGTCTGAAAGTTTTGTTTATTCTGGGCTTCAAGAACAAGAAATGAGTCTCTCTTTATTCAGAACTTCCTGCTAAATCGGTGATTAGCAAAACTTGTTGAGGGAAATGATGATTACTGATTCCGAAGTTATTAAATCAAAGAAATGGTGATTTGATCAAGTTCCAGCACAGCAGTTTATTGTAAACACACGACCCATAGGCGTGCAGCTGCACACCATCACTCTCCCACCTCTGTTGGGCTCCGATCTGCTCCTCGCACCATCTTACACCTAAACCAGGTTTAGGTGTAAGATGATCTTAAACCATCAGGCTGAAGTTTGCACATGAAAGCCAAACATTGATTCTCACACACAGAATACACAGGCATTGACCTTGAAGGGTAAGGGAAGAGTGGAGTCCTGGCAGCAGGGCACCTTACCTGACACTGCTCAGGCCTCCTCTCCTCTGCAGCTGCTGAGAAAGCTGTTTACGAGGAGCGGGTCACAGGCGATAGGCCTTTCTAGAACCAAACGCCCTAATAAAACAATTTTCCATAAACTTTCCATCTCATTGCCACATCTCTTTTTTTGTCAACATCAGCCTCTAACCTTGTGCTTCAAAACCAAATTTGTGCTATTTTTGTATCTCTGTCAAGGGCTGCACAAAATCACTTCGAGGACAGCAAATGGCCCCCAGGCCACACTTTGGACACCCCTGATGTTGAGCCTTTTGTCTTTGTTGTTTCACAACTTAACTAAAAGTAGACAGACTTTTTTCAGAGTAAGATGTGAGCATGACTGAACATCCAATCTCAGACATTTGCAGCTTTCATGCCATCTGCCGGTGTCTGAGAGCCACATATCTTTTCTGATGTATGTCAATAAATCTCTCTAATTGTCTCTTCAGGTTGAAATCTCATTTCAAGAGATAAAACTGCTTTTTCAAAAATTGTGAACATCAGCAGAAAAATCAATGGTTCCCAGCAAAGCAGGCTGAATGACCTCTAGAAGCACTAACTCCAATCTGTCTGTCAGTGATCAGCCTCTTCACTCTGAGTTTCACCTCTGGATCATATTTCAGGTTCCCTTCTGTTCAGAGTAAAAGGGATAAACATTAATTAAAAGTTGAGGGACCTGCTCAGGTTAGCCTTGTTTAAATGAAAAAAATGTTTTAGCATAATTTTTTTGTATCATCATTGATTTGGGTTTTTAAGTGAGATGTGAGAATGACTGAAAATCTGTTCAGTACATGCAAGTCAGAGTTTGTGTGTGTGTTTGTACTTGTAGCTGAATGATAGCAGTTTTTGATCATTTTACTAGAAAAGTGAGGACTTTGGTGTAAAGTGACGACATTTGTTCAGCCCTCACTTTTATTCTTAGGTTTAGTTCTATGGTGTCAATTAGGTTTAGGTTAGGGTTAGACTGCAGAAAGGCTTGAAGATGAATAGAAGTCTAGATGAGGCACGGCCCTAACTACATTAAACAAGGATGGGCGTATGTGTTTATGTGAGCAGTGGTGCATATCAGTTTCCTTCAACCCAGCTGTCTGATCTGAGGGAGGTTTTTGTACGACTCTGTATCACTGTGTGCACACATCACCAGGAAGGTAACCCATACAGTAATAATGTCCTGCATCTTCAGCCTGAACTCCATTGACTGTCAGGGTGAACTGAGGCTCTGATCCACTGCTGCTGAAATGACTTGGAGCAGACTGACGGCTACTTATTTTATAAAACAGCAGCTTGAGAGGCTGTCCAGGTTTCTGCAGGTACCAGCTGAGATCATCATCAACTCCTTTACTGGCTGTACAGCTCAGAGAGACCGTGTCCCCCAAAGCAGCCGCCTTTACAGCAGGAGACTGAGTCACAGATGGATCTGCTGTCAACCCTGTAAAAAACACATCAGAAATGTGTTAAATCTTGTTGAATGAAAAGCTTAAATCCAGAACATCCTGCATTAAAGTATATTTCCTCATTTACTAACTCACCATGAAACTGGACTGCCAGTATTGTCAATAAGATCAGACACATCTTCATGGTGGATGTATGCAGTAGAATAAAATCCTGTAGAATAAAGCTGAGCACACAGTTTAGCGCTTTAATAAAGCCTGATGTTCAGGGAACTGCAGCAGATATTCAAAGCACAACCAAGAGCAGCACAGTTGGAGCTGAATGAGAAGTTTCAGGTCCTGCAACAAACAGACAGCTGCTGCCCTCTTGTGTCAAAATAAAAGAAATATAGATGAATTAAAACGTGGAGCACATTTAATGAGCCTAACGTGGAACAATAGTGTAAGATTGTTTAAATGAAATAAGGAAGACTAAGTTGAATACAAACTAAAATACAGCAGTAAAACTAAATAAATCTGTAAAAAACTAAAACAAATCTCTCACACCTGTGCATAATTAACACATTAAGATAATTAAAATCTGTTTCTTGTTTATTGTTTTTAAAGCTGTTATGGTTTACGTTCCTTTTTTTTTTCTTTGTTTATCTTTATCATCTTTGCAGTGGATTCATTTCTACTGATAAATATTTGTAGCAACCAAGACTCAATGCAAACGACCAACATCAAAACTAACGCTTGTAAAAAACAGTAAACCCTTCTTTCCACAAATATTTACCATAACTGTTTGCTTAATAAGCTGAACATCACTGTCCATCACCTCTTTCAATTCAAATCAATTAAAACCAATTTTATTTATATAGCGCCAATTCATGAAACATGTCATCTCAAGGCACTTTACATCGTTATGTTCAATCATATTACACAGATTGGGTCAGATTATACAGATTGGTCAAAATAAATTTCCTATATAAGGGAACCAGTTGATTGCATCAAAGTCCCGACAAGCAGCGTTCACTCCATCACCTCTTTCTGATCACTTGACTCCATATTGAGAGCAAGATTCATTAGGAGATGATTCTAGGACTGTGATAAACCAGCGACCTGCCCAGGTGAACCCTTCCTCTCTCCCAATGATCGTTGGACGATGCCCATTCCTCAGCAGTATCTCAGCACTCAATTAAAAGTCTGCCTCCAGTTAGAGTCAAGTTTTATTATTCATTGTGGTTTTAAACTCACCATATATTAGGTCCTGGCTTTGTTTCATCACATTTATTCCAAAGAGACAAGGCACCGGTGAAGAGCGTGCTGAATCTCTGACTTTAAACTTCTTTCTGGATCAGTCAAACCCACAGCCTCCACTTAAAGCTCAGCATGACCCCTATAAGGTATCTCTGGCCCCCAGGACCAGTTTCTCATCAGATATTACATTTGTGGACTGTTTTACTAAAGAAGTCAGTATCCGAGACCGTGCACCTCCACATTTTCTTTCACGTTGATGGATGATCCCAGTAGTCTTCCCCTCTGCTGTATTTCTAAGTTCAGAGTTCAAATCCACACCTGCAATGATAAAATGAACAGAGGTGATTCAAACCTTAGACATAATATAAAGAGTAGACCCCGCATCAACCCTTTTGCCTATATGGGCACTGACGAGATTTGGGTGCGCCATCTTGGGGCGGTCGACAGCTTTGCTCAGTATGATGTGTTGACCAGGAGCAGAATCAATTTTAATCAACTATAACTCACTGAATATTGAACTAATTTCCATGTTTGTTTGTTTTTTTTTGCTGAAAACCTTAAAACTATAGCTATTATAACAAATGGTTCAGTGCATTTAAATATTCTTAGTGGGGTTAAAAGTAATAGAATATTCTGATAGGATGTATGTTGCAAAACACTGCCACTAACACATTTTTATATATATATTTTTTATTACTATATACACAAACACATTTAGACACAAATGTATACATATATACACACACGTGTCTTAAATAATTGTTTTTATTATATTATTATTATTTAAATTTTGGCGGGAATAACTCGTTTGGCACGACACCAGCACCGAACATTAGCAAGTGTAGTGACTACTTGTCCATGACAACCTAAAAACTCAAGACTTAAAGTTGAACAAACTAAAAGTGAATGTAACTTAAATAGTCACTTGATGAAGCGTGGGCTTCTGGTTTAAGCAGTACAAAAATTGCAAAAACACATCAAAATGCTGTTCCGTGTTGGTTTATTCCAGGTCTCTGCAGGCAAACATGGTACAAACTTGAAACCATCCCTTGCTGCCTCTCCTGCTCTGGTTCCTGCATTGGTGATTGCTTCACCTGCTCACTCATTGATTGACTAATGGTGACTGACTGTTGGTTCCTGAGGACTGAAGGACTGGTAAAAAACCATATGACCGCCCACGTTCATCCCGAGCTGCCTAAAGTCTATGTATATATGTGACACATCCAAGACTCAAACAAAATCAGTTAACTAATTAAACAAATTACTAACAAATAATTGTATTATAAACAACTAAATTTAAACAAAAATATTTATACAACAAATAGGCAAATAAATCAAAATGAACTAAGTAATCTAAATTCTAAAACGTAACAAACATAGAGAGATTGCTCCTACAGCAAGCTTGAATTTTGTTGGTGGACAAAATACAGGAATATAACATTCTAATAAAAATCAACATTGATGGACAGTCAATAGTCCATCAATTCAAACAAAAATACACCGCACAGTGCTGAGGCATCCTTCGTCTGTTCACCTTATACCAGCAGGTTTAAGGTTTAAGGTTAGGGTAGCAGGACGACCGCCCCAAGATGGCGGCCGTAATTTCTGCTCCGCAACAGTCAATGCGGTGTCTACTATTATATAATGTCTATGATCAAAACTACCACTGCATCTCCAGGCAATATTTACCTGTCATTTTAAGTTCAGTTCAAATGTTGTTTGTCAATCTTTCATGCATTTTTTTCTACAACGCTTCTTTATATTTGTCTCCTCCATGAGATGTGCTCTAATAAACAAAGAAAAATATCTTAGCCATGTAAATATAATAGAATCGTAGATTGATTCACTGAAGTAGATGTAAGCAGGTTTATATATTACCTTCCTGAAACAAGATGTTTATGATGTTTTTTAATAAGAAGTCATGGTACATTTAAACTTGTGGTTTAAAACTTGGGAATAAGACTTGTTAAAAGACAACTTCCAGTCAAATACATCAAAGATGGAGGAAGCTGTGAGTCATGGATGTTGTAGCATGCTGTCTTTTCCTGTGTGTGTTCTGTATTCTCTTGGTGCTGATAATAATAATGATTAGAAGAACAACAAGAATAGTAATAATACCAAAATCACCACTAATCACCTTCAATATAAACGAGGGTGATGCTTTGAATAGTGACCACCCTGGACACTGTTGGAACTCTATGTCAATATAGGACAAGAGTCTAACAGGACAAAGTCAGTTTACTGATGTGTCTCAATAATCACAGTAACTAAGCGCCCTTAAAGCTGAACACTGTAAAAGCTTTAATGGAGAACATTGAAGTTAAAGCAGCTTTTAATAACTGTGAGTTTGCTTCAGGATTGTGTTTTTCTTGATTAAAATTGTCATTTATTAACTTCCCAGCAGATCTGTCTCACCAAGCCTCAGTTCCTGCAGCTTCATTCAGACTGGAGAAGTTTTTGTTTGCTTTGTTTTTCTACCAGTCAAGATCATTGTATGAGCTCTCCACCACCATGGAGCTCAGACATTTACAATCTCTACAGTCTGGAGAGGAAACAATAAATGTAAGAAAATTTCTCTCATCTGAATCAGAGATTTTAAATAAAAAATAACAGTTCTTTTTCAAAGAAGTCAACATATGTATTTATCTATACATTATGACTCGATAAGATTAATTTGCTTTCTTCTTGTATTAATTGTAGATTTTGAATCATTTTTATCCAACCAAGACCTGTAGTTCTGATAAAAGATCTTAGTCCACAATCAAGCCCTTCTTATGATTAATAACCAGCCTTTCCAGGTTTCTACCATTATTTAGATGTTTTATCTTTGGTGATGAGCCACAAGTCTTTGAGGTCAGAAGGCCTCTTTCCCATCACCCTGATCAGTAGCTCCACAAATTCTCTCTCAGATTCAAGTCAGGACTCTGGCAGGGCCACTCCAAAATGTAGACATTACTTCTAGTGAGGAGAAACATGCTGGTCAAATTAAAAGATTAATCTTAACCTGAATCTGCCAGGGTATGGACTCAACTGCCAAATGGACTAAAAACTAAAGTTTATCATAAATATTTGCTCTCATGTGTGAGATCAGTGCTTGGTGATGTTTCTGTCAGCTCTGTGTTCAGTGGTCTGTATCAGAGTCTCTTCCTCCTCAGCAGCTGCAGTCAGTTTCTGCTCTAACAGCTCAGTGAGTCTGCAGTCTGACTGAGGGAGGTTTTTGTACGGCTACTAATCACTGTGTGAACACAGGCTTGCTATTTATGTAATGGTAACTCTTACAGTAATAAACTGCTGCATCTTCAGCCTGAACTCCACTGATGGTCAAAGTGAAGTCAGTCCCGCTTCCACTGCCACTAAACCGATCTGGTGTTCCTGATTCAAGATTATTCACCCGATATATCAGGAGCTTTGGAGGCTGTCCTGGTTTCTGCTGATACCAGAACATACCCTGGTCACCACCATAATAGCGGTGCACAGCAGGATTTGTGGTACACTTGATGGTGGCAGTGGATCCTGGTGTAAATGTCACCAGTGGAGGCTGAGTCACAGTCACCTGAGCGCTGCATCCTGCAGACAAAAACAAATCCTTCATTTATCAGCAGAAAGAAATGAGAGAAAAGGCAGCACATCATGCTGGAAATGTTGCTGAGGGAATGAACCTGTAAAACAGCAGCAGGTCAGCGTCCAGATGAGGATGGTGATGAGGGTCATGGTGCTGGTTGTTTCTGCTGGCTCCACTGACAGGTCTGAGTCCTGCAGTGTTGAACTCACAGGACTATAAACCTTCTCAGTTCCCTGGAGGATCAGCTGACCATGCAAAGCCTCCTCTCTATGGAAATGATTGCTCTGCTCTCAGCACGCTGAAGACAAACACAGACACAACATCAGCACAAATAGTTTTAACATTTAAACCATTCAGGATCTTATTGGAATACAAGAAGAGAAAATAGAGACAACATGAAGGATTTTCAGTATTTGGATTAAATCATTTCTCTCTTCGAGGTATATGTATAATTCTCCTGTTTTACTAAAACTCACAGGTAAAGATATTATAGATTACTAGAAGTTACCCTTATTTAAGCATTTATTATTAAAATTATTTTGAAAAACATTTTTTTTTTGTTTTTAAACTGAATGAAAGCTGAATTCCTGAAGAACATTTATATATTTCACAGGAAGAAAAATAATGTCTGTTTCTCTTGTGTGATAAAATTTAAAAAATCTTAAATTATTAAAACATTTAAAGCTGAATGGTGATGAATGAATGATTTAAAGATTAAATAAAGTATAAACTGTAATTTATTTATACTGAAAAGCAGCATTAAGCCAAGAACTGGCTGCTGACAGTGCAGGAGGTTTTTGTACGGCCTCTTAATGACTTTGTATCACTGTGGTACACTTTTGGTGGAGGAACCAAACTCAACGTTGACTGTAAGTACCAGAAAGCTTTACTTTGTGGCTATATTCATTATATTTATATAAATTATGATATTGTTTTGACTTAACTAATTAAATTGACATCAAGGTTTGTACACTTTACATTTTTTAAATAATGATTAAATCTCCATTCACAATGATGAATGAGCTTCGCAGAAGTCAGTTTTCCATCAGGGCTGAAAATGGTTCTAATGATAGATCCTGTTAAAATTCTCTTGTCAATAAAATGTATAGTTCAATAATATATTGTTAATACTTTACATTTTTGAAGTTTCTTTTTTTCCTGACAACCAGTCTTCATTTTACTCGGTTTTTAATGTTTTATTTATTAGTTTATTTTAACTTCTTATTTAAAATTTTTTTCCCTAACTTTTATTTTAAAGCAAGGTTTGGACAGTACATTTTTTAAATAAGTATATCGCCATGTTTAGAAATTAGCTTTGCAAAAGTCAGTGTTTCTTCAAAATTGGAAATGTTTGAAATCATACATCGTATATGTCTAGTAATGCCTAATGTATAGGTCAAAATTACATTGCTACTTACTACTTACTTACTGAATATTTTAAGTTTCAATTCTTTCTGACCACCAAGCTTAGTTTTTACTCTATTGTTTTTCATTTTTTATTAGGTTTTTTTCACTTCTTATTTAAACAATCATTAATTTTATAATTAATAATCTTAGATCGGGATTTTGATCTGGATTTCAGTTAAATAGACCTAATATTTTCTGAGTAAACTCAGATCTTCTTGGTGTTCGTGGTTCATTTGTTTTCCGTGGCGTTTTAAGGAAGTGAAAGAAACAGATGTCAACGTCTGAACTGTTTCCACCAGTGTTTCAGCTCTCAGTTCAATCATCCCAGGGTTTCATCATTCAGAGTCAAATAATATGAGGGACAGATGAAGATGTCATCAGTAATCATGGATAATGAAGCTCTGAAGGCGTTTTTAGCAGCTTTCATTCTCATTGCTGCCTCTTTTCTCCCCCTCTCTCCTCCAGTGGGTGTGGTGCGGCCCACCCTGACCGTCCTCCCCCCCTCCAAAGAGGAGGAGGAGCAGCAGAGCAGCGTCACACTGGTGTGTCTGGCCAGCGGAGGCTTCCCCTCAACCTGGAGGCTGGGCTGGAAGGTGGGGGGCAGCAGCAGGTCCTCAGGGGTGTCTAACAGCCTGGAGGTCCTGGGGAGGGACGGCCTCTACAGCTGGAGCAGCACCCTGAGCCTCCCTGCAGACCAGTGGAGGAAGGCGGGCTCAGTGAGCTGTGAGGCCAATCAGAGTGGACAGAGTCCTGTCACTCAAAGCCTGGACCCTGCCCGCTGCTCAGAGTAGAGCCTCAGCTTCATGTCTGCAAGGCAGGATGCTCTCAGAGTTTATTCAGCAAGATTACTTTTCATGTTCACACTGATTTCTAAAACTCATCTTATTCATGTTCTCTGATAAAACTTACAGTGAAGGATTGTTTCAATAAAAGTACAGATATATGATAATCACTGTCTTTGTTTTTATTATCAAGATTTGTGTTGTTGATCAAATCTCATTTCATGATGTTTTTCCACCTCTTCTAAAGTTTCTAGAAGATTTTAGATGCTTGCACTATTAAAAGTCTGCAGGTACAAATATGGTGCATAAGCCACAGTATCAGAAAACTTATTGAAATCCATATTTATAAAACCACATTTTAACAGTTTGTTTTTAAATTTATCTATAGTTATTTAATTTGAACATTTGTCTTTTTTAGCTGTTCTATGTTTTTCCTGCTAACTTCTGTGATGTGTTCACTGAACCATTTCACCTCACAGACTCTCTGCACCTGCAGCCTTCAGTCAGACTAAAGGAGGTTTTTGTACGGCTCTAAATCACTGTGTGAACACACCACTGCCATGGTAACCCAGACAGTAATAATCTCCAGCATCCTCAGCCAGAAAACCATCAATGGTTAAAGTGTAATCAGAACCAGATCTACTGCCTCTGAATCTAGATGGAGTTCCTGAGAACAGAGTTGAAGCTTTGTATATAAGAAGTTTGGGAGGCTGTCCAGGTTTCTGAAGGTACCAACTGAGATCAGCACCAATATTAGAACTTCCTGTGGCGCTGATGGTCACAGTCGATCCAACACTAACTAACTTTGATCCTTCAGACTGAGTCAGAAAATTGTTGGCAGACGACCCTGAAATGAGAAATGAACATTTTAAATCAGAATGTCAAAGAAAAATGGCAAAAATGTAAAACTAAATCAATGAGACATATTTAAAAGTGAGTCTGACCCTGAGTGAGAAAACCCAACAGAACAACCAGAGTCAGTGGAGACATCATCCTGATGCAGGTTTCAGTGTCAGAGCAGAAACACACTTTGGACCTTCTGGAACAGCGGCAACTTAAACTGTGAGGAGCAGTGATGCATTAAGATCATGCAAATCCACACCTGCTCTGATGAAACAGAAAGAGCAGAGGTGATCCGGACCACCACTTCATCTCCTGAGAATATTTACTTCTCATTTTAAGTTCAGTTCAAATGTTGATTCTTCTACATACAACACTTATTTATATTTGCATATCTCCTCCATGAGATGTTCTCTAATAAACAAAGTGAATTATCATACATAAATATAATCATCTAGTTTACTTTACTGAAGTGGATGGAAGCAGGTTTATATGCTAGCTTTCAGATTCATGAATAAAATGTTTATGATGACTTTTAATAAACAGCTTTTCCAAGATTTCTGTAGAAAAGGGAACTCTAAACCACTGTAGATCTGAAAAAGAACATATCAGTTTTCCCTTGCTTACAGGAAAAAACTATATACATATTTAAAAAAATCTAATTTCTTCTCTTTGTCTGAAAATTTTGTTTATTCTGGGCTTTTAAAAACAAGAAATAAGTCTCTCTTTATTCCGAAATTCCTGCTTTATCCAGCCGGGTTTACTAAATTAGTGATTAGCTAAACTTGTTGTGGGGAATAATGATTACTGATTCCGAAGTTACTTATTAAATCAAAGAAATGGTGATTTGATCAAGTTCCAACACAGCAGTTTATTGTAAACACACGACCCATAGGCATGCAGCTGCACACCATCACTCTCCCACCTCTGTTATGCTCTGATCTGCTCCTCGCACCATCTTACACCTAAACCAGGTTTAGGTGTAAGATGATCTTAAACCATCAGACTGAAGCTTTGCACATGAAAGCCAAACATTGATTCTCACACACAGCATACACAGGCACTGACCTTGAAGGGTAAGGGAAGAGTGGAGTCCTGGCAGCAGGGCACCTTACCTGACACTGCTCAGGCCTCCTCTCCTCTGCAGCTGCTGAGAGAGCACGAAATTGCGTTCTGTACACACTGTGCATACAAAAATGACAAATAAAGTTGTCTAAGCTGTTTACGAGGAGCGGGTCACAGGCGACAGGCCTTTCTAGAGCCAAACGCCCTAATAAAAGAATTTTCCATAAAATTTCCATCTCACTGCCACATCTCTTTTTTTTTTATCAACATCAGCCTCCAACCTTGTACTTCAAAACCAAATTCGTGCTATTTTTGTATCTCTGTCAAGGGCTGCACAAAAATCACTTCGAGGACAGCAAATGGCCCCCAGGCCACACTTTGGACACCCCTGATGTTGAGCCTTTTGTCTTTGTTGTTTCACAACTTAACTAAAAGTAGACAGACTTTTTTCAGAGTAAGATGTGAGCATGACTGAACATCCAATCTCAGACATTTGCAGCTTTCATGTCATCTGCCGGTGTCTGAGAGCCACATATCTTTTCTGATGTATGTCAATAAATCTCCCTAATTGCCTCTTTTGTCTGTGTGAGTCTCTTCATGTTGAAATCTCATTTCAAGAGATAAAACTGCTTTTTCAAAAATTGTGAACATCAGCAGAAAAATCAATGGTTCCCAGCAAAGCAGGCTGAATGACCTCTAGAAGCACTAACTCCAATCTGTCTGTCAGTGATCAGCCTCTTCACTCCAAGTTTCACCTCTGGATCATATTTCAGGTTCCCTTCTGTTCAGAGTAAAAGGGATAAACATTAATTAAAAGTTGAGGGACCTGCTCAGGTTAGCCTTGTTTAAATGAAAAAAATGTTTTAGCATAATTTTTTTGTATCATCATTGATTTGGGTTTTTAAGTGAGATGTGAGAATGACTGAAAATCTGTTCAGTACATGCAAGTCAGAGTTTGTGTGTGTGTTTGTACTTGTAGCTGAATGACAGCATTTTTGAAACATTTTACTAGAAAAGTGAGGACTTTGGTGTAAAGTGACGACATTTGTTCAGCCCTCACTTTTATTCTTAGGTTTAGCTCTATGGTGTCAGTTAGGTTTAGGTTAGGGTTAGACCGCAGAAAGGCTTGAAGATGATTAGAAGTCTATGGAAGATGAGGCATGGCCCTAACTACATTAAACAAGGATGGGCGTATGTGTTCATGTGAGCAGTGGTGCATATCAGTTTCCTTCAACCCAGCTGTCTGATCTGAGGGAGGTTTTTGTACGACTCTGTATCACTGTGTGCACACCGGGCCTGAATGCACACCCATACAGTAGTAATGTCCTGCATCTTCAGCCTGAACTCCACTGATTGTCAGGGTGAACTGAGGCTCTGATCCACTGCTGCTGAAATGACTCGGAGCAGATTGACGGCTACTTATTTTATAAAACAGCAGCTTGGGAGGCTGTCCAGGTTTCTGCAGGTACCAGCTGAGATCATCATCAACTCCTTCACTGGCTGTACAGCTCAGAGAGACCGTGTCCCCCAAAGCAGCCGCCTTTACAGCAGGAGACTGAGTCACAGATGGATCTGCTGTCAACCCTGTAAAAAACACAACAGAAATGTGTTAAATCTTGTTGAATGAAAAGCTTAAATGCAGAACATCCTGCATTAAAGTATATTTCCTCATTTACTAACTCACCATGAAACTGGACTGCCAGTATTGTCAATAAGATCAGACACATCTTCATGGTGGATGTATGCAGTAGAATAAAATCCTGTAGAATAAAGCTGAGCACACAGCTTAGCGCTTTAATAAAGCCTGATGTTCAGGGAAGTGCAGCAGATATTCAAAGCACAACCAAGAGCAGCACAGTTGGAGCTGAATGAGAAGTTTCAGATCCTGCAACAAACAGACAGCTGCTGCCCTCTTGTGTCAAAATAAAAGAAATATAGATGAATTAAAACGTGGACCACATTTAATGAGCCTAACGTGGAACAATGGAGTAAGACTGTTTAAATGAAATAAGGAAGACTAAGTTGAAAACAAAGTAAATTACAGCAATAAAACTAAATAAATCTGTACAAAACTAAAACACATCTCTCACACCTATGCATAATTAACACATTAAAATCTGTGTATTTTTTTATTGTTTTTAAAGCTGTCATGGTTTACGTTCCTTTTTCTGTTTATCTTTATCATCTTTGCAGTGGATTCATTTCTTCTGATAATTATTTGTAGCAACCAAGACTCAATGCAAACGACCAACATCAAAACTAACGCTTGTGAAAAACAGTAAACCCTTCATTCCACAAATATTTACCACAACTGTTTGCTCAATAAGCTGAACATCACTGTCCATCACCTCTTTCTGATCACTTGACTCCATATTGAGAGCAACATTCAGTAGGAGATGATTCTAGGACTGTGATAAACCAGCGACCTGCCCAGGTGAACCCTTCCTCTCTCCCAATGATCGTTGGACGATGCACATTCCTCAGCAGTATCTCAGCTCACCCTTGATGCTGGAGGACACAGATGATCTCACAATCCATCCATACGAGCAGGAAATGGCCGCTCTGAGCGACACATGCAGGTATTCTGCAAAATCCATTTCAGAAATACACAATCTTCTTAAAATACTGACTTTAATGGAAATGTACCGATATATATTAAAAGACTACGGCCATATTGCAGATCTCTTGCCAAAAACATCAAGAAAAATCAGAGTTCACATCCAAAACTACTAAAAAAAGAAACCCCAAGAGGAATTTTAGCAAAGTCTTAGAAAAACTGCTGATGTTCACTTGATTTGAGTAAAAATCCTCTGAAACTGAACTTGACACAACTGGTCGCTGTTTGCAGAGTCAACTTCAGCCTAAAGTCCCAGTCTAGTCCTTGGTTGCAACCAAAGATCTTCATCAGATGAATTCATGACCTGAACAGCAAACATATTCTTGTCTGATGGTATCAAGGTTGCAACAACTACCAAACCTCCAGGTAAAGGGGCGTGTCCAGGCTCAGGTAGCATTAAAGGGTCTTTTTACTGACGGTTTGAAGCCTTTTGGCTATCATTGTAGCAGCAGATGAGGCTGGTGCACAGACTGTACCCCAGCAAGCCTCACAGCTGGAAGTCTGTCTGATAAACAGTCTGCACTCAATGAAAAGTCTGCTTTCAGTAAGAGTCAAGTTTATCATTCATTGTGGTTTTAAACTCACCATAAATTAGTTCCTGGCTTTTTTTATCATATTTATTCTAAGGAGACAAGGTACCGGTGAAGAGCGTGCTGAATCTCTGACTTTAAAAAAACTTTTTCTGGATCAGTCAAACCCACAGCCTCCACTTCAAGCTCAGCATGACCCCTATAAGGTATCTCTGGCCCCCAGGACCAGTTTCTCATCAGATATTACATTTGTGGACTGTTTTACTAAAGAAGTCAGTATCTGAGACCGTGTATGGGAATAACCACAGATCCTCACCAACAGTCTGTTCATGTTTTTATAAATACTGTAAAAGTTTGCTGCCACTGTGTCTATCACCAAAATCATTTCTCAGGTAGGAAAAAAAATCACTAGACCCTAGTGGTCGACCCCCCATGATACATAACCTCACTTCCTGCTGGTCCATGAAACAATGAAAGTTAGGCTGTTGCTCAATTGTGCTCTTTTTGTAGACTTTATGACTTTATTGACTTATTCAATAAATTATTAAGCTGACATCCCATCTTTGCCCCACTCACCAGTAAAACTTGTACCTGTGACTGAATGAATCAGCACCACTGGCATCATCCCCAGCTCTTACAACAGCAGACATGATGCAATGTCACTTCTAATTCAGTCCACAGTTTAGTCCAAAATGAAACTTAGGTTCAGTTTAGCTAGAACAAGGATACTGTGAAAATATCTGTGGTTTGAGGAACCAGTAAATCTTGTTTGCTGGAGTTAAATGGATCGATCTGGATGAGTTTTGTTCCAGACCAGCACCAACAAATCTGCATGATCACCACCTCCACATTTCCTTTCATGTTGATGGATGGTCCCAGTAGTCTTCATCTCTGCAGTATTTCTTAGTTCAGAGTTCAAATCCACACCTGCTCTGATAAAAAAGAACAGAGGTGAGCCAAACTAACACTTCATCTGCTGAAAATATTTACCTGTCATTTTAAGTTCAGTTTAAATGTTGTTTGTCAATCTTTTATGTACTTCTTTATACAACACTTTTTTATATTTGCACCTCTCCTCCATGAAATGTGATCTAATAAACAAAGACAAATATCTTAGCAACATAAATATAATAGAATTATCTAGTTTGATTCACTGAATTAGATGTAAGCAGGTTTTTATACTACCTTCCTGAAACAAGATGCTTATGATTCTTTTTAATTAGAAGTCATGGTACATTTAAACTTGTGGAGTAAAACTTGGGAATAAGACTTGTTAAAAGACAACTTGCAGTCAAATACATCAAAGATGGAGAAAGCTGTGACACATGGATGTTGTAGCATGTTGTCTTTTCCCTGTGTGTGTACTGTATTCTCTTGGTGTTGATAATAATGATTAGAAGAACAACAAGAATAGTAATAAAAACAAAATCACCACTGTCATGGTTTTTATATGTTTTGCCTACATGCAGATACAATACGGAAGACAGAAGCTTGCAGAGGGGTATGAGGTGACAGGTTTTAGATCCTAGGACAGGTTTTAGAAAATCTGTCCAACACCGTAAGGATGGTGCACATGCCTTGGGACAATGGGAGACCAGTGACAAAATGCAATGCAATGTGTGACCACAGACGTTTAGGAACTGGCAGGGTATTTAATAGTCCAGAGGGTGGCTGATTAGACAGTTTGTTTTGTGCGCAGACAGGGCAGGCTAAAACATACTCGTGCACATCCTTAGTCCACGATGGCCACCAAAAACGTCGAGAAACCTGAGACTGAGTTCTAAAAATGCCCGGATGGGCGGAAAAGTTTGACCAGTATGTCGCACTGACCCCCGTCATAATGATGTGCTATGAAAAGCTGGTGAGAGAACACACTCCCCCCAACATTCGACCCATTCCAGTTTGCCTACCAACGGAACCGCTCTACTGAGGACGCCATCTCCTCCGCTCTTCACCTGAGCCTGGCACACCTGGAGAAGAAGAACACGCACATACGGTTGCTGTTCCTGGACTTCAGCTCGGCGTTCAACACCATCATCCCACAGCATCTGGTGAGAAAACTGGAACATCTGGGCTTCAGCACACCACTTCGAAACTGGCTGCTAGACTTCCTCACCAACAGACCCCAGTCGGTCCGGGTCGGACAGAACACCTCTGATGTCATCACCCTCAGCACGGGCTTCCCTCAGGGCTGCGTCCTGAGCCCCCTGCTGTTCACTCTGATGACTCATGACTGCGTCCCCAGGTTTACCACCAATCACATCGTGAAGTTTGCTGACGACACAACGATGGTGGGCCTGATCAGAGACGACAACGACCAGGACTACAGAGAAGAGGTGGAGCAGCTGGTGGACTGGTGCAGAGACAACAGCCTGATCCTGAACGTGGAGAAGACGAAGGAGATCATCGTCGACTTCAGGAAGAACCGGCCGCACCACGCTCCACTGCTCAACAGCTCAGCTGTGGAGGTGGTCAACAGCACCAAGTTCCTGGGGGTGCACATCACGGACAACCTCACCTGGTCTGTGAACACCACGTCACTGGTGAAGAGGGCACAGAAACGACTGTACTTCCTGTGGAGGATGAGGAGAGCCTACCTGCCCCCACCCATCCTTAAGACCTTCTACAGAAGCACCATAGACAGCATTCTGACCAGCTGTCTCTCTGTGTGGTGTAGTGGCTGCAGTGCCGCCGACTGGAAGGAGAGTGGTGAGGATAGCAGAAGGGATCATCAGGGCTCCTCTTCCCTCCAAGGACCTTTCATCACAGCGCTGTGTGTCCCAAGCCCGTAACATCATTAGTGACCCCTCACACCCCCACCATGGACTGTTTTCCCTGCTGCCCTCTGGGAAGAGGTTCCGCAGCTTCCGCTGTAGGTCCACCAGGTTCTGCAAAAGCTTTTTCCCTGTTGCCATCAGACTGTTGAACTGCCGAAACTGCTGAAGCCACAAATGGACTCTGAACTGCTGAAGCAGAAAAACGCAAAATGGACTCTGTACCACATCTGCATATTGCACATTTGTACATATGCCATCAGACCGTTGAACTGCAGAAAGTTGAACTCTGAACTGCTGAAGACACAAGATGGACACTGAAATTTATTTATTGAGATTTACTGCATTTTACCGTGATTTTCCAAGCTGTATGAAAACGAAATTTCGTTCTGTACGCACTCTGTGCATGCAGGATGACAAATAAAGTTGTCTAAGTCTAAGTATAAGTCTAAATCTGCCAGTGGACCAATAATTTGGTCTCAACTGTAGAGGAGAAGATGCCAATATTTATTATATGAATATTGATCCACTAACAGCTTCATGTAAATGATCCGAAAAGACTAAAAACTGAAGTTTATCGTAAATATTTGCTCTCATGTGTGAGATCAGTAACCTGACTCCGCCAGATAGATTTGCTCCGCATATCCATCTGGAAACCTTCCGTTGAATTAATTTTGGGAAGGGGCGAAAATACTGGTTAGCTGATTGGCCTATGTTGGTGATAGACGGGCCAAATGAACCAATCAGATTCGTCGTCACTCTGTTACGAGCGACGACGAAAACAACCACAAGCCAAGCTACTCTTGCTGCTGCAGGTAAAGGCTCGTTAGCTCAGCAAAGAAATACTCTGTAATTCCGATAAAACTTGCTCGATAGCCACGCTAACGCTAGTTTCGTCGGCTGAAGCCGCCATGTTCTTTAGACTGAACTGACGCGCTTCCCGTTGCGTCACACCTCAACCTGCCTCAAAGCCAACGCTGATTGGACGTTCGTTTGGTGAACGGCTCCAAATTTTCTTTAACGGAGAGTAGCCAGACTGATCTGCGAGTAAAACCTTGAAAGCTCGCGAGATCAGGATGGTCTCACGAGGCTATGAGATCAGTGCTTGGTGATGTTTCTGTCAGCTCTGTGTTCAGTGGTCTGTATCAGAGTCTCTTCCTCCTCAGCAGCTGCAGTCAGTTTCTGCTCTAACAGCTCAGTGAGTCTGCAGTCTGACTGAGGGAGGTTTTTGTACGGCTACTAATCACTGTGTGAACACACCTTCACCGATTTCTTCATGGTAACTCTGACAGTAATAATCTGCTGCATCTTCAGCCTGAACTCCACTGATGGTCAAAGTGAAGTCAGTCCCGCTTCCACTGCCACTAAACCGATCTGGAGTTCCTGACTGAAGTTTATGTACATAATATATAAGGCTCTTTGGAGGCTGTCCTGGTTTCTGCTGATACCAGAACATACCCTGGTCACCATCATCCCAGAGGCGCACAGCAGGATTTGTTGTACACTTGATGGTGGCAGTGGATCCTGGTGTAAATGTCACCAGTGGAGGCTGAGTCACAGTCACCTGAGCGCTGCATCCTGCAGACAAAAACAAATCCTTCATTTATCAGCAGAAAGAAATTAGAGAAAAGGCAGCACATCATGCTGGAAATGTTGCTGAGGGAATGAACCTGTAAAACAGCAGCAGGTCAGCGTCCAGATGAGGATGGTGATGAGGGTCATGGTGCTGGTTGTTTCTGCTGGCTCCACTGACAGGTCTGAGTCCTGCAGTGTTGAACTCACAGGACTATAAACCTTCTCAGTTCCCTGGAGGATCAGCTGACCATGCAAAGCCTCCTCTCTATGGAAATGATTGCTCTGCTCTCAGCATGCTGAAGACAAACACAGACACAACATCAGCACAAATAGTTTTGATATTTAAACCATTCAGGATCTTATTGGAATACAAGAAGAGAAAATAGAGACAACATGAAGGATTTTCAGTATTTGGATTAAATCATTTCTCTCTTCAAGGTATATGTATAATTCTCCTGTTTTACTAAAACTCACAGGTGAAGATATTATTGATTACTAGAAGTTACCCTTAGTTAAGGATTTATTATTTAAATTGTGAAAAACATTTTTTTAGGTTTTAAACAGAATAAAAGCTGAATTATTAAAGAATGTCTCAATATCTCACAGGAAGAAAAATAACTTTTGTTTCTCTTGGGTGATAAAATAAAAAAAATCTTAAATTATCAAAGCATTTGAAGCTGAATGGTTATGCATGAATCATTTAAAGATTAAATGAAGTATAAATGTAAATTATTTATACTGGAAAGCAGCATTACAGGCAAAAACTGGCTGCTGACAGTGCAAGAGGTTTTTGTACGGCCTCTTAATGACTTTGTATCACTGTGGTTGACGTTTGGTGGAGGAACCAAACTCAACGTTGACTGTAAGTACCAGAAAGCTTTACTTTGTGGCTAAAGTCATTATATTTATATAAATTATGATATTGTTTTGTCTTAACTAATTTAATCAACATCAAGGTTTTTACACTTTACATTATTTAAATAATTATTAAATTTCCATGTTAGTTAATGAGCTTTGCAGAAGTCAGTGTTTCATCAGGGCTGAAAATGGCTTGTTAAATTTATTTTGTCAATAAAATGTATAGTTCAACAATATATTGGTATTACTTTAGATGTTTGAAATTTTAATTATTTCTGACAACTAAGCTTAATTTGTTGTTTTTACTGTTTTCCTTTAGTTATTTCACTTATTTAAACAAATGTTTGTGATAATTTTTATAATTAATAGCCTTTAATCTGGATTCCTGTTGAACAGAGCTAATATTTTCTGAGTAAACTCAGATCTTCTTGGTGTTCGTGGTTCATTTGTTTTCCGTGGCGTTTTAAGGAAGTGAAAGAAACAGATGTCAACGTCTGAACTGTTTCCACCAGTGTTTCAGCTCTCAGTTCAATCATCCCAGGGTTTCATCATTCAGAGTCACATAATATGAGGGACAGATGAAGATGTCATCAGTAATCATGGATAATGAAGCTCTGAAGGTGTTTTTAGCAGCTTTCATTCTCATTGCTGCCTCTTTTCTCCCCCTCTCTCCTCCAGTGGGTGTGGTGCGGCCCACCCTGACCGTCCTCCCCCCCTCCAAAGAGGAGGAGCAGCAGAGCAGCGTCACACTGGTGTGTCTGGCCAGCGGAGGCTTCCCCTCAACCTGGAGGCTGGGCTGGAAGGTGGGGGGCAGCAGCAGGTCCTCAGGGGTGTCTAACAGCCTGGAGGTCCTGGGGAGGGACGGCCTCTACAGCTGGAGCAGCACCCTGAGCCTCCCTGCAGACCAGTGGAGGAAGGCGGGCTCAGTGAGCTGTGAGGCCAATCAGAGTGGACAGAGTCCTGTCACTCAAAGCCTGGACCCTGCCCGCTGCTCAGAGTAGAGCCTCAGCTTCATGTCTGCAAGTCAGGATGCTCTCAGAGTTTATTCAGCAAGATTACTTTTCATATTTAGAGTGATTTCTAAAACTCATCTTACTCATGTTCTCTGATAAAAGTAGAAGTGAAGGATTGTTTCAATAAAAGTACAGATATATGATAATCACTGTCTTTGTTTTTATTTCTGTGTTACAAAATTAATATTCTTGATCAAATCTCTTTCCATGATGTTTTTCCACCTGCTCTAAAGTTTCTAGAAGATTCTAGATGCTTGCACTATTAAAAGCCTGCAGGTACAAATATGGTGCATAAGCCACAGTATCAGAAAACTTATTGAAATCCATATTTATAAAACCACATTTTAACAGTTTGTTTTTAAATTTATCTATAGTTATTTAATTTGAACATTTATATTTTTTTAGCTGTTTTGTGTTTTTCCTGCTAACTTCTGTGATGTGTTCACTGAACCATTTCACCTCACAGACTCTCTGCACCTGCAGCCGTCACTCAGTCAGACTGAAGGAGGTTTTTGTACGGCTCTAAATCACTGTGTGAACACACCATGGCCATGGAAACCCAGACAGTAATAATCTCCAGCATCTTCAGCCTGAAAACCATCGATGGTTAAAGTGTAATCAGAACCAGATCTTCTGCCTCTGAATCTAGATGGAGTTCCTGAGAACAGAGTTGAAGCTTTGTATATAAGAAGTTTGGGAGGCTGTCCAGGTTTCTGAAGGTACCAACTGAGATCAGCACCAATATTAGAACTTCCTGTGGCGCTGATGGTCACAGTCGATCCAACACTAACTAACTTTGATCCTTCAGATTGAGTCAGAAAATTGTTGGCAGATGACCCTGAAATGAGAAATGAACATTTTAAATCAGAATGTCAAAGAAAAATGGCAAAAATGTAAAACCTTTGAGTTTAAACAAAATCAACGAGACATATTTAAAAGTCAGTCTGACCCTGAGTGAGAAAACCCAACAGAACAACCAGAGTCAGTGGAGACATCATCCTGATGCAGGTTTCAGTGTCAGAGCAGAAACACACTTTGGACCTTCTGGAACAGCGGCAACTTAAACTGTGAGGAGCAGTGATGCATTAAGATCATGCAAATCCACACCTGCTCTGATGAAACAGAAAGAGCAGAGGTGATCCGGACCACCACTTCATCTCCTGAGAATATTTACTTCTCATTTTAAGTTCAGTTCAAATGTTGATTCTTCTACATACAACACTTATTTATATTTGCATGTGTCCTCCGTTAGATGTGCTGTAATAAACAAAGTGAATTATCATAACATAAATATAATAGAATCATCTAGTTTCCTTTACTGAAGTGGATGGAAGCAGGTTTATATGGTAGCTTTCAGAAACATGAATAAAATGTTTATGGTGACTTTTAATAAACAGTTTTTCCAAGATTTCTGTAGAAAATGAAACTGTAAACCACTGTAGATCTGAAACAGAACATATCAGTTTTCCCTTATTTACAGGAAAAAAACTTGCAAATATTTTAAAAATCTAATTTCTTCTCTTCGTCTGAAAGTTTTGTTTATTCTGGGCTTCAAGAACAAGAAATGAGTCTCTCTTTATTCAGAACTTCCTGCTAAATCGGTGATTAGCAAAACTTGTTGAGGGGAATGATGATTACTGATTCCGAAGTTACTTATTAAATCAAAGAAATGGTGATTTGATCAAGTTCCAGCACAGCAGTTTATTGTAAACACACGACCCATAGGCGTGCAGCTGCACACCATCACTCTCCCACCTCTGTTATGCTCCGATCTGCTCCTCGTACCATCTTACACCTAAACCAGGTTTAGGTGTAAGATGATCTTAAACCATCAGACTGAAGCTTTGCACATGAAAGCCAAACATTGATTCTCACACACAGAATACACAGGCATTGACCTTGAAGGGTAAGGGAGGAGTGGAGTCCTGGCAGCAGGGCACCTTACCTGACACTGCTCAGGCCTCCTCTCCTCTGCAGCTGCTGAGAGCGCTGTTTACGAGGAGCGGGTCACAGGCGACAGGCCTTTCTAGAGCCAAACGCCCTAATAAAAGAATTTTCCATAAACTTTCCATCTCATTGCCACATCTCTTTTTTTTATCAACATCAGCCTCCAACCTTGTGCTTCAAAACCAAATTTGTGCTATTTTTGTATCTCTGTCAAGGGCTGCACAAAAATCACTTCGAGGACAGCAAATGGCCCCCAGGCCACACTTTGGACACCCCTGATGTTGAGCCTCTTGTCTTTGTTGTTTCACAACTTAACTAAAAGTAGACAGACTTTTTTCAGAGTGAGATGTGAGCATGACTGAACATCCAATCTCAGACATTTGCAGCTTTCATGTCATCTGCCGGTGTCTGAGAGCCACATATCTTTTCTGATGTATGTCAATAAATCTCTCTAATTGTCTCTTCATGTTGAAATCTCATTTCAAGAGATAAAACTGCTTTTTCAAAAATTGTGAACATCAGCAGAAAAATCAATGGTTCCCAGCAAAGCAGGCTGAATGACCTCTAGAACCACTAACTCCAATCTGTCTGTCAGTGATCAGCCTCTTCACTCTGAGTTTCACCTCTGGATCATGTTTCAGGTTCCCTGCTGTTTAGAGCAAAAGGGATAAACATTAATTTATTCCTAGTCTCACCCTCCTTAATTTAGGCAAGGGGAGGGGCCGTTGATCTAAAGTTGAGGGACCTGCTCAGGTTAGACTTGTTTAAATGAAAAAAAAAATGTTTTAGCATAATTTTTTTGTATCATCATTGATTTGGGTTTTTAAGTAAGATGTGCAAATGACTGAAAATCTGTTCAGTACATGCAAGTCAGAGTTTGTGTGTGTGTTTGTACTTGTAGCTGGTTTACGTTCCTTTTTTTTTTTTCTTTGTTTATCTTTATCATCTTTGCAGTGGATTCATTTCTACCGATAAATATTTGTAGCAACCAAGACTCAATGCAAACGACCAACATCAAAACTAACGCTTGTGAAAAACAGTAAACCCTTCTTTCCACAAATATTTACCATAACTGTTTGCTTAATAAGCTCAACATCACTGTCCATCACCTCTTTCAATTCAAATCAATTTTATTTATATAGTGCCAATTCATGAAACATGTCATCTCAAGGCACTTTACAACGTTATGTTCAATCATATTACACAGATTGGGTCAGATTATACAGATTGGTCAAAATAAATTTCCTATATAAGGGAACCAGTTGATTGCATCAAAGTCCCAACAAGCAGCGTTCACTCCATCACCTCTTTCTGATCACTTGACTACATATTGAGAGCAAGATTCATTAGGAGATGATTCTAGGACTGTGATAAACCAGCGACCTGCCCAGGTGAACCCTTCCTCTCTCCCAATGATCGTTGGACAATGCACATTCCTCAGCAGCATCTCAGCACTCAATTAAAAGTCTGCCTCCAGTTAGAGTCAAGTTTTATTATTCATTGTGGTTTTAAACTCACCATATATTAGGTTCTGGCTTTGTTTCATCACATTTATTCCAAAGAGACAAGGCACCGGTGAAGAGCGTGCTGAATCTCTGACTTTAAACTTCTTTCTGGATCAGTCAAACCCACAGCCTCCACTTAAAGCTCAGCATGACCCCTATAAGGTATCTCTGGCCCCCAGGACCAGTTTCTCATCAGATATTGCATTTGTGGACTGTTTTACTAAAGAAGTCAGTATCCGAGACCGTGCACCTCCACATTTTCTTTCACGTTGATGGATGGTCCCAGTAGTCTTCCCCTTTGCTGTATTTCTAAGTTCAGAGTTCAAATCCACACCTGCAATGATAAAATGAACAGAGGTGATTCAAACCTTAGACATAATATAAAGAGTAGACCCCGCATAGACCCTTTTGCCTATGGGCACTTACGAGATTTGGGTGCGCCATCTTGGGGCGATCGACAGCTTTGCTCAGTGTAATGTGTTGACCAGGAGCAGAATCAATTTTAATCAACTATAACTCACTGAATATTGAACTAATTTCCATGTTTGTTTGTTTTTTTTGCTGAAAACCTTAAAACTATAGCTATTATAACAAATGGTTCAGTGCATTTAAATGTTCTTAGTGGGGTTAAAAGTAATAGAATATTCTGATAGGATGTATGTTCCAAAACACTGCCACTCACACATTTTTATATATATATTTTTTATTACCATATACACAAACACATTTAGACACAAATGTATACATATATACACACACGTGTCTTAAATAATTGTTTTTATTATATTATTATTATTTAAATTTTGTCGGGAATAACTCGTTTGGCACGACACCAGCACCGAACATTAGCAAGTGTAGTGACTACTTGTCCATGACAACCTAAAAACTCAAGACTTAAAGTTGAACAAACTAAAAGTGAATGTAACTTAAATAGTCACTTGATGAAGCGTGGACTTCTGGTTTACAGAGTACAAAAATTGCAAAAACACATCAAAATGCAGTTGCGTGTTGGTTTATTCCAGGTCTCTGCAGGCAAACAACATGGTACAAACTTGAAACCATCCCTTGCTGCCTCTCCTGCTCTGGTTCCTGCATTGGTGATTGCTTCACCTGCTCACTCATTGATTGACTAATGGTGACTGACTGTTGGTTCCTGAGGACTGAAGGACTGGTAAAAAACCATATGACCACCCACGTTCATCCCGAGCTACCTAAAGTCTATGTATATATGTGACACATCCAAGACTCAAACAAAATCAGTTAACTAATTAAACAAATTACTAACAAATAATTGTATTCTAAACAACTAAATTTAAACAAAAATATTTATACAACAAATAGGCAAATAAATCAAAATGAACTAAGTAATCTAAATTCTAAAACGTAACAAACATAGAGAGATTGCACCTACAGCAAGCTTGAATTTTGTTGGTGGACAAAATACAGGAATATAACATTCTAATAAAAATCAACATTGATGGACAGTCAATAGTCCATCAATTCAAACAAAAATACACCGCACAGTGCTGAGGCATCCTTCGTCTGTTCACCTTAAACCAGCAGGTTTAAGGTGTAAGGTTAGGGTAGCAGGACGACCGCCCCAAGATGGCGGCCGTAATTTCTGCTCCGCAACAGTCAATGCGGTGTCTACTATTATATAATGTCTATGATCAAAACTACCACTGCATCTCCAGGCAATAATTACCTGTCATTTTAAGTTCAGTTCAAATGTTGTTTGTCAATCTTTCATGCATTTTTTTCTACAACGCTTCTTTATATTTGTCTCCTCCATGAGATGTGCTCTAATAAACAAAGAAAAATATCTTAGCCATGTAAATATAATAGAATCGTAGATTGATTCACTGAAGTAGATGTAAGCAGGTTTATATATTACCTTCCTGAAACAAGATGTTTATGATGTTTTTTAATAAGAAGTCATGGTACATTTAAACTTGTGGTTTAAAACTTGGGAATAAGACTTGTTAAAAGACAACTTCCAGTCAAATACATCAAAGATGGAGGAAGCTGTGAGTCATGGATGTTGTAGCATGCTGTCTTTTCCTGTGTGTGTTCTGTATTCTCTTGGTGCTGATAATAATAATGATTAGAAGAACAACAAGAATAGTAATAATACCAAAATCACCACTAATCACCTTCAATATAAACGAGGGTGATGCTTTGAATAGTGACCACCCTGGACACTGTTGGAACTCTATGTCAATATAGGACAAGAGTCTAACAGGACAAAGTCAGTTTACTGATGTGTCTCAATAATCACAGTAACTAAGCGCCCTTAAAGCTGAACACTGTAAAAGCTTTAATGGAGAACATTGAAGTTAAAGCTGCTTTTAATAACTGTGAGTTTGCTTCAGGATTGTGTTTTTCTTGATTAAAATTGTCATTTATTAACTTCCCAGCAGATCTGTTTCACCAAGCCTCAGTTCCTGCAGCTTCATTCAAACTGGAGAAGTTTTTGTTTGCTTTGTTTTTCTACCAGTCAAGATCACTGTATGAGCTCTCCACCACCATGGAGCTCAGACATTTACAATCTCTACAGTCTGGAGAGGAAACAATAAATGTAAGAAAATTTCTCTCATCTGAATCAGAGATTTTAAATAAAAAATAACAGTTCTTTTTCAAAGAAGTCAACATATGTATTTATCTATACATTATGACTCCATAAGATTAATTTGCTTTCTTCTTGTATTAATTGTAGATTTTGAATCATTTTTATCCAACCAAGACCTGTAGTTCTGATAAAAGATCTTAGTCCACAATCAAGCCCTTCTTATGATTAATAACCAGCCTTTCCAGGTTTCTACCATTATTTAGATGTTTTATCTTTGGTGATGAGCCACAAGTCTTTGAGGTCAGAAGGCCTCTTTCCCATCACCCTGATCAGTAGCTCCACAAATTCTCTCTCAGATTCAAGTCAGGACTCTGGCAGGGCCACTCCAAAATGTAGACATTACTTCTAGTGAGGAGAAACATGCTGGTCAAATTAAAAGATTAATCTTAACCTGAATCTGCCAGGGTATGGACTCAACTGCCAAATGGACTAAAAACTAAAGTTTATCATAAATATTTGCTCTCATGTGTGAGATCAGTGCTTGGTGATGTTTCTGTCAGCTCTGTGTTCAGTGGTCTGTATCAGAGTCTCTTCCTCCTCAGCAGCTGCAGTCAGTTTCTGCTCTAACAGCTCAGTGAGTCTGCAGTCTGACTGAGGGAGGTTTTTGTACGGCTACTAATCACTGTGTGAACACATGGCCGCTATGGTAACTCTGACAGTAATAATCTGCTGCATCTTCAGCCTGAACTCCACTGATGGTCAAAGTGAAGTCAGTCCCGTTTCCACTGCTACTAAACCGAGCTGGTGTTCCTGACTCACGTTGATGTGCATAACGTATCAGGAGCTTTGGAGGCTGTCCTGGTTTCTGCTGATACCAGGACATACCCTCACCACCATAATAGAGGTGCACAGCAGGATTTGTGGTACACTTGATGGTGGCAGTGGATCCTGGTGTAAATGTCACCAGTGGAGGCTGAGTCACAGTCACCCGAGCGCTGCATCCTGCAGACAAAAACAAATCCTTCATTTATCAGCAGAAAGAAATGAGAGAAAAGGCAGCACATCATGCTGGAAATGTTGCTGAGGGAATGAACCTGTAAAACAGCAGCAGGTCAGCGTCCAGATGAGGATGGTGATGAGGGTCATGGTGCTGGTTGTTTCTGCTGGCTCCACTGACAGGTCTGAGTCCTGCAGTGTTGAACTCACAGGACTATAAACCTTCTCAGTTCCCTGGAGGATCAGCTGACCATGCAAAGCCTCCTCTCTATGGAAATGATTGCTCTGCTCTCAGCACGCTGAAGACAAACACAGACACAACATCAGCACAAATAGTTTAGCCATTTAAACCATTCAGGATCTTATTGGAATACAAGAAGAGAAAATAGAGACAACATGAAGTATTTTCAGTATTTGGATTAAATCATTTCTCTCTTCAAGGTATATGTATAATTCTCCTGTTTTACTAAAACTCACAGGTGAAGATATTATTTATTACTAGAAGTTACCCTTAGTTAAGGATTTATTATTTAAATTATGAAAAAAAAAATTTTTAGGTTTGAAACAGAATAAAAGGTGAATTATTAAAGAATGTCACAATATCTCACAGGAAGAAAAATAACTTCTGTTTCTCTTGGGTGATAAAATAAAAAAATCTTAAATTATTAAAACATTTAAAGCTGAATGATGATGGATGGATGATTTATAGATTAAATAAAGTATAAATGTAATTTATTTATACTGGAAAGCAGCATTTCAGCCAAGAACTGGTTGCTGAGAGTGCAGGAGGTTTTTGTACGGCCTCTTAATGACTTTGTATCACTGTGGTACACTTTTGGTGGAGGAACCAAACTCACCGTTGACTGTAAGTACCAGAAAGCTTTACTTTGTGGCTATAATCATAATATGATATTGTTTTGACTTAACTGATTAAATTGACATCAAGGTTTGTACACTTTACATTATTTAAATAATGATTAAATCTCCATTCACAATGGTGAATGAGCTTTGCAGAAGTCAGTGTTTCATCAGGGCTGAAAATGGTTCTAATGATAGATCCTGTTAAAATAATCTTGTCTATAAAATGCATAGTTCAATAATAATATATTGTTAATACTTTAAATTATTTAAGCCTATTTTTTTCCTGACAACCAATCTTAATTTTTCCTTGGTTTTTAATGTTTTTATTAGTTTATTTTCACTTCTTATTTAAAACAATTTCCCTAACTTTTATTTTAAAGAAAGGTTTGGACAGTATATCTCCATGTTTAGAAATTAGCTTTGCAAAAGTCAGTGTTTCTTCAGAATTGGAAATGTTTAAAATCATACATTGTATATGTCTAGTAATGCCTAATGTATAGGTCAAAATCACATTGCTACTTACTACTTACTTACTGAATATTTGAAGTTTCAATTCTTTCTGACAACCAAGCTTAGGTTTTACTCTATTGTTTTTTCATTTTTTTATTAGGTTATTTTCACTTCTTATTTAAACAAACATAATTTTATAATTAATAATCTTTGATCTGGATTTTGATCTGGATTCCTGTTGAACAGAGCTAATATTTTCTGAGTAACCTCAGATCTTCTTGGTGTTCGTGGTTCATTTGTTTTCCGTGGCGTTTTAAGGAAGTGAAAGAAACAGATGTCAACGTCTGAACTGTTTCCACCAGTGTTTCAGCTCTCAGTTCAATCATCCCAGGGTTTCATCATTAAGAGTCACATAATATGAGGGACAGATGAAGATGTCATCAGTAATCATGGATAATGAAGCTCTGAAGGTGTTTTTAGCAGCTTTCATTCTCATTGCTGCCTCTTTTCTCCCCCTCTCTCCTCCAGTGGGTGTGGTGCGGCCCACCCTGACCGTCCTCCCCCCCTCCAAAGAGGAGGAGGAGCAGCAGAGCAGCGTCACACTGGTGTGTCTGGCCAGCGGAGGCTTCCCCTCAACCTGGAGGCTGGGCTGGAAGGTGGGGGGCAGCAGCAGGTCCTCAGGGGTGTCTAACAGCCTGGAGGTCCTGGGGAGGGACGGCCTCTACAGCTGGAGCAGCACCCTGAGCCTCCCTGCAGACCAGTGGAGGAAGGCGGGCTCAGTGAGCTGTGAGGCCAATCAGAGTGGACAGAGTCCTGTCACTCAAAGCCTGGACCCTGCCCGCTGCTCAGAGTAGAGCCTCAGCTTCATGTCTGCAAGTCAGGATGCTCTCAGAGTTTATTCAGCAAGATTACTTTTCATGTTCACACTGATTTCTAAAACTCATCTTACTCATGTTCTGTGATAAAAGTAGAAGTGAAGGATTGTTTCAATAAAAGTACAGATATATGATAATCACTGTCTTTGTTTTTATTTCTGTGTTACAAAATTAATATTCTTGATCAAATCTCTTTCCATGATGTTTTTCCACCTGCTCTAAAGTTTCTAGAAGATTCTAGATGCTTGCACTATTAAAAGCCTGCAGGTATAAATATGGTGCAAACACCGCAGTATCAGAAAACTTATTGAAATCCATATTTATAAAACCACAATTTAACCGTTTGTTTTTAAATTGATCTATAGTTATTTAATTTGAACATTTGTCTTTTTTAGCTGTTCTGTGTTTTTCCTGCTAACTTCTGTGATGTGTTCACTGAACCATTTCACCTCACAGACTCTCTGCACCTGCAGCCTTCAGTCAGACTGAAGGAGGTTTTTGTACGGCTCTAAATCACTGTGTGAACAACACACCACTGCCATGGTAACCCAGACAGTAATAATCTCCAGCATCTTCAGCCTGAACTCCATCAATGGTTAAAGTGTAATCAGAACCAGATCTACTGCCTCTGAATCTAGATGGAGTTCCTGAGAACAGAGTTGAAACTCTGTATATAAGAAGTTTGGGAGGCTGTCCAGGTTTCTGAAGGTACCAACTGAGATCAGCAGCAATATTAGAACTTCCTGTGGCTCTGATGGTCACAGTCGATCCAACACTAACTAACTTTGATCCTTCAGACTGAGTCAGAAAATTGTTGGCAGACGACCCTGAAATGAGAAATGAACATTTTAAATCAGAATGTCAAAGAAAAATGGCAAAAATGTAAAACCTTTGAGTTTAAACCAAATCAATGAGACAGATTTATAAGTGAGCCTGACCCTGAGTGAGAAAACCCAACAGAACAACCAGAGTCAGTGGAGACATCATCCTGATGCAGGTTTCAGTGTCAGAGCAGAAACACACTTTGGACCTTCTGGAACAGCGGCAACTTAAACTGTGAGGAGCAGTGATGCATTAAGATCATGCAAATCCACACCTGCTCTGATGAAACAGAAAGAGCAGAGGTGATCCTGACCACCACTTCATCTCCTGAGAATATTTACTTCTCATTTTAAGTTCAGGTCAAATGTTGATTCTTCTACATACAACACTTATTTATATTTGCACATCTCCTCCATGAGATTTTCTCACCAAAGGTGTGCAGCTGCACACCATCACTCTCCCACCTCTGTTCTGCTCTGATCTGCTCCTCGCACCATCTTACACCTAAACCAGGTTTAGGTGTAAGATGATCTTAAACCATCAGACTGAAGCTTTGCACATGAAAGCCAAACATTGATTCTCACACTCAGCATACACAGGCATTGACCTTGAAGGGTAAGGGAAGAGTGGAGTCCTGGCAGCAGGGCACCTTACCTGACACTGCTCAGGCCTCCTCTCCTCTGCAGCTGCTGAGAGAGCTGTCTCTTCTGGGCTTCAAGACCACGAATTGAGTCTCACTTTATTCAGAAATTCCTGCTTTATGCAGCTGGATTTACTAAATTGTTGATTAGCTAAACTTGTTGTGGGGAATAATGATTACTGATTCCTGAGTTTCTTATTAAATGAAAGAAATGGTGATTTGATCAAGTTCCAGCACAGCAGTTTACACAGGCGATAGGCCTTTCTAGAACCAAACACCCTAATAAAACAATTTTCCATAAACTTTCCATCTCATTGCCACATCTCTTTTTTAATCAACATCAGCCTCTAACCTTACGCTTCAAAACCAAATTTGTGCTATTTTTGTATCTCTGTCAAGGGCTGCACAAAAATCACTTCAAGGACAGCAAATGGCCCCCAGGCCACACTTTGGACACCCCTGATGTTGAGCCTCTTGTCTTTGTTGTTTCACAACTTAACTAAAAATAGACAGACTTTTTTCAAAGTAAGATTTGAGCATGCCTGAACATCTGGACATAAATGCGAATGTTCAGTCCATGCATGCCAGTGTGTGGGTGTGTACATGCAGTGATGCATATCGGTTTTCTTTAACCCAGCTGTACGACTCTGTATCACTGTGTGCGCAGGCCGACATAAGCTCCCATACAGTAATAATGTCCTGCATCTTCAGCCTGAACTCCACTGATTGTCAGGGTGAACTGAGGCTCTGATCCTCTGCTGCTGAAATGACTCGGAGCAGACTGACGCTACTTATTTTATAAAACAGCAGCTTGGGGTTGGGCTGTCCAGGTTTCTGCAGGTACCAGCTGAGATCATCATCAACTCCTTTACTGGCTGTACAGCTCAGAGAGACCGTGTCCCCCAAAGCAGCCGCCTTTACAGCAGGAGACTGAGTCACAGATGGATCTGCTGTCAACCCTGTAAAAAACACAACAGAAATGTGTTAAATCTTGTTGAATGAAAAGCTTAAATCCAGAACATCCTGCATTAAGCTTTGTTAATCTTAATAATATACTGACTTTTACTATTGTAACAACTGTTTACATGCATCTTGCACTACTCACCTTGACTAAATATTGATTTGCACTGCTGACTGTTTATTCACAATTGTTTACATATACATTTGCAATACCGTACTTTAACTGTAACATGCAATTATCTTCCACTGCACTTTAATTTAAATAGCTTCTGTCCAAACTTTATTTATACATTTTATAGTAATAGCTACCTGTATATCATGCTCACAATTCTGCCTATAGTAATAGCCACCTGTACATATATTCATAGTACATGCAAACTCTGTTATAATAACAATCATCTGTATATTATCCTATTGTAAATATCTGTAAAACTCTATAGTAATATCCACCTGTATATTATATTCGGTACATATCCAGCTGTAAATTTAGTTCACAATACTAGTTATATATATATATATTATACTCATAGGAAAAATCTATTAGTCAAATTCTGTTTATAATAGTATAAATCTCTATATTTATTCAGTAATAACCCATGTCCTGTACTTATGGAACCACTGCTTATCCTGCAATTGCTGCTATTGCACTTCTGGTTAGACCTAAACTGCATTTCGTTGCCTTGTACCTGTACCTGTGTAATGACAATAAAGTTGAATCAAATCAAATCTAATCTAATCTAATCTAACCTAATCTAATCTAATCTATTTAAAGTATATTTCCCCATTTACTAACTCACCATGAAACTGGACTGCCAGTATTGTCAATAAGATCAGACACATCTTCATTGTGGATGTATGCAGTAGAATAAAATCTTATAGAATAAAGCTGAGCACACAGTTTAGCGCTTTAATAAAGCCTGATGTTCAGGGAAGTGCAGCAGATATTCAAAGCACAACCAAGAGCAGCACAGTTGGAGCTGAATGAGAAGTTTCAGGTCCTGCAACAAACAGACAGCTGCTGCCCTCTTGTGTCAAAATAAAAGAGATATAGATGAATTAAAACGTGGAGCACATTTAATGAGCCTAACGTGGAACAATGGAGTAAGACTGTTTAAATTAAATAAGGAAGACTAAGTTGAAAACAAAGTAAATTACAGCAATAAAACTAAATAAATCTGTACAAAACTCTCTAACACTTGTGCATAATAACACATTTAGATAATTAAAATCTGTTTCTTTTTTATTGTTTCTAAGGTTTTTGTGTGGTTTACGTTCCTTTTTTGTTTATCTTCATCTTTGCAGTTGATTGCCTTTCTTCTGATGACCATTTGTAGCATTAAAGGCCATTTCTCACTGGCCGTTTGAGGCCCTCTGGCTATGATGGTCGCAGCAGATGAGGCTGGTACATAGACTGCATCTTTGCCAGCAAGCCTCACAGCTGGAAGACTGTCTGCTATTTCACTAAACAGTGTTTGTTAAAAAAAAAAAATCCACTGAAATTGTATTCACCTGACAGCCATTGTGAAGGAGACATAATACTTTCATACCTTGTAGTTTTATTTCAACAGTCTTCCTCCACATCACTCTTGAAAACCATGCCTCAGTTCAGTGTTTCAGCCACTGAACCGGTCTCTCGCTGTTTGGCTCATGACAACGTACGGAGGGTCGCAGTTGAAATATACTGCTCAAAAAATTAAAGGGAAACACTTAAACAACACAATGTAACTCCAAGTCAATCACACGGCTGCAAAATAAAACTGCCGACTTAAGAACCAACACCGACTGACAATCAGTTTCACCTGCTGTTGTGTAAATGGAATAAACACCAGGTAGAAAACTAGAGGCAATTAGCAAGACACCCACCATTAAGGGAGAGGTTCTGCAGGTGGTGACCACAGACCATTTATCTGTTGCTCTGCTTTCTGGCTGATGTTTTGGTCACTTTTGAATGCTGCCGGTGCTTTCACTCTAGTGGTAGCATGAGACGGAGTCTACAACCCACACAAGTGGCTCAGGTAGTGCAGCTCATCCAGGACGGCACATCAATCAAGGTTTGCTGTGTCTGTCAGCGTAGTGTCCGGAGCATGGAGGCGCTACCAGGAGACAGGCCGGTACATCAGGAGACGTGGAGGAGGCCGTAGGAGGGCAACAACCCTGCAGCAGAAGGTTCCTCCTAATGCAAGACAATCCTAGACCTCATGTGGCTGGAGTGCGTTGGCAGTTCCTGCAAGACAAAGGCATTGATGCTGTGGACCGGCCCGCCCGTTCCCCAGACCTGAATCCAACTGAGCACATCTGGGACATCATGTCTCGCTCCATCCACCAACTCCACAGACTGTCCAGGAGTTGGTGGATGAGTTTGTCCAGGTCTGGGAGGACATCCCTCAGGAGACCATCCACCACCTCATAAGGAGCTGCCCAGGCGTTGTAGGGAGGCCATACAGGCCGGTGGAGGCCACGCCATGCTACTGAGCCGCATTTTGACTTGTTTTAAGGGCATTACATCAAAGTTGGATCCACCTGTAGTGTGTTTTTCCGCTTTAATTTTGAGCGTGGCTCCAATCCACACCTCCATGGATTAATAAATTTGATTTCCATTGAGAATTATTGTATGAGAAAACTCATATTATAATCAATGAGAATATTTCAATCATTCAGATCTAGGATGCTAGTTGCTAGTGTCCTTTAAAGCATTTGGAAATGTTACATGCATTATTTTAGAACTACTTACATTCAACAGCAGTATCAGCTACACAAAAGATCTCACAATCCATCCATGCAAGCAGGAAACGGCCGCTCTGAGCTGCACATGCAGGTCTTCTTCACAGTGCGTTTCAGAAATACACCATCTTGTTAAAATACTGACTGCTTAACACTTGAATGGGAATGCACCAACGTAATTAACAAGTTATGCGTATATTTACCAATTTCTTGCAAAAATATGACCTACTCCTGAAAATCAGGGTTTACATCCAAGCATAGAAATAGCAGGAAGCCCCAAGAGGCCTGTTAGCCAAGTCGTGGAGAAACCACAGTCAGCCTTTAAGAACTGCCCTGAACATACTGTTAAAGTACAGAAACCAAAAAGGCATCCAGATAACAAACAAAATAACACAAACAATAAAATAAAATGACTCAATAACTTTGCTCCTGAAACCTACAAAGTATTCAACATCTTAAGACTTCTTACAGTTTAACGACACATTTATTTAGATAAAACGGATAGATTTACCACCCGGACACGTATATAATATTTGTCATTGGATTATCTGTTCTGGTTTACACAAGAAATTGATGTGTAGATTAGTTTTATCTATGCCAACCTGTCAAGCAGATTGATGTTTTACTGCAACACACACCTGTTAAAGGGACATTTAGCTGTTTATATCCTGTTAATATGCTGTGTTCACTTGTGATTTAATGTGTGGCTGGAGTATTGGTTTTACAGGGTCTGGAGTCCATAACTCCACAAAACTAGGGGACTGACACTGAACCAGACACAAGGGCGTCCTGAACACTAATGTAAAAATGTCCCCCTCTGTTAGTTACAATTAAGTAGCAATATATATATATATATATTCATATATTATCAGTTCATAAAAATACAAGATATTACACAATATACAGACAACATAAAAAAAAACAACTACGGCTTACCATTTAATAAACTACAGATGATATTTGTGTTGTACAGATCGAGACAAACGTCAAGGAAGATAACTAGGAAAACATAAGCAAAAGATCATTTATACAAAGACCAAAGTTTGGCTTTAAGGCTTCATGGAATAAACACATTTCTTCTTGAAGTGACCTCCATTCAGATGAGCCTATAAAGATTGTGCCCACAGTAAGAACTGGAAACTGTGTACAAAAAATGTTTTGAGATAAAAAAAAAAAACATCGGAGCTGCGACATATAAAAAAAAGAATGGTACAGATAATAGAAAACAGTTTTTAAAAAGAAATTGCATCATTATATATTTTTGGTTTTAAAATTTCCATCATTCGCTCAGTTTAATTGACATTTTCGGGTTACAAACAGGACACTGACGTGGTTCTTCCACAGCACAAAGAGAACACTGTCCCGTTCTGGGGCCCAGCACAGCAAAGGCTTTATGTTTCATGCTCCGTTCAGATTTCCTGGACCATAAAGCCCACATGTAACCATAGACCATCACCCGAAGTAGCCGCAGAGTTCAAATAGCAGAAATCTGAATGTTTCCTTGCTTTCTTTTCCTGTCAACAAGAGTGTCCCAATAAACGCTGTTGAGGACTGAACCTGTGCTGCATAAATAAGTGGATTTTTGTAGCGCTACAGCTGTAGGATGATGTTCTTAACGTGCAAAGATTCTCAAACAAGAATGACTTTGCCTTTATAAGGTATGTTTCAGGAAACATGAGCTGCACAGGCAGCCAGCGAGGAACTCCCTTTTGCTTCGTGCGGCTTTGGAGCAAGGCGCAGGTGCATAATGAGAAGAGCGTCAGTAAAGAAACACAAAGGGGAAAAATGGAGCAGCATTTTATGGCAACTACAGAAACATAATTATTGGTGGGTTTCTTATCGTCATGTACATAAACCACTGAAAGACAGTTAGTGGTCCATTGTTTTTTCTAAAGTCTTTCAACACAAGGTTGGGGGAGGGGGGGGCGGCGTTTGGGTTAGCGATTGCTCTTCATTGCCTCCTTGGCTGCCAGGATGAGAGGGGTGAGACTCGACAGAGGTTTCGCCAGCTTCAGGAATGGATGCTGCAGAGAAACAGGAAGGATGCAAGAAATTAGCTCGGTTTAATACAATACGGTCAATCTTTACATTATTTCCAAGCTTTCACGATCCTCTCCTCTGATAAATGTAATTGTGACTGCTATGTTTATACGTTCCAACTGCAAGCGTGTTAAAATGTCCTCTTCGGGTTTATGTTTAGTTCGGATGAAAACATATAAAAAGATAATATCAAGACTATCAACTTGGGTTGAAGATTAACTGACCTGCAGGAAAAAGAATGGACAAGCACATCAAGAACGATGTAAAACACCTAAATGCAGCACTTTCAAAATAAAAAAATAAAAGGTATATGATGCTAATGCATTTTTTCTATGATATGAACAAGTAGAGCCAGAGCTCTGAACCAAACAGCGTGAAATGACTGGCGTCCAGGGTAGAAGAACGGCTTGATTTGACAGCAAATTACAGCAACCTAAGACGTAGATGCAACAGTCCGTTGGCTTTATCCAATCATCTTTATTCTAATAGTAAACAAGATGGGAAATTTTCCTCTGTGGTACAGCGTCTTTGATACGGGGGGCCTGGGTTCAAATCCCAGTTGCATCAATAATAGCATGCGATGAAAAAACTCTGCCAAGTCTGTGTGCAAGTTGCCACTTGCTGTGGCTCCCTCCCTGAATACGGAAGCACATTAAACAAGATGGAAACATAAGGTTCTGCTTTACCAACGTTGGGATACTCATCAGAGGTGATGTGCATCTAGGTATCCAATTTTAATGTCAGAAATCAACAATTATAGAATAGAATAGAATAGAATAGAATAGAATAGAATAGAATAGAATAGAACTTTATTGTCATTGCTCGATCACAAGTACAAAGCAACGATGTGGTTTGCATCTATCCAGAAGTGCTATACAGTATATAAAAATTATTTATAAGTGTATGTATAAGTAAAAAGTAATAGTAGGGGACTATAAAATGTTGTGCAAGTATTACCTCACAATAACATTATGAGGTAATACTTGCAGGAGAATGTACTGAAAACAGCTGAGACCTTTAGTGTGTATTCACACCAGCAAAGTCCCTTGATTCACTTTTTTGGTCCGGACCAAAAACAAATGAACTATAAGCTGTGACAAAGCCACGCGTGTGGTGATTGTTGCCGCCATTGGACAGACATTACTGGGGCGGGATGTACCACAGACCCAGAAATGGAGGAAAGCTATGATGGAAATTCTGCGTGCAGCACCGCTGCATATTTGTGCAGTTATTACAGCTGCTAAATCATTGTGAGTGACAACGGCAGCTCTTTTAATGCAGGTGTTGAAACATTTCACGTCTAATTCTGGAATGCCGTCGGGGACTGCGTCCTGCAAGCCGAAGGAGGCCCACAGCATGCTGGCAGCAGCAATTCTAAGCAACAGGTTGGATGTTAGTACTACGTTCACAGCTACGGTGGCTTGTTAAGTCCAAAGATGTGTAGGTTTTCTGCAGGTGGGTTACACCTGAAGCAAACCGCACCAGAGTCTGTTTAGAAGCAGATCCAGACCACCTCAAAAAGTGGGTCTCGGCCCGGTTGTTTGATCCTGAAGAGGGTTTGCTTGTGTATTCAAACCCACACAAAAGGTCCCGATCAACAGGGGGGAAACAAACTCTGGTCCTCTTTAAATGGAGACATGGCACGTGTGAATATACCCTAAATCACCCGCAGTAAGCAAGTATTATCAAAGGGTGGAGAAAACAGCAAGCTTTTTTCAAGAAAGAGGCTTAAACATATAAGTACTGATTGTCCTACATGGTTGAAAAACAGCAGGCCCCGTTAAGGCAGTATTAAACTTTGGCGAACAATGAAGACGACTGAAATAAAGAGCTTTTGTTGTACCTTCAGCAACTCTTTGCCAGAGCCTCGTTTCTCAACGTCCATCTCCAGACAGCAGGACAGGAAGGACCTGAAGGTGGGAGATAACCTCTCTGGACTCTGCAGCTCAGGAGTCCCGTTGGTGGCAATTAAATACAACGCCTGGAAATCAGAGCAGTGGAGCAATGTAAAATCGGATTATCTGCCAAAAGGTTCTAAAATCATTTATGTTGTTTATTTTGTTCTGTTTTTATTTCTGACCCAGACCCACAGAACAACTAAGTCGTTGCTGGATGCTTTGAAGTTTTTTTTTTTTTTATGTTGATCACTTTAACTCTGGTATTCAACTATTGGCCACATGATGGAGCAAGAGAAAAGGTATTGGATCGCCTTGAAGCGGATGTGGACAAGTTTATTTTGATTAGAGGTAGTAAAACTATGAGAATGCTAAAACTATTTATGATTTTGAGTCCATTAAATACAAATAATATGATTTAAGACACACGAATCCATACTTTCAGAAACATTTCCACTAGGATCAGCATGTTGTAAATGCTGACACTGCCCATTAAAAATAATGCAGATATTTTGACTCTTTGGAGGAGTCCAGGTAGCACTCAAACTTAAAAAAACTCCATGTTATCCCCTAAGCATGGTAGTGACAGCAATACGCTGTGAGGCCTTTTTTAATGCCAGTTAACACATACCGGCTGGAATTAGACAGATAAAGGATTAGCTTTAAATTCACATTTAACTGGTTATTCCTCCTCCTGGGACACACCCACCCTGAGAGGATTCTCATTGAGATACGGAGGCTCTCCTTCCACCATTTCTATGGCCATGATCCCCAGAGACCAAATGTCCACTTTGGGGCCGTAAGCCTTCCTGGTCACCACCTCCGGAGCCATCCAGTACGGAGTTCCCACCATGGTGCTGCGCTTGCTCTGCTCAGGGGTGATCTGGGCACAGAAGCCAAAGTCGGCTGCAAAAAAAGCAGAAAAAGTGGGTTTAGGTACGAAGATTTATGACAGGGATGCCTGAACGTACTCAACATAAACAAAAGGGTCAGTCCGGATGAATGGATTCCTTCCTTACTGAGTTTGACTGATCCGTCCATCCCCAGAAGGACATTGTCACTCTTGATGTCTCTGTGGATGACCTGGTTGGCATGAAGAAACTCCAAAGCCTGAAGGACCTGAACACATAGAGTGAAGAAATACAGCAAGTTGACAAACAACACTTCATCCAGCGCCTTGCAAAAGCATCAACACCTCTTCAACTTCTCCATATTTTCTCATGTTGCAACCACAACCTTCAATGTATTTTGGGGGATTTTGTGTGCTAGGCCAACAGGTTTATGCGTATTGTGGAAGGAAATAGATATGCAGCTTTTTTTAAATGTACAAATAAAATCCTTAATGTCCAGTTGGCATACTGATAAATGAATAAACTAGTCTAAACCATTCTCATGTAGCTCTGGCTTTATGTTTTGGATCCTTAACCAGCTGAAAGGTGAACCTCCACCCAAGCCTAGAGTGTTTTGCAGCCACTAGCAATTTTTCTTCCAGTATTACCATGCATCAGGCCCGCACTGCAAAAACAGAACTAAAAATAAGTAAATTTTTCTTGAAATGAGTGTATTTATACTTTATTTGAGCAGGTAAATAAAGTTATCTGCCAATGGAATACTCATTCCATTGGCAGATAATCTTATTTACCTGCTCAAATCAAGGACAAATGCACTAATTTCGAGAAAATATTACCTATTTTTAGTTCTGTTTTATGCAGTGCAATCAGCTTCCTTGTCCAGCTGAAGAAGAGCATCCCCACAGCATGATACTGCCTCCACCATGTTTGAACTATCGGGGCGGTGTACTCAAGCAGTGTTAGTCCACCACACTTGGGATTTTGCAGGGAGGCCAAAAGAAATTTGCTCTACTCTCATCTGACCAGAGCAACTTTTCCCATGCCCTTTACTTTAACCCCTATTTGGCATGTGGCTGCCGATACCTCCGAGGGTAATAAATAGCAATTGGTTATTTTAGTTGATCAGAGAAAACAGGGCTGAGTACAAATCCACACTACACTTTTCAGGTTTGTAGTAATACAAGTGGGGAAAAAATGAGAAAACCACAAAACCACGAAATACATTGAGGTTTGTTGTTGTAGTGTGGAAAAAAATAGGAGTGATAGTACCCATTCGCAGTAGGGTCTACCGTTACATGTGACTATTTTTCCTTATCGGTGTGAGATGAGTTTTACCTCTCTGCAGACAGCAGCGATCTGAGCTTCATCCATGCACGTCTCCGTCACAACGTCGGTCAGCGAGCCGCCGGCCAAGTACTCCATCACCACAAAAAGCTCCTCCCCGACCAGGAAGCTACGCAGAGTTAAAGCAACGTTCAGTGCTGTGGTCTTTGGCCTCAGCGCTTTTCTCTACTGTATCTTTAGCAAGTGTTACCTGTCTACGAAGTTGACAATGTTGGGGTTCCTCAGCTCTTTCATGACCAGGATCTCATTAATGATCAGCTCTTTCTTTGGCTGCTTCTGCAGGTTGATCTGCTTGATGGCCACCTGTAAACCACAGCATTTAGTTTATGCTGAGCTTCCCCGACATCTTCACTGATTTGCTTTGAACAAAGTCGGACTGAGAGACGAACACTGAGGTCCAAACGAAGGGAGTCTTTGTTGGGGCAAAGACAAGACAAGGCAAGCTCACCTCTTGTCCTGTGGCAACATCTATGGCTGTGTAAACAGTACCAGAGGCTCTGAAAAAAAAGATGAAATTAGGAGGTAAATCAAAAGTCTTCATTTGTTTTGTTCTTCTTCAGCTTGTTTAGTCCTAGTCAGAAGTGTACATGCCCTCATCACGGGTACCAACGTCATTCATTTTGGCCTTTTAATTGTTTTCATTGACGGCCGATTATCCAACTTCAAAGATTTTTGGTTTAAATTTACAGTGGATTTTCTTATATCCATTAAACTGCAAGTCCTATTACAGGCTTAAACAAATATATTCGCCCCCAGCAATTTAGGGATCAATGTGTTGTTGCCACCAACAAGCTTCTAGTATGATTCTGGCAGTATGTTTGAACAATGTTTAAAGTCAAGTTAAAGACCCGAGTTTTGTCCACAAACCTTGCATTGAGTTGAGGTAAGTGCCATTCCAAAAGCTTAATCTTAATGTTCTTCCATGCCCAACCCGGGTTGATGTGGGTTTTAAATCACTGTCCTGCTGAAAGACCCACTTCTGTTCAAGTTTCCAACCATCACTCTGTCACATCTAACAATAAATCCATTCTCCGAAAGGCGTTGGGCTTGTCCAGGTGGGCAGCGGCAAATTTCAGTAACACCTCAAGGTGTTAATTTTAGAGAAGGGGATCTTCCTCGGTAAACACCGTCTCAGTCGCTGCAGCTTTTACAGCGATCTCTACTTCATGTTAGGCTTGAGCTACGGATGGTTCTTGGGTCGTTCCTGAGCGTCCTACGCAATTTAAATTCATCTGAGGGAGACCGTTTGGGTCGCATTGTTGAAACGTGAATGTTTGGTTTCAACAGGACAATGCACACCTCAGAACTGGATTTTATAATATCCTGACTCACCCCTGGCCGATCTTTTCATAGCGAGTGTATTTCTTCTTAGGGTCTCCAAAACTGACAATACTTCCTAAACATCCCAAAGACAAATAAATTATTAAGGGGACATAAAAAGTAGGAAGAAATAAATGTAGCTTGTTTGATGTCTGACTTTAAATATGTGCGTGCGTCAAACTTACTTAGCTTCTCCATAATTTCTTCATCAGTCATCTTGCCTCCCTTTGCTTTCTGTCGGTCAGCTGCCTTTGGACCGTCCGGCTCTGAGGCCGGGATTGGATCAATGACAGACTTTGTGTACACCTTAAAAAAAATAGGGAAAAGTAGCTTTACATTCTTCTAAAGGCTTCCAAAACTGTTGAATTATGTTCCAGTTTCATGGAGATATTCAGAAATACAGCTTCCTCTACCAGAATCTAAATCATGCTCACAGATTTTGTGCAGTCTGGCCGCGGTGCCACAACCGGCGGTGGCATATCATCGTCGTCATCATCATCGCCATCTCTGGCTAATGGGGAGGTAGCAACGCCTTTCTTGCCAGGCTGCAGCAGCAAAAATAGACAACGAAAACAAAATTAAGACCAGGAATAGCTTAACGTAAAGAAAATGAATCACGTGAAAATAACGAAAGGAGACACTCACCAACTGCGAATCATTGTCTGAAGGAGAAAAAAATTAACGTTTAAAACAAAGTTCTAAAGCTACTCTTGAAGTTATTTACTATAAGGATGGAATACTGACCTGGAGCAGAAACGCTGAGATATTTCTGTTTCCCGCTGGTGGAGTCGTAGAACTTGAGAATGTCGAGGACAGCCTGCGGATTCTTTTTCTGCTCCGATTCACTGATGTTGGAGGTCTGAAGGAGCCGGGCCCACTGCTCCGGCATTCCCTGGACAAACAGGACATGCAGGCAAAGCATAAAATGATCTGGATCCGCACTTTAAGGGGGGTAAGACAAATCAGAACACACGATAAACACAGCCAGCAACCCAGAGTCACGGGTGCTTTTCAGCAAAATCAACTCCACACAACTCTACACATCCAAAATGTCAAACTTCCATACTTTTGTTAAAATTTAAAATGTGCTTATTAACATTTGTGTTCTACTAAGGTCTCTTTTTTTTCTTTTTACCTCTCCTTTGGCGTCTCTGTGAGCCACTGTGACTTTTCTTTTGTGTGAAAGGTGCTATGTAAATAAACCTGCCCTGCCTTGCCTCCCCCACTTGTTGCTGCACGCTGCTGGTGAACAGGCTGGGGAAAAAAACGGCTCCTGCACTTTCATTTAACTAGCAGCACAGACATATCTGGCTCTGTGAAAATATGTGGGTTCACAAAAACACTGAAAGTCACGAGTGCCATCCTTCACTCTCATTGAGGTAAGGCTGTTTTAAAACAGCACTTGTGTCCTGCGGCACGGCTGCGTCTCTGACATTCTGGTCTCCGGCGGCCCGTCAGAGACCTGTGCCGGCACCGGTCCTGTTCACCTTCTACACTGCAGATCTCTCCGTTAACTCCCCGGGTTGCCATCTTCAGAAGTTCTCAGGTCACTCTGTCATAGTCAGCCTCATCACGGGTGACGCCGACTAGGTGGACAACCAGTTGACACGGGAGTTTGTGGACTGGTGCCAGCAGAACCATCATCTGCTCCCATATGGCAAAAACCAAGGAGATGGTGGTGGATGTCCATAGATGCAGGTCCACCACACTAACACCGGTGAAGATGCAAGAAACTTTTTTTATGTCTTGTAAATAGTAAATAGTTATTGTTGTGTTTTTTTTCTGCACAAATATACACAGATGTTTTGTGTGGCAAAGGTCCATGGACCAGAAAGAAGACCACACTGAGGACCAAGGCTTCTGTATTTGTGTTTTGGATGCATTCCCCATTTGCCACCACTACGGCCCAAGTATGCTGTTTTTTATTAATTATGCATTATTATCTTTTTATGTTTCAAATATGCCCTTCCTGTACACTCTTTACCATTTATGAGTATCTGCGTGCTTCTATTGGCCTGTCACTATGCCGCTGTTACTCCTGAATTACCCCACTGTAGGACAATAAATTATATTTCTATTTCTTTCCCATTTTGAAAAGGGGTTGAGAAATGGGCCTCTGTGTCACAACATATAAACCACAGAGAAACAGGAAGTCATGGATAACTTATTAAAAGATTCTGAACATGCTGAACAAACTGAAAAACGGAGAGCAAAAAATAGAAGAAAAAAAAAACGCTTTACTTACATTCGTTTAATAATGCAATACATGGTACAATACAAATGAAAATGCAAATTTCCTAATCAGAAAAGAAGTTCCTGTAAAGCTGACTGTGGCAGAAATTTAGAGATTTAACGATAGCGATCTGCAATACACAATGCAGAATTAAAAAGATTAGCCCTGTCAGAGGGTGTTGGGAGAAACAGTTTGCTATAAAGACAAATCACTGAAAACAAAAGTCTAACTTGCTTCTGTGAGAGCACCTTCTTAGGAAAAAATTAGAAAAGCAGATGATGCCACTAAATAACACTCTGCTTGTGTAATTAGGTTAATTAAGCACTTCATAATTCACATATAAGGAAATATAGGGGCTACTTTAAACATTAAACTTAGTAATCAAAGTGAGAATCCAGTGGAAGACTCCTGGTCATTACAATATATTTTTAAAGCATGCATGGCAAACTAATACCATATGGCAGCCTAAGGTAATACTAAAAGAGAACATGTGATTTAGAGCTGGCAATCTCACAATGAAAACTAAAATATATCACAGAACAATAAACTAAACTGTTTCTGCTTTACCGCTTTTGTCCTAGTATCCACATATAATGCATAACAGGCAAAGCTTCTACAACACTGCAGTGTTTGGTAGGTAACATGAGTCAGAGTTAAGCATGGTGGAAGTGTTTGGAGAAGAGTTGGTACATTATATACTTGACTGGATGGTTTGATTAAAGGATCACTTCTCATCACAATAGGATTTTAGCCATTTGTAACAATGATCATCTTTTTCTTGAACCTTAACAGCAAAATGTGCTACAATAAGCATCTATGCTACAGCACTAATAAGGATCTTGCAGCTGCTAGTTCAGGAAGCTAGGTGGTTTATATGTGTTTATTTTAAAAGCCGAGACAGATTCTCTTATAAACAGGAGACTCTGTCTGGCGTCTCAGGGTAATTCAGCTGTCTGCATTTGTAAAAGTTCTAGTGTCCTCTATTATCTTTACATAAAGCAGCAAAATCCAGGTATAAAAAAATATAAAAAAAAAAACATGCAATACAGATATACATTAGTATTCCTCCCCATCCCTGTTGGGTGCTGTCCATCAACTGGATGAAACATCATCTTGTTGATGGAAAGCATCCCTCAGAGAATGATGCTGAAACCACCATGTGCATGGATGATGATGGTCTGTTAGTCCTCTGCCTCACATGGCATTTTGGTACGTAGGCCAAAAACCGCAACTTTGAGCAGAGCACCTTCTTGAACATGTTTGCCGTGTTCTTGACGTTGGTCATGGCAAACTTTAAACGCCACTTTTTATGGTTTTCTATCAAACGTGGCGTCACTCTTTTCCACTCTTCCCTCTTTTGAAGTGCTCGACTAACCGGTTGGTTTCTAGGCAACAGTCTGGAGACTAAATTTTCATACTGTTACGTCCCTTTTATGTAATATGAGTGAATTTGACTTAGGTGTTTTATTGCTTGCATTTTAAATGCATTTTTCTTTTACTAAGGAAAAGGGGTTTGGAACTGAACGTGTGTCATTCATGTTCTTAATGTGATACAGTTAAGTAATAGTATGTTGGCAAAATTATACAATATTAGATTTATTTTTGCCTAAAGTCTTTGGTAAGGTTTTTCTTTAACAGCTATGTTTTTAAAAGAGGACATTGTAATAAAATTTCTATATGATTTTTCTTTTATATAAATGCCCAACCCCAATTTAGAGATTAAAGGGTAACTCATCCCCAACTCACCAAATAATTTTTTTTGCCAATAAACTGTTAACATGGTTGTCTTATAGTACTCTCTTCATATCATTGGTCATTATTTTTGAAAAATTAGTCTATATTTGTTGAAATCCCGCTTTTGTGTCTAAAATCGTCAGTGCGGATCCCTCTTAGGGTTAAACGGTGGTCTTGAATTTCGAATTAACATTGTTTTCGGGTGATGTGACGTAATTCTGTTCTAGTGACGTTAGTAGCTCTTCCGCTGTGGGGTATAAAAAAAAAACACAACTCCCTCCATCTTGTGCCTCCATAGCGATCACTGTTCCACTTTTCAAACCCTCTAGGGACTTTTTTTTTTTATTAAAAAAGCGACTAGGAACAAATCTACCAAATTTTTATGTGTTATTGGCAAATTTATGAGAAAGCAACCAATTGTTCTGCCGTTAGTGTCTTGAGGCAGCTGGGAAGGGGCTGCTGTGAGACCGCGGTGAAGTTAGTATTAGGTTGGATATTGGATATCCGCGCTCCGTGGCTGCAACAGCCAGCCAGGAGACAGAGAGCAGCAGCCCCAGATCAGTGTCCCTGTAGCGGCTCGAACAGGAGGCACAAACAAATGAATGATTTACAAATGATTCCATGATTCAATATGAAAAATCAAGCTAACGGTTGCATCGTTAACACAGCCCCCTCTCCTCCCGTTCCCGCGTGTCCCCGCCCACTCTGAGTTTTTCAAATTTGTTTGGGGGCGGAAATATGCTTTTACATGAGGTTGAGTTACGCTTTAAATAACATATAATTAGATTGTAATGACCAGGAGTCTTCCACTAGATTTTATTTAAGAGTTTCAGAGTTAAGGGTTATTAATGCCAATGCATGCCGCACTTTTCAGAATTTTCCCCTCAGTTTAATTCATTATTTTTGAAGGCTGGAGCCTTCAGTTTATATTCTAAATATAAAGCAAAACCAAAGGCGGCGACATGAGGCAGAAAGCCCCCCCTACACCCAATATGGCTCCTCGCAAAGACAGCAAAAACGCAGCACAAATGTGCTATTTGCTGAACTTTCCTTCTACGGCCTAAATGCACACATACACAGACACTCAGCACCTGCACTGAGGTAAAATCCTGTGCCAGCTTCTGCCTGAAATATCCAGAGTTTGCACCCCAGAGTAAATCTTTTGTTCAACCCCAGAATAGAGCGCTGTTTACATGGCATCAATGTAAACTTTGCCCACTACAATTTTGCCATGTAATAAGAGGCATTGCAAAGTTCTGAAAAACATCAGCGCATTCATGCACAAAGCTGTCCTTTTTCTTTCATTTGAGGATGCTAGATTGCTTTGATTAATTGTATAGAGATCACACATTTAAATGTGTGGTTGTAGCAAAATCTGAAAAGGTCCAAGGTGTATGAATCACTGAGCTATATAATACACTGGAGTGCTGATTTTGCCGAAAAACTGAAGTCACTGACCGGCATCTTGCTCCTCCCTACTCTCACAGAATCCCATAGGATTTGGTTTCAACAACAAGCAGTTTTCTGGCTGTGTGAAAACGTTTCACAGGTAATTTTACAGTCAGTGGATGTACTAAAACTATCAACTACTGGGAAATTAGGTGCTGAAATATTTTACATGTTATTCATATTAAATATATATATGTATATATAAGTATGTGTATAGGTATATATGTATATATATGTATACATATATGTAAATATATGTTTTTGTATATTGTTATTTATATATTTATAAATGTTATATATATATATATATATATATATATATATATATATATATATATATATATATATATATATATATATAAATAAATAAATAAAATGCAAAATACTTCAGCACATTCCTTTCTCAGTACTTGATAGTTTTAGAACATAACATAAAAGTATATGGCATTTGACATTTTAAAAGTTTTAAGCCCCCCCTGAACGTGACAAAATCCTCGTTATTCGATGTTGTAGCGCACATATTCCCTAGTTACTGGGGGAAAATAGGGAGTACCAATATGGCGTCTGGTGGCTTCAAAGCGACTCGTTCTAACAGCGGGCGATTAGCACTCCAGTGTATAATATAGCTCAGTGGTATGAATACTAGTGCAAGGCACTGTAATGAACCATAAGACACTTACGGTAAATTCTCCGGTGACGGAATCAAAACCAACATGGATGGTGTGTTCAAAGTCTGATGGGGAGGAAATTTCAGGCCTGTCCTTGTCCCGATCCTTCTTTTTAGATCCTGCAGGGATAAGGTCAAAGGTCATTGTTTATATCCTCTACCACCGTTTAACAAAAATGTTACCGCGTTTGTTATGTGTGGAGTCATGCTTCGTGTGTGTGTGCGTTCTCCAACTCTGTCACCTTTCTCAGAGACAAATATGGAGATGATCTTGTTCCTGGGCTTCTTCTCCTCCGGGGCAGACGGCAGTGGCCGAGAGCTGTGATTGGCCGACTGGGTATCCTTGGCTCCTCCTCCTTGGCTGCTCATCCTGACAGGGGGGGCGGGGGGCTTGTCCTCACACACTCCACTGTCACACATCTACACCTACGTTCAACCTGCAGAGTCAGAACGAGAAGCAACAAAATGTAGGATACAAAATGCAAGCTTACTGAACATAAAAAAAAAACTGAGCTCACAGCTTCCTGTTTTTTTTTTTTTGGTCATGTTTCACAATGCTAAACCAACTGTTTCACACAAGGCCACACTGCTACAGAAAAACAGCTGCGAGTCAGTTAAAACAGATAGTAAGCAAAGGGAAGAACTTACAGAGATTTAAACAATCCAGCCATGGTACAGCAGGAGGTAAAAGCCGGAATGAAGGGAGAAGAGTTTGTGCAGGAAGCGATGTTGAATGGACAAAGTAGCGTGCCGAGTCTCGTTCGAAGTTACAAATGAATGAGGAAGGAAAGAAGGCAACGAGACAGAGAGAGAAAGAGAGAGAGAGAAAGAGAGCAAGAGAGCGAGAAGTGTGTGCAGATGAGTGGCAGACAGAAAAGTGGTGCGACATCGATGCAAAATAAGAGAAGTTTACCTCTGAACTATCGAGTCCAGTATGAGATTCTTCCAGTGTGATAAATTTGACTAAAAAGACCGCGGGTTTGCACAATTTACACTAGGATTTTAAGCTAAAGCTGACAGCATAATCTGATAACTTACATTTAAAAACAGAAAACTAATAATCATTCCAACAACTGCTAAAATATCATGGCAGAGTTAATACAGTTTGGATAACAAATCTATAGCATGCCTTTTTTTTATATTGATCCATAGACTAACTAAATCATATAAAATGAACACCAGCTAAAGTCGGTAGTTTTTAAGTGCAATCAGACAGCATTGCCTTAAAGGTACAGTGGACAATTTTTCCAGAAATCTAGGTATGAAACGCTTAAGTCACCTTTTGAATAACTGCGCATGCGCAAGACCATCCTACCTGCTCTTCCACTCTTCAGGGGAGGGCTCGCCTATCAAATGTGCGAGCCCCTTTGACCTCGTGCACAGCTCTGTTTACAGGCTGTCCGCATCGCTCGAAGACACTAATTTAGCTTCTTGCAACTGTCAGCCATTTTCAAAGTCTACAGTGAGAGCAGTGGAGCTACAATGAACGACTGAAACCGCAGCTAACTGGATACATAAACACTAGAAGTGCACATGCGCAGCAAGAGGGAACCAGCGAGGAACAAACACGCACATTGGCGTTAAGGGAGCACTTCAAAAAAATTGGAGCGTGGGACAGTCGATAGATAAGATGATGCCCCCCGGAACTCGAAGCCGAAATAAGATGGTCCACTGTACCTATCATTGACGAGAGGCGTTCTTTTAGCTGTCTCCCCACGACTAACTATTAAAAATATTTCCACAAAAGGTGAATTTTTGTCCTCCTTCTACCCAGGGGAAAAGGGGAGGAGCCTTCTTTCAGCTAGCTGACAGACAGTGTGCAGAAACACGTGTGGGAAGGTGAGTCTGACACAACTACAGTTTCAAAAGTAAAAAAATATTTACAGTTAAAAATGTCCCATAAAAATCTTCAATTTTCTATTTATCAAGTGTTGGAAGTTTTTTTTTTTTATCTGGTCTTTCACAGCTCTCACTTAAAAACAGCAACCACAACCACGCAGCTGCTGGCAGAAGGGCTGCACTGTCACCTTCTTTCTCAGCCTCACGTTGAACAGAAACCCACAAGCTATCAGCATGACTTAAGTCAGGTGAGAAAGGGGGTTGGGGCATTGTTCATTCATTTTTAAGGACTTTCCTGAACTGGTGTCAGGACTGTTGACTTGCTTCTCAAGAAGTTTTCTGTGAGGTTGCATGTTCTCACTGTGGCTGAATAGGTTATCTCCAGGTATTCTGGCTACCTACTAAAAAAGTACATGCTAGGTCAACTCATCAATCGTAACTGCACTTAGGCGTGAGTGTGTTCGAGGAACATGGCTGTGTGTCGCTGTGTTTCTAGGGCCCTGATGAGGCAACCTGACTTTACTGCAGAACAGGCAGCCTCTACTAGGCATGGGCGAGAAGAGAAAATGGGTGAATGGGTATTGGGGAACAGTCTTGCAAAAATGTTGAAGCTTGCGCAGTGCAAGCTTTAACAAAGTATCTTTAGCAAAAACTAGAAGGCAAATTGGAGCAGATTCTTTTTTTTTTTTATCCCATCTTCAGACTGAAAAGTTCTTTCATCCTGAGCATAAGTTGTGCTTTGCGACTATTAGTGATCATTCCATCCATGCGAGTATCCTTTGAAAAGCATTTATGTTTAGATGTTTCTTGGTTTTGTTCACATGCTTGAGTGGTAATTCAGCAAAACAACATAAGGCACTTTAGCTAATGGTGTTAAATCCAATAAATATTTAAGTGATGATTTCCCAAGCACTTGAAGATCCGTCTATGCTGATAAACGAATGCACACATTAACAGTGTGTGAGTGAAACTCCTTTGGGAGGCATTGCTGACTTCCATTCGCTACCCTAATATGGTAAAAAACTGAGATTGCAGACAGTCTCCCACACCTGTACAAATGCACACACTCACAAAGAAACCATCAACCTCAAAAGCACCCCATCCAGTCTTGCAGAGCAAGCAATTCGATCAAGCCCGAGCTACAGGCTGCCTTCCGTGTGACATCACAGACAGGAAACAGGAAGCAAACAAAGGTTTCCTCACTTCCTGCGTCTGACCGCCAATGACAGAGCTTGCAGACGAACAAAAGCGAGAAACGTGGCTCGGGTGGGTATGACCTCTTCTTTACACACAAACCCTACTCAAGCGAGTTCTGTAGCACAGCTGACCCACTTCAGATGCTACATCCAAAACCAAACTTCAGAACTCTTCCTGTCAGAATATAGACTTAATATAGACTCTTTAAGACAATGAGCCACAGCAGGAGGGTTTTGATGATGCTGAACAATCAATCAGTGACACAGGGAACAGCTTTCAGCCAATAGTTCTCAAACGGCAGAAAAAACTTTGGAAGTAACATATGTCAAGCAACACATTGTTTTCTTCTTTGAGAAACTTCAGAACCAGTTGGCTGAACTTATGTCGAAAGTCTTTGCAGCGAGTCTCAATCAACTTTATGTAATGTTTGTTTTCCTTCTGTGTATCATCTAAACCAGGGATCTTCAATTCCAGTCCTTGAGGTCGGGAGTCCTGCAACTTTTATATGTGTCCCTGGTCCAACACACCTGAGTCAAATAATCTGGTCCATTGGCAGGACTCTGGAGAACTTGACTGCATGCTGAGGATATAATTCAGCCGTTTGAGTCAGATGCGTTGAACTAGGGACACCGAAAAGTTGCAGGGCACCAAACCTTGAGGATCGGAATCGAAGATCCCCGGTCTGAACTCACCACAGAATTAAAACTCTGGCAGAAAATCACTCACACGCTTTGGCCCCGTTGAAACATCATGGTTTAAGCCGTCATGCACTCACCTGACGCCAGCCTCTTCTGCATCCAACAGAAGAGCTGGTAAATCACGAAGGAAGCGTTCTATCCCAACTCCGTCTCTGCACTTCTCTCTGTAGCACTCGCTTACCTAGTTTAATCTCTCTGTTCCACTCCTCCTCTCTTTTTCGCCCTAATCAGGGCAGGTCTTTGCAGGCTGCCTCATTCCTCAGCTTACTTAGATGGGTTCAAACACAGTCTTGCCCAGACAAGATAAGATCGTACCCAGTGTAGAGACCTAACGCGTGTTTTCAGAAGCCATGTGTGTGCACGCTGAGCTGATCGTTGGGTGCAGGCGGCCAGGTTGGGACAGGTTCCTTCACAGTAGGAATTCCATAGCTGCAGGACGTTTTGGGCCAGGGTGTGTTCGCTGTCCAATACACACATGTGCATCCTTGTTTAAAACACAATGTGAGGACCGTGCCTTGACTTCCATTCATTTTCAAGCCTTCCTATGCCTTAACCCTGACCTTAACCCTTACCGGTTTATACCTAACCCTAGCCTAAACTCACCCTAACCCCTAGCCCAGAAAAAAGCAAGGACCAAAAATGGTCCTCGCTTTATATCAAAGTCCTCACTTTACTAGTAAAATTGGCAAAAAATGTTCTCTCTCTGCTGCAAGTACAAGAACACGCAGACAGAAACACACTGGCCTCATGCATGTCTGTTCCTTAACAGTGACAACCCGACCCACACATTTCTCGAGCCAAGAGAGGCTCTAATAATGAGATTTTTATGTAGCTTCCAGGCAGGCTCAGTGAGTTAAGCAGTAAGATCTTTATTAGGACGGACGCATGCAGACATAAGCAGAGCGTGGTTTAACACTGCAGCTTTAACACTACTTTGTCATGTCAGCAGTAGTTCTCTGCATGCTTACTGAAAACTCAACTATGTGTATATCAGACACATTTCTTACAACCAGTAAACAGTCGGGCACATAGTTTCACCGGGCCAGTGCTTTCCTCAGAATTTACATGATCTCTGGACACCCAAAATAGATTAACCACACCAACTTTGGCATAATTATGCATTTTTATGTTGAAGGTTCTATATCATGCTTTTAAAGCCTTCTAAAGTCAATTATAGGCACATATATATATATATGATGACATATTGCCTTTGGCACTACAGCATATTCATTTGTTATGAAATATTAGTTATTCTCTAGTGCTATCTCTGCAAACCGGAAGACAGACACTTGTCTTCACTGCGACACTGCCTCTCCCCTATCAAAAAAGAGAAGGTGCTGTCGCTGTGCAGATTAGGTGCTAAAAGAGCCACTTTATCTGAAATCCAAACAGAAATGATCGCGATCTGCCTCACATAACCGCTTGTTGGGCGTGTTGTTTACTGGGCAGGGGCGGTCAAGCTAGGTATATTCTGGAGGGGTCCTGTAATGGACCTGGTCATAGCCACTAATTTTCCAGGACAAGGAGGGGCTTGTGCTCAGAGAGTAGAATTCTCAAGAATTATTCAAACATGTAAAAAGCAAGCAAAATACCACTTTGGGCATGATTTTGATGAAGGAATAGCATCCTAAAATAGTTAAAAGCTCAAACAAATGTATTTTGCATGATATAGGCCTTTTAAAGTTACAGTGTTTCAAAAAGAAGGAAAGGTTTGAGGCCTGGCCCCACCCTCTAAAACTCAAAATCTCAGAGTTTCACTTCAAAAAGGGGACATATGCAAAATCCACTTTTCAGCCCTTAAATACATTTTGCTGTGGACTTGGGAGTCTCTTGGAGTACAGAAAATGGTAATGTAGTCTGTCCAGGTGCTACATCAATATTTTTATATCATTTTTGGGTCATATTTATCAAGCCCTTCACTTTTCTCTGTTTCTATTATGTTTTTTTTTATAATTACGTCACAGCATTTGCTGTGAAACTGCTAATCAAGATCATGACTTCCGGCTTACCAATTTCACGGATCTGCCATTTTTATTTCATAGACAAACAACTGAAGGATTTCAATGTGAAAAAAAGCCATCAAAAACATGACTCCTTTAACGTTACAGCATTTCAAACCTTTAGGCAAGAAGGCAAAGTTTGAGGCCTGGCCACGCTTTCTAGACACGTTTAAAAACTCATTGTTTTTGATCACCTTTAATGCTCTATACCTTAAGGGGAAACTGACCAAATTTGAAGCTGATACCTTCGAATCCCTGGCAGGAGTTTGTCAAAGTTCGACAAGAGTAAAATGTCAAAAATACTCAACAACGACCCTTTTACCCAAAATGGCATGATTCCTATTGGTTTTAGGGCATACGTCTGAGAAACTTTTTTCTTGTGTATAAGGGTTCTATTTCTTTACCAAATTTTAAATGTCTACGTCATACCGGCTGAGTTTAGGGGGCACAGTTGGTTTGACTTTAACGGACTAAAATTCCACTGGGTCTGAATTTTGTGCAAGGTTTGGTTACTTTTTGATAATGTTTATATAAAATAATTTTTATTTATTTATTATCCTACAATAGGCCTTTGCAGCATCTTTTTTGCTTGGGTCTTCCAAGGCACAAGTGAGATCCAAATGGTTAGAAGTTCTGGTTAGGGATGCACTAACCAGTAGCTGTTTGAGTAAGGCTGCCCAGTGTTTAATCCAATAGGTAAATAGAAAATATTTCAAATCTTTGACTCTTATTATGAACAAATAAATTAAAATAAACTTTAGAAAAGGGTCACACATGGCAGTATCATGTCATGACCCAGTATCATGACTGTGTCAGACTTGAACCAAACAAACAAAAATTTATACTGTTTATATTTTTACATTTTTTAAAGAATTATTAGAGATTAGGAAAACTTATTTTTTGCATGCATGAAAAAAATTATCTCAATAATAACGAACCCCAGTGACAGAATCAACTTACTGTTCAAAATTCAAGCGGATAAGAGTACATTTATCTGCTAGATGATACTAAATATAAAACAATACACTAACATGTTTGGTTGGAGTTTTGTTGATTGGAGTGTAAAAAAAAAAGAAGTCAGTTCCATACATGTGTAACATTTTTTAAAACAGGCATTTTTACATCCTAGGCTTTTAATAGTTTCATTTATTTTTCTCAGTTCTTGGTTGGCAGCCAACTTTTGCCTCTATTCCCCATCTGTTCTTATTTTACAGAAGCTCTTTTCATAAATGTGCCTCAGAGGCCGTTACGTCCCTCTGCCCTTTCATAATTTTTGTTCCCCATTTTCCACCCCCTCTGTGCACTAGGAGTACTTTCTATTCCCCGTGGCTGGCAGCCGTCAAGGGAAGCCCACTTCCTCATCCTGGAACTCCCCACGAGGCCCAGAGAGTCACAGGATCCAGCCCGACCAACCAGAGTGCAGCAAACACAGCCGCCAAGCTGTTTACAGGAAGTGGACAACAAACCTTTTGTGTTCCACTTCTATAAAAGGATATTCAGAGGACAGCTTCCTGGAAAGAGTCATGGAGCTGACACACTATCCACTTGCACCCTTTTCCAATCAACCAGCACGGAAACAAGCTCATCCAGTCAATGCATTAAAAAGTATACTGCGCATGGCACATGTGAACTTTGTCGAGGCTTATCGCCGCAGTGATCTGGAGAAAACCGAAGCGTAAACTCAGATTGCAGCTGCACATACCTTATCCTGTTATTCAGACGGCTGCCTCCCCCTTCTGTCGACCTTATGACAGATCAAAACTCATTAATCTGGCAACCTGGGAACAGAAACCAGGTAGCAATGTAAGGACACGCCAGTCAGGGTGGCCTGCAGCGTAAATGACTGGTTGGGGCTAAAAGACAGGCAGGAAAATAAATCACAGGTACAGATTTTAGGCACGACGCGTGGCTCTGTAGGAAGGCAGGCAGCTCACACCTAAAATGTTCCAGTTTGTTTTAGTTTTTGTTAAAGAGGAGAGGTATCTCATGACTGGAATGAAACCATAGACAAACACATCTTTATTTTTATTTTTATTTTTTTGCCATTATCTTAATCGTGACATCGACAGCTTCAATCCCTTGGTTTTAAAACAAACCAGACCCGGATTCTGAGTGATGCTGCCACTGTTACGCTTATTACATTGTAACAGACTGGCGTTGTTACAAACGTTGCATTATCCAGCTACTGTCTATTACATTGTCCAAGTGTACCATTGTTACGCTTGTAACACTTCCTGCAGCAAAACCAACACTGTCCCTGTTACAATCTCCATGCGTAACGTGGTTCACACTTTCTCCCTTCCCCAAATGGTAACACTGTCGCTGTTACAAACTGTTCAATTGTTAGCTACATTGTAAAAGCGTAACGTTATACCATATACACTACAATCTGTTACACTTGGACGAGTCTCGGTTAGATTCAACTATATATTGTTCAGAAACTTAGACGCATAACACGACTTGACTCGAGATCGTCTGTTTAACGTGACCTTTTGTGTTTATAAGATACCTTTTACGCATTTTATATTGGGTTTTAATTCAAACGAGGCTGATCTGTCAACACGTAAAGTTAGTGATGTCACGCTCGCATTTCACACACACTTCCGGATGCTGCGCTATATGTCTTGTTTTTGTTTGATATCTTCCGAAAAGTCAGGAAAAAGGGGGGGCCCTATCACGGAGCAGGACCGTTTCGTGGGACGGAACAAAAAAAAAAACACGGTGTCTGCAAGTGTGGCAGAAAAAAGCAAAGTGCAAGCGGGCGATAGTCAAATGAATGCGAAATTACCTGTACCGGTCGGCCGGCAAAGTATGCATTAACTTCGATAAAGGCTGAACATGCGAGTCGAATCTCCGTCCGGTCCCGCCCTGGTTTTACTTCCAGTAAAGCTCGGCGCTGGAGCCGAGATTGTGTCCGACAAGATCCAAACAAAAGCCAAATAAACAATGTCGTCTTCCGACACACCGCACATTTGCGTCTGTCTCGCCGGGTTTTCCCAGCTGAGTTTTTTTCTTTTTCTTTTTTTTTTTTTCCTCTCAGTCCGTGAAGGAGGAGTAGGAGGGACCTGGTTAAGAGGAAGCGGAACCGCGCAAACGCAAACTGAGGACTCCCCGTCCTCGCGGCTTCCGTAGCAATCACCAACTTTTGGTGATTGCCCCTTTCTCGCTTGCAGGAGAAAGGGGCGCTTGATTTTCAAAAGAGTACTAGTTTTAATGCAGATTCTGACAAGGGTCAAAGCCAGGGTTTGGCTATACATTACATTATCAGGACGTAAATGCATACTTTAAATGTTTGGTTTCAATTTAAAAGCAGCAAAGTGCCTTATGCATAAAGTGTAATTTATATATTTTTTTCTGAAATCAAATATCTGTCGTTTTTGTGTAAGTCAACTGGTTTGTTAATTATAGAAAAACATTCCATGTCATTTTTACTCAAGCATGTTTGTCTGTGTTGAACAAGGACCCTGTGTTCTATGTACCATTAAGACACTGATCACTTACAAAAACGTAGACATGTGGCAGTTCTTGTGTAAAAGCAATAACATGTCCTTATTTTATATTGACGCAAAATCCAAGGAGATAACAGTTGGATTGTAAAACATATTGGACACAACACCAGATCTATACCATCAAAGGACTACGTTAGAGGGGACCAACAATTTTAGAAAGTGTGGGAGGAATTTTTTCCTGAATAAAATTACCCAACCCAAATTCTACTACTGCACCGCAAAAACCTGCAGGTATCTGCAAACTGCTCAGGACGTTAAAGTACCACTGAGTTCATACAATCACAGACAGCAGCGTGGTAAAAAAAAGTATTGTTTTTAAGCACGGACACGTTTTCTATTCAGAGATTATGTCCAAACACAACGACAGACCGACAAATGGAGGATACGCACAAGCCCTACTTTCACACTACACAGAATTTACTGCAGGCATGAGTGTATCATTAAAGGAACATTGAGAGATTCATTCAAGCAACAACACAGTGATTCATATTGTTCATATTTTTAAAAAAAATGGGCTGATACTGGACTTTTGGTATACGATACGAGTCTAGCAGACCCTAAATAAACATGATACAGGAGGATGTGAACATTGTGCAGAAAAAGAAACAATAGAACATGTTTTATACATGTATATAGAAGATTTAGAAAAGATTCAAGAAAAATGAAATGTAATGAACATGTTGCAGAATGATTATAAGTTTGATTAAGTTGTTTAAAGTAACAAACTCGATTAATAGAATTTAAGGATAACAAGAAATTAAATGGGATCAAATGACAATCGTGCTGTACTACACACTCCATACCGGTAGGTGGGGGTAATGCGCATCTTTTGTCTTTTGCCAACCGCCAAATAAACTCCACAAAGAGCAAGAATAAGAAGACGAAGAAGAAGCGGCTCGACCTGAGAGTAAACAGAAAAGCTCAAACATCAACACTTGGGACTATCTTCCAGAGGACACTATTACAGTATGAGTGAAACACACAAACATGGCCGCTATTCACGCCGCGTCATTCACCATTTCCTCGCTAATGTCATGCAGCGTCGAGGCTAACTGAGATGTGTGGAAGTTAAAGCTTTCTCTACTCCTCCGTCCTCCTTCAGATACCTTTTCTGTGTGCAGGCATGTTTCCCCGCCCCTGGAGGTTCGGTGGGGACAGGTTGACCGATGTGGACCTCTTCGCCGACGGCTCCGAGTCCGCTGCAGAGTCCCTGTCCCAGGCCATCAGAGCCGCTGCCTCCGCGGAGCCGGACGCCGACGGCAGCGTGTCGTTCGGCCAGCTGCGAGGCACCGTGGTCGGGCTCCGATACTACAGTGGTGTGGTGAGGACCGGTTATAGGATGAATGTTGCTGCCCTACTCTGTCTGGCTTCCTTATTTACAACCTGACTGTTTTTTTTATTTTCATTTTTATTTTTTATTGCGAGTACAGCCTTTAAAAAAAGGAAGATCCTTTAATATTATCTCTCTTAAATATTTTATTTCCAGTAAAATATTCAGCTAAGCACCTGGACTGATGTGTGTTCCCCCCACTCCCCCTAGGCATTTTTCATGCTGTGTTGCATCACAGCAGAACATGACAGTTTGCACCTTTCCGCTTATAGAACACGCCTACAGCTATGAAGATGTTATTTTTAAGTTACCGTGAAGCAAACACTAAATCGGACAATATAAAACATAAGCGTGTATACCTGTTGACCCATCCCTGAGGTCGGTGCTTTGTTAGAGCCACCTTTTGAAGCGCTGATGGCTGCAAGTGGTTTTGGATTAGTCTCTATGAGCTTGCTACAGATGCCCTTTTTTTTTTTTTTTTTTTTTGCCCATTCCTCAGTGCAAAACTGCTCCAGGTCCTCCATGTTGGGTGGTTTTCAACTGAATTGAGGTCTGGACTTTGACTAGGCCATTCCAACACATTTAACTGTTTCCCCTTTAATCACTTGAGCGTTGCTTTAGCCGTGCGACCAGCTTTAGCCGTCCCAGGCTCAGATCACAGGCAGACTGACACAGGTTTTGCTCAGGAAGTACTGCCATCCATCTTTCCCTTGACTTAGAGTGCTGAAAACCATCCCCACACCATGACGCTGCCACCACCATGTCTCACTGTAGGGAGGGTGTTCTTGGTGTGATGGGTTGTGTCACATTGTGCTGTCCTTGGTTGCCATAAAGTTTCAGTTTAGGCCCGGTCCACACGTAGCAGGGTATCTGGGAGAAGCAAGACGTTTGTATGCGGTTATGCCTTTCAGCCACACATAAGCGCCGTTATACATCCCTTAAAAAACGAATGATCCTAAAAAATCTCGGCCAAAGTGGAGATTTGTAAACGTGTTTAAAAGAAACTCAACTTCTTTATCTGTCTACAAACTCGAACCTCCTGCCACCATGATTCGTAGCCTATTGGGTTCCCATGAAAAGATCCTCTAGTTTCTGGTGTGGAGGTCTGCAGCTCCTTCAGGGTTACCTCTGGTCTCTCTCCTGCCTCTCTGATTTATGCCCTCCTTACCCGGTCTGAAAGTTTTAGTGGGCGGCCCTCTCTCAGCAGGTTTTGTGGTACTGTGTGCTTTCCATTTGAAGATGATTGATTTGATGGTGCTCTGGGTGAATTTTCTTCTTATTTTCCCCTCTAGTTAAACTTAATGTCACTACATTGATCTGTAATACTCTAAAAGGTCATAAACCTTTAAGATTTAGTCTTCAAGCTCTCCACTGTGGCCTGTGCAGACAGACAGGAAAGCTGCGGCAGTCTGCCGTCTTTTTTCATCACTGTTAATTCGGCTTAAACCGATTTCAGTTGTTTAGGTGAAAAACTTTTGTTCTGTAAGAGAAAACTCAAATTTGTTCAGTCAAAATCCACACATTAATCAATTTCATGTTACCCGTTTTAAAGGGGAGTCCTTTCGCTCATATTCTCTGCATTGCATAAAACACAGGGGAAATACGATGCGGCAGATTTATATTTATGTTTCCCTCGTGAAATCACAAATAAACCCTTTGTTTGTGTTGCAAAATCTGATTAAAAGCAACTGTCGTGTATTTTTTTTAGCACTGCAGTCAGTTACGCTTTTTTTTTTTTTTTTGCACTTGTCTGTCTGCAGTGATGTCTTTATAACCAAAAACAGATTCTGATTAATATTTAAATGCTTTTTTAACATGCAATAAAAACAAATATCACAAAATATTGAAATAAAACACCATAACGCCCCTCCCTAACTTGTTTTCATTAAAAACTTTAAAGCCTCCGTCATCTAACATGGAAGCAGCTGATGCTCAACAACTTTTTCCAACCTTCATCGTTTTGCCCCGCCATACAGAAAATAGGAAAAGACAAAGTCTCTTTTAGTTGGCGTAAAAATATAATTAATCATTGTGTGTGTGGGGGGAAAAAAACAAAATTAAAATCTAGAACAGATCTCTGTAGGCAGTGCCCTCTTTCCACGCTACTGGATCCTTTTACGTCGACTTATCTGCCTTCTTCAGTAAACAACTACGCGCATGATCGTCTTGAAGCAAAGTTAACGACGCTCTGCTCTCTGCACAGGTAAACCGGGGGGAGATGGTGGGCTTGGTACGGGAGCCCCAGAATCCGTACGACCGGAACGCGGTGATGGTCACCAACGTTTTGGGCCGACAGGTGGGACACATCAGGAAGGAGCTGGCAGCGGCCATGGCCTACGTCATGGACAACAGCTTGGCCAAAGTAGAGGGGTGAGTTGTGATCGGCGGATCAAAAGAGCCCGCCTTCAGACTCTCTCCAAGGTGCTCAGTGATTAGAAGCCGGGTGTCGTTGCTAGGGTGGTTTACTCGGGGACCAACAACACCTTCTCCATGCCGGTCACCCTGTCCTTCTGGGGCAGCGAGGAGAACAGGGACGCCGTGTTGAAGCACATGGCGAGCCGAGGGTTCAGGCTGGACTCGGACGGAGGCAGAACCGCAGGTACGCACGCGCCTCTCCTCCCGGATCGCGGCGTCTGCTCTCAGTCGTCGTCGTCGTTGACCGAACCGCTTTTTCCCCGTCCAGGTGCGAAGGGGACATCTGTTGGCAACTCTGTGTCCAGGTTCACCTTCAAGAAAGGCGTGACCGTCCCGCTGACTGCAGAGGAGGTGATGAAACTTAAGCTGGATTGACCAGATCAGGGTGGTCTGCCCTTAGTTCACGGTGTTTAAGAACATTCCTGCCATAATTATTTTCTTCACAATAAAGCTTGGTAAATGTGGCTTTTATCAGATATACAAATGGTAAATGTTTATCACAGACAAATGCTATTCAGTCGTCATGCAACGGTTATTTTTGTAGCCTCTCTGCAGATATATGAAACGTTTTGTGCTAGAGCTGCACAACACATCAAATGGACGTCTTAACAACACGTGCAGTGTCAGGAAGATTGCTTGAATGGAATATATGGCAGGGTATTAAGTTTTAGGTGCTGTGCGTGCAAATTCAGCCCGTTAATAATAAACTTGACTCGTTGGATGCGCTTTCAGTGTCAACACTGGTGTAAGTTCTCAGTTACAGAGAGGCGAACGCTATCTAGATCAGTGGGGGTGTGATGATGAAGGGAAAAGGGCCAAGAAAATCCCCATTCATCCTGATTGATTTTGCCCTTGCAACATTCAGCAGTAGTAGTGCGGCGTTCTTATTCTGCATTTGCTTTTGTCTTCCAGCTGAAGAACGCGTTTGACAACTTATTTGAGGGTTTGATGCAGAGCAAAGACGGGGAGAAAGAAGCAGCTGAGGTGAGTCGTGTTGCCGATTGCCTAAAATGTTTTTTTGTTATATTCAGCAAAATCTGTAGAACTATAGTTATCTATGTTTCTTATTATTGTTATTTAAATATGACTTTTTTTGTAATTTTTTTTCTCTCTAAAATGACACGCATTGCTTTAACACACCACCTTGCAAAAACATTTATATTCCTTAATCGTTTTGTTGCATTATATGATGTTACAGCTGCAGACTTAAATGTATCTAAGCGGGATTTAACGGGACATAGTCGCACAGAGTGGCGCGTAATTGTGAAACAGAGGGGAAAACCACACATGATCTTTCAGATTTCTTTCAATAAAAATCTGAAAAGTGCGGCATGTAAGATAACATGTAAGATAGACTTTATTGATCTCACAGTGGAGAAATTCTCATGTCACATCGGCTCAATAATCAAAAGAAGGCGAGGTATATACAGTGTGTCCACATATATATACAGTGGATTGAGAAAAAAAATAAAGCAGAGATTTAAGATGACTTATGTACATTTATGTGACTTATATACATATGGATTTGGCGTTGTGCATTAGAGTGGTACCAGGTAAAGAACAGTGAGGTTGCTGAACTCTCTTATTTAAGATGTGCATCTGAAGTCAGCACTTTGTAGAGTCGCCTTTCACTGGCCCCTCTGCTGCAGTATCAAGTAGGGCTGAACAATTAATCGCATTTTCAATATAATCGCGAAAAAAACGCAATTTCCAAATCGCAGAGTGTGCAATTTTTGGCTATGTAACAATTAGTGAATTAGACACGTCCATTAGGTGTTGGTAAAATGTTTAAAGTGGGTTTGCCTAAACATGGAAGGGAAGACAGTTGCAGCAGTGAGATAATCTAATTTTATTACTTGTTTTAGAGTTTATATAATCATACATAGCATTAAGTACAGGTCAATCAGTTTAATACATAGACTTGCTTGTTTGTTGCACTTTATGTTCAACAAGGATTGATGTCCAAATCAACTAAAAGCTGTTCACTTGAATAATATTCTGAATAATAGAAACATTAAAAGTTCTTGTTTTAAATAGTCCTCGTTTACAAACATCTTTATTTAGACGCCAATTTTGTTGCTTGTGGTTTACGCAGAGAAAAGTCAAAATTGCAATTTTGGTTGAAATACATTGTAGGCAGAACGCAATCATTTCTGCTCTGAGTTTAGATGCTGTGGGTCTTTTAGAAACTAATCTGCACATCGAAGAAAGAAATTGATTTGTTGTTTGTATATGTTTAAAAAGACATGATAAATTAAACTGGAAAAAAAATTGCATTTAATCGCAATATTAAGAAAAAAAATCGCAATTAGATTATTTTCCAAAATCGTTCAGCCCTAGTCTCAAGTCATTTTTAGCCTATTGACAGCAATTATTTTTTTTTACAGTATGTCCCTTTATTTAGCTCCAGATGCTCCAGAACCTACCACCATGTTTCACAGTGGGATGATGGGTTGTGTCTCCGTTAGTTCACTTTAAAGAGCAGATCTATTTATCCTATAACTAGATTACACACAAATGGACGTCATTTTCTAGTGAGGCTACTTCTGGAAACGTCTTCGAATTCTTGTACTTCTACTTCTGAAAAGGTTCATGTTTAAAAAAATAAAAATAAAATCCCAGTCCAACACATTGAAGGCCGATTGTGGAGAAGTTTAAGGGGTGCACATACTTTCACGAGGCCCTTTAGTGTTCATCCGTGAGCGTGCAACTGGCTGTATGTCTTGTGCAGGCCGTGGCCACGCCCCTGCTGCCCCACCAGAAGCAGGCGCTGTCCTGGATGTGCGCTCGAGAGAATAAAGACGCGCTGCCGCCCTTCTGGGAGAAGCGAGGCGAGCTGTACTACAACAGCCTCACCTGTTTCTCCGCCAAAGAAATACCAGAGAGGCTCCGGGGGGGAATACTGGCCGACGACATGGGTCTGGTGAGTGATGGGCCTTAATGCATATTCACAGGGAGTTGAGTTTACTCACCCTTACCCTTTATTGTTGGCTTTATTTATTTCTTTATTTTTCAGGGTAAAACTCTAACAACCATCGCACTGATCCTTACCAACTTCCACAAAGGAAAGCCCTTGCCTGTGGAGAAAAGTGTGAGCTGCCATGTTGAATTGCCAGCATATTTTATTCTTCAGGGCTGTTAATGTCAGCGGTTATAACAGGTTTGCCTCTATGTGTGCAGGCAGCGATATTTTCACCTACCAAGGCTAAAAGTAAACCACTGGAAGGTACTGTCATCGTTCAATCTCTTTACCACTACTGTGAAACACCCAATATGTGTAAAATGTTGAATATTTGAATTGTCGTTTTATTTATTTTAGAGAGCAGCAGTGGAGATAATGCGGCGGGAGGAAGTTCCCACTGCTCAGACATGTAAGCATGCTTTTGCATTTGTTTTGTCCATTTCTCCGTCGCTTGGTGGGTTCAGCTTGTTTGTTTAAACCCCACCAGTGTTCAATATTCCGGTTTCTACTAACTTAGACTGAATATTTTGACTGTGGTTCAGTCCAGATGAGGACGTCATCTGCGTCGGTGAAGCAGATGTGGTGCTGATAGAAGACGGACCACGGAAAAGTAAGAAGCGATTTAGGCTTTGGGAATCCTTCAAAGCTTTAAATCCAGCTATCAGGATACGCTTTATTTTATTTGCTGTGTCTTGATTGTGATTTTTGTTTTTTACTTGGAGGCACCAGCAAAGGGAAGCACAAACCCACTAAACGGAAACCCAGCAAAGGTGCGATTTTCCCCTTAACTTTGCTCTTTTGAACTGTACCAGATGAGGAAAGTAAACAGCGACAGGGGGTATGCGGCATTACCCCAGGAGGGATTTATTCCAACTTAAACATTTACTAAATGCCGTCTGCACAGAGGGACCAGTATTATTTGAAGATCTGGACTTCGCTGCGGCCCTGAGCGGCTCGACGTCGGATACGGGCCTGAAGAAGAAGAAAACAGCTGAGAAAAAACAGAGTGAGTTTAACCCACAAAGGGGTTTTTCTGTTTCACCTCAAGTCCTGTACTTGGATTCAGTCAAAAGAAAACTTCAGCTATGCTATTAACACCTGCCGTGCTTTTCTTTAATACGCAGGTGTGGAAGTGTCAATCAGTGAAAACACAGAGGATCTGTCAGCGAGGGCAACTCTCATCCTCTGTCCTCTCTCTGTGCTCAGCAACTGGCTGGTAAGAACGTCACAGAAAGCACCTACACTTATTGATGGTGAATTGGAAAAGTATTCCTGCAAACCTTTCACACCCCTCAGTGTATCTGAATGTGTTTTTTATGCAAGACTTGACACTGGGAGGTTCAGCATCCAGCTTGCATACAACTTTGACGTACAGCTGGAGCTACGATGGAGAGTTTAAGAGCTCATACTCGTGTGTAGGAATGGCTCAGTCAAAGTCCGGATCCCAAATTTTGTGGGGATTGTGTGGCAGGAGTTGAAAATTGATGTCCTCCATGCAGTCAAGCTGCACAGAGAGCATCAATTTCATTATCTAGACTTCCAAAGCTGGTAGAGGCAGATGTTAGTGGAGCGAAAGGTAGCTCTACAAAGTACAGACTTGTAAATTGCACGCCACACTTTTCAGATTTCCTATTTGTTTTGGCCATCCCTATAACATACATGGACATTCATGCTGCAACATCACATGATCTGAAGAGTGTTAATGGGTATGAACACCTATGCAGACCGCCGTGTCTCATTTGTTGCTAAAGAAAAAAAAAAAACTCATACTACTCAGCCACGCTGAGTAAATGGAAAACAAGTTTAATTCTGCCTTTTGTTCATTCAAATTGAAAGTTTGTACCATCTTTTAACTCCGTGTGCGCAGGACCAGTTCGAGCAGCACGTGCACGCCGACGTGAAGCTCAGGGTCTACCTGTACTACGGCCCGGAGCGCAACAGGAGCAAGACGTTTCTGTCCTCTCAGGACGTGGTGATCACCACCTACAACGTCCTCTCTGCTGACTTTGGGGTGGGTTGGGATGCGGGATGGGTTGTAAACCATATATTTTCACCTTACAAAACCAAAAGAACGGAGGAAAACTATTATTGGGACAGTTTAAATTGCAGAATTAGGGCTGAAGAATGTTTTTAGAAGGTGAAGTGTAGGTTTTACAGACCCTGGGGTTTTAAATGATCAGTGTATGTGATGCAGCGTTTTTTCTTTCAGAGTAAGAGTCCTTTACATGGGATCTGCTGGCTGCGGGTGGTTCTGGACGAAGGACACATGATCAGAAACCCGAACGCACAGATGAGCAAGGCCGTGCTTGAACTGAAAGCTCAGAGGCGATGGATTCTTTCAGGTGCCGTGCCGCTCTAACCCAGACAGATGAGACAGGAAAGCGCCGTCTCATAAATAGTCTCATGATTAGAGGGGTGGACTTTTGTAACAGAACATGCTTTCTCTGGACATATCAGGAAAACAGCAGCTAACACCTCTGCAGAGCACACATGTCCTGCACACAAAATCTTTTAAACACAATCCGATTCTGATTCCAGGGCTCTGGACTAAAGCTTTTATTTATTTCTGGTGGGATTTACACATGTCGGGTGATCACTGCTGCGCTTCTTCAGGCACGCCGATCCAGAACAGCGTGAAGGACCTGTGGATGCTGCTGGCCTTCCTCCGCCTGAAGCCCTTCGACGTGAGGGAGTGGTGGAACAGAGTGATCCAGAGACCGGTCACGCAAGGAGACAAGACCGGCCTGCAGTGAGAAGTTTACTGATGCACTTCTGCAGGAAATACTCTAGAGGGAGCAATTTGATGAGATATATATATATATATGTAAAGCCTGCATAATTATGTCTGATCTGCAACATTTTCTGGATTGTAGTGTAAGGGTTTACAGATTCTCATCGCCCGGAGTTCCTGCTGTTCTAAAATAACTACCAAGAGTATCAAATTTGGTTTAAGTATTTTCTAGGCCTGGATTAGTTTGTAAAAAGAAAACGCAGGATGGAAAACTATTTGTATTTGCAGACTGTGTTCCTCATTGTCTACATGATAAATACCGGGATTTTAAAAAGTCAGTTGCTCCAGCCAGGGTGGTTTTGCTGTCGGTTTTTAATTAAATTCAATAAAATCTTATTTATACAGTGCCAATTCATGAAACATGTCATCTCAAGGCACTTTACAAAGTCAAATCAATCATATTATACAGAGTGGTCAAAAAGTTCCTATATAGGGAACCAGTTGATTGCTTCAAAGTCCCGACAAGCAGCATTCACTCCTGGAGAAGCGTAGAGCCACAGGGAGAGTCGTCTGCATTGTCCATGGCTTTGCAGCAATCCCTCATACTGAGCAAGCATGAAGCGACAGTGGAAAGAAAAACTCCCCTTTAACGGGAAGGAAAAATCTCCAGCAGAACCGGGCAAACATGAAATTATAGGCATTATTTACATCCAATCATTGTTCAGTCTGTTCATCTGTTCCTCCATCCAGACGTCCGTCTTTACAGTCAGAGTATTTTGCAGGTTTTATATTTAAAGCCACTAATTGACTATTATCTGTAAAATTCAAGGCCCTTAGACTTGTAAAAGGTTTAGGAACCTCGCTTACCGTATATTTCTCCTAAAATGATCACCTGACCCCGAGTAACATCTTGCAGGACAAGGTATTGTGTTTTTGTAATCGTACCACCAGTACCTGGGGGATGTAAAGTCATCAGGGTTTGATTGCGTGTTACAGAAACCTCCAGAACCTGGTGAGGTGCATCACCCTGAGACGGACCAAGAGCAGCGAGGTGAACGGGCGCCGCCTGGTGTTGCTGCCCAAGAAGACGGTTTACGTGGAGCAGGTGGAGCTCAGCCAGCAGGAGAGGGAGGAGTATGAGCTGGCACGCAACGAGGGGAAACGCACCATCGGCCGGTAAAGAGTCGGACCTGGGACTGTCGGTCTAGGGTGACGAGTAGCTTAACGTGTGATATTAATGTGCAGTGCTCTGGTGTTAAGTGTCCTTATGAGCGTGTTTGCATTTTGGAGGTATGTAGCCGAAGGCTCTGTGTTGAGGAATTACGCCGACGTGCTCGCCATATTGATGAGGCTCAGACAGCACTGCTGCCACCCTGATCTGCTCGGCAAAATATCCTCAGATTTAGGTAAACGCTCTCGCTTGTGTTTGTGATCTCAGTGGTTTAAAGTTTCTGAAAACACGCAGATTTTTTTTGGGTCCACATGCAGCCGCTGCCGCCACGGACACTCCAGCAGATCTGCGGGAGCGACTGATAGAAAGACTGCGGCTGGTGTTGGCCAGCGGCTCGGACGAGGAGTGCTCCGTGTGTCTGGAGTCCCTCCGCCTGCCCGTCATCACTCACTGCGCCCACGTTTACTGCCGGCCCTGCATCGCCCAGGTCATCAGCAGCGAGCAGGTAAGTCGGTGGGATTTCTAATTTCTCCTGACGAAAATCAAGCTGCAGTTGACTCACATTTATTTCTTTTATCTTGCTCGTTGGGATTTAATAACAGCAGGCCCGATGTCCCCTCTGCCGAGGCGAGATCAAGGCCAGTGAGCTGGTGGAGTTTCCACCAGAGGAAGTGGAAGATGAGAAGAGCGTGAACTGTGGCAGGTGGAGAACTAGCTCGAAGGTACGTGCCGCGATACACCAGAGGCTGAAATGTCTGCTGGAGGAGAAAAATAGAGAAACTCCTCTTTGTTTGGGGGGGGGGGGCCTTGAAGACTTTAAAAAGTCTTAAATATGTCCAAATTTTTCCTGCTGGATCTTAAACTTAATTTCCTTACATCTCAAATCTTTAAAGCCTGATACAGTTAATTGTGAGGGAACGTCACATTTTAAAATAGAAAATCTTTTTTGGTTGCTTTAAAAAGTAAAACGTCAGGTTTTCTTTGTACTTCTTATGGTAACTTTTTTTACCATAATACGAGGTACTTCATTTACTTATTTACTCTTTTTTTTAACTTAGTTTGAAGTTCACAAGTGCAGTGAAGCCTGTTCTTAGCTCAATGTGTAATACCACTAGCAGCAAATGTTTTGTTATATTTTCATTGTTTATAATGGCACGGCTGCCATCTTGTTTTACAAGTATGTTTCACAGCTTGTTTTTAGTTGCACTTTGAATTCAGGTCAACTCTCTGACGAAATGCTTGACATAAAAAGCAAGGTTTCAAAATATTTTATTAATTTCTTTTTATGAAACAAAAAGGAGGGAAAAAAATCGATTAATCGGATTTGGTATGATAAAATCTGAGAGTTATTTTTTAATCCATATCGCCCAGCCCTATTTATAAGTCAATTTTTTTGCAATAAGCCCTATAATAATTTAAAGGCCTGTATTAATACATATTTTTTCTTATTATTGGCTGTAATTCTTACGTGCATTCAGTCTTGCTGCAGCTCTTTTAAAATGATATTGTCAACCCTTTACGTATCTGGAAAATATAGTTACAAGGCTTCTTTTTGACATGGAGACCGCAGTGTAAAAAAAAAAAAAAAAACTGTCAGCCTGGTGTGTGCATAATGAGCTTGTAGCCTTGGGATGAAGCCAGAGTGGCCAGTGCTCCTCTCAGGTTCTCTGATGACAGAGCCGGGCCAGAACCTGGCAACCTCCTGGGCGCAGAATCCAGGACCCGGGAAATCCTGCTGCTGCTGCCCCCGCTAGGTTTCTGAGGCTCCATCGCTCGTAATGATCCGCGGACTGCGTTCTGTTTCCACCTTTATGAAGGAAGCTCTCAGATGCACATTTTAAGCAGACGCCTTTTAATTTTTCATTTATTTATTTGAATTAGGACAATGCACACTCATCAACATGTCAGCTTAAAGCATCAATGTAAATATGCCAGAATTAGCACAGCAGCTAATTTGCATCCGCTGTCCTAAGGCAGATAAGAACAGTGAACATTAAACAAGACACTACGGGGGAGAACAGAGCGGACACTCTAAATTAACTACAGAAGTATAAAATTTGGTTTAAGTATTTTCTAGGCCTGGATTAGTTTGTAAAAAGAAACCGCAGGATGGAAAACTATTTGTATTTGCGGACTGTGTTCCTCATTCCACCATGATAAATACGGGGATTTTAAAAAGTCAGTTGCTCCAGCCAGGGTGGTTTTGCTGTCGGTTTTTAATTCAATTCAAATTTATTTATATAGCACCAATTCATGAAACGTGTCATCTCGAGGCACTTTACAAAGTCAAATTCAATCATACTATACAGAATGGTCAAAAATTTCCTATATAAGGGAACCAGTTGATTGCATCAAAGTCCTGACAAGCAGCATTCACTCCTGGAGAAGCGTAGAGCCACAGGGAGAGTTGTCTGCATTGTCCATGGCTTTGCAGCAATCCCTCATACTGAGCAAGCATGAAGCGACAGTGGAAAGGAAAACCCCCCATTAACGGGAAGGAAAAACCTCCAGCAGAACCGGGCAAACATGAAATTATAGGCGTTATTTACATCCACCCATTGTTCAATCTGTTCATCAGTTCCTCCATCCAGACGTCCGTCCTGTGTGTTCCACCTAATGGGGAATAGTACCGGGTGTGATGTAAAATGAAGCACTACTGGCAGATACACCATTACCGTTTATATTTTAAAATGATCCGTTCTTTCACATCTAAAGATGTTAGCAGTTCATCTATGTGCCGCCTGATTCAGTAAGTGTGCATCTCCTCTTTTTAGACCTTTTGTAGGGAATAAACATATGAACACGTCACCCTTACATGGAATGTTGGCCCTATAAAAACAATCCTCGTCGTCTGTTCCTGAAGGATGGAAGTAAACGAGTGACGTGTTGTTTTAAATACGTCCCTAAACCAGATTTTGAGATACCGTCAGTTCCTCTAAAGTCTGCGCGTTTGCTTGCAGGTTCAGGCGCTGATGGGGAACCTGCTCCGGCTGCGGTCTGAGGACGCCAACATCAAGTCTCTGGTCGTCTCCCAGTTTACGCGCTTCCTCACCATCCTCCAGGGACCGCTCAGGTGAACGCCAAGAAAGCACATGCTCGAGTTGCCCCCCCCCCCACGACCACGAGCGGTCGCTCACACAGGCGTCGTTTCCCCTCTGCACCAGGGAGCACGGCTTCAGTTTTGTGCGTCTGGACGGCATGATGAGCCAGAAGAAGAGGGCTCAGACCATCCAGGAGTTTCAGAGCTCTGCGGCAGACAGCCCCAAAATCATGCTGCTGTCGCTCAAAGCCGGAGGGGTGGGGCTCAACCTGACGGCGGCCTCTCGTGTCTTCCTCATGGACCCTGTAAGCGCGCACCTCTGCGGCACACACGGGGGATTGGTTCGTTTTGATTTATCAAGTTACTAAACCTTTCTGAGAAAATAAAAAAGCAAGTTACAAGAAGCCCTGTTTGACATCACCACTGGTCATAGGACTGCTGTGTGACTTGATCTAATAAATAAATGAAGTGAGGGTGATTTCTATCAGGATGACAAACAAAGAAAACCATACAGATTGAAACTCAAAGAAATCTAATCATAATTTATTTATTGTGTGTGTGTGAAAACCTGTTTTTGTGTGTCTTTGAGGCCTGGAACCCAGCTACTGAAGAGCAGTGCATTGATCGCTGCCACCGTTTAGGCCAGAAGAAAAACGTCGTGGTCACCAAGGTGAGAACCGAGGCTGAAGTCCTGTTCCTTGATTTAAAGGGTCTTCCTGCACGCGGTCATTTTAACAGTCCGTTTACCTAATGCGGGTGTGTCTGCCGCCGCAGTTCATCGTGAAGGATTCGGTGGAGGAGAACATGGTGAGGATCCAAAAAAAAAAGCAGGATCTGGTGGAGAAGACGTTCGGCTCAGTCAGCGCGGAAAGGAAGACGTCTCGGATCGACGACATCAGAGCCTTGTTGGAGATGTAGACGTCCGCCAGCGACGCTGAATTCATCCGCTTTACTTTCCACGCATCGAGATAAAACATGTTTAGTCTGGATGCGTGATTTATATAGAACTGTTAAAAAAACTTTAAAAGCTTCTGCCTCGTTTTGCTAAGAGACGAAATGCATTTCTATGAGAAGGTTTGTGTCCAAGTTTTCATTTTGCTGCTTTGTTCTGGCTGTTAACTAATTTTGCAATAAAGAAACGTTCACAAAGTTGCATAACTTTTGGGAAGTACATGCATGAAAAATCTCATTTGTACCTGCAGACCTTCAAATTAAAATTCAGCTGTTGAATGTTAGATATGGCCACCCCCGCCCAAGATAAATCTAACTTTAGATTTTACAGAAATCTTTTGGTTTCCAGACGACGTTGCCACAGTGTAAAACACGTCCAAGTGAGTGACGTCTCAACCAACACGCACCAATTTACACACATTTAAGATGAGATGGGCTTTATTGATCTCACACTGGAGAAATTCACATCAGCTCAGAATCAGTAATCATAGGAAGAAGATGTCAAGTAGGACGAGGTGCATCATTAGGTGTGTCCTCGTTATACCATGGATCAAAAGGAGTAGGTATGTAGAAGAAAAAAATAAAATACATAAAGAAATAAGGCAGGATTGCTGTTGTGGTCACAGTTATTAGTTATTTTGCAGCATTGTATAATCTGATGGGTTTTCACTGGTTTAAAACGCACTGCACTGGGTTTATGTCAATTTCAGGATTCATTTTAAAATTCTTTAAAATCACTGAGCTCTCACAGGCCCACGTGGCCCCTCGTTCTCTCAGATCCACACCTGCTGCTCTGGTCTGTGCCTTGAACCAGGCAGAAGCTCAGAGACAGCACCTTCTCTGTAGTGGGTTTCCAATTTTTTTTTTCCCCCCCACTATGGAGTATCTTCTACTCAGTGTTTCTTCAGAGCTAATTATAGATTGGACTAGTTACTTTCCATTTCTAATAATTGTGTGTACTTGTCTGTGTGAATGCCACCATCACAGCCAAATTTCCCCCATGCCAAATCTTAGTTTCGGAATAGCCAGCTGCTGCTGCACCTTAGGCAGGCTTTCTCGCTGGTTTTAAGTCTGTTAAACACTGTAACACCTAATAAGGCATTGGTTTAGTTAAGGTTTTGACTCCCAAGTTATTGCTTCCAACAGCGAAGGAAGCCGAGAAGCGTTAAAAAAAAATTACCGAATCATTTTAAATTGATGTATAATTTTTCCACAAATGTATTAACTTTTTTAATTGAAGCCCACAGCTTCACATTTATTTAGCATATATTGTGGATATTTTACAATAAATCTACTCATTTGAATTACTACAGGTTAAGCCCTTTCCGACTTTGCATCCAAGAATACAAAAGATGGATTCTGCTGCTCCCAAAAACGTACATATTAGTAAGACAAAATGCTTCAAATAGGTGTAGGATTTCTCCATTTGTAGAAAATTTTAAGATTGTTTGTTAATTTACTATAGATAGAACATGAACCATTAGCTCCATAAGTATAGTTGGACAGCAAATCCTTATCTTAAATTCAACCATGACAGCTCTCCGAGGGTCACTTTAATAAAACAAAAGAGTCCATGGCAGCAGTTTTTCTTCCCAAGGGTTTATTCATTTTTAAAGGTGACCAGTCAACAGCTGGGAAACGTGCATCAAATGTTATTACAACAGTAATCATCCACTTCCACACACACCTAAAAGCTGCTTTCAGACTTACTATCAACTCTGCACACCTCCTTTGGGAGTGTGCGCAATGGACGGAGGAGTGACTTATCAAGTGCCGTCGGTTCTACTTTGACCAGCAGTCCACTGGCGGAAGTAACAAGGTCGTTGGCAGCAGGGAGGGATGGGTGGGGCTCACGGAAACGCGTCACTAGCAGCAATTACAGTCAGAGAGGGTGTTGTAAACGGTGAGCGGGCAATAAAAGGCAGCGGGTTACACTACAGAGGGGAAGTGATGAAAAGCAGGCCGTGGCACAAACACCGATGACATTCCCACGGGAGACGTACATGCGGAGAGCACAGATATACGTGTGAAAACTCTACGTCGCCTTCGGATGTGGGCAGAAGCACTTTTCAACTCTGCGCCATGCAAATACAAGTCAACACTACAGCAGATGTTACAGAGCTGAAGGTACAGGGAGCTGGTGAGTGTCAGCGGCACAGACGGAGGGGCGCTGCTCTGTGCACTCCTGAGGGGGAAAAACACTGTTGTGCAAAGTCATGGCTAAGGGAAGAGGGGGGGGGGGGAGACCCAGTTGCATATGTGCTTTGTAGTCTAAACGCAGACTTATTGCAAGTATAGTTAGGAGGTTCGGAGGAGGGGGAAAAAATGAAAAAATGTCAGAGTTGAATACATTGTTATTGAGCAAATTGCTCGACTTTGCACAGGAATATTTCTAACGCAACAAGGAATAGTGCAACAGTTCAGAAAATGGCTACACATGGAAAGCCTTAAAGAGCTGCAACCCCAAAATAATGCATTAAAAAAAAAAATGTTGTTTAACTTACACAGACATCACAGCTAACACCAAAGAAACGCCTTGGCAACAAACAGTGTTGAAAAAGACTCTACACACTCCCGGTGAACCATATGTCCCTTTCCAAGATGTTGGTTCGTGGAGGTGCCGGTACCCGCTCTTTGGTACTTTTGAGTTGAACTGGAAAGGCCGAAAACTGAAGGCATTTAGAACCCCAGCACTACCTAACAATTGGCAAAAGTAAAGAAGAAGAAAATAATAAGGTGGATTGTATAATAGGTGAGCTCTATGGGTATATTTAGCCTCTTTTTTTAATTCATGTTACACGTCTAAATTATTCTAACATTCACAGTGCTTAGATTTCATATAAGATTAGCCAGTTCTAGTCTTTATTCTACACTTGATGCTGGAAACTACTTTACTGTGAGCAAATCTGAATCCTAAATATTTAGCAAGATGTTCCCCAAATCATGTCAATCTATTTAAGAGTGGGGAAAAACAAAACAAAAGCTAACGCTTGATGTTGGAGTGCATGGGATATTTGCCCAACAAACCCTACATAATGACCGAATATTGAAAGTGAAAGTTGCATTCAGTCATTTATCCAGAAATCAGCTCCCTGACTTGGATGAATGGTGCCAAATCGCCCTCCCCACTCTCAATCCCAGAGCTTGAAATGTCCGACACACTCCCTCAGACACCCGCTACTTAAGGAACGAGTTGAGTTTTTGTTCGATGTTTGAGAAGGAGTCGTCGCCCAGGTAGTCGATGTGGCCCGCTTCCCAGCGCTGTTTCCTTTCCTCTGACGAAACCGTCCGGGCGGCAGGGGGAGAAGGCTTCGGCTGCTCCCTCACGTCCTCCTGGGGTTTCTCCTGCAATATAGACAAAGTGAGAGTGAGTGATTTTTACTTTAAAAGGAGTGGTTTCTCCGTCGCTTTGCTTTCCTTCAGCACGAGAACCCCCGCCCCCCCCCCACGTTCTGGTCTGTGCATGAAGACATTTGATCCTAAATGGCAAATTCCAGAAAACAAAAAGCACCCAAAAAGAAACAAAAGACAGTTGATGAATTATGTCACTTCTCCTGATTCCTAAACTAAAAACACATTGAACACGACACAAAAACCTCATTCACATTAAATTTCCTTTAAAAAATACGATTAAATGAAAAGTTTGTGTCAAGTAGAAAGCCCTTTTAGGAAAAACAGTAAAACAATGAATCTAAAGGCTTTTCTATGGCATTTCTGCTGTTGTACCAACAAGCGTTTATTCAATTTAAATTTTGGCTTGACTTTGATGTGACCATTTATCTCAAGCCTCTGATGCACGGTTCATCTAATTACAGGTTTTCTTCACCAGGCCTGCCCGTTCCAAACCTTTAGTAACGCTGAAGTCCTTGCCCTCCTGTATACTGGCAGACGCTGACCTGCAGAAAGTTCTCTGAACGAGGACGCTCATCTTTACAGTAAACACCTCAGCGCTCATAGTGGTTGTTTCTTCAAAGAAACCAGGAAACTGATTTACGAAAGATCAAGCTTGAATAATTTAAAAGTTGACTTTATTTTGAGAAACATCCTGGTACGTGGGGAACACCTGAAAGTCACACAGAGATGACTGGGCAAGAGAGACCTCCAGCACCCTCTGCACTGCAGAGAAAATTACTTTTAAAAACAGACGACACGCCATATGCAGGCCGTGTAAAGCCAAGCAGAAGTATTTGGAAACACGACAAACACCAGCAACCACAACACATAGTTCGAGTTGGAGATGGAAGAAAAACAGCTGATTAAACCCTGACACCGTCAAACCGACGCCGTCAAGCGGCGTCGGGGCTCCTTCTCAACTCAGAAAAGGCAAAAAAAAAACAACAACTAAAAAGTCAATTACAACTTTCAACGAAAAGGATTTGATTGTTTTCAGTCAACAACTTGGGATACAAAAATGCCCACACTCTGGACCTAAATGAGAAGTGAAGTCACTAAAAGCAGGTTGTATACCTTTATCCTAGAAAAGCAGTCAATAGATCACCATGTTTCAAAAATCCTTTTATAATTAAATTGTAGTCCTCTGATAATCAAACTGGCATGCCAACTAGTTTTCACCCAATTTAGTCACCTACTTTATCCTATTAGGTAGCTATAGGACAAAATAAGTCACTAAATGGTTTTTAAAATGCATTTTCCGGGGATGTATTAATAAATGGGGCGGCGGCCAGAATCAGCTATTAGCTGACTGACTATCGACTGACCCGGACTTCTGACTGGAAGGGTGAAAACTCTAAAATCCAATATTTCTATGATAAACAAATGTACCACACCTACACACATCAACAGCACCACTCCTGCGTGTGGAAGGTGGATTACAGAAAGAGGATTCAAAGGTTTTCATTTTTAAAATCACTCACTCGTTTAATTTCTGTGCTTGCCAAAAAGTTTCATTTTAGAGGGCAAATGTAAAAGAAAAATATTCTTTAAAGCAAACATGTTGGATGTTTGTATTAAGCTCTACTTTAAGAAAAGAAAAAAAAAACAGCAAGGAAATGGTTTTCACTATTAACAGTAAGCCAACGAATTCTGCCTCATCAAGGGATATGCTGCATTTGGAAATGATGGCAGCCTTTGGAAAATATGATCTGAGGCAAGGATCTACATTCTCCAAGAAACTAAACGCACTGCAACTCAGAGTAATGTAAAAAGCACTAATTGCCATAATAAGACACCAAAAACCACTTAAAATTTTAACCCTTGGGGTTTCTTTAATGTATAAGCAAGTACACTGAGAAGGGGGGGGGGGTTTGAATGGTTTAAACATTCAAAATATCAGAGCTACAGTTTAAACGTAGCTCTGAAAGATGATTCAGAGTGGGCTAAACTGATGTTTTAGCAGGTGAAAGCTTTACAAAAAAAAAAAGGTCAAAAAGTCAGCAACAGAATCCGATTGGTGAATTGTTGTGGTATTCTGTTGCCCCCATGGCCAAGTCAATAGAATTGTATCCATGTATCAAAAAATAGAACTCAGTAGGGTGAATTAGAAATTAAGTCATATAATGATGAAGTATAAAACAAAAGACTTTTATGGCTTAATTTACCATAAAAAAAAAAATCCCTTCCCTGAGAATGTGCACAGTCACTTTCTTCTGCTCGCCTGTGTAAACTTGTCGGTCTGAAACAACATGGCCCCGCTCCAGGCAAACAGAAAAAGCTCTGGGTTTTGGCAGCCCCCCCCCCCCTCCTCATGTGACTGGTAACTATTTCACTACAGGGCCATTACCACACACACAGCATGGAAACTTCCTGCCCATTCTGGCGAGCACTAAACAGAGCAACACCAGCAGCAACAAACTTGACTTTAGGCAACAGAGTTGGGGAATGTGGGCCCAAACATTAATATTTCAAGTGTTTTTTTTCTTTAAAACCAACTTATACATTTTATAATATTGCAACCTTCAATTAACAAGAGAAAAAAATGGGCACCCAGTGATTTGAGGGTTTCAACATAACGAAGACATGAGGATTCTGTAACATGCTAGTACAGATGTGCTGCATGACACATTTATAGGCGTCTGTATTATTGCCTCATTCCCAGCCCCACCCGACAGGGCCCTATTTCTCATTCACACCGACACGACAAACCGCGGCGGTCACGTACCGGGACGCGCTGCTCCACGAAGCCGGTGCTGAAGGGGGCGTCCCCGTACGCCTTCTGCAGTAACGGCAGGACAGACGCGGCGTACAGCTGCCACCACTGGAGCAGGTAGTCCGGGTGCATCTGGCACGGGTCAGGGGACGCAGAGTGACCCCGGACCTCACCTCTCTGGGTGTCGTAGGAGTAGTTCCACGGCTTCACTTTGCCCAGGAAGTGCACCACCTTCGCGTCGTGGCCGTATCTGCACAGGATCACAAGGGACAGGCAACATTTAATCAGCCGATGGTGGACACTATACTGAGGCCACTCAAGTCATTTTTCTAGTTGCGATCTGAATTTTCAAACTTGCACAATATTTTTGGGAGCTTCTAAATGTCAGTGAGAGCGTCTTCCTCAAAAGGTTACAGTAGAGAAGGTTTTTCCAACCCTACCCCAAACAACGACCAAAATTTAATAAAAATGTTATCCATTATAGTTTTTCAGAAAATATACGACTAATAGTTAACACCCAATTAACCAAGTATTTGAGAATAAAAAAAATGCTGGAAAAAACAAACAGAAAACCCATGCCCATAACTAACCAAGTGGTTTTGGCGGCTAAAGCTTACTGGGAAATAAGATGCAGTTAAAGAACAAAACAAAACAACAATGGTTTATTTTCTGAGATCACAAAACTTACTTTGAGAACTGAATGGACCGATTTATGACCTATAAGTTGATTAGAGTCCAAAAATAAAAACTAAATATAAAGGGGGTCCATCTGTTAGACCCCCTTATTTAGTCAGTGTTGCCATGCTTTATACCAATTGTCATGTTTTCTCTCCTAAAAAGCCTTTAACACCACCACGTGTAAACACAATTACACTTCATGACACTAACACTAACCATTTCTAACTTAAATAATCAGAGCTAAAAAAAAGGGATAGATTGTCCTGGTTAGTTATCTACTGCAGATCATATTATTCATTCTGCAGGCATCACCTGAGGTATAGATATTAAGTTTTAACAGCAGTTTGCCATCAGTAATTATATTTATTGAAACAAGGGGGGGGGGGGGGGGCTAACTGCTATAATGTCCAGTAGAAAAGACCTAAATAATATTTGGTCAATTTACAGTATTCAGTTTAAAAACTGAAAAATGTTAGTGATAATCTTACCATCTGCCTCTTATCTCTTAAATTAATTTCTTTGACAGAGCAAAGGTCAGCCATTAAAGCCAAATTTTCATGGTACAAAAACATGGGCTTGAGTCCAAATTTATTACCCGTATCAGCTAGTTTTGACTTTTACAAAAATGTACAATTCAGAGTTTAATAAGAAAACTGCAGAAAGCACGCTCTGTCCATAGTTCCACAGCCTCATGTAACTAAAAACCAACCCACTGACACACAACTATGCATATTCACTGAACTGACCTTGGCCAAGCTTAAAACCTCCAAACTAACAGGAAAAACTGCAGAAAAGGCCAAGCTAAAAAAAAAAAAAAAAGCCCAGACACAGTTTGTTGACCAATGCAACCGGTCTGCTTCTTGGCTTCTTATGTTGTTGAGGCAATTCCATTTAACTCTGCTTCTTTTGAGGAGAAAGACAATGGTGCCTTGCAAAAGTATCCATACAACTCATTTCTCTTGTTTTTCACCATTACAACCACAAACTTTAAAAAGGCATTTTAGGTGATGGAGCAAAGGTGTCAAACTCTAGTCCTCGACAGCCAGTGACAGGAACACTCCCCCACAAACCTGAAGACACTCGAGTTCTACAGTGTCTCGCTGATGACCAAATTATGCAGTTCAGGCGTATTTGTTGTAGAGACATCTGAAAGTTGTAGGACACCTACCCTTGAGGACTGGAGTTTGACAACTTTGCAATAGACCAAAACAAAGCAACAATTTATTGTGAAGTGGAAGCAACAGAAAATTTGCTTTTTACTTTTTCTTATATAGTAAAAATCAGAAAAGTGTGCTGCACATCACAATGGAGAGGATTTGAAAGTTTTGTCTGCTCTTAGTTTTTCCACACATACTTTTCTTAAAAAGTTTGATTTGGGTCTCATGGGACTAGAGCGCCTTCCTTTACACGTTTGCTGTGTGCCTTGCATGGCTCTTGGCAAAGTGAAAGCAACTTTCATAAATGTTTGTTGTGAAGTGCACAAACAACAGTTGTCCAGGTAACAGATTTCCTCACTTAAGATGTGGATCTCTGCAGCTCCTCCAGAGTGACCGGTGGCCTCTTAGCTGCACCTGATTAATGCTCTTATCAAGCCTGTCGTTTTAGGTCAGGGATGCCCAAAGTTTGAGAATAGTACAAATGTTAACCTGCCACAAATGGACATGTTTTGTTGTCGTTTTAGAATGAGATTTTCAGTTACAAATTTGAATCTCCTTATGTATAAAATGTTAGGCATAGCGCAAAGTGTTTTTCTTTGTTGAGTCATCACCTAAAATCCATTGAGGTGTGTGGTAGCAAGATATTAAAATGATTCAAAGGGGGTCAATACCTTTGCAAGACACCATGTCCCAAAGTACATAGTAGAAGGTCTGTGAGTGAATACTCACTGTTTGAAAGCTGGGAGGTAGGAGTAGATGGCAATGCTGCTGAGGTTGTAGATAAACGGGAGGTGTTTGGAAATATCCGCCGTCGCCCAGGTGTTAAAGTAACTGTTGAGAATCCCCTGATCTCCACCTGCAGACACACCCATAACAACACAGTGGCATAATTAGATTTTTGGTGGGAGGAAAAAAAAATAAAAAATGATGGACCAGCTTTTAAGAGCTAGAGCACGGAACACGTTGTACGCGAATGCTTAACAACGCAAATATACATTCAGTACATTCCCATAGACTGGCCGTCATGTAAAAATAGAAGGCGAAAAGAAGCGCTGACAACACATCCACATAACTGGTAGACCGTTAGTGGCCACATGGTGACAACAACGTATGAAGTGGGATTGGTCTCAAGCGGCAAGCACCTGCATTTGCAATTTAACTATTAGTTTAGACAGCGGGCACTTTTCTTAAACCTGCGAAGAACACTACATGATATTTTCATATCTAGGTAATTTCTGCAGAGGTTAATTATGTTATGCACCAGTAAAGTTTCTGTAACCTTAATGAGACAAGAACTACTTCTTGTGTTTCTGCAAAACAACTGTAAATAATACAAAGATGTCTCTTTCTTAATATTAAGAGTTAAATACCCATTATCACCAGATACATTTCTTAACTGGACCACAGCATTTTATTATCCATATCTGGTTAGTTATTTGGAGCCAAAAGCAGAATATGTGCAAGGCAATCTATCAATACACCCAGCTATGCTTTGGGAACATTTTACTTTTGTGCGAGTTCTGGCCCAGCGATGGTTTCCAGTTCTGGCCATTTTGACCAAAGGAATTAGAGTGAAATTGAAAGTTCTAGTTTAATTATCTGATGGGAGTCTGTGGTCTGAAGCTGGGGGGGGAAACAAAACAATGCCTTTGGTTTAAGTAAGCACACAGTGAGCTCTGAAATGTGTAAACAGTCAAACTTTGAATGTGGTGTACAATTTGGATGTTGAAGTAAATGTATATGTGGAAGATACTAAAAAAAAACAGAATCTCTTCTAATCCACCAAACATGAGTCTATATTGAAAGCACTTTTGCTGCAGGATTAGTTAACATCTCGTATGCAGAATGTTGGTCTCGAGAAAGACAATTTTTAAACAACAGGGTACACCCCACAGTTCATGCCACAACTATGACAAAAAGCTCGAGAAGAACCAAAAGTCTGACCAACGAGGCGATTGCGGGTGTCTGTTAATGACGGGGTAGAGAAAAGTTAAATACATTTTCGCACAGTGGAAGTTTTATGCCTGTTAACAGCATTCGGCTGGAGGGACTGTTAAACTGTTGTGTTTGAGACAAATAAATTATGTGTACTCAAGTACAACTGTTGTAAGATTGTATATTCAGGGTTCCCCCCACTGCATTATAAGCTTGGCAGCCTAAGCGTTGTTTATTTCAAATGCCCCAACATTTGACAGCGACATAAAACTATCAGTAAAGTTCGTCTGGGAAATAATGTCCCAGTGTAAATAAGCTAATGTGCTAGCTGTTAGCTCCATGCACATGTCCATGCTGCGCCCTTCCTTCAAGCTGCATGACAACGCTCCTTGATGCTTCCCCGGTTCCTACACCCTCCCAATATCAGAGTTTCTGTGGGGAAACCCTGACATTGGTGTTTTAACTGCAGTTCACATGCGTAGCATGTAATTGAAGGGACTTTTTAGGTTCAAGCGTGAGAAAAACAATTTAATAAACCTCTAGATGTTAGCAACAAAAATTTGAGAATCTATTCCACCAAAGGTGGTAACTTTAAACCGAAAATTTTAAAAAGGAGACATAACATTTTTAGTTCTTCCTTTTCACAATGAAACCATTCTGTTGTCTACGTCATTTCCCCTTTTTACCGCTGTCCTGAGGCACGTCTGAGCATTTTGTTTTGGTGTGGCCTCTTTAAATCTAAAAGGAGTGATAAACAACCAATAACTTATCCTCTCATAGCTTTAGAATCTCTCAGCTTGGACTACAGAATTACTTATAGAAATAAAAATGGTGGATCCGCAAGAGTGGCAAGATGGAAGTCTGTGACCTTGTTTAGCAGCTCCAAAGCAAATACCTTGAGGTAATCGTTTAAAAAAAAAAAAAAAAAAGCATATAAAAAAACAGAAAATTAAACAGTTGAAAAACGAATATAAAGACACGTATGCAGCTCCTGGACAGATTACATTAAAATTTTCTGCATTCCTAGAGACTCCAAGTACACAACAAAATGTATTGAAGGGCTAAAAATGTGGATTTTGCATCAAGTCCCCCTTAAAATATTTAGTCGTTCAGGGTAACTTCTTTAAATTTTTTGAGTAGCGTAAATAAACAATTTTTGAATTAAAGTTTTTAATGAAAAACAATAACAGCATAACTGGATCTCTACTTTCTGCAAACACTCACCATCAAAGCTGCCTTTTTCAGCACAGAACGCGAGTAGCTTTTCATGCGTCTCATTGGACGGCCTGAAGACAAAAACCCCAGAGTTGAAACAGTCTGGCCAACCAGGATCGGGAGCTGCAGACAACTCTTCCCTCTCGAAAAGTTCATCTATGTTAGAAAGCACCTGCATATGTACGGAAAAAAAAAAGAATGCAACACATTAAAAATTAAATGGTGTTAAAAAAAAAAAGATGCAGATAAAATTACATTGAACTCAGCAAATTAACCTCGTTTTGTTTTACACTTACCAGTGTGTCGGCATCCATGAACACACATTTGCTGTACTGCACGAGGGTCCAGCAGTGCAACTTGGTGATCGTTACGCCCAAGTCCGGCCGCTTCATCAGAGCCAAATTAGCTGCGTCCCCTGAATCCATCACGTTCACCAAGATCACCTCATCAAAAATGGAGTGCAGTGCATCCCTTCGGCACACACAACGGGATTAATCTTAATAAGCATGGTGGACATGAAGAAAAAGCAGCTTGAAGAGCGGTTCGTTACCTGGCAGGCTCAGCAACATGAGGTCCTATAAGTACCACCAGTTTCCGGGTTGTGTTGTGGTTCCGTAACGACTGTCCAAGAACCATTGCTCCCTTGGCATAGCTGTCGTTTGTGGCCAACGTCACAAAAGCTTGGTCTGCTTTGGAGAAAAATAGAGCATCTATGAGAAAAACTATTTCACATTTAAAATTTAAGTGCTGACTCAAAACCCTAGGATTTAAATTTCTTCCCCTTATCTCCAAAATGAATCTTTATTTACATAAAAAAATAAAATAAAAATTGTTGCCATACCAACCAGTGAAATACAGTTGCCGTGATACAAGAAAAGAAAAATAAACTCCCTGGCCAATGTCTTAGGTACCCCGTGGATGTTCTTCACGGCATATATTCAACAAGGTTTTAGCAACACTTCTGAAACATTTGGATCTATATTGATAAGAGAGCATCTGGTTGCTCATTGTGACACAAACTCAGACTGATTGTGACGTTCAAGAAATCATTTGAGACGGTTTGAGCTATTGGACATGGTGCATTATCCTGTTGGAAGTAGCCATGAGAAGTTGGGTACACCGTTGTCACAACGAGATGGTCAGTAACAATCCTCGGGTAAGCCATGGAGTTTAAATTATGCTCAGCTGGTACTGAGGGGCTGGGAGTATAGCAAGAAAACTTTCCCTACATCATACCAACACCATTAGCCTGACACATTGATACAAGGCTAGATGGATGTATGCTTTCATGTTTTTTTTTTTAAACCAAATTAGGAATCTACTATCTAAATGTCGCAGCTGAAACAACGACTCGGACCAAATGTTTTTCCAATCTGGTATAGACCGACTTAGGGAACCTGTGGGCACTTGGTGTGGTCTTCAAACACTGTAGTTCATCTTCAAAGTTTGACGCGCAGTCCGTTCAGAGATGGTGTCGTGTGTACGTTGGTTGCAACAACATGTTATTTGAGCCAATGTAGTTCACTGACCTGGAAACAGTCTGCCCATCCTCCTCTGTCTTCAACAAGCCCATTTCACCCACACAACTGCCATTAACTGGATAATTTCTCCTTGTTTTTTTTGTTTTGTTTTTTTAAACTTGACAGGTTTGCTGTGCACGAAAACCAGAACGGCTTTTCTGAATAACTGGCCGTCCCGTCTGTCCAGCATCAAAGACCATGCCACGTTCAGAATCGCCACAACCCAACATTGCTGATTCACAGCAGAACGCATGTACCCAAGCGTGCGGTGAGTGTCTAACAATGCACAACAGCACCGGCATTTTAAAAGGCCAAGAACTGCAATTACACCGCATTTTGCTTTTGGTCACCGAACAAGTAATGAAACAACCATTAAAGCTGCAGTAGGCAACTGTGGCAATGATGTATTCTTCACATATTTGTTAAGACTGTCAACCATGTCCTGACAGTAAAACATCAGACATAATATGTGAGGGGGGGAACAAGCTCCTACCAATGGTCCTACTGCCATTTGCAGAAATATACCGCTCCCGGTCAGAGACAACCAATCAAAGCCAGGAGTGTCTTAGCAGTGTCAAACACTCGTGTGCGTGCGGCTCGCGCTCAGAGCTAAACGTCGTTCAAGCTCAAGTTTGCAGAGACAACGTTACAGTAAACCTGCAATTTTGTTGAGTGGCACCTGCCCAGAAAACAAAGACAGGTAAATGGAAGAAAACTAAAGATCAAAAGCTAGCCAAAAATAATTAATTAGACCGAGCCGGAAATATAACGAGGGTGAACGTCAGTGCAGCACAGCAAGCTCTGCTGTGGGGGAGGAGCGATGGAAGCAGGGCTGTATGAGGAGGGACCTGTAAGGTGTGTTTGGTCAAAAATTTCAGGCCAAGTCCATGGTATTCACAGAACTCCCTACTGCAGCTTTAAACAAACATGCATTCAGTACAAACAAAACCACACTCCTAACAAAGTTTTCTTCAACTTATCAAAATATCTATAAGGGGGGCGGCGGGGTAAGACAATTACTGTACTTTGCATCATAGATATACAGGTGAACAACCACATCCCAAACTGTCTGGTAAGAAACTAAAAGATACATTTTTGGTATTTTATGTTCACTCCAAATAATTGAATCCACTTCTTCACCCCACTGCAGACCTGTTTTTTTTTTGTTTTTTTGTTTTTTTTTATTAGTATTAATCAGTTCAAATTTCACCAGGCAGGGGACATTCTATGGTCCTGCAAGTGTCAAAGTGGCCCTGAAGCCAGCAGGCGGTGTTCGTCAAGCTGAACGCGCCGGCCGATGGGGGCTTTTGAGAAACCCGATCTGCGTGGCTGTGTCGCACAGTTGCTAAGCTTCAATCCAGGGAACTATAAATCGACTATTAAAAGGCCAGAGTGTAAGAGTCAGACCCTCCTCATACAAAAAAAACAAAAAAAAAACAACAAGTCGAGACCATGTGCTGTGCTCCCACAGTGTTATCTGTGCCCCCACAGTGTTATCTGTGCCCACAGGAAGCCTTCTGACCCACTCTTCTCAGGGAAAAGACTTGCAGTTCAAAACTTAATACATCCTGGAGACACACTTGATTTAAAACCATAGTCCTATTTTTGTTCAGTAGTGGATAATTTTCTCAAACTACATTTTTCTACACAAACCAGAACCCTCAATGGAATAGTTTCAATGCTGTGAAACACTTTAGCAAACAAGCAGTAAACATTATTCTCCATAGGCTGTTAATAGGCCCTGAGAGAGAGAGAGAAAGAGAGGGAGAGAGATAGGGGAAAGAATCAAGCCACAGAGTGCTGCACGTCCACACTATGAAGCAATTATGTGAAGTTTGCTGACGAATACTGACAGACAGGAAGTTAAGAGTGCCTCCTTTAGGAGTAAAAGCATGTAAATACTAGATTAAGGTGTTAAAGTAAAATCAAAGCGCACTTGAAATTCTCAGCCAAGGGTGCACGAGAAGACCGTTTCATAGAAAGTGAGATGAATCGGCTTCCTAATTAGGGGAATTAAATTATCAATTTGGTGTTGGAATTACATTCCTACAATGGCTATGGTGAAGAAGCTTGTTATTTCTCACAACAACAAAAAAAAAAAAAAAAGAAAGGAAAAAAAAAAGAAGCCTTTTACCAACCAAGTCAGGTAATAAGTGAACCATTTCATCTCTAATTTGTGGTTAGACATGAAAGTAAGGAAGAATATTATGCCAATTATGCCATCCATGATGAGAATAATTGAAAACACTCAATATTACACAGTGCAGTCAAATCAGCGCAGACTCGTCGAAACATGGGGAGGTGAAATCATATTTTTTTTTTTTTTTTTTTAGTTCTCAAAGTTGTAAATCCGGTTAGGTGCAAAAGTGGGGTTGGTGAAAGCCTTGGAACCCCCTTTGCTTGCCCGGTGCAGAGTAAAACCAACAATAAAACTTCAGTCTGCCATCCTTTGAATCATCTACAAGCCGTGGCCTCAAGCAGTGCAGGCACCAGCTCGCAGGAACGTTTTTTTTTTTACATTTACAGTATTTGATCAGCGGCAAATATGGAGCAACGGGAAGCAGCTGATTTTAAGGCTGCATTAAGTAATCCGACTGTCGATTACGGCATGAAACGCTCACCCTTTTGGTTACGGCCTGTAACTTCCTCCAGCTCACTTTGCGGCAGACCGCCGTTTCACTTTCAACAAGGTGGATTGCAAAGGTTTGAAAAAGCTTTGAGATGAGACCTTTCCCAAGTTTATTTCAGCTGTAGGCACGGGCTGGTATGGTGTTTTCATGGTATGATGACCATAAGTAAACCGCATTTACCTGTACTTTCACAAAAATCTAAAAGAGTATATAATGTGATTACTTTATGTATAAACATATAAACAGCAAAGTAACAATCCGCCCAACTCCTGCAAAGAAAATGCTGCAGTTATGCTTTTTTATTTTGCATAGACCTTTAAAAAAAAAGAGAAAAAAAGATTCAACCAACCAGGGGTGTCCAACTCCGGTTCTCACTGCTTGGTGTCCTGCAGTGTTTGGATGGGTCCCAAATTCAACATACCTGAGTGGACTAACAGCAGAACTTGATCACACGAGGAGCTAATTCAGTCCAGCTAAGTCCCCATTTATGTAAAATCTGGTGTTCTGAAGCAGGGACGTCTAAATGTTGCAGGACGGCGGTCCTCGGGGACTGGAGTTTGACCCCTGTGCTATAAGACACCTGCAACACTTCGGCGTTGTCATCTGTTTATTATGCAGAGCTACAATCCCCATTTGGCACTTCACTTCTTATAGAGTAACGGTTTATTTTTAATGCCATATCGCCAACGATGGTTATGTCAAAAACATTAACCATTTAAAAAAAACAGGCAGCCTGCAGTCTGCTGCGTAACACACATGCTAATCATAGCTTGCAAACGGTTGCTTTAAAACAGCATTACCATGATAAGAGGGGGAGTGCTACACAATGACTGACCAGGCCTTCGTGTAGTAGTATTTTTCTCTCCAAACAGCCCAAATATGTGTGTTTGTTCATCGTTTGCTTGTTTCAAGTGATTTAAAGGGGTTGTCCTTAGCAGCAATTGTGGAAGGGGCAACGCTGCATTAGGGAGAAAACTCTGGGCACAACACCGCCTTCTCTGGAATGTCATTAATTTAGGAACAATACAACCTGGACCAGATTTCAGAAAGGGTTTACAGACTCAGTAGTCTGGGGCCCTCAAAAGATTTGGGGCCACAGAGCTTTACATACTGAATGGGTGTTTTCACAGGCACCCTGTTCTATGGGTCTCCGTAGAAAAACTTAAGACATCAAGTGAGGGCTTTTGTGAAGATTAGAAATGTTAAGAATCCACCACCTCTAACCTAAAGCTTGCAACGTACTCCGCGAGAACCGAGACATTTGTGTTCTTGGGGGGTGGCGAGAGCAATACAAAAAAAAAAAAAAAAAAAAAAAAAGGTTATTTTGGTCCTCCGATCCAAGCAGACATTAACAGCAAACTTTATGAACAGTTTAGGTAATGGAATGAGCTTCAATCTCCCTTTTTTTAAAGTAGCTAGACTTCTTCATTGTACCAGGTTTATAGAAATAAAAGTACACTCAAAAAAAAAAAAAAAAAAAAAAAAAAAGATATTTGCCCACTTTATGTTAACATTGCATTTCCAGTTAACACAAAGCATGTGTTTGCAGGGTTAGATTTACTTTTTTCTAGTAAACATTACGTACTTTTTTGCTTTTAACCCAGCAATAACCTTTTGTAGGCGTTATTTGGAAATTAAATTAAATTGGTCAACTGCCTTGGGTCACTTTTTTGAGTGTAAAGCCTCAATGACGCAGTGCTATTGGAACTTCAAACTAAGCTACATTTTGTTTCAGAAATCCTTCTTTTTAATGTGGGCAAGGCGCAGAGACGTGAAACCGAATAGTAAATTAGTCTAACTGTCGCGGAAGAATAGAGACGAGTGGGTGGACACCAAAACAGGCTCTGAACCAGGGGCCGCATGCTCCTAAACCCGGTCTCTATGCCGCACATCGCGCGTCTGAACAGCAAATTAGATCAACAACCATTTTTAGTCGTGTTTTCACAGCGAGTGGGGGGGGGGAAAGCACGACTTCATTAAGCCGCATCTAAACTTTCCAAACCGGATGCGCTGCCTCTGAGCGCGTCCAGCTTGACTTTGGTCCAAATCGTTGCAGCGCAGCTCATCAAATTCAAACACCAAAAAACTGCAGGAGGACCTAAAAATGTCTCCATCCTCAGGCAACGCCAGACGCTCCATCGACGCGCGCACTAGAGGAGCCGTGAGAGAGGAGCAGCAGGTGTTTTCCATGACGTTTCCTAAATTCGCGATATTTCATGGGGGGTGGGGGGGGTAGAACCAGCTCGCGCAGCTCCGGTCCGGCCCGGAGAGAGGCCGTGATCCGGAGATGCTGGTCCGTTACAAGAGAGCGTCCCGAGGCGCGCGTCGTCTTACCCGCCATGGTGCGCTGAGGAGAGGCCACCCGGGCGTCGGTGGTCGGGATGGAGAGAACGGACGGCTTGCACTGCGAAGGGCAAAGGAGCAGCAGCTGGGAGCAGTCAAACACAGGAATTAAGCCCCACATTTTCCGGCCCATGTGACCACTGAAAGCTGACACGCCCCCTGCGCTTCTGTCTTTCAGCGTAAGATCTCGCCCGTCGCGTATTCGTTTTACTACGCAGGCAGAAAAGACAGCCTACTACCCGCGATTTATAACAGGTTACAGAATAGGTCTGTTGAAAACTATATATACTAATCTGGGTAATTCGGTTCGTTACTCACATATAGATTTCTCTTGATTTAGATGGCTGACTTCAGCACAAAAAGCCATTTGTAACCCAGAAATGTTGTGCAATGACTAGGGCTGGACAATAATTCAATAACGATATATATCGATCGATAGACGTATATCGATGATAGAAAACAAAGGCAATAAAAAGTTCAATAAAACGACCTTCATTTTTCCTTCATGTGCATTTTATTCATGTAAATTAATATTACAGTCATTACATCCTCCCAACCAATCACAAACACTGACCCAGGAACACTCCGTCACCAAGCTCCGCCCCCTTCAGAGTTCAGCGAGTAAGCTTCTTTTTAATTTTTAAATACCTGCAGTGTTGGTAAAAAGTTGATTGAATAAAGGGTTGAGTTTGAATTCAGTGTTTGTGCGATCTGTATCTAAAAATAGGTCACTAAGCAACAGCATGAAATGGCCAGGGCCGCACTTAAAATAAATGTTTTGAATTTGTTGATAATTATCAATATCAATATTTTATCGATATGCTTTTTTTCCTATATCGTCCAGCCCTAGTTATGACGATGTTTTGGCTTACAAAGCCATCAACAAGGAGGCTAAACCACAGGCTGCTGAAGAAACCTGGACGTAATGCTTGTTCATGGAAAGTTGAGTGGAAGGAAAATGTTTGGGAGAAAAAAAGGTACAAGAGCAACTGGGATCATATGCGCAATAGAGAGAGAGAGGATTGTGAAGCAAAGCCTATTCAATAGTGAAGGGGAAATTTACAATTTTTTTTCTTTTTTTACTGAAATATGTTCCAGTAATGCTACATTTTGAGAAAACAGTGTACCAGTAATGGATGACATATAAGGTCTAGGTAACTCCAAAAGTGGCAGACAAAACTGGAGGACCGGATGGGATGAGAACCACGGATTAGGTGATTAGTGAATAGATGAAGGATAATTAGACATAAGCGGCAGGTGGCGACATGGAAAGCAGCTGAGGAACTCAGGACACAAACCACAACACACAACCACAATGAAAGAGAGGCGCTTCTAATCCTACGTATTGTACCTATTTGGGAGCAACAGAGCATTTTTAAGTGCAAAATGATCTACAAATGTCACAATCTGCTCCACACATAACCCAGTTTATGGTTTATTTCGGGTTGGATTTTGCTTTAGAAGTGTGTCAACCTCTATATGTTTTAAAACAAATAGCTCCGATAATTCCTTCCCCCACATGGACAAAAGTTGATCCACCTTGTCAATAAGCAGCTCCGTTGTTAGTGCATCAGCAGCGCCTCGAAGTGGCTGTGTGTCCACATTGCAGCTGGATTAAAGCCTCAACCATTCAAACACAACATGTACCAATATGCGAGGATGAATCCATTGAACAAGTCGTGCAGAACGTAAAACCGCTATTTGGTCTACAGTCAGTTATGTGAAATAAATGAAAATGTCACCAGTCTTAAAGTTTTCCAGGACTGCCTCTTAAAGAGAATTAATTCAGTCTTTTGGGGTTGGTGTCTTTTCTTTTTAACTAACCTGAATCAAATAATTGGCTCATCGGCAGGACTATATTTGATTTGGGTGTTTAACCCGGATCACTTTGAAAGGCTGCAGAATGCTGGAGTTTGACGCCCCTCATCTATCCCGTGGGAATGGGTTACCACCGGTGCAGAGCTTGCTCTAGGGTGACAGAAGACAGGAGGTAGTGTTTCTGCACGCACTGTGAAAACAAAGGCATTTGGATGCTGATCTGGTGTCAAGAAGCTGTCGCAAAGAAGCCACTTCTCTCCCGAAAAACAAGAGAAGGCTGACATTTTGCCGGAGGTACCCGGATCCGACCACAGAGGACTTGGGGGAAGTTCTCTTCTCAGGCGAAGCACTCGTCAGACGGTTTGGGGCACTGGAAAAAGAACTGTCTGGAGAGAAAAAAGGTGAATTTTACTGTCAATCCTGTATAATACCAACAATGAACCAGTGAGAGCATTCATGTGTGGGGATACCACTTTTTCCAAGTTAGTTGGCTTAACTTACTATTGAGATTAAAACATTGATTTCAATGGAGTATGAGATCATTTTTCTGTAAGTCTCTCAACTTTTGCCCACAGCAGTACAGTGTTTGTGCTATTCTGTATTTTCCTCCACACGTGGTCTTAGGTTTGGCTGAATAATGCAGGGGGGCTTGTGAGAGGGCTTAAGATCTGACCGGGGTTCAGGAGAAGCAACCAGAGGTGCCCTTTCCACATGAACAGACGGCAGGAGCGCTTACCTGAGATCAGCGATGATGATGATGGGTAACAGGAGAGCGCCGTGGAGTCATGGAGTGAAACGAGGCTGATCAGGTGTCAGAGGAAGAGAAGAGAGCTGAGGGGACCAGGAAGATGCAGTCTTTGCGCAGAGTAAAAGGTTCAAATTTACATCTATTTTAATATCATTTTATGTATCCTGCTGCTTTAAGCCAAGATGGAAGATTTTGCTCGGATTTGTGTAATGGGTGATTGTGGTCTTGTGTGTGTGTATGTTTTCCATCAGAGGTGAAAAGTAAATACAGCAGGGGGAAACACTGGAAGTGAGGGGAATGGGTTAATGAAAAGTTTGAAAAAGGGGTTTAAAAGGAGGGGCAAGAAAGTAGATGAAGGAAAAAAGGGACCAAAAACTATTCCCAGCTAGCTGATTTATTCTCTGGATTGGCCTACTGTGGACTCTCTGCCCTTTCAGCCTGCCTGGGATTGGATGTAAGCTCTTTACTTAAATTCTTGCTTCCCACTTCACACACTAACTGCGATGGACCTTTTTGCACAATGTATAAAATTGGTCTGATAGGTGCAGGAAAAACCTACAGGTGGTTAGAGCTACATTTTCAGATTTTCTGATCCATAGAAATAAAAAGCTGTGTAAAGTTTGGCCAAAATAGGCCTTAATGCATAAAGGGATAAATGGCAAGACCAGCCTCATCGCTTAGTTATGTTTGCCATGGAAACATGTTGTTAATTGAAATCTAAAGTCAGGATCCACTGTTTCGTCATTCCAGGGACAACACAGTTATATGAGCTGGGTCTCATTCGGTCTGTGGAGCTGTGTAGACCTGCATCTGAAGGTGCGGTAGGTGTTTATGACCGAAGACATATTACCGCACCTTCACCGTGGATCTCTCCTGCTCCTCCAGAGTTGCCAAGGGCTTTCCACTAAAGCTCTCAAAAAAAAACAAAAAAAAAAAAACTCAAAGGACTTAATGAGAACAGCTTTGTTTACGCTCGGAGGAAATTACACACAGGTGGACACTGTTTACTAATTAGGAAACTTCTGAATGTGATTAGTTACTGGGGTTTTTATTTAGGGGCCATATAAGGACATGGATAGAAAATGCCTGCCCGCCTGTCTTTTCAGATATTAATTTTGAAATCATCCACTCTAGGAGAGATGAATACAAATAAATGCCACACTTTCCAATTTTGTATACATATATATACACACACACACATATATATATATATATATATATATATATATATATATATATATATATATATATATATATATATATATATATATATATATATATATATATATATATATATAAAAGGGGGGGAAAAAATCTAAAAAACCTGCCCTCCCGTGATCATTTCCTCTTATAAAACACATCTGGGAGTGTCCCGGACTGAGCAGTAGACTGGATGTTATACTTTTTAAAAAAAGAGATTTCCATTGACTTTTTCCAAACAGGTTTGTGATTATGTACATTGTTCTGATTTAGACTGTTCCGTTTTCACTTTTGTTTGGAAATGAAATAATTGTTTTCGTTAATTGCGCTCTTTTTATAGCTTCATGGATATTTTTAAAAGGGTGCTTTAGACTTATAAGACTTTCTTTTCTTTTTAAGTATAACTCCTTTCATGTTACATGATACGTTACATTTATTCTTGACCTTTCCTTTGACCCCACAGCACTGATAAAACATATTTCAACACTTTTTGGTCCTCCCACTTGCCCGACTCAAATATTAATTTCCACTTAAGGAGAATAACACGATGACATGGTTAAATGTTAACTGTCTAGCTACGCCCATCCCAGGTCCAGGCGGACCAAAGGTCCACCGTGAGCCCTCTCCCAGTGACTCCACCTGGGAGTTGTAATCAGCTGTTGGCCTTCTCCACGATCCTTCTCTTCTGTACCAGCGGGAAGCTGCAGAGCTCAGATAGACTTGACTCCTGCAGCCGGGCCTTTAAACCAAGGTATGAGTTACTGTCCATTCTTAATTTTTTTTTCTCCTTTAGGTTCCTCAAGAAAGTCTGATTAAGCAAAGTTTCGGTAAACGTTCCCGCTTCAAAAACAGTGGAAAATCTATGAATATGATAACCAAGTAGTGCAATGGAAATGCGTTATGATTCTTTATTCTGTTTAAATCTGCTAACTAACACATTTAGTAAATCTGTAGTCCACCTTCTCCAAGATTCAGCTCCTTTTTACAAAAACATTGCTAACTTCTTCATGTTTCCTGTGTTTCGGGGTAGATAAAAACAGGAGCCACTATGGACAAGAGCTATACGCAGATTTCCAGAGAGGATCTGGAGGACCTCCAAGAGGCCTTTAATAAAATTGGTCAGTATCACGCCATTTTTTTTTTTTTACTCTCACTTGCACGCACTTTAATCTCAGCCTGCAGGTTTATTGCTGAGATTAAAGACCAAAGCGAGACTTTTACTGTCCACTGTAAAGCACATAACAGTTCAATTCTAATTCAGGTTTTATTGTCTGAATGGTTCCTGTGGGTGGACTTTGTGAATGATGAGTGCTTGGATGTGTCAGTGAGATCTTTGTTGATTCTATTAGTTAAAGCTCACAAGTCTATTGTTTTAAAAATGATAGCCGGAATAATCAGCAATATCATAAACGGATGTTTCACTATTATTATAAATATACAAATTAGTGAGTTGTTTTGCTGTAAGTGGTAGGGCTCACTGCTCAAGGTTGCACGGCCTGAGGGGCACCATGGCCGCTTTAAAGAAAAAGAACCGGGAAAAAACATATCTGCTCGTTTTTATATGGACACTTTTTTAAATTTATATAATTTATTAGCATGTCCAGTGAATGGCAAGTGAACGCCCGCTGTGGTCTGCAAACCCTATGGAGAAGTACGTATGTTGCTGCCAGATTAAGAAGCTGAACTGATTTAAAGTTCTCATTCGGGTTCAACTAAAGGGTTATTTGGCCATTTTTAAGGATTTCAGATTGCATTTAAACATCTCAAATATCTAAAATAGATTGGCCAAACCTAAACCAGAGTAGGAAATTCTTTAAAAAAAAAATACATGTCTGTGGGCGGGGCTTTGAGAATCACACTACAAGTGCAAAAGTAGGTGCAGGGGGAAAAAAAATACACAATCATATTGGGATTTATTAAAAACATGGAGAGACGTGAAGAAGTTCAGAGGATACGCTCTCTGGTTCTGGGTTGTAGATGGCTTGATTCAGAGTGGGCCGATGATTCAGAGGGGCAATTTGCCTAAATTGATCCCTTACTGACCTATTATCGCATTTACTCTCGACTTGTATCTGTTGTGTGTTATTTTGTTTTTAAAATTACCCCCCTGATACAAGTGCAACTGATAATTTGTGACGGAGAGAATCCAGGTCTTGGTTAGGAGACAAATTCATGTGGTCAGCAATGTTAGTACAATGTTTCAGATAGTGAATAATAACTTGAAGTAGAAATGCTGATGCAAGACCAAAGATGATTGTGAGATTCTATATGTGGCAACTTGTTCTAGCGATTAGAGATCTTGGCACTGAGCCCAGATGTAATTAATCTACTCTTTGCTATATCATCAAAGATGAGTCTGTGGTTTTAATTTGTTGCTTACCCCAATCTGATAGTGTGTAAACACTCTAACAGGAGCGCTGGAGAACAAAGGCTTAGACTGCAATTAGATTTGTAGGTACTGCATTGGTACATATCAAGTATGTATAAGATAAATTCATAAGATTGTTCTCACCTCCTGGTGAATATGTGATTGATCTTCATCGTTTAGCAGGAAGTACTACATTGTAACACATCTGATAATTTATGCAGATCAGGTTATCAAAGTACAAAGCCTAAGTCACATAACTCAGGGTGTGTGGAATTATTCGCAGATGAGTTAGAAAGAACTAACAAGTAAAGAAACTGAATCGTAAAGCTACTAAGAACAAGGAGCTAAAAGCTAGCTGTAGTAGCACCTGGCTGGTTGTTGTGCTGAGTCACCATTTGTTTTCCATTAGTGATACTGATAAAAAACAAACAAAAAAAAAAAAATTATTTGCATGTTATGTATTCAAACACAGTTGTTCAGTACAATGAACAGGGACAGACTTAATGATTTACAAACCATCACAAGTGAAAGTGAACTGTTTTCTAACTGCAAATACCAGTAAGTTTCCGTTGTTCGGCAGCCATTTTGAATTCTGAGGTTGGGGTTGGTGAGAAAAATTAAAC